>NC_133704.1:5458378-6058378 GCF_048934315.1 Petromyzon marinus | reverse complement strand
ATAAGTGTCCCCTCGTAGCTAATTGATTATCTCCCTTGATCGATTCGATTTTCTGTACGCATGTATGTGTATATGCGTGTGTGTGTGTGTATGCATGGGGAGCGGTAGCGCGCTGCGCTCTGAAACCCAGCTGACCCGAGTTCGATCCCCGCTCGCGGCCAACACCGGTGACGATTATCTGCACCGGTCCTGGGCCTCCCCTAGGTCCACTCGGTCCCAAATGAGTACCTGGTGCGGTAAAAACATTGCGACTGGGGGGAACGGGCATGGTGCTGGCCACCCACCCCCCACCCCCCCCGTGTTACGTGCCGGCCTTCATAGGTGCTCGCTAACAGCACTTGCCTCAACGGTCTGTTAAAGGCTATCCGGGGGCTCTTTGTCTTTGTGTGCAGCCTCCAACAATACCCCTTGCAGGCGGTGTGGTCGTCCCTCACACTGACGATGTCTTCTCGGCGAACGTGCCACCCCCACCCCCGCCCCCCTTTGAAAATGAGTGAAGAACACTGCCGTAGACCTCACACCGTACGCGTGACCACCCGGTTTTAAATCACGGATATATCTGCGGGTGCCGGCTCGGCGCTTTGACCTCTTGACCTCTGAGCCAGCCGGCCGCACCTCTACGGCTCGCTCAAAAGTGACCGGATCAAGTAAAGAAAAAGTTCTAGTTGGTTGCCTTTTGTTGTATGCATAATGTATCAGTGAGCAGTGCAAGCTGCCATCTTTTTCATGTATTACACGCGTTGAAACTTTGTTTTTTTTTAATAGAAACCACAGCCTTCACCAGCGGAACATTTGGGAAAACGTTCGGTACTTTGCCAGGCAATACTTCTCTGGAGCAGAAAACAGATTACACGAAAGGTAAATACTTTTTAAAAACTATTTTGCGCGCGTGAAACAAAAAAAAAAGCTACTTCTGCTTCCATGAGCCATGAATTCCACGGTGCTTAGATGCGTTACCGTGCGTTTCATTTGTTTAGCGAACGATCAATAAAGCTGGCAGACTCTCCGCGCGACGCTCCCTTTGAAAACGGCTCCAGATCCCTCCCGCCGCAGCTGCCACTGCCCCCCCCTTCCCCTCCACCCCGTCGCTCGAAGGGGGCAGCCCTGCAACTGCGTGCTCGCGCTGCTGCTGCTGCTGACGGTCTTCGGTGGCGCTTCCAAGCACCGACACGGAATGGGGGAGGCTCGCCTTCATCCAGCAGTGGATTAGCAAAGGTTTTATTTTATTTTTTTCTGACACTTATTTTAAAAAAAAATTCACGACGCAAAACAAGACGGAAACGATTGAAAACGACACGGGACCAAACGGGGGTCCACGTTTGCGATCGTGGAATCGCGACGATTCATCCATACTTGTCATCATCCCCAGTACTTCTCACGAAAATCATCATCATCGTCGTCTTCTTTCCCGGTACGCGAACAGGGACGAAGCCCGTTCCAAATCAACGCCCCGATGTGGTGCATCGATAATAATCTACTGGAAGACTGTGCAGGCCACGTCCATGGCGGGCGCGCATGTGATGGTGGCGCGTGCTCCTCGCACTATTATTAGATCCGCACCACGCCGACCCCAATCGCGATACCTTTCCACCAACCGATGGACGCCGTCGTGCAGCGCGATACCCTCCGATCGATGCTAGGGACATCAAATACTTCCTAATTACACTGCAGCACAAGAAGGGTTCTCTTATTGGGGACGTAATTTTTGTTTCCCTGCTTTAATAGAGCCCCGTTAGCGGCACGTTTTTTTATTGTTATCCTGCTTACGACGGCTTTCAATCCCGGTCCTGTTTTTTTTTTTTCCCCGAGACGTTTTAAAGGAGTAATCCTCGCCCACGGCTTTATGCGAGAGAGCGTCGGTGTCGGATTCGAGAGTTAAGCAGCACAATTGAAGAGGTGTTTAGTAACGAACATTTAGAAAATCAATTCATTGATTGAGACGCTGGAGGTTAAGTCATGTAATTCAGTGTGCATCTGCATTGACTGCAGGGGTCTACATTTTCCCAATGTCACACGGAGCAACTCTATACTTATAAGGGGTTCTATAAATGAGATTTCCTACATAACACCGCCGTGGAATTTGATATCCTCAAATGAGTTGTTGCTAAATTTACAATGGATTAAAATTAAATAAAATGCAAATATAAAGGGATTGCTGTGTAAACCTCTAAACATGTGTCACAGATGCGGCGGCGCAGTGAACAGCACAATGCGTCATGAACCCAGTGACACGAGTTCAGGCCACTTTTGACGTCACCCGTTAAGGGCGACGTCAAAAGTTGTTGACTCGCCCGTGCCAGAGGCATGAGCAGGTGCCTGGACCCCGAGGCGAGAAATCATTTCGAACTTTGGCACCCCGAGTGTGCCCGCGTCAAGAAAGAATTTCAAACCAATGACTTACGAGCCACTTTAATGAACGCGCGTACGTGACTTGACAGGTGCAGGGAAATCACGAAACAGGCCCCCCACAAATGTGCTTGTGCCACTTGCAGGCAAGTTCAGTGCAATCTTGCAATTGCACAAAACGACTTTTTTTCGGGCTCCTCTTGCGTCCGACCGCCGCCGCCGCTTAGCTCCGAGCTGTCCTCCGCGCCCATCCGGCCGCCCGGCTCCAAGCGCGCGGTGGGGGGGCGGCCCCAGAGCCGGACTCCGGCGGCGCGGAGCCGAGCGCCACCTCGGCTCTGCGCTGCGACGCTTGCGCGCCCGAGCCGGACTCCTTCACGCAGCCGCAGTCCCGCACGCAAGGCCGCGCCGTCGCCTCCTCCGCCGTCGCCGTCAGCGTCGTCACCTCGGCAGGACTGCCGCCCTTCGCGGCCTCGCGCTGCGACGGCACGAACGGAGACGAACGAAATCCCGCGGGGGTCAAGGTCAAAAGAGGTCACCGGCGACAGCGCCGAAGGGTGCAAAGCCGTCTCGTCGTCGTGGTACGCGGGCGACGGGAGCGGACCTTCGAGTCTTCCGCGCATTGTCTCCCGATCTGGCTCCCGGAAGAAGCTCGGGATGTGAACATTTAGTTATGCTGGAAGAATCCGATGAGCTATGAAGCTCTTTTTCACCGATGTCCAGTAGGGGTGGGTCAGAAGGTTACAACAACAAACAATACAAAAACACGACCCGAGTGCAAAGTATAGGAAATGTAAAAAAAAAATAACTTAAAAAAATATATATACACATTTTTTTTTACTGTTTTTTTATCTTACCAGGTAAAGCCCACCGAGCCATTAACTTACTTTTCGGAGGCCACAAATTACCCCTCATCAAAGTGGCTTATCGCGTGGAAATGCATAGCTCCCGGCAGGCGGAGCGAAACGTCGGTCAGAGCGCCGAACGAGTCGCGGTGAAGGATTCGTCTGGTAGTGGCGGGTAAAGGAAGCTCTGGCCGACGGTTTGTGAGTCTCAAAACGTGGAGCAGCTTCCAGGCGCTCGATGTCTCTCCAGCAGAGAGAAAGGGGGCAACTCGCTCCAAAGAAACTACTGTATTTGTTGAACAAGAGCATTCTGCTACATTATTAATTTTTATTATGATTACCGCGCTTGTTTAACCGAGGGAAGCCTTGCGGAGTCTCAAGACTCGTTTTCTGGAGGGTCCTGCGAACAGGGGGGCGATTTTGCCGTGTGCAAACCCAAAAGAGTAATCTACAGGTAGTCTTTCAGCACTGGCAAATCCCAACTAAACTAAAACCTCAACTATTTTATTTTCATTTTACCAGGTAAAACCCACTGAGCCACGCAGATTTTTTTTCGGAAGCGATTTCGGCCACAAACGATAGCTGATCATCACGTGGACATTCATCAGCAGCCAGATACTTTGAAATGTGGAGGGAAAAACCGGAGGACCCGGAGATAAATCCACGCAACCACGGGGAGAGAGGCATGCAAACTCCAAATATACAGGTGTCAGGGTCGAGATTGAACCCACAATCTCCTGTATACCAGGCGAGGCAGTAAATATCTCGCCACCGTGGTGCTAACGTCCACCATGGAGATGGAGCGATGGAATCTGGTGCTGTGCAGGTGCCACACGCATGAATGTAAATGCGAGACGGCCTGGGAGGCCTTCCTCCAGCAGTGGATTTCGATTCTACTCTTGCGTGTGACAATGTGCTCAGGAGGTCGATGCCAGCACATGACGAGAAGGCTTTAGGAGAGAGTTCTCGTCGTGTTGCTGTTCCTCCTCCTCTTTGGAAAAGTGCAGACTACAGTGATTTACTAACTGGTCCACAGTTTGGTTTGCATAGTCACAATCGCACGAATGTGGTTGCTCTTTAATGCATCTCTATGGGTCTCTATATATCTGAACGTTTATCTATGGGTCTCTGTGTCTCTACCAGTCTCTGTGTGTCTCCATGGGTTGACTAAACGATCCACAGTTTGGGTTGCATGGCAAAGTGTTGCACTGCTGTGGATCGTGTCTTCAATTTTCCATCCGTCTGGGAGATGTGCGCACCGGCCTGGTGACGTTCTGGCGTCGCTGCCTTACCAGTCTGCAGCGGCGACGCACACACGCTCGCGTGAAGGTTGACGATATCGCGAGGCAGGTTAAAAACACCGGGCGAAGCGATTTGAATTTGTCCATGACTGCCACCCACACAGTTTATGAGTTCATAGCAAGCGGCAAGAAATACTGTAACGGGGGGGGGGGGGGGTAGGCACAGAGGCTAGGAGCCACCGCATTCAAAATTCAGTTTTCATTCCACCTCTGAGAAGCAGATGACAAAAGAACACTCTTGTCAACATCTGGGGTCCTGCACCAAGTTCTTACCACTGTGCACTCGACAGAATTCAACGAGCAGCACAGTCGTGGTTTATTGACGGTCCGGCACTCATTCGGTCACCGGCCGTCACTCGCCTCCCCACCACTCTCCTATCGCTGTTGCCACTGTTTACTGTTCACGTGGAACTTCGCTCGTCAACTCCTCGACCCGTGTTTTTCGTCGCCATCCACACTGCGTTCAACCATCATTACCGTAGGTCACAGTAACATACTCGCTCACACTCACTCACTGACCCACGCACTCACTCACCCACTCATTTACTCACCCATTTACTTACCCATTGACTTACCCACCCACCCACTCATTCATTCACCCACTCAGTAATCCATGCACTCACTCACCCACTCACCCATTTACTCACCCACCCACTCACACAACTCGCTCATTCACTCACTCACCCATGCACTCACCGACCCACTCACAACTCACTCAGCTCGACTTTGGAATTCCCTCCCATCGCCTTGTTCCCCAAGCTCTCACAAAACCTTGCTCACTTAAAAAAAAAAGCGTTAACTCTGCAACTCTTACGACTTTTAACGGAGCTGTTTGTTGCTGGCCGCTTGGCATTATGGCCCTTTGGGCCCTGTGTGCAGCGAGTGTGATTATGAAAAGAAAGAAGGAATAACAACACCAACAACAGCAGCAGCAGCAGCAGCAACATGTCACGTGCATCTCACTTCAATTACAGAATTAAACGGCCGACCAAGAAACATGTTCGCTCTTCATGCTCCGAGTGCCCTAGACTTATTTCGCAATGCAACAGATTCCACAAATGAAATATTTCACTTCGCCCTGTGGCATCTGTGTCCCTTCAAAAGTCATGAATTTTGAGCGGCGTTGCTCCACTGGCTACGCTCATTATCTCCTGACCCGCCAAGCGACGATTTCGCATTAAATCAAAGTGACGGGGAGCAGATGTCAAAATCGGCAGGCATGATGGCGCGTTGAAACCAATTCCCAAATATCAGAGCCCTAAAAAAAATAAAGTATTTAGAGAAGACGGTCGAGTGTAATTTTTTTTTATTTTTTTTTGTCTGCGTTGGCGCGCGCGTGTGTTGGTGGGGAGGGAGGAGCGGTTCGATGTATTTATTAGTTTATGTATTGTTACTATTAGTGTCCCCCATGCCTTGCTTGCGCCAATGAGTCAAAGGCGAGTGGTGGAATTAACTCCTCTCCCTTTGCCCTCGCGTGAAGTGACGGCTCCCAGTGTCAGCACCGCGGACAGCAGCTCCAGGCGGTGACGTGGGCCTAACGCTGGCTGCAGAGGTTCACGGTTTAAATCCAGTGGCCACCCCCGATTATTACTGCCGGTGTGATTATAATAATAACCACAAAACTATCACTGTGGAAGTTAAAGAAGAGCCGTGGTGGCGAGATGTTAACAACCTCGTCTGATATAGAGGAGGTCGTGGGTTCGATCCCGACCCTGCCACCTGTTGTAATATTTGCAGTTTGCATGTTCTCCCCGTGGTCATGTGGATTTCTCTCTGGGTCCTCCGGTTTCCCCCTCCATGTTTAGAATCAACACGCGTTTACAGGATTTGGCGACTATACATTTCCAAATGATAAGCCACCTCGTTGAGCTATAATTTGTGACCAGGTCCCTTATAAAAAATATATCTATATAGCTCAGTGGACCTTACTGGGGGAAAATAAAAATACAGTAAAACCTTGGATTGCGAGCATAATTCGTTTCGGAAACGTGTTTGTAATCCAAAGCACTCGTATATCAAAGCACTCGTATATCAGTTGTGATCACGTGACGCTCGGTAGACAAAGCGTATACATACTACTCGTATTGCAAGACCTTGCTCGTTTATCAAATTAATATTTATTAAAAAAAATTGCTCGTCTTGCAAAACACTCGCAGACCAAGTTACTCGCAATGCAAGGTTTTACTGTAGTTACATTTTAATCGTTTAGTTTAAAGATCCCCTGACGTAATTCGTAGGCGTAAGTCCATTGCGTGCCGGTGTCAGGGTTCAAACAGTCTGGAAACTCAGCGAGAGATGTTCCCGGCGATATTGACGATAAAAAAAATGAAGAAATATAGAAAGGAAACATAATCTGGTATCCATGAGGCACTGCCGTCGTGCCAATGAATACTGCATTACATCTTCACCACCCCTGCCACCCTCTAATCATACTTCAGCATGGATTTTTGTTTTGCTCCACCGTGAGCTGACGAGCCGTGTTCACAAAGCACGCAGTGCACAGGCCGACGGTGCTGATGATGGGCTGTGCTTGGGTGGTGGGGGGGGGGGGGTGGTGGAGGTGGAATCACTGAGGCCCCTGTCCTGCTTCAGCAAAAATTAAATTTGCCAACTGAGCAAAAACAAATCTGAGAAACATAATTACTTTTAGAAAATTGATTGTTGTGCTTGGCAACGGTGCAGCTCTCTGCGATTGCCGGTTCATGCCACTGTCTGGGAGGAGCTGGGAGCCACCGCACCTCCCGATTATCACGGTTGGCTACGTACGGCGCGGAAGAAGTTCAACATACATACAACCCACCACAAGAGACCGACCTGCTGATCACAGACTAACTCTGGTGCACGCATTTATACAACTGAATGGACAGTTACAGCAGTCGGGGCTGTGGGCGGGGGGGGGGGTGGTGGCAGGGAGTGGAGGGGGGTGAGATTTAAGAAACGTGGCAGAGCGCCAACAAACAAAGCGTCAAGCGGTTCAACATCATGATTCGTGGCGGACGATGCGGATAATCGACGCACATATGGAAAATAACAAACTGTCCGGAGGTGTGCGGCGGAGACCGTGGTCACTCAGAACAGAAGAGAACTGCGGAACTCGTGACGACTCGACGTCCCCATTCACCAACACGAGGAGGAGGAGGCATCGTGACGGCAGCGATGCGCACCAACCGCTCCCGCTACTTGTGACTCCGCTGCTGTACATTTCCATGTGATGAGCCACTTTGTTGAGCTATAATTTGTGGCCAGGTCGCTTCTGAAAACTAAGTTAATGCCTCAGTGGGCTTTACCTGCTAAGATAAAAATAGTAGCATTTTTTTGGTATGTATTTTTTGAAAGTTATTTTTTTACATTTCCTATACTTTGCACTCTGGTCGTGTTTTTGTATTCTGTGTTGTTGTAAAGTTCTGGCCCGCCCCTGCTGGACATCTGTGAAAAAGAGCTTCATAGCTCATCGGATTCCTCCAGTATAAATACACATTCTGATCCCGTACCTGGCTTCAACCGGCTCAACGTAAAATTATAGTTGTCGATCTACGCCAACATTAGCCACACGAAAGCGGATCACATTTCCAAACAAAAAACAAAATAGAATTTGTTAAGTGTGTTTTTATACTGGGAAATAAACACGAGGTTGTCGGACTTGGCGTGGGTTTCATCATCAATCCTAGCCGTGACCTTGGCTTTTCTGCACTGCTAAGCAGAGTGGATCCCTGTTTTTTTTTACCAACAAGGGAGTTGGGGACTGGGGGGTCTGCCAAGATTTTGGTCGTTTGAGCAAATTATACTGTACATTTGTCAATGCCGCCTTTGGCCCGGGGTCTGACAATTTAAAATAAAACCAATTCTAATTATTGTACGACAAGAACGGTTTGTTACAAACATTTTTTGTGTGAAATGCGTTTTCGCTAGGGAGTCCCAACTTGCAATGCGGTTGTATTCACAAGCGGAGTTAATCAACTCGTCTTCACGCCAAGGCAGTCTTCCCAAAGTGTCTGTTGTAAACGTTGAATAACTTACGATTTCCTTCGAACGTGAAAGCTAGTGTAAGGATAAGTGACGAATCATCTATCACGATCCACTTTTACGCCTGTGATACCGGCATAAAATCCATACGTGTAAACCAATTACTTACAATCTGTGCAAATTGTATGCTAATTATATGCTGTTACATTTGGGCTAATGGCCAGAACATTTGCGTACATTTGCTAACCTTTCCTGTACTTCGCACTCATGTCATGTTTTTGTATTGTTTGTTGTTGTAACGTTCTGACCCGCCCCCTAGGGGACATCTGCGAAAAAGAGCTTCATAGCTCATCAGGGTTCATACAGTATAAATCTCTGCCCTGATTCTCATCAAAGTGTACGCAAGTGTACAAACGGGTTGGAAATGAGAGATGAGAAACGATGCAAACGAGCATTGATGAAGGTTTTTGTTTGGGCGAGACTGAGTAAATACGAATGTGCCGTTAACTCACCACCACCCGACACAGCCAATCAGTAAGGTGTGTCACTTGAAAAAAATAACGTGCCAATGAGTTACTACTTCAGCACAACCGGTTTGTTGGGCAGTAAACTCACGACATCTACAATCTGAGTACGGAATTTTGCTGGCAATTACAACCAGCTTCATCAGGCGATTTTGGCAGAATTGTCCCGATGGATATTGATTCGCGAAAGCCTACGCGTTAAACTGACACAAAGAAGACGGTAAAATAAAATGAGACGAGGAATTAACGATTTTTGAATTGACAATTCATTGCGGGGGGGGGGGGGGTGACGACTAACAGTTGTCACGTGCCAATTACTCATAATCACCATCGCCGTCAGTCATCATCAATCATCATTATTATTCCACTGCTGAATGAAGGCCTCCTCCAAAGCGTCGCCGTCTCTCACGGCTTTGCAGCGACACAATCCGCCCGGCACCTGCGCAGGAGCTCATTTCATTGCTCCATCTCCTTGGTGTGGCGTCCTCTTGGACGCAGATCAGTCCCTCCAACATTTATTATTATTCGGGTAGTTCGTATGGATGGATGTTGAACTTTTTTCGCACCGTACTTTGCCATCAATGCTAATCGGAGGTGCGGGGGCGGCGGGGGGGGGGGAAGGACAACAAACTGAACACAAAAAACAGTTCTAAAGAAATGGGTTTTCAATCTAGATTTAAAGTAGCCTCGATGAGTGTCACGACTCAGTGTCAGGAGGGTCTTGCCAACTTTTCACAGTGGGGGGGGGCAATGATCGCTATGTAGATTCCAAACGAGTCGCTATTTTATCACCACCAATGACAAACTCAGCCTGGTAAAATGTCTTTAATGGAAAGATGAATACGAACGAGCGTGCGGTCCATTTCCCCGAGAATTTGTTCTACAAGACAAAGCCGTGCGTACACGCGTGATAACAACCATGCCCTTGGCCATATAACAATGGCATGGCGGCGATTGCTTCGCAAATTGACGTCACAGCTGAAACATGGTCAATCGCGCTTCCAAGTCGCGCGCGCGTGTGTGTGTGTATAAGTAATTTAATCCACACATAATTAAATATGTTTCAGTCTTGCAGCCTATCGGCAATCCAGAACAAAATGTGATTTCGCCATAATACAACACCTCCCGCCTGCTTCGCCCACGGTGACGTCAAGGGTGGGCCGCTGTGTGCCAGCGGCGCCAGGGTCCGAATCTGAAGGTGCCCTCTTTGAGCGAGGATTTTCGCCTGGTCTCCTGCACCGCCCAATCATGTTGGAAGAGGTGGGGGGTACCCACATTTTATCCCCCACCAGACTTGCACCGGCCGATCGACCGAGTGGACAGACTGGCACGCGCGCCGGGAGAGATCGAGCCGTAACGGCGACCTCTGACCTGCGAGTCCGGTGCGCGCCGACCACAACACCGCGGCGGCGGCGGCAGCATCCCAATCAGAGCGCGATTGTAACGAGAGTCGAAACGACGAAGGGCAGCCGTGGAAGGCGCCGTCCCCAACACAGCGCGACCCCGCCGCTCGGCACGGAAGCGAACCCTCTCTCACATTCGCCGCCACCGCAACCCTCCCGCTCCCGACGATCGACGAGGGGGAGGGTGGTGGTGGTGGTGGTGGCGAGGGGTTTGGGAGCAGAGGCTGTGCCACAGGCCGGTTGTGCTCACCTCACCAAACCTCATTGCCGAAAGTGGTGAAGTATGGACGAAAACAACCACCCCCCCCCCCCCCCCCCAAACGATGACCTGTCACTTTATCACCATGCCACCCTTAGCAGTGATAATAAAAAACAACAACAATATACAGCCGTTTGGCAATTCACTGCTGGGTGCAGGCCTCCCCATGTCGTGTCAGTAGGGGGTTGTTGGGCTATAATTTACCGTGCTGGTCAGTGTCGGTTGTGGACTGACTTGGTGAGTTGGGGCTTCAGATATCATTCTAAACTAAAAACGATACTTTTCAATTTTATTTTACCAGGTAAGTCCCATTGAGCTATGTAGCTCTATATCAAAAAGCGACCTGGCCACAAATGATATCTCAACGAAGAGGCTTTATAGCAGCCGAATACTCTAAAATGCACGTGGATCATAAATGTGGAGGGAAAAACTTGAGGACCCGGAGAAGAATCCACGCGACCACGAGAGAGGGACACGGAAACTCCAAATAATCAGCAGGCATCACAGGGTTGGGATCGAACCCACGCCCTCCTGCATACCAGGTGAGGTAGTCAACATCTCGCCACCGTGGTGCCACTGATGTTAGCCGTGGCAGAGAAGCAAGTCGAGGGTCCGGGCGAGTTTATAGCGTGCCGTGTGAACCGCTGTGCCACCGCGCCACACCAACAAAGCAGGAATGGAAAATTCAAAAGTTGGCAGCAGCAGGTTGGCCCGCTGGCTGCAAGAGAGAAAAACGAATTTTCTCTCACGTTCAAGATAAGAGTAAAACGTAGCAGATGAGATTTTTGATAAACGTCGCTGTTGTTTTAACGAACGCGCGTGCCTCCTGCGTTTCCGTTTGAATTATCCCACACGAATCTTGACGTATGGATGAGCAACGTGGACAGTGGCAAAGGAAATGGAACAAGAGCTGGCGAGTGCACAAAGCAGCGCGGAGACAAAAGGTGCACGCTGGGAATTACGCCAAGAGACAGGAAAGAGCACCGCATGGATCAGGGAACACAAATGCCAATCACAGACAATGCGTTGACTGTTTATGTATTTATGTTGAACTTCTTTCGCACGGTACGTAGCCAACCGTGCGAATCGGAGGACGACAAACTGAACGTAAAAAAAAAAGCAGTTCTAAAGAAATTCGGTTTCCATCGAGGTTTAAAAGTGCACACAGCTCCGAGTGGCTTCCTGATATCGGAAGGAAGAGCGTTCCAGGCGGCCGCAGAAGGGCATCTGAAAGTGCGCGATGCGGTGACCGTCTTTATTCGACGGTCAGCCCAAAAGCCGCTGTGAGATGACCGGAGTTTGCGTGATGATGGCTTACGATCCTTGACGAGATCAGCAAGGTATTGTGGTTCATTTGTGACAGGCGCTTTGTGCGTAATGAGTGCGACCTTACATAAAAGTAAGTAGGTTTTGGCTCGAACACATCGCAAGAGCTCACTGGATGACAACAACTGGCAACAGCAAGGCAGCCAAAGGAGGAAAGCGTTCCGGAGAGGGCGACCACCGCCGCAGAGATGAAGTGATGAGATCAGCTTACGTGCAGGAGCGAGTTGGGATTGTGGCATCGCTGGAGTGTGTGGGATGGTGACGGTGTGGGGAGGCCCTTCATCCAGCAGTGGACAGAAAACAACTGACGACGACGACGCAAATATAAAGTTGCCGTCACCGCTTTCCACGTAAATAAGACGTTTCCTGTTTAAATGACTTTTCCGGCTAATGGCTCGACCAGCCAACTCCGATTGAAGGCTTGCAGAGCTTCGGGCGTTCGCAGCGTTAAGGGAGGCCCTCGTCCAGCAGCGGAATCGGCAAAACTGGCCCGGGCGCGTGCAAGCATCCTCCTCCAAGCCAAAGGGGGAGGCTTTTGATTCCGCACTACGCGCTCGGAATTAATGCGGCGAGGCAATAACCGTAGCCCTTGGTGTTGTGTCTTCTTGGTTAATGTCTCGGGGCCCCAGCAGTGCCGTTTTTGGCCACGCCGCCGCTCCCCCCCCCCCCCAGGAAACGTTGGGGTGATTAAGCATTACCCAGCTCGCACGCTCTGCCCGTCCCCCGTTTGCGCCAGTGGCGGGGGGGGGGGGGGCGGGGGGGGGATGAGGGGGGGGGTGAGAGAAAAAAACACAACGTTCGACAAAAGCGCAGAGTAACGGACAGCGGCAGCGCACTGGACACGCGATCCCAGAGGTCGCCGGTTCGGTTCCATCTCTCGCGGCGGCGACGGCGGCAGTTGAATCGACGGAACGTTTCTTAAATTCCACCCCGCCACGCCGCCCCCGGCACTGTCCACACCCAGCGGTGTCAATGTGTACGTCCAACGGTTCCTTTTAAGGAAGTTTTTTTTTCCCCCGTTGCCCCCCCCCCCAACCCAACCCCCCCCACCCCGCAACCCAACCACCCGATAGCGAGGGAGGGGAGGGTATTATTTTCTGTAGCTCAGCCCCGAAAAAATTTAATCGAGCTGGCGACCTCTGGATCGCAAGTACGGTGACCATTAGCAGCATCCTGCATATAGGATTGCTCCCGGGTAAAAGGACCACAGATTAGCGGATTTCTCGCGACGCTCCAGCAGTATCCAGCTAAAAAAGAGACTCGACCTAATGGCAAGGTGTTAATGTGCGGAATGGATAGCGGGCGGCTTGTGTTACCCCCCTTCGCAAGCAGAAACCCGGCGCTTTTATCCTCAATTAGCGGATCGACCCCCCGCGTCTCCTCGCAGCCAGCCAGCTCACAAGGCGCCACCACCTCCTCGCAGCTCCGCGCACGAGTTGCACTTTTGAGAGCGGCCGTAACTTAAAATAAATTAGCGGGCAAGGGTCGGTCTCGTCGCGTAAACCGTGAAATCAGAGGAAAAAAATTCCGACGCGGTGGTCCAACTGCCTGCGGGTCTTCCCGGAGCAATGCTTTGGGGCAGCGTGCGTCTAAAAAGGCGGTGACTCTCGACGGGAGTTTCCACGGGGCCACGGGCGTTGTGCGGAGGCGGGAGGCGGAGGCGGGGGTGAGAGGGAAGCGGTGCGAGCCCGCGCGACACCGCCGTGCGCTCGCCGAAATCCTCGTTGAACGCGGGCAGCAGATGCCCTCCCGACAAGTGCCCGCGCCGAGCGAGGAATTACCGCGTAGCGCGTTACGGGGGACGGGGGGCCAGAGACGTGAATAAAAACAATGGCAATTCGAATCCCATGGCGGGACAAAGAAGTGAGAGGAGAGGTTTCGTGGCGTCACAGCCAAGAGCCGGACGCAAATACCCGGGGGGGTGGGGAAGGCATGGGAGAGGGAGTGGAGTGGGGGGG
This sequence comes from Petromyzon marinus, assembly GCF_048934315.1. Taxonomy (NCBI): domain Eukaryota; kingdom Metazoa; phylum Chordata; class Hyperoartia; order Petromyzontiformes; family Petromyzontidae; genus Petromyzon; species Petromyzon marinus. The sequence goes on along the minus strand of NC_133704.1, from coordinate 6,044,456 downwards.
GGGGGTGTGTGGCGCTCGTGATTTTAAACACGGCTGTCGAGGAGGGGCCGCCGGGTGGCTCAGCGGTCAGAGACACCGAGCCGGAACCGCTGAGAGCATGGGTTCAGATCCAGATTTCAGCCGCCTGTGATTAAACTGGTGCGTTTAGCTGCACGACTCACTGCTGCCCACAACGTAGTTCTGCGGCCTAAAACACCTGCTATGCATGGTGCCCGCCCCATCCAAGTAATGTTCCTGGTTTCAGTCCTGCTTAGTTTCTGAGTGTCTGACGAGATTTGACGCAGGCGCCGGTGATTTGGTCATGAGAAGTGATTAATTTCAGAATATTTTCCTAAAATTACCGAGCGCACTCGGTAGCGGCAGTTTCACCCGTTGAGGATTTTTATGCGAAGCTGTTCAAGGAAATGCAACGATTAGGATCGAGTGCTGTGCCGAGTCTTCATTTGCCATGGTGATGGTTATTACAATAACGATAAAAAATTAGCACGTTTGGTATTCGCGCAGTACTTACAGCACGAAGCTATATCAAGAATGCCTGACGTTTCACAGACAAGTGTAGTCTGCCGGTATGGAGGTTACAGTGAGGGAAAAAAAGTATTTGATCCCCTGCTGATTTTGTATGTTTGCCCACTGACAAAGAAATGATCAGTATATAATTTTATTGGTAGGTTTATTTGAATAGTGAGAGACAGATTAACAACAAAAGAATCCGGAAAAACGCATGTCAAAAATGTTATAAATTGATTTGCATTTTAATGAGGGAAATAAGTATTTGACCCCGTCTCCATCAGAAAGATTTCTGGCTCCCAGGTGTCTTTTATACAGGTAACGAGCTGAGATTAGGAGCACACTCTTAAAGGGAGTGCTCCTAATCCCAACTTGTTACCTGTATAAAAGACACCTGTCCACAGAAGCAATCAATCAATCAGATTCCAAACTCTCCACCATGGCCAAGACCAAAGAGCTCTCCAAGGATGTCAGGGACAATATTGTAGACCTACACAAGGCTGGAATGGGCTACAAGACCAATGCCAAGCAGCTTGGTGAGAAGGTGACAACAGTTGGTGCGATTATTTGCAAATGGAAGAAACACAAAAGAACTGTCAATATCCCTCGGCCTGGGGCTCCATGCAAGATCTCACCTCATGGCGTTGCAATGATCATAAGAACGGTGAGGAATCAGCCCAGAACTACATGGGAGGATCTTGTCAATGATCTCAAGGCAGCTGGGACCATTGTCACCAAGAAAACAATTGGTAACACACTACGCCGTGAAGGACTGAAATCCTGCAGCGCCAGCAAGGTCCCCCTGCTCAAGAAAGCACATATACATGCCCGTCTGAAGTTTGCCAATGAACATCTGAATGATTTAGAGGACAACTGGGTGAAAGTGTTGTGGTCAGATGAGACCAAAATGGAGCTCTTTAGCATCAACTCAACTCGCCGTGTTTGGAGGAGGAAGAATGCTGCCTATGACCCCAAGAACACCATCCCCACCGTCAATCATGGAGGTGGAAACATTATGCTTTGGGGGTGTCTTTCTGCTAAGAGGACAGGACAACTTCACCGCATCAAAGGGACGATGGACGGGGCCATGTACCGTCAAATCTTGGGTGAGAACCTCCTTCCCTCAGCCAGGGCATTGAAAATGCGTCGTGGATGGGTATTTCAGCATGACAATGACCCAAAACACACGGCCAAGGCAACAAAAGAGTGGCTCAAGAAGAAGCACATTAAGGTCCTGGAGTGGCCTAGCCAGTCTCCAGACCTTAATCCCATAGAAAATCTGTGGAGGGAGCTGAAGGTTCGAGTTGCCAAACGTCAGCCTCGAAACCTTAATGACTTGGAGAAGATCTGCAAAGAGGAGTGGGACAAAATCCCTCCTGAGATGTGTGAAAACCTGGTGGCCAACTACAAGAAACGTCTGACCTCTGTGATTGCCAACAAGGGTTTTGCCACCAAGTACTAAGTCATGTTTTGCAGAGGGGTCAAATACTTATTTCCTTCATTAAAATGCAAATCAATTTATAACATTTTTGACATGCGTTTTTCTGTCTCTCACTGTTCAAATAAACCTACCTTTAAAATTATAGACTGATCATTTCTTTGTCAGTGGGCAAACGTACAAAATCAACAGGGGATCAAATACTTTTTTCCCTCACTGTATATGTGGTTAATACATGGTCTATACGTGGCTTGCTACGTGTTTTTTTCCCCCAATGAAGTGATTCGCGGGTGACTTTTGAAGTGTGGAACAAAAATGTCGACACGTGGCTGAAACTGTTGGTGCAACGACAGCTCAACGTTGGGTGGTGCGATGTTCCACATTTACTGGGCGGGCGTGCATTCTGGGTTTTTGGTCATTGAGGTCGATGCTCTAGGCCGCGTGACGAGGTGAAAGCTCGACCCCTGCCAGCATTATAAACGCCTCTTGCCATGCGCGCGTGTATTTACGCATACACACCTCCGCACTTTTTTGTGACTTTCTCCGATCTATGCGCTTCGTGACCGTGCTCACGAGTTCCTTCTTTAGGCGACTTGCCGCTCCTGCGATCGTGTAAATCATCATCACCGTACGTCGTACAGCGTTCTGAGATGCAGTCGCACCGACGACGCTATGCGAAATTAAATCATCGTCATTAACACTCTCACGGGCGCCGACCGAACAACCGGGAGAAGAAAAACAATCGCCGAAGACCGAAAAGGAACGCGCAAAAACCGAACCGCAAAGTGCGTTCGCACCTCCACAATTAGCACGGTCGTCGATGTTCGCACTGGACGAGAGGCGCAACATCTCCTCCCTCCCACCCCCGGCTCACCGGTGCTCTCCGTGGCGGCCGGGCCGGCCGGTGGGACTCGTGGTTCACCGTCCACGGCCCCAGCGACTCGTTGGCATAGAAGTCCATGGGGTAGCGCTCCTGCCATTCGATTTGCTTGATAGCCACCGCCGCCTGGGGGGTCGGGGGTAGGGCGGGTGGGGGGGGGTGGGGGAGGGGGGGGGGCAGAGGGATAAAGACGATGAGAGTGGACGGGGGTGCCGGCGCGGCGGGTACCAACGCACCGTCGCGCTGCCACCGGATGCGCATTCGATGATGGCGGCGGTCGGTTTGTATCTGTGTGACCACGCTGCAGCCTACGGTGGCAATTGGATGGATGGGCAGGCAGATAGAGACTCTTAAGTGTTGATCCTCTTCCAAACGATAATGATGCGAATGAGAACATTTGCGCGATGTAAATCATCACTGTTTCACCGAGTGCAAATCACCTACCAGCTACCCCGTCAATTTTTTTGAAGGCAGAACAATTTGTTTCCAATCCACTGCTGGATGAGGGTGCTTCCCGTATCTTGTGACAACCCGCATCTCTCCCCACCTTGCGTGTTCAATGATTGCATCGTTCCACATACGTTTTGGTCGGATAGAGCAAACGGATCGGTGGAATAACACTGAGTACCGCATCTCCCAATGAAAAGTGAACGCTTGACATGTCGCTAACACTGTGGAAGACTCTTTAAGTCAGGAGGGTCTTGCCACAATGGGATGTCTGGCCTAACACCAATGACGTTGTACATATGAATCATTTGGCGGGACCCTGGGGTCCCGCAAAAATCAGGTCAATAAATTTATTATTTTTCAGTCCACCCACTCGTGACCCCGACAGCAACGCGCCGCCCACCCAGACTCGCGCCAACAAGCGCCAGCAGCAGCAGCAGCAGGCGGCGATCGACACGATGGGCGCCACCCCACCGGCCAAACGCGAGCCCCGGGGGGCGTCCGCCGCAGTCGCGCGCAGGCAGTGAATTTAACGTGTTTATGTAATTTTTCAACTTTTTTACGAAACTTAGTGTCCCCGAGTAGCTCTCGACGAGGCCAATCGATTGACCACTAGTTTTGTTGTCGGTAAGGCAACAAGACTCGTGTCGCTACGCGGTTTTTCCCACCCCGGGGCAGTGATGGGACCCCGGGGTCCCGCCAATTGCTTCAAATGTTTACTGTTTTAAGCTATGGGAGGAAACCAGAGAACCTGGAGGAATCCTATGTAGAACAGGGGGAGAACGTACAGACATCACACAGAGAGGCGTCCGAGTCGGGAATCGAAACAATGTCCTTCCTGCTACGAGGCACAAGCATTACCACTGCGCCAAGAGAGAAGGAGAGAGAGAGAGAAAGAAAAAACAATAAAAGTGGCACTAAAAGGGAAAAAATACGATAGGTGATGTTTCAGGCAATGGGACCTTTTTCATGGCACATGTGCCATTACTCTTTACAGTGCAGCATTGCCAACGTAGCATCACCAAATAATAATTTGAATCTCAAATAGTCTGCTCTGTGTTGGCCTAATCTAAGGGAACGAGTAATGGCATCGATGCACCACCCCCCCTCCCCCGCCGCCTCGCCCGGAGATGGTACCAATTACCCCCAAGATGCATCGACACGGCGCGCGGAAGTCGATAGCGCCGCAGATAGGACGGCGATCGCGCGCGCGCTCTGACCGAGCGGCCCGTCAAACCGCGGGACGTCGCACCGTCGGCTGCTTGGATCCACGCGACAAGTTGCCATGTGATTGCAGCTCGGATCCACGAGAGTCGGAAGCGCTCGCACGTCTACGCGGGCGCTGCGCAGCGGTGGGACGTGCACCGTGAAGGAAAGGTCGACTCGTCGCTCGAGTCCCAGAAACATTGCACCTTCTGGTTTTGACGTTCCTCCTCCACCTCGAGGACAGCGGAGTCTTCTGTGAAAAAGAGCCGCGCGGCTCGTCGGACTCCTCCAGCGTAGGTAAATATTCAGATTTCCGTAACGTTCAGCCACTTGGGAACATCAAAAGGCCGACGGGCACATCTCGTTAACGAGGGCAAGATTCAAGAGGAGACACGAGTGGTGCGATTGTGGCAACGCAGACCAAACTATGGTAATATATTAAACCACTTGAGTTATTCTGCCCTCCCCTTCAATGGAGGAGGAACAGCAAAACTCCACGAACTCTCTCCTGAAGCTCTCTCGCGGGTAGCAGGCCTCGACACTAACATTTGGCTAATTGAACATATTGCCACTCACTAGAATATAACAGATTCGGTGAAGTGGACACCGACGGGCTATCTGCCCATGGATCGTGATGATGATGACGTGTGTGTGTGTATATATACATGCAAGGGATGAGTTTCAGATGTTTTTCAAGACTAATTTCATATTGTTTAAAATAAATTGATTGTTTACATTTTGTTCGTTTTCGTTCGTTCCTCAGTCCACTTGCCCGGATGAGGGTCGCGGCGGCATTATGCACCAATGTGAAATGTCTTCACGCTAAAATTTGAAGAAACAATCATGGGCAGAAGAGAAAGCGAAGGCCTTCAGAGCCTGAACTTTAACTTGAATAGCAGCAGGGATCCAACAGCACAGACATCTGGAGTGGTGGGGGGCAGGAGATGCAGACCATAGGAGCAGCACATGAGAGGAGTCAACCTCCCACCCAGCGGACGTATGAAAGATACATAACTCGGCAAAACCGCAAATATGTAAATTAAACCCTGCATTTCCCCGGGGCCAGCCTCTTACATTTGATAATTATGCAATATTTTTTTTTGCTGGGGTGGCGTGGGGAGAGAGCAGCCTTACGTGGACAGGTGTCGCAGAACAATAAAATGCCGAGAGACGCGATTCTAATCCCAGCGTGTAGCTAATTACAGCGCAACTCCAATAATGTGGCCGGTTTATAACTTACAGGTGGTGCGTAGGGTGGGCGGGCGGGCGGGCGGGTGGGCGGGTGGGCAGGGAGGGAAGATGAGAAAGCGTCAGCAACTGCCGGCGCATTAAATGGCTCACAAATACATTTACGGGCCAACCATCCGTGCGCAGTTTGCAATCTATCAAGGCTGTGCCAATTACCTGCTTTCCTTTTTTTTTCCCTCTTCTCCATTCTTTTTTTCTTTCAAGGACGAGCCAAAACTAATTAGAAATATATTTCTTATCGCGATGAGCCAGAACAATTCGAGGCACTCCAACAATGTTTCTTTCGCATTTCATTTTCTATCTGAAGGGCTTCCGCAGAGATGCGTGCTGCTGGCAAGGGCCGCGTGGGCTACGTCGGTCGTTATCGCTCGCCGAAAACTACCGCGCGAGCAATTACATCGCAGAATGAATTAAAAACATCACAATGGGAAATGTTGAGCTTAAATCTTAAGTTAAAAGTTCAACGGAAACATTCTTTGTAAGTTCCACACACAGGGGAAGCGTATGTCTGCATTATTCCTACGGCCACCAGATCACCCTGAATGTGGCCGAGTCTCAGAAGCTAAGTCGGGCTGAGCCTGGTTAATACTTGGATGGGCGACTGCATGGGAATACCAGGTGTTGTCTGCCACTGGGAGTGATGCGCGTTGCACAGTAGTCAAAACGATATACGTATTTCTGAGAGATGGAATTTATCCAAAATTAAGTCACTTAAAACTAATTTTACAACGATCTATTTTTTCCGCATACAGTTTGTGGGAAACTTGGCCCTGAGACCCTTCAACTCAATCGCCCACTAGAGAAACCTATTCGATCACCGGGCGGCTGAAATCTAGACTCGGACCCAGGTATGTCCTGCTATGGTCGGGCTGTGCACCGACATTTTTGACCATGAGTTCCACTGGCAAATGAAATGGGATTATTATTCGGAGGGTGGAGCAATGGTACAGCGGTTAGGACACTGTGCCACGAAACCCGGCGACCCGACTCAGGTTTTAATGCGCAGTGTTGGTAAACATGAGATACACGGCCCACGGGGAAAGCAGAGGACTGGGGTTTGAGAACCACTGGTCCACATAATAGCTTTAAAAATGTTAAATTGAAAAATGTCAATTTTTTTATCTGAAAAAAATCTACTCATTTCAGTGCCTTGATCTCCTACGAGATTATACGGCAAAACGCGTAGCATTTTGACCTCTGAAAGCACGGCCAACATGACCTTCTTCCAATACTTAAATACCACTCTTCGCATTCAAATTTGTTAATAATGAACAAGCCAAGTTATTAAAGATCTGTCTGCTAAAATTCTCCTGGCCTACAGCAGCACCCCCGCCCCCTCCCGCAAGAGGTCGTGACCTCCCGAGACTCCATTGGAAACAGGAAGCATGATGGATTGATTGATTGATTAATGATTGATGTTAAAATCATTATTTTAATTAGAATGTTCAGTGCAACTGTACAATAGAGGATGGCTGAAATGTGGTCAGGCACATGAGTGTCAAGCCGTGAAAAAAAAAAGAGGGGAAGGTGGAAGGAGGATACACAACTTTTTTTTCGAAAAAAATATTTTTGCCCAAAATAAATAAAAACCGCTGTGAGAGCTGAAAAATGCAGCTTGATTACTTTTTTTTTACTTGAATAAGATTTTTACAACAAAAAAATGTAAACGTGGGCTTTCACGACGAATATTCCTGATTGGGTTCTAAATTGTATGCAAGTATAACATTGTCAAACTTTCTGCTTGCTTTTCAACACTGCTGCTTTGCTAAAAAATATAATTCATTGGTACATTTGCACCCACATGACAAACTTGCTTTCATAATGCTCACACCGTGACCTAATCCAACATGAACTAATCTTGAATCACTCCTTAATGCTCAACATTCCAAACGGGAACCCCTCCACCTCATACAGCACAACTGAATCCATCGCAAAAGTTTCTGACGACTTAAAACAACCATTTTAAACAACCACTTGTTACAGTTGCTAAGGTCGCAGCCCATTCGTCAGGGACGCCAAAGTCAACGGAGGTTATACCCGAGGAGTCCAAGCAACCTGCTTTGGCAAAGTGCAAGTTGGATGTTTGTTTGTCAGTGGGCGACGATAACTCGCGTTCGATCCCTTCCACGTCGTCGTCGCCGTAGTGGAAGAGAAGCCCTTTGATTAGTTGGTGCAGCGGTGCATTTACGGAGCGGCACTCGCCCTCCTCCACACCTCCCCAGGGCATGAAAGGCTCCAGCCTCAGCGGGGGAGGAACAGGCCTATGATGGCAGCTGTGAGAAAACACACGTTCCCCGCTGTACTACCGGCACGGTTTGCCATGTATACGGTTCTCCCATGCAGTTTGCCATGTGTATGGCTCTCCGACGTTGTTTGCCATGTATATAGCTCTCTAATGCGGTGTCAGCTTGGGCCGTGCGCTATTCGGCACGATGTCCGACGTTTCGCCGCACGTGCTGGACACTTCGTAGGTAAACTAATTCCAGTGACTTGACTTCTTAAAACCATAGATCTGGATCGAGTTGTCTTTGTGGCTGAAGCTGTTTGATGGTACCGCACCACGCCGATGTTTTCCACCCTCCGCCAGTATCCCGCAGCCGCTGTCACGTTAGACACACGATCTTTGGTCTTCCCCGGAAATCGTGGAAACCATGGCAACCGAAAGCTAATTGTAACCGATAAGAGACTTTCAGTTTTCCTCGCCGCTCGTTGCAGAGGTGTGTGCAGTTCCGGTCCGGCAGGCCACCCCGGTTATCACTGCGGGTGTGCTGACCGTACAAATACACGCTGTTTGCTTCAAGTCAGTCCGCCGGAGTTGTGTTGCAAGTGTGTTCATTCCGAAAAAATTACAACGCAAATTGCTCAACCGGGATTACACGTAGCAGCAACATCGCCCCCCCCCTCCTCCTGTGAAACTACTGCAGACCGTGTCAATAAACCATAACGCCTTCCCTTCGTGATGGCCTTGTGCTATGAGAAATGCCACGAAATATACTAAACTATGATTATTATCATATGAAGGGCCATTGTTGCCCAAACCCATTGCCTACAATATATACTATTTTCATTTTAAAGCTGCAGCGTTATTGTGAATGTGTTGAGTGGAACAGAGGTCGCCCTTGCAAAAAGAGGCAATGTTGTTTCACGTGTCTCAATGGATTTATTTCATCTCATGGTTAAATAATGGATACCACCACTACCACTACTCGAAGGCATATACTATCGCGCAGTCAGCTTAAACACTCCACATGCATTAATGATATGAGTTCTTGTGAGAGCATCGTGCCTATTTATTGGACTACGAAGATGGTCGAGATAAAAAAAAAACAATATTTATTATAAAAAAAAACCCCAGATAAACGTACAAAAAAATAAAAAAAATGGTCATGATGTAAAAACTGAGTACTTGCTTTTACGAGAGATTTATATCAGGTTTTAACAAAATGTTTATTATGAAGGCAATATGGCAGAGGGTACATAAATGTTTAATGGTTAGCGTGGATGGATGCAGCCATCTGTGCTGCCACCTCCGCCACTTTCTTTCACGGGCACTGCCCTGAATCTTTAAGAGTTCAACGACCGTGCGCCTCTGGTTCTGAATATTGAATCCAAGAGGCACGCGGCAATTAAGGGCGAGCGTGTTAACTCTGACGTGTGGGCTGTAGATTTAAAACCGTGGCGAGAACTCGAAGAGACCAGGATGGGTCTCTCATTGGCAAGAGTGATGAGCTGGGGTGGGGGGGGGTCACAGAAATGACAAAGCCAAGACAAATAAAATGAGGTACAGCTTCGAAGCACACAGAAATCGGCACAAAAATCAACGGTGCACATGTCATTACCCGTTTTGCTATATATGTGTGGCAAGAAATACCCTGGACACTTGCAAATGAGATGTTCCATCTCAAGGGATTAGCCAGGCGAAATATTTTAAATAATATCCATTGCACATTCAATAATGCTATTTGTTGCTGGCCACTTGGCGTTTTCGGGAACCCCTGCCACCGACCACCCCCAACCCCCCGTGGTAATTTGATGAATTGCCGAGATTTGGGGGTAAATATTCAATCCAAACATCTATCGATCTCAGCTTTCAATCTACCATGTGATTGGTTCAGTTTTTACAGTTTTACACGCTCATTTCCATGAATGGAAATAAAACGAACTTCTTACGAATATCATCATCGGCCACGATGAATCCACTGCTGGTCGAAGGCACCCGCAAGCCGTCAAGAAAATCCACCCAGCGCCTGCGCTCACACGACCCGATTTCACCGCTCAATCTCCGCCGGTCCACGCTACCCCCCCCCCCGCACGCCCCCCCACACCCCCCCCTTCCCCCGCCGTGCTTCAATCGCTTTGCGCGCAACTCCCGCGGAACGTAAACAACGGTTGTTCGCGCGCGCGATTCGATGCGCGGGCGTGCGCGTCGTGAGAATCTACGAGACTCGACGCTAGCTCATTACGCGCCAACGATCCATGGCACCCCGATGACAACAACAACAACAACAACGATCCCCCGCGCAGTTACGGTCATAAAAAAATAACAACCCATAATGCCTTCTACCGTCAACGAGCAATAGCCGACTGCGAGTTCATAATCAAGAGCGTCCTTGGGAAAAGCTAGGGGTCACATTGTCCGCAAATGAGTCTCAAATGTTTTGCACACTGGTAGTTTGTAGCCAAAGGAGATAACGACCACACGGCATGTTGCTTCGTTGTTTTATTTTTGTTGTTGTGCTTTCGGCGTCATGTCTACGAGACCGAGTCTCCCCCCATTCGCAAGTCAGCGCATCACGCTGTCTGCCGGAGAACGGTCCGCAGAAGGAGATGTCACAGAGCTACTTCTGAGATCCCTCCGAGTGGCCTATTATCCACACTTAGGGGGCTGCTCTTCCTCACGCCCCGCTATTGAGATTATGTTCATTGTACGGCGGTCAAATTAAATTTCTTTTTCAGTCCAAGCAGCTGTAATTGTAGCCAAATGAAGTGGGAAAATTACATTATAATTGTGTGCAGTACACCCGTTACTGGGCCGAAACCATTAAACTAACTACACTTGAGAGCCTGGATTAATCATGGGCAGCTGATAACCAGGTTCGAATCCAGGATCTCAGTGGTGTCAGCTCAGAGCTGACCTCAAACCTCTGGGCGAACTGTGCGAAGATTATTCATAAAAATGTATTATTACAAATAAAGTGGAAAATAATAAAGGTTTTAAAAAATACCCCAAGAAGTAAATAATCCGCAATATTAGTTTTTACGTATTTTGAAAGTTTAAACTGAGAAAGAAGATATAAATGAACGTTTGGGAGAATGGAATTATTTATATCGGGCAAGGAAAAAAAAATAAACAAAAATCTACAAAAATTAAAAATTAACAAAAGACTCCAAGGACTGCACACAGCATCTAAGCGCATAACTTTTACTCATTAAAAATGCAAAGATTTACGCTATTTCAGGTCAAACTAATTAAAGACATCTGAGTGTGCATTATTGCAGATATGCATTTTATGAATACTTGTAACTGCATTAGCACATCCATATGGGTTACACGCGGTGGACAGGAGGGGTACACAGTTCCGTTCGACCTTCCGGCAAGTCATTTGAAACAATGGTGCAAGCTTCCTAAACCACCCTGCCTCTGTCCACCGAGCAGTCGTATAAATGGGCAAACGCCCCAGTTAGCCAATCGGCGTGCCACGTGTGGTAGGTGGGGCAAAGTATAGGTAACTCCCAACTCTTCCAAGACGTCTGGCCCAGTGTGGAAGATTAGGCCAAAAAAAAAAAAACCCCTTCAGAGGGGCTCTATTAGAGCTCCCTCGAGCGGAGGTTTTTATCGCCAGCAGCGGCAATAATCATGAAATTGAAGGGCTGCGCCCTTGCCTCTCTCGTCAGGACCACGTTAAACCGGCTTCCGGCTTGTGTACCATTCATCCCTCTTGGGCACAGGGGAGCATTAAAATAAAATCACGAGCCGCGATCAAGCAAAACAGCATCTAGTAATAAAACGAGACCTGCGTTAAACGCGTGCATTTTTTTACCTATTTGGATGCAGTGACTATAAATCAGGAAGAACACTGCTGTGTGCATCGGTAGCGAGCAACAACGTACATTTAATTTTAATATTTACTGTTATTATATCTTTGCTCGCGCACCGGTACCAAGCGGACGCGTGCAACCGACGGTTCGCGATCAAAACGCGGGCACGCCTACCGGTGTTTGCGAAATAAAAAAAAAATATAACGGTCTGCCAAAATCTGCCTGCTTAGCTCTCGGCGCACAAGCGCTGACACGAGGGTTTGTCCTGCTGAGAGCCCAGCTGTTCGCTCACGGGATCAGGGTTCGCTTATCATCGGTATAATCAAGCTGGTTTATATACAAAACATTTTTAAACAAAATCTTGGCCCGATATTCGGTTTCGGCGACACGCGCAATATATTTTTGCAACGGGGGGGGGGGGGGGTGGTCACGTGGACGTGGTGACAGAAGCGAGTGGTGCCAGGGATTTGTTTGTTCCCGCAAGCGGTGTGGGCGCCAGTACCGCTGCTCGTGCATGCCGATTATAACCGAGGCGGCCTTGTTAATACACAAATACGATTTGGCACTTTTTAATGGTGTCCCCAGAGAGCACAGGTGGGGTGGCGGTGTGGCTGACGGAGAGGGGAGCACTCGTGCCAATGATTCCGGGGAGGATGCGCGGCAGATTGCATTCCGTGGGGTATTCCGTACCGTGGAAATGTGAATATCGTATTCATTGGATCTGTAAGGCGGCTCCGGAAAGTAAGACGCGCCGTGCGTTTTGGTGGGGTCATTAAAAAATAATTGCGATTTTAGTCGTGACAATACGGTATCTGGGAGAGTCGCCACTTCTGGACATCTGTGAACGAGAACTTCATAGCTCATCGGATTCCTCCAGTCTAAATAAAGATTCTGATGATAATTACCAACGGGCTACGGAGACATGTCTTGTGGAAGATTACTCCAGGCTATTACAGGCGATAACAAGCTTGTCTTCCGGGAAGGTCATGCATTAACAATGCAGAGCCATCTTCCAGAAGGGGAATATAAGAAAATGAACACGCAGATTAAGAATGGTGAGAGAAGTCTTCTGGAAGGTAATTCTGACCAACTAGACTGGGAACACGTCCTCCGGACGACAATGCGTCCTCCGGATTACGGGACGCACGCCCCAACATCGCGGCCATGGCACGACCTGGCGGCGGCATTCCCATCGCTGGTTGCAGTGGTTCATGGCTCGTGGTTTGTGGTGCACGGTCTACGGTTCGTGGTTTGTCCGTGGTGTGTCCGTGGTTCACACTTCGTGGTTCATGATTAGTGGTTTGTCCATGGTTCGCGGTACACAGTTCATAGTTCATAGTACGTGGTTCGCGGTTCGTGGTTCAAGGTTTGCAGTTCATGGTTCTTCATGGTTCATGGTTTGCGGTTCATGGTTCATGGTTCTTCACGGTTCGTAGGTCATGGTTCGCAGTTTATGGTTCTTCATGGTTCTTCATGGTTCTTCACGGTTCATGGTTCATGGTTCTTCATGGTTCATGGTTCTTCATGGTTCATGGTTCTTGGTTTATGGTTCATGGTTCGCAGTTCATGGTTCTTCATGATTAATGGTTCTTCATGGTTCATGGTTCTTCATGGTTCATGGTTCTTCATGGTTCATGGTTCTTCATGGTTCGTGGTTCATGGTTCATGGTTCGCAGTTCATGGTTCTTCATGATTCATGGTTCTTCATGGTTCATGGTTCTTCATGGTTCATAGTTCATGATTCTTCACGGTTCATGGTTCATGGTCCTTCATGGTTTATGGTTCATGGTTCTTCATGGTTCATGGTTCTTCATGGTTCATAGTTCATGGTTCATGGTTCTTCATGGTTCTTCATGGTTCATGGTTCTTGGTTCTTGGTTCATGGTTCGCAGTTCATGGTTCTTCATGGTTCATCATGGTTCATGGTTCATGGTCTTTCATGGTTCATGGTTCTTCATGGTTCATGATTCTTCACGGTTCATGGTTCATGGTTCTTCATGGTTCATGTTTCTTCATGGTTCATGGTTCATGGTCCTTCATGGTTCATGGCTCTTCATGGTTTTTCATGGTTCTTCATGGTTCATGGTTCATGGTACTTCATGGTTCATGGTTCATGGTTCTTCATGGTTCATGGTTCTTCATGGTTCATGGTCCGTCATGATTCATGGTTCTTCACTGTTCATGGTTCATGGTTCATGGTTCTTCATGGTTCATGGTTCTTCATGGTTCATGATTCTTCACGGTTCATGGTTCATGGTCCTTCATGGTTCTTCATGGTTCATGGTCCTTCATGGTTCATGGTCCTTCATGGTTCATGGTTCATCATGGTGCTTCATGGTTCATGGTTCTTCATGGTTCATGGTTCTTCATGGTTCATGGTTCTTCATGGTTCATGGTTCTTCATGGTTCATGGTTCTTCATGGTTCATAGTTCTTCATGGTTCATGGTCCTTCATGGTTCATGGTTCTTCATGGTTCTTCATGGTTCTTCATGGTTTGCGGTTCATGGTCCTTCATGGTTGATGGTTCTTGGTTCATGGTTCTTCACGGTTTGTGGTTCATGCTTCTTCATGGTTCATGGTTCATGATTCTTCATGGTCCATGGTTTTTCATGCTTCATTGTTCCTAGTTCGTGGTTCATGGTTGGCTGTTTCCAGTTCACAGTTTGATTCCAGCGGGCTGCCCATATCGACCACCAATTGCGTGCCGTGCACTCCGCGTCATTCGGGACGAGAAGGCCGTAAAAAAAATTGCCGCGAATTACTAACCCTGTGATTATACACACAGCAAGATCGCTCCCCTCTAGTGAAACATCAGCTGACTAGGGTCCGTGAAACCCCACCGCCTTGCTTCGCGATATCCTTGCCGATATAAGGCACGAATTCCAAATGTACTAAATTGCTGTTGATGTTAAACATTATACTAACGGTACAAATGGAGAGTCTGCTGCATATCCGCAAACCCATCCCCACAACTGCAGCAACAGATTTGATTTTCACACGTTTTGATTTTTTCCGTGAATTTCTTTAAAAGCGCCCGGGTGCCGATTGCACAGAAGCGACTGCATGCTGTTTGTCACAAAGCCTCTGCATGGAGGGAGAGAGAGAAATCAAAAGAGCTGCAAGAAATGTAACCCATCAAGTTACATTCTTCTCCCGTGCGGAGGAATTCTCACTGATGTCCTAATTCCATGGTGGGCCTTTGATGAAGCACGTTGATCAAAATAATTAAGTGGTATTTGTATTTTACTTTCTTATTTTGGCTCAAAACTTTTCATCTAGCGGCTTCTTGAACGACCAGAGGTGACGGCGTTTATGAACGAAAACAACTGTTACGTTTTGGTTGTGCAGCAAATCGATTTTAGGTTACGTAAATTGCTCTTAATTCAGTAGACAAAGATCCCCCGTATCGCCTTAACATACTGCTGGGGCAAGTGCTGTTAGTGAGCAACATTGAAGGCCGGCAAGGCACATGAAGGGGTGGGTGGCCAGCACCATGCCTGGCCACCTTTGCCTCCCCAGTCGCGATGTTTACAAACCACACCATGTAATCATTTGAGGCTGAGTCGACCTAGGGGAGGCCCAGAACCGGTTCAGAGTGTTGGCCATGAGCGGGAATCGCACTCGGGTCATTAGGTTCGTAGCACAGTGTGTTAACCGCTATACTGCCGGTACCAACACACACACACAAACACGCACGTCTGATAACACAGCAAGATCCGTTATAAATAAAAACATAATTTTGAGAGCTCCGTCATCAACTGCTGATTGAATGCCTCCCCATTGCATGTTGGTCTCGGGGGATGTTTGACCATACGTCACTGTGCTTGTAAGTGCAGGCAGTGATCCAGCACCGTACTGGTTCAGATATCACTCGCCACTCATGTTAGCCGTGGCCAGCCATCAAATTCAGGAATAAGAGTTTGTCGTGCAGCTCAGAGTGCAGCCGGCTAACCACTGCGCCACCATTCCCCACCCTGAATAAAATATTCATTTTCGTTCAAAGCATTTGTAATCCAGCAGCATCAACGACTTCAGGTAACGATGTTTATTATTATTAACATTATTATCGCCGCATTTCGGCCAAGCAGGATATCGATTGGAGGCTACAGAGCTGTCTCGCTTTGGTGAACCATGCACAGCTGATTGCGTGAAAAAATACAATGATTTCCCTTGTTATTATATTTTATTCAATTAACGTACACACATTCCACTTCACGTGACCGATCTTCACAATGTACTAAATCAATCACAAAACATAAAAGGATAATAATCGATAGATTAGAATGATGAATTAGTTGCTTTAAAAACGAAACAGCTTTTTACCTTTCTCTCTCTCCAAGATTAAATGGAAATAAGACCATCAAAAAGTAGCGGCCGCTTGGGCAGGGCAGGTTCGCGAGATGGAATGACGACCGGCAGGGTTAGCGGATAACAATGGGGTGCGCGTCCCAAGAGTACGCCTACTGTGGAGATGGAATGATGAATGTCAGCTCGTGCGCAGGTGGAACGTTGCCATCACAGGAGCGCCAGCGATGGCGATGGCTCGTTGGACGCCTTCATCCGACGACGGTAGCAGCGCTCGGTGAGATTTTTTGAGCAAACGGCAACAAGCACTGTGCCAAAAGTGATCTTTTTCTCATTACGCTCAAGCCGTACGTTACTCTAAGTGCGGTCAATATTTGCAGATGGTCGGGCATGTCGCACAGGGGGTTCATTGAACAAAGCCCGCGGCATCACATTGTGCCTGCAGCTGGGCCTACAACAGGGGCATATGCTGCTTAATGAATTAAGGACGGAGCTACCGAAATGTCTGAATGAGTCATCATCGTCGTCGTCATCAGTAGGAGCCATGATCAATCCACTGCTGGATGAAGCCGCCACCGCCCCCCCCCCCTCCGCCACTCGCCCCTACACCCAACCTGGCGCCATCTCTCACGTGTGCAGGTGTCGGATAATCCAATCCGACACTTGCACACGAGCCGATTATTGCCTTGTTTCTACCGTTATTGTCCAAATGCAAAAAAAAAGTTTTGGTGGAACGGTGGAGGTGAGAGTTTGATTCCCGGCTACTGCCAACATGAGTGCTGTGGGATATCTGTCTTACCTGTCCTGGGGTCCCCCCCCCCCCCCACCCTCTTCACCATCCAGGACAGTCCTGCACATGAGCTGATCTAGTCGCTCCATCTCCGTGGTGAAAGTTTTATTTACAATGAGCACGGTTTTAAGTAAACAACCATTCCTTGGGTTGGCCATGCCCATGACTCTCACCTCTTTTAGCCAACATCTATTCCGGCATCAGGATAATGAAATGGGATCGCCGTTGTGGGGTGGGGGGTGGGCGGTGGTGGGTGGTAGTGGGAGGGTGAATCATTAGACACCCACCTCGTAAGGAGTGAGAAGCGGCTTGCAGAACGCAGTCCCCCAGTCGATGGATAATCTGGGGCAGGCAATCTGCACCCACCTACGGAGACACAATCAGATCCCTCGTCAGTCCGCGCTCACACGCAGGCCCACCGCCGGCAACGCGACAAGAACAACAGCAGCAGCACCACCAGGAGTGTCGCCAAAACCACTACCACAACCAGCACTGCCCGCCATCACCACAACCAGCGCCGCCATTACTGCCACCAACAGCACCGTTACCACTACAAGCACTACCACCAGCACCACCACCAAAAACTGCACCACCACCATCACCGCCAACACCACTACCACAACCAGGACTGCCCACCATCACCACAACCAGCACCGCCACCACTGCCACCAACACAGCACCGTTACCACTACAAGCACTACCACCAGCACCACCGCCATCAACAGCACCACCACCGGCACCGCCAGCACCACTACCACCACCAGCACTTTTACCACTACCACCACCACTACTGTTACCAGCACCACCACCATCAGCACCATCAGCACCACCGCCACCTACACATGCTATCACACACATGCCGAGTGCAGCGGTGCAAGACACAAACGGGCAAATAACAAACAATGCAGCCAAGAGCTTTACATTATTTGGATTCCGCCTGTTTACCCAGGAAAGCCTCGCCGATTCTCAAGGCTCTTTTTCGGGAGGGTCCTGCCAGGTTTTCACAGTAGGCGGCCGATGTTGCTATGCGTACAGTGATCCAAATCGAGTGATTTTCAAGTAATTTTGCAACCTTTGGGAAGTTTTGGTCAATACTATTAAGTACAAACGCCACACGGACAGGTGCCTGAGTCAGGAATCGAACCCAGGGGCCTTGTTGCTGTGAGGTGCACCACCGCGTCTCGCATATAACATTAACAATGGGTATGAATTAAAGGGGAGCTGCTGTCGCCGTTTTTTTTTCTGTTGCAATGAATTAAAGACCCAGAGAGATCCTTGTCACAAATCAATGTGCCTGGCGATGCTTATAGCTGACGCTTATCGCTGCGACGTGCACCTCGGAAGCACGGAAACAAAATCGAGCGGTAAAACTCCTCTTGAACATGGACCTTTAGCCAATCCAATGCTGGATGAGGGCTCCCCCCAGTCTGCCGCCACCCCCCCCCCCCCGCCATCTCCCGCTACCCACCCATGCCGTGCGGTTCCTAGGCCACCGTCATCTGATCATACTTCAAACAGCTGGTCAGTGTTGACTGGTTAACACGTGGATTATATAGACATTGGGGTAGCGTATAGCATTGGGCTAACATATAAACATTGGGGTGGAGCACATAAGTACACCACAGCTATGCATTCTGCTGCACCTATAAACTCTGATGCCCAGAGCATAGCCCCGCAGCCTACGAATGTACAGGTTATGTTGAACTTCTTTCGCACCGCATCGGAGGTGAGGAGGCGGGGGGGTAGGACAACAAAGCATGTACGTGTATGTATGTTTAATTTCTTTCGCACAGTACGTAGCCAAACGTGCTAATAGGAGGCACGGGGGTGGTGGGGGGGGGACAGCAATGCAACATGCTTCCAAGGTGGAGAGGGGCCTCATCCGGCAGTGTGTCGACAAAACAGCGTGGGCCG
Source organism: Petromyzon marinus (assembly GCF_048934315.1). Taxonomy (NCBI): domain Eukaryota; kingdom Metazoa; phylum Chordata; class Hyperoartia; order Petromyzontiformes; family Petromyzontidae; genus Petromyzon; species Petromyzon marinus. The sequence goes on along the minus strand of NC_133704.1, from coordinate 6,025,681 downwards.
CACACGTGTACATAACTTGCGCATTAATATAAATACATGGGAACTATTTTTTCTATCAATATTAATACACGTGCATATTAATACACGGGAATGATTGTTTTTTTAGTTAACATTAATACACGGGAGCTATTTTTATTTATTTATATTAATACACGTGCATATTAATACACGGGTTCTATTTTTTCTATTAACAATAATACACGGGAACGATATTTTTTATTAATATTAATACACGTGCATATGAATACACGGGAAACTATTTTTTTATTAACATTAATACACGTGCATGTTAATACACGGGAATTATTTTTTGCTTAAATAACATTAGCACACATTAACTATTTTTAGTAAAATTAATATTAATACACGTGCATATTAATACACGGGAAACTATATATATTTTTTTATCAATATTAATACACGTGCATATTAATACACGGGATATTTTTTTTTTATTTAAATAATATTAACACACGGGAACTTTTTTCTAGTAAAATTAATATTAATACACGTGCATATTAATACACGGGATAATTTTTTTAATTTAAATAATATTTTTTTTAGCACAATTAATATTAACACACGTGCATATTAATACACGGGAACAACTTTTGTTTTTTAATTGCCGCTAGTGAAAACGACGAGGGGCGGTGTTGATGAAATGTCTCTGCGACCGGACGGGGCAGCGACTAGGCAACGCCTGCGTGGTTTTCACTCTCGGAGAGACGCCTACCGTGGCGTGGGTGCGTGCGTGGTGAGTGTGGTGCTTCGCGCCCTCCCCTACCACCCCCCTGTGATATCAGCACAGTGCACCGATTAAAATATGTTTTAACGCTCTGCCCCAAAATGGTTCGATCAAACTCTATGGCAACGGTCTGGGTAATGATGCAGCGGTGGGGGCTTGGTTTCGGGGATGGGGAGGGGTGGGGAGGGTTCATCGATTAATTTATATATTTATATGCTCTCTCCATTCGTTTCTTTCTTTTAAAAAGGTTGCAATCAAAAAGGTAAAAAAAACAACTAACTATTACAGGCTTGGCTGATATTTCACAACAAACAAACGTTTTTTCTATATATATAGTACGTACAGCGCTCCTAACCCTGTGAGAAAAAACAAACATTGCTAGTTTTTTTTTAAGAAGAAAAATAAAACAGTTGAAAAGGGTCAATTTGATTGGCACTCTGACAAGAGTCTGCAGGACAGATTCAACGATGCGGTGAGTCGTCGTCTGAAAAGCTCGCCGCTGAAGCTGGCGTTGCACGTGCGACAACGGTCACTCGACGTTTTTCGGCACCGCGCCAAAACGTCGGCCAAATCAAATCGCGGCATCGAACCGACCGCGACGCTTCGGCGTGTGAGCCAGGTGGGCGTGTGGATCGTTCCACCGCTGAGGATGAGACCATCTTGATACCGGCAAAAACAAAAAAAAAGTCCCATAGATATAACCGCTCAAACTCGAGCAAATTTATGATTTTAAATTTGCATTGTACTTGTGCCGTTTGCCTTTTGCCGTTATTGTCTGGTCCAACACCGGTGGTGAGACAAGGCCATAATGGAGGCTGTCCCTGGTGTCGGACAATTAGATTCAAGGACAATGCATACATTATCAAGTCATTTTGCCTCGTTTTACCACGAGAATGTGCGTGGTTAACGCAGACTTTATGGCTTGTGATGGGGTGTCTATTTGGCGTTTGAACATGTGAACACCTGTATTCTTGCCGGAGAGGGTAAAATCCTTTTCTTTTTGCCATCAAGTATGAGGCCAGTTGAACGAAGCGCGGTGGGATTACCAAAATAAAATTAAAAGAGACTGGACCCGTATCCTGGTCGGGGCTTCGCTCAGCCCATCATCATTCCTCCGGTTATAAAATAACTACCGCTCCGTCTGGTGCAAGTCAACGGTCATTTGTCTTTTGTAAATATTAAACATGCTTGTAGCGAATTTTCACAACAGGCACAGGGCGCTCAACAAGGAGACGAGCAGGAAACCACATCTGACCTCATAACGTTCTTATTACGACTAATTTCAATTAACCTGCTAACCATTACACCTATCGCCATGAATAAAGGTGCATTTAAAACCGAATTTCCGATTCGCGCGATTGGCTACGTCCGGTGCAAAAGAAGTTGAACATAGTACAAAACATGTCGCACTTACACTATTTTTGGCAACAAATTGGATTTTTTTTGTGTGACGCTTTAAAGTTGAGAATCGTGACCACGGCCTCCGGTTGAGGATGAGAGAGCACCCGCAAAACTCTTTAAGGGTTATCTTGCCATCTCAGTGAGAAGGAGCACACAAGGGCAGCGCTAATAGATCTGCCTGCCTGCCTGCCTTGACTTGCCTGCCGAGCGCGATGGGATTGGGGAAGCTACAGCAGTCTGGCTCCAACAAGCAGAGCGCCACTGTCAAGTGATGCACTTCATCATCCCACATCCGCCAAAACCCTTTTACCGTGGCTCAACCGTTATTACTTTACGGCACAACACGGCCAACACCGCCGCACTCGCTCTCTCACAGTTCAAAGGTCACACGCGATCCTGGGGATGCTTCCATCGCGGCAGCCAGGGCCCGTGGGAGGCCCGATGCCCCCCCCCCCCCGCACTCTCACCGCCCGACTGCCCCACCTCTCACCAGATCACTTAGATGCTCCTCTGCATAATGGCGAGCGTGCGCATGAATTTTTCAGACAAACAGCGTAGCGACTGGAAGGTGCCGCTTCGCTGTCGGAAGGTTGTAAGTCAGGGGTCGTGCTCGTTCCATCGCTCCCCACCAGAGTCGATAAACCTGGCACCATTTCGATTTAAAGCTTTCGTGACTGCAGGGATTCATATTCTTGGTTCTTTCGGTAAAGTCACGTAGAAGGGACATAATAAAATAATAAAAATATAAAACAATGAAATTCTCACCACATTTCGATCGCAACACATGCAATCATCATCAGGCCGTGAGAATTAAATTGTTTTATTTTTATTATTTCCCTTCTACGTGACTTTACCGGAAGAACCAAGAATATGAACCTGGCACCACTTCGTGGAGAAGTCTAAGGAGGCTATTCGATGGAAATACTCTCCTCTGCCACAGGGAATGTGAATTTTCACCCAACGACTCAGTCCTCTAAACAGGAGACCATTGCCATCCCTTGCCTATTTGAACGATAAACAACTGAGACCTTTTTGGCTTTTAATTAACCCAATTTTAAACGTTTCCTAACTTGTCTTTGTAATTTGTTTGTTTTTCAAGATGAGTGTCCTCTTTTGACGTAAACACCAGTGAGTCCCGTTGCCACGAAACGCCGCGCATCACACAGTTTCCTCTTCGTATGTCCGTATGTTAAACTTCTTTCGCACCGTACGTAGCCAACCGTGCTCATCAGCGGTGCGGGGAAAGGACAACAACCTTAACATCAAACGCAGTTCTGAAGAAATTGGTTTTCAATCCAGATTTAAAAGTGCACAGCTCCAGTGGATTCCTCATATCGGAAGGAAGAGTGTTCTAGACGGCCACAAAAGAGCATCTGAAAGCCCGCAATGCGGTGACCGTCTTTTGTTCGACGGGTAAGACGAAAAAAAAAACGCCGCTGCTGCGAGGATGACTGGATTTCGCGTGGTTGATGCTTGACGCTCCTTGGCGAGATCAGCAAGGTATCGTGGTTCATTTGAGGGGCCGTGGTGCCGTCGACAAAGCGTCGGGTTCTCGTTCGACGAACGTGCCGAGCGGAGCGTACGACACGGAGCGACGCGGCGTGGTGCGGTGCAGTCTTACGCGTCCACGTCCTGGAAGAGGCGCAGCTTGCAGGGGAAGATTTCCGAGAGGAGGAGCCGCACACACTTCCGTCCGGCTCTCTGCAGGCTGTCCTCCACGTGCTGCGCGACATCAACGATGGGCAACAGAGCGACGCAGGCGTCACACAGCGGGCTGCCGAACGTTATCATTCTAAGGCCCTGTTTTAAAAGGCTTGGCATTTTGGGGACACCACCACACTAACCCACCGGCCCCTGAACACAGCTATCTGATGTGTTTTTGGGGTTGTACTGCATTTTGTTCGGCTTTCACGTTATTCAGGCTCTCACCTGGTTCAGCCTCTCACCTGGTTTAGGCTCTCACCTGGTTCTGGCTCTCACCTGGTTCAAGCTCTCACCAGGTTCAGGCTCTCACCTGGTTCAGGCTCTCACCTGGTTCAGGCTCTCACCTGGTTCAGCCTCTCACCTGGTTCAGGCTCTCACCTGGTTCAGGCTCTCACCTGGTTCAGGCTCTCACCTGGTTCAGCCTCTCACCTGGTTCAAGCTCTCACCTGGTTCAGGCTCTCACCTGGTTCAGGCTCTCAACTGGTTCAGGCTCTCACCAGGTTCAGGCTCTCACCAGGTTCAGGCTCTCACCTGGTTCAAGCTCTCACCTGGTTCAGGCTCTCACCTGATTCAGTCTCTCACCTGGTTCAGGCTCTCACCTGGTTCAGTCTCTCACCTGGTTCAGCCTCTCACCTGGTTCAGGCTCTCACCTGGTTCAGGCTCTCACCTGGTTCAGGCTCTCAACTAGTTCAAGGTCTCACCAGGTTCAGACTGGCGTATGTATTCGGGCTCTCACCTGGTTCAGGCTCTCACCTGGTTCAGGCTCTCACCAGGTTCAGACTGGCGTATGTATTCAGGCTCTCACCTGGTTCAGCCTCTCACCTGGTTCAGGCTCTCACCTGGTTCAGGCTCTCACCTGGTTCAGGCTCTCACCAGGTTCAGACTGGCGTATGTATTCAGGCTCTCACCAGGTTCAGACTGGCGTATGTATTCGGGCTCTCGCTCCGCGCTTTCGGAGTTCTCGATGGAACATCGTGTCCAATTTGCGAAATATGCACGCATTATGAATTGTGCTAATTATTATAACAACCCAAAAAACATATCATCGGAAAACTGTACAGGCCAGCCTGGGGAGGAAAAAAAAACCCTACGCATCGGTACGTATTTGACACGCTCAAGGACGAGGTTTACCGTGCGATTCGTCACCCACACCGCGGTAGAAATTCAATACCAATAGCGAGAGCGAGACTCGAACGCTGGGCATTGGTGAACGTCGTGGAAGCAAGGAGCGTTAACCACTGCCAAGCGAAGGTTCGCCGAGCGGCAATCCTGGATGTTGCGTGCCGCTGCTCACGAACTAATGAATGAAACGACTTAATTACAGTGACATGAGATGTAACTGGGTGGAGTGGTTAGGGCACTGCACTGTGAAACCGGTGATCCGCGTTTGATTTGCGGCCACGGTTAACATTGGTGGCACGTGATATCCGAAGTGGTCGTGGGCTTTTTCCCCTTCACGAAATCCGAACTGACGGGCACTTCCGATTAGCACGGTTGGCTACGTACGGTGGGACAGAAGTTGAACGTACATACATACGTACATGTTTAAAAGTGACCAAAAACCCTCACGACACGCAGAGCATTGGAGTCACATTCGTCCAGAAGTGGATCGACAGTAGGCAATAAGAGAGAGGCAACTACGGCACACGGTCAGACTTAGGGTGTAACGACTGGGCAGGCTATCCCAAAGATCATAATTGACCGAGGCGAGTAACGGCTAAGTAATTTTGACTTTTCAGCACTTAATGTAGTGTTTCAATATGTTTTCTCTCTGCTGCTCAAACACAAACAGTTCAAGGTGGAGGAATGGGTAGGGGGTCAAAAGTTTACAAATACCGAAGGTGAAATAAATGAATTCTGTTCATAACAAAAAAAATCAACAAGGTCAATAAAAAGCACACACGTGAACTAATCAAATGCGCACAAGCATACGCTGCTGGACAATGAACGCGAACGTGGCTTTGGAGGATAATAAACACTTTCGCGTAAGGTGGGCCACACGCAGTCGTTCAGAAAACAACGAGAAATTCAAACGCGTCACTAGGCGGGCTGGCGAGGATGCATGCGCGGGGGAAGGACAGCGGCGGGGGGGGGGGGGCACGGGGCATCTGAAATCGTTTCGACCACCTCGCTCGGTACACAGGAGGTCGCGCGGGTTCGACTCCGACCCTGGTGCCCGTCGTATATTTAGAGTTTGCATTTCCTCCCAGTCCGCCGTGGTCGCGTGGATTTTTCTCCGGCTGTTCAGGTGTTTTCCCTCGGCATTTAGAATCAAGCGTGCGCTTAAGAGTATTTGGCTGCTACGAATGTCCACGTGATAAGCCACTTCGTTCAGTAACCATTTGTGGCCAGGTCGCTTCTGAAAACGAGCTTCCCAGCTCAGCGGGCCTTACCTGGTAAAAAGGGGAGGGGGGATGAAGGTGATTATTAATTATTACATTATTATTTTAAATATAATTACATTTAAAAATAAAACACACCCTGACGCTCGTCCGTTGCCTTATTCGGACACGTCATTATTAAACCGGGGGGGGGGGGGGGAGAATTGAGAAATGTTCATGAGCCGAGATAAAACTGAATGGTCTTTCCCGAGGCCGGCTCTCTCTCTCTCTCTCTGTTGTGCAGCCGTTCCACAGGAGTGCAGAAGGACAGCAGTGCGTAGGTATTCATTATCACTCTGCAGCGCTCTGGGCGGTGAGAGGGGGGGGGGGGCACACCAAACGGTACTTTTAAGGCAGCCGATCGGCTCCACGTCATTTGCACGGGGTTCATATTCTCGCCACGCTTTACATACGCCTAAACCGTCGACGCTTTGATATCTTCACCGTCAAATTGCTTCTGATATACACCGTTCATCGTTGTTCGTCTACGTACGTATGCACACTGAAATTCCTTCGCGCCGCGCGTAGCCAACCGTGCTAATCGGAGGTGCGGGAACGTGTCAATGCCGCGGTCAACCACTGTTCAACGCGACTCTCGCTTAGCTTCGTCGTCTGTGCCGTTATCAACCAATCGCCCCGAACGGCTTCCCGCTGCGGGGGAATTTAAAGTTCAGCTCTGATTTGACGCTGGTTTGACGCTCAATTGACGATGATTTATCCTCTGAAATATTTTCGATTCGCCGCGTGATTGCTTTTGCGCCAATTGCTATTCACCTTCATTGCTTCGCTCTGTTTTAGTTCGTTTTTGCTTTGAGTCATTTCGTTGGAACACAGGTTCGCGCTCTCGCGTACGAGACCTTTCTCCTGGGTCTTTTGAGTTCTCATCCTGGTAAGAATGTAATATAATCTTGATGCACATTTCACTGCACTGCCCAGCTCATTCATCAAGGTGGCCGTCACGGGGCATCGTTAAATGCTTCACGCTGACCTCTGCGGTGTAAAGTTCTAATGCGGTTCAAGCTAGCGAAGAAGGAAAGGAGAGAAAAAAAGTAATCATAATAATCTGGCTCTCTCTCTCTCTCTCTCTGTTCTCGCTTTCATTTGTCACCAATAACAAAAAAAATTCTAGGCGGTATCTTGCGAGGAGACGCAAGCACCGGCAGAGAGAGAGGAAGAAGAGAGAGGGAGAGAGGTGGGCGGGGGAGGGAGGGGAAAGACGCTCCCCGCTCCCCCACCCCCCGCAAGCACCTCTTTCATCTAACACTGCCGGCAGGTGACAGCCCAACAGGCTGCAGGCTCCCCAGGGCACTCCGTAAAGAATGAGAGGATGAAAGTCTCCAGCAAGCGCGCCGAAAAGGAACGGCATAATTACCAGTCGCGGCGCAGCACCCACCGGCCAGGGCTCTCCAGTACAGCCGACCTCCGCGAGCTTCATAATAAAAAAAATAAAAAAAATTGGGTGGGGGGAGGTGGGGGGCTCGGCTCTCACAGTAACAGAAATTAAACTGAGAACCGGCTTTCATCTCCAATCGCTCAGACGACAAAGCGGCTTCTGTCCCCCTACCCCCCCCCCCCCCGTTTTTTCTTCCTTTCTGCAATTCCATTTTTGTGAGCCAACGCGCTTGCCGCTCGCGCTGACAATCGCGAGAAAACGGCCAACATCGCAGACGCCGCCGCCGCCGCCACATCGGCTCCCCAATTATTTTGCGCGAGAAAGGGAAGAGGGGCCCAGAGGTTGTGGTTATCGCACGGTGACCTTGAGAAGTCTGACACACTGTCCACCCCAAGGTTAGTTGGGCCCCCTGCGGATGGGTTCTCCGTCTGACCTCGCATCACCATCATCATCATCATCATCATCCGTGGAGTGCGTTCTTCCAAACATTGGAGACATCAGCATTCCGGGCGGAAGACATTTTAACTGTTGAAGCAGCTTGTGCAAAACCGCCCCCCCCCCCCCCCAATATTCATGAGATTGCAATTCCAAACGAATATAATACATTACCGACAGGTACATCTTGAGTTGAGAACAATTAATTAAGGAGAAATTTAACAGCTTTTTTGTTATTTACCCCCCCCCCCCCCCACCATTCCTGGCAGTAAGAGACGCATGATTTTTGACACTGCTTGTGAAGTTAATATTTCACAAGAACTGGGGAACTCTATGTCCTATTCCGTCACATGTCCTCAAATTGTTAATTTAAACAAAACACAGAGGGTGCCTGGACCGGCACCCACTGCGGGTTTCGAGTAAGTGATTTGATGGTCTCAGCCAGGTCACCGGTGACCATAGGGGAGGTGGGAGGGGGCGGTAAAAAACTACGACGTTAAATTATTATTTTCACTTAATTTGGTAAATCCCAGCTCTGGGAATTGAAAAAAAAACAATTAAGTTTTGACTTCCACGCGATGAACATGTAACTGCAGGTGGGCACATGGGAAAGAGGTCGCTTGTATGGATCTCAGAAGTAGTTCTGTGACGTATCCTGCCGCGGGCCGTTTCTTTAACAAGTGGTGGTGCCGCTGCTGCAATGCGATGCACCACAATGATTCCGAAGAGACGCTCCCCTTCTCAGAAACGACGTGACCGGTGACGGCACAACTGCAATAAAATTGGGAACGAGATAAGGAAAACAAACTAAAAATAACACAAAAAATAACGAGTGCGGAGAAGGGGCATAAGTCGGTCGTTATTTTCAGGGCCGCTGCCGCGGTGTAATCTCGTTACCGCGCTTGGAATCGCAATCCAGAGGTTTCCGGTTTGGCCCGATCTCCCGGTGTGGCGGTTAGACAACTAGATATAGATTTTATTTATTTTAGCAGGAAGGACCCAATGAGCTGTTAGGCTGTATTTCATAGGCGCCCCTGCAGTTGATAACAACGGTGGAAGCTTCTTAAATCTTCTCTGCCCTGCTTCCAGCCGCCCCCCCCCCCCACCGCCAATCTCCCCACTGCCTCTATCCATCCAGCAGTTGCTGACCTGCCCCTCCTGGACATCTATAAGAGCTTCATAGCTCATCGGATTCCTTATCCAGTCCAAATAAAGATTCTGATTCCGAGCATAAATGGGTTCACACTGCAGTCAGTCGATCGGCAGGATGCATGTGGTGTCTGAGCGGGGCGGGGGGCACTCTCACCTCTTCCAACACTTGTCACCGGCATGCAAGAGCAGGCCCAAAATACTCTGCATTGGAGACTCTTCCGCCAGCAGCGGAGCAACGCTATTGCAGGGCTGCACCTTTACCTATTATTATAATTGAGACCGCGCCTCGACCCGTGTGACCCCGCACACTCCACGCACGGAAGCGCCCCTCCCCACCCCTCCCCAATGCCGTTGTCACATCTGGTCCTCCTAAGCCCCACTCACTGCACCCGACACAATTCAACGTAGAGCGGTCAGGGCGTCGGATTGATCAACTGATGATCCGGCACCTGCCGTTATCGCACGGTTGGGGCTACGTACGGCTCCAAAGAAACTCAACATACGTACGTACGCACGCACACTCAGCAATTCACTCCAGCGTACTAGTTCGCCCGGCCGGCCGGTCACCTCCTTATCTCTCGCTGGTTCACTTGACCTGCATGATTTTGGGCGAGCCCTGCCTGCCGAGCGTGCCGAGGATGAGTCCCCACGTCTTCGCCTTGGCGGCCTCAGCGATGGCGTCCTTCCTCGCCGCCCTCATGGCCCCGTGGTCATACTCCTCGCGCGTGAACATCTTGCTGTAGGGATCGTACCTGCGCAGTCACCATCGACACATGGCAGACAGGCAGACACGGGGTTAATCCACTGCCCTATCGCTCTTCCATTGCCACTACCATGGTTACTCTGCCAGTAAATGTCACTCGTTGATTCCTCGGCCCATGTTCGCTGCAGTTGTTCGGTCGAACAGACTGACTTTCACCTCCATCAATGCTGTGTTCAACCACCGCCATCACACTGCAGGTCACAACACAACACTCACTCACTCACTCGTTCCCTCACCCGCTCACCACACTGCAAAATCAAAAACTTGTTTTCTTTCCGCCTCTTCCCTTGCATCACTCCACTTTGGAATTCCATCCCATCGTCTCTAATTCGCGAGGTTCGCAGCGCACTAACCACTACACCACCGCCATCGCACCTCCTTGCCATCGCGTTCCCCCCCGCCAACGCATTCCCCCCCGGCCTCCGCCCCCCCTACCCTTACCCACTGCCAGATCCCAGAGCAGTCTCCACCACCAGCCGGCCTTAGGTCTCCTCTTCCCCAAGGTCGGCGGTGTTCGTGGAGATGCGATGACATCGGGCGCGTTCAGGGCAAATGGGTGGGAGGGCTAAGTTCTGGCCCATGGACCACACAAGGTCCCAGGGCTGACGTTCGCACGCTGCGTGAGCTACGATACAATTACAATACAATCTGGATTCATATATTGGGAGTCTAAATGTGCTCGCATCTCGGGACGCTGTGCACAAACAATGGGATACGTTTCGTTTATATACAGAGTGCCGGTTTTAGGTGGAGAGAAAAAAAAGTCTTGCACTTGGACCTGAGTCGACGGTTCTCTGCATTTGAGTAAATGGGTCTCTGTGCTCATTTAAAGGCCCACAACAGTGGATTCATGAAGCCGGAATCTCAATGCAATTATACGTCAAGACGCTGTACAGAAAGCAGGGGGCATTCATATTATTCACAGCCGCAAGAGAAGAGAAAGGTGTGTAGCCTGGAATTGAAGAGGGGCAGGGAGCTGACAGCACAGATGGCTGGTGCAAGAGTGCACCAGACTATGAAAGCAGCGAACTGGGATTTCCTTTTTCACTTCAGTGTCATTTTTCAAACTTGGAAAACGAGGACCGCGACGACGGCAAGCAATGGCGCCACTCTTGTGAATTACGTCACGCGGGTCATTTAAAAGAAATTCTAAAAAGAGCCCAGCAGTAGAGAGGAGCGAGCAATAAAAAGGGACCGGGGGGGGTTGGACAAAAATTGCGAGTGGCTGAAGCTCGAAACGCAGCGCTCACACGGGTCAGAGGTAAAGGGAGAGGGATGGGCTCGCCCACCCCGCTACCGTAGCGGGGGGGGGGGGTCACGGGGTCATCAACGTCCACTGTTAAGCGAACAGCGCGTCGTATGTTTGACGGGTTAACCGCGGCGACCGCGGGACTCGAACCGTGAACCCACGGAGCAAAGCGGCGCTCCAAAGCGGCACAAACGAGTTCAAAGGTATCTTTTACGTTCGCAAGCCGGATTAAGCAAGTGGAGCGTTCTAAGGCAAATCGCTTGCTCTGCTCTCTGGAGGTTTGTCACGCACAGCTAGGCGCTAACCCCAAGCTCCTCGGACCTTGAATGCCAACTCAACACCTAACCTTAACGGGTTGTCGCGACGGCAGTTTATCACTGGGCCCAGAGCTTATTTGCGACGGAGGCTAAGAAACCACGGGCTTGTGTGTGTACGTGCGCGACCACCAAAAAACATCGGCCGGGTAACTCGTTACGCTCGCCCATTACTCCGCAAGGGTCGAACATCTGAACCAAAGGTGACCTTCCAAGGTCAGAATTGACGATTCATTACAGCCTCGATACGTAACATCTGTGTGTGTGTGGGAGTGTTTATAGTGCAGTGGTTCGCGAACTGCGCTACTAACCCGGCGACCCGAGTTCGATTTCCGCTCACGGCCAACAGCAGTGACGAATATCTGAACTGATCCTGGGCCTCCCCGAGGTCTACTCAGCCTCAAATGAGTACCTGGTGCGGTGTGTAAACATCACCACTGGGGAGACAAAGGCGGTCCGGCGTGGTGCTGGCCACGCACCCACTCGTGCGCCGTGCCGGCCTTCATAGGTGCTCGCTAAAAGCACTTGCCCCCAAGTCTGCTAAGGCTATACGGGGGACATTTGTCTTCATATATAGCACACTAAGCCAAGAACCCAGCGACCCGAGTTTGATTCCTGCTCACGGAAAAACATCGGTGATGAATATTTGAGCTGGTCCTGGCCCTCCCCTAGGTCGACTCAGCCTCAAATGAGTATCTGGTGCAGTGTGTAAACATCGCCACTGGGGAGACAAAGGCGGTCGGGCGTGGTTCTGGCCACGCATCTTGTGTGCTAAAATGCTCCAATGCAAGTAGTGGCATGTGTCTCTCAATGCGAGTTCATAGCTTTAAGTTTCATGATGGCATTTTTGTGTAAAATAATTTATGATGGAAATATAGCCTCTGACGACATACCTGTCAACCCATACTGTTTACCCGCATTCTTGTACAGGGAAATTGAGTTCAGGCCCATACAGTGTACAGCAGTTTCAATAGGGGCAACAACAACAACATTGTCTATTTGTTTGAGTTTCTCCCTTGTGATCGGACTTTGTAGGATGAACGTTGAGATTTATAAGGGGCACGGGGAGACCAATAAGGTGTGAATTGGTCTGTAATAAGGTAGGGCACTTATAAGGGGTTGACAGGTATGTGACGATGATGACCACGATAATAAACTAGGTGTTTAATGATTCACCATCCTCACCCACCTCCAACCTGCTGTCACAATTTAATGAACTGCTTCAATTCAGGGTCACGATTCGATTCAATAATCGATTATTTACCTATCAAAAAGATTATCCAATGTCGCTGTGGCCTTAAAATGCTAGAATACATGTTATCATATATTTTGAGGCAGTGTTACGGACACATTTGTTGACCGTCTTTGTTATTATTTGTCCACCACTGCCACCACAGCAGCAGTAGGAGCAGCATCACCAAACAATTGACTTGCGTAACATTGGGGGTGAATGCTATAGCGCCTGTGGTGGCTGAAAGTCGCATTCACCGGTGGCAGTAAGTCCTCGTTTCACGCGGTAGTAGATGCACTCCCGAAGAGTGCAGCGTTAAATGAAAACCGCGTTCAGCGAAAACAATGTCACCCATGAGAAATGTAGTAACGATGACGTTTGGTAAGACACGATGCAGCAGCAGCACCACCACCACTACCGCACACCACGCAGTGACATGGCAGACAAATAACTGCCGCCGCGTTACCGTACCATTGCCCATACCGTATCACGCCGCTCAAAAAAACTGCGTCATAACAGGCGGCGCGTTCCGCGTTATAGCGGTACGCGTTCCGCCTTGCGCGATGCGTTACCTGATGAAAGAACCGCGTTACAGCGAAAGCCCGTAATAGCATGCACAGCGCGTGGCAGGCGAGGCCTTCAAAAAGAACCGATTCTTACGCACGTGATGCGTGTATCGTGAGCTCAACAGAGGGCCGCTAGGTTATCTTTAGATCTCCGCTCGCCACTAAAACGTTACGTTCAGATGTGTACAGTGCCCATGGCAGGCAGAATTGGGAGTGCGCATTGATCCATCGATTGATGTCTCCTGAGCTTACAATGCCACCGTTGATACCCACGGGTAAGAAATTATGGCCATTTCGTGCACGTATCTAATGCATTCGTGTGAACCTTGCAGTCAGTAGGGGCCGCTACATTCACCACAATGTAATGCTATTTTTGTTATCCAATCTGGAATCGAATCCTGATCCTGAGTTTGCAAAAAATATTTAATCAACGGATCACCGGCAGTGGGATGTGGGTGTGGGGCTTACAGAATCAACATACCTCGATTTATGTAATCTAACTAACAATAAACACAATTTAAAATGGATGCATGTTTTAGTGAATCGGACGCATTGTTCGATTGTCGTTGCCGGGTTTCTCCTTAAGTTTCACTTTTAACTCAACTAACGAGCGGCTTGATGTTTCGCAAACAGAAAATGCGAAATAATCAAACACGATTTCAACTGAAGATTTTATCACAATAATCATCATCGCCACCACCATCATCATCCATCACCCTCTCTGAGGCCATGGGGGCCTAATTAAGCGGTAACAACAAACAGGGTTTTTACCGCTCGCTCACTCGCTCGCTCTCTCTCTCTCTCTCTCGTTCGTTCACTCGTTCTCAAACACGCCTTGTGTACATCTGCCCGGACAGACCCTCGCGAGTCCGTGCACACAACTAGCGGACCCCCCCACCCCTCCCCATCCCAGCTCAATGCGCTGCGTATGCAAATCCAACGACGTAATTAGCCACACCGAGGCCCATCTCCCGGCGCGTGATCTATCGAAACGGTTACACCGCCGCATTCCTGCTGAAACACACAAATTGAAGCTGCGCGGCAGCAGCGGCGGCGGCGGCGCCGCACGTGGGCAACGTGGGCAACGTGTGTGCGAGCCAGCGCCACGTCCCTCCGCCGACGGGAGCGTGCCAGGCCCGGCGGTTCAGGCCGGCCGCTGAAGTTGGTGCAACGACGGTGGGGGGGGGGGCAATGCATCAAGTCCGCGTTGGTGCATTCCACGCCCCCCCCTTCCCCCCTCGAGGCAAACGCGCGATGCATCACGTTCGACCTTTATCGCCGTGGCAGGGGATTGTCCACGGTGGTGGTGGGGGGGGGGGGGGGTTGCTGGCGATGGTAGTTTGGGGGGTATGGTGGGGAGACGTAGCGCAGCAGTTAGCGCGCTGTGAACCCGCCGACCCGAGTTCGATTGCAACTGGCGGCCAGCAGCAACGCCAGTGACGATTTAGTCGAACTGGTCCTGGGCCTCTCCGAGGTCGGCTCAGCCTCAAAATGAGTACTCTGCAAACATCGCCCAATGGGGAGACAAAGGCGGCCACGTGTGGTGTTGGCCACCCACCCCCCTTGGTGTGCCATTCCGGCCTTCATAACAGCACTTTCCGAAACAGTGTGTAAAGGCTAAACGGGGGGGGGGTCTTTGTCTTTGGGGCGGGGGGGGGGGTATGGTGGTGGTGCCGGTGCGCACGAAATGCATCTCGATGCAGTACCTGTAATGTGATTCATCGTCAGTGCTTATCGGCGAGTGAGGGCCGCATTAGACGGCGCGTGTCGCAGGGTCGCGCGCCGATCTGGCCGCGCGTGATGAATCAGCGTGTTTGGTGGGGCACGAGGGAGGGTCGCGAGGGAGGGTCGCGAGGCCGCCCTGAAGCGCGCGGGCTCGACGGCAAGCGTCCGCACGGGTTGCCACCTCTGAACGAGCGATGTCGGCTGGCGTGCGCGCGTGTCTGTGCCACAGCTGCCGGGCCGGCGAATTACTGGTGCCACGCGATCGCGTCGTGGGCATTCGGGAACGATGTGGGGGGGGGGCGAGCGCGGCGCGGAGGAGACGCGTGTTTGAGCCACGGGTGCGCAGGGTTTCCCCGCCAGACAACAACAACAAGAAACTGATACAAAGTGACAACCGGGCAAGTTTCGATGAAAAAAACAATGTCACGGTTTTTTTTTTGTTTTGACGAAACCGGCGGTCCTGTCCGTGCGTCGCGCCCGAGACAAATTGGCGACTGTAAACAACAAGAACGCCGCACATCAATTGTGCGCCATCTAATTGCCTGTGGGGATTTACGGCGGCAGGTGCAGGCCGTACGCCCGTTTCATCCGCGTGTTGTTCTTACACGAAACATATGATTAAAATTTATGCTGATGATATATTACATTGAGGCCTTATTAATACTAACCTCAAGGGACCTCTCGCTCCCATTCCTCCTCCCACTTTTCTCCCTCTACCACACCCACTACCCCCCGCCGGCACGCCAACCACAACCCGCTCCCTCTAGCATTTGAAGAAAGAAAATTCCCTTTTATTTTATTATTACAAGCAGAACAGCCTTCCTTACAAATGCATTCATAATAACGGAGACGACGTGCCAGGGCGATACGTTTTCATTATCTCCGCAATGTAAAGGTGAGATCGAACGAAGCCCGATCGTCAGTCGTCAACTCTCGACGAACATCGTCGACATTTAAATAAATAAACAAACAAATAAACATCGGTGCGCGTCTTCGTCCGCGATGAGTTTCTTGGTAAGTAAACAAAAACAGGCCGGGTTTTGGACCGCTGGTAATTAAGGACAATTAGTTGGGATCTTGTTCGGACTGCTGACAATCGCTCGGCTTTAACGTCGAGCGTCGTTCTGCGCTAACAGTGACGTCACGGCTTCACAGGACGTGACGTCACAGCTTCGCAGGACGTGACGTCACGTCAGTCGGTTTATTTCGAGTCGGGCCCCCAAGAGCCATCTCTCGTGCAATGGCGACCCGGGCCAAAGCGGGCCGATACGAGAGTAGCGAGCGCGTTACATGGGCAGGGAGGGCTTGCAGGTACCGTGCTGAGAGGCTGGCACGATGGTAGCCAGCGCGTTACGTAAAAAGGGGAGAGTTTACTCGGGTTGGCATTGGAACAAATGCGGGGAAATTATAAACACGTGGATAACAAACAACCGTCGTAACTGTGTGCAATGGAAATATTGATAGCAATGCAGAACAACGTGATGCATGAACCTAGTGCGGCAAGATGACAAAACGGAATTTGAAACACAATTCAAGCACAGTGTGAATCGCAAATGCATTTCCTAATCTCCAATTAATGTAACGGTAAATTAGCGAAGCCATTTCCGGTTTCCAGATTAATTAGAGACACGTAAACAAAATTCGGACCATTCCTTAATTTCATATCGAGGCCCGATTTTTGGCCTAAACTGTCAAATCAGTAACACTTCCTCAGCGAGCGTGCACGCGCACGGGATCACGTACACTTGTACTCATTAACCTCTTTCCTCTTTCCACACCAAGACAACGCAAGGGAGTCCCTCAATAAAAATTGCACATTACAATTGAACAGTGGACGCATAGGCAAGAATCAAAGTTACAAAACACGCCTGCAAATGTTACCACAACGTGCCAACACAATCAGCCAAATGTACGTTTTTGGGCAAAATTATGGCCGTGCGCATCACTTCCTGCCGCTTCCTTGCTCCCCTGTCGATGTGCAATGATGACATTACACCCCCTACTTAATGCCCAAGCCTGGAGGAACTGTTCACTATTCTGGCCCGCTGCCTGACGATGCCGGTTCTATCGGCAAAACGTCCGCACGCCAATTAAATGTTGAGAGATCACTCAAAAGCAACAGCACCACCGGTTGTGCTGCTGCTGGAGTGGGGATGAATCGGCACGTTTGGTCATCGCGTGACAACTTCATTAACCGGCTGCATCGGATGCAAGGGTATCTCACGACATATTTTACCACGACGCTTCGAGCAACGGCGGATGCCGACGCGTCCTAAAGTACGCCATCATCGGCTTGTCGGAATAAACACAACGGCGGTTTCCAAAACGGCGAATTTCAAAGCCAGCGTCGCCGTTCGGGACAACGCGTTGGCGGGACAGCGCACAGCCATATGCGTTTTTATTCCTCCCTTCGCGTTAGCACGCTCGGCTACGTACGGTGCGTAAGAAATTCGGCCACATTTTCACAAAAACCAAAAAGGTCCCTCGTAGCCTCTCCAGAACTCCCGACAATCATCACCGTGGTTTTTTGACGGGCGAGCCGCATGCATTATTTGCGAGCCCACGCGCGGCAAGTGAGACAGGCTACGAGTGATCGCGGAGATGTTTTATTCATGGCTCCTCAAGTTGTTAAACAAAAAAAATGAAACTTTAATGGCAACCAGGCTTGTTTTTTTTTTTACCCAAAAAAAATATATATATATAAAGGTTCACAGTGTGCGGAGGGGCAGCAGGTGATGAGGAGTCCAGCAATTTACACCCGAGCCCCAGAGAACCATGCATCTCCACTCAGGCCTCATTACAGGCACAGCAGGTGGCTGGCTGTAGCACAAGATCACAGCCAGCGGAGCCATGTTTCATATCGCCGGCCCCAACGTACCACGGGATTGCTCGATGCGGACTGTACGCGCACGCGAGAGACCATTAGTCCATGGAGCCGGAGAAAATATTTTACTTACCGGTACCGGCTAAGACAGCAACACTTAAGTCGCACCAATGTTACGATAATAATCAAAATAATACGGGAGCTTGCTTACCCAGGAAAGATACATCACGTCTGAAGACCCTTTTGTCGGGAGGGTCCTGCCACGGTGGGATGTTTGGCTAACACCAATGCCATTGTGTACCTATATATTTTTTATGGTTTTAGCTATGGGATGAAACCGGAGAACCCAGAGGAGAGCCACGCAGAACAGGGGGAGGGGGGAGAGAACGCGCACAGACTCCATACAGAGAGGGCGCCTGAGTCGGGAAGCGAGCCCCTCTCCTTCCTGCTGTGAGGCACAAGCGTGAACACAGCGCCAAAGATACCCAAAAAAATCTCGACACATTCGTCGATTAAAAAGGACACGTATAGTAGGCAACGGCCCCTTCTTCGTGGCAGGTAAATTGTCCTCGTGGACCGCTGCCAACGCAGAAACATCACCAAAAACTGCGGCTATTTAACAGGGATATTATCGCACAGTCCACTTGTTTCACCCTTGTGCAGAAATTGCCATCGCCTAACACTTGCCACCGCTAGTGGTGTCGTGTTCAGGTCCGACCCGCGGATTGTACATGTGGGGGACTCTCGCTCTGCCTCGATGATGAGAAATGTAACACCTCCAAGAGTGTGGAGCAGGAGGTAAAGGGAAGTAGGCGGCAGGGAAAAGCACTGTGACGCAGTAAATATTACACACATAACTCAGACCCTTTCCTATCCAAAGTGTTTATTCAAGCCCAGATCCCTCAATATCTTAGATGCCCCACAGCACTAAAGTGCACTGTACCGAGAAAACAAAACTCACACGGTCCTCACTCATGTTCTATTACTGCCCCCCACACCTGGGATTCCATCGCTTCAAGTCGACTCGCAGAGAGCCACAGGCTCATACAGAGACCCACAGCCACATACAGAGAGCCAAAGGCTCCCACAAAGACCCATACAAAGGCTCCAACAGAGACTCGGACTCTTAACAGTGTACCATAGACTCCGATAGAGACCCATGTACTCCCACAGAGACCCACAGATTCACACAGAGAGCCATAGACTCACAGAGAGACCTATAGACTCACAGTAAGACCCCACAGACTCACACAGAGTGCCACAGACTCACTCACACAGAAAGCCTCACCAAATGCGTTCCTGTCCATCAACTTAACTTTGGTGAACCCATTTATACTGCCGGGTGGACAGAGCAGGGTGGGATTTCAGAAACTTGCTTCATCGTTTAAACTGCCACGCCAAATCTAAGCCCAGTGAGTGAAGCAGTACACCACTGCGGCATTTCCTTTAGAATATTACCGGACGATAAATCTCCATTTGTTTTTCTGCTGTTTTTTTTACTCAACCACCAAATAGGATTTGAACTCGCAGCCTTCCTAATGCGTTCCAGCCGCTCCCTCCACCTCTGAGCCACCCGGCCGGACCTCTTCCTGTTATGGGGCAGCGTCAATCTTAAAACATCACTCTTGTGCGGTATTGCCATGTAAAACTCCGACATTTCTTTTGTATTTTTGGAGCCAGGGGGAAGATTGTGATAAACCACAGCGGTTAAACAGGCCAGATTCAACCCACCCATGCATCTAAACTACCGAACGCAAAACTCCAGCCAGCATTAACGCGTCCTAAGCGTTTACCATCGACGCCAAACCATTAGGGACGTGCGACGACCGATTGTTCGCCATCGCGATCAATGATGATGGCAACGATGATCGCGACAACGGCGATGGTGGTAGCTCAGTGCCAGGAGGACGAAAATATGTTTCGGCGGTAAGTGCTGCTTTGGCAAGTGGCCAACCAACGACAACGCTCGCCAGACAACAGTTCCACCGTCTGACCCTCCCCCCTCTACTTGCCCACGCGCTATCGGCCCGGCGCTCCTTGAGGAATCAATTTAACCAACGCGAGGGGGGTGGGGCGGGGGGGGGGGGGCGTGAGAGCGAAAACTTCCAACGGCGCCGCCTGTGCCGTGGTACCTTTGCCCCTCTGGCACCTGGCAGAGGGCTCCAAGGGGACCCGGCTCGCTTGGCGAGCGAGGCTTGCTGAGATGACGGAAGGCTGCGCGAGGTAAGTTGCCTGGGGAACGCAGAGCTGTGGTTGTGATCCGAACTTCACCCCCCCCCCCCCGGGGGGGGGGACTTTTCGCGTTGGGAGGGAAATAAATAAAGAGATCGCGGCCACGTGAGGCCTCGACCGCTTCTAAACGGGCCGCAAAGACGACGGCCATCTCCGCAAGTGCAAGCGAAGGACGGGTGACGAGTGGTACTCAACGGGCGCCGTACGGGAACGGGTTTTGACCCGGCAAAAGAACTCTGCGCTTGTAATTTTAGCGACGCGGCCGTTCACTTCCGTCTCTATTTGCGCTCGGTAGAAAGGGGCTTATTCTGGATGGGGGGGGGTGGCGGGCGGTGGGGGGTAGAGTTGGGAGGGCCTCGGATGATGTGCCTCGGGAAACGGAGCCACACTCAGCAGACACGCATGTCATCAGACACGCTGCTGTTAGGGAACGCCGAGCTTGCGCGTTACTGCGCAAGCCGCCAAAGTGATTTTTAAGCCCTGTTTGGCGATCTGTAAGGAAAAGAATACCCCCCCCCCCCCACCCGCTATTTCCACCGCGTCAAACAATTGGGGCCCGATTGTGATACGAGCGAAAGTCATCCGCAGCGACATTGGGGCGGTTGTGTTATACGCTTCGTGTTATTCTCCTCCGGACTAAATAATCGGAGTACGGTTTCCCGCTGGAGCCGAGAGAGAAAACAAACTAAAGAAAAGATGGGGGGGGGGGGGGGGGTGGGGAGACCACTGTTTTAACAACAAAAATGACAACGGCACGGCCTGCCACGCATACGTAAAAAAAAACATCTTTTTTTTCATTCTTCATTACTTATTGGAGATCTTCGCGTAGGGACTAGCCGGAGGGCAAAGTCAGCTAATCTAACGGCCGACGACGCGTCCGTGCGGGACACGAGGGCGCGCGTGGACGAGTCCGGCGATCCGTTGGGCCAAAACCCCACAGAGGCTGTGCCCTACACGGGGGCCCGTCGGGTGCCGCAACTCCACCCGGGTCATCACGACACACACCGCGGGGGGGGGGGGGGGGGGGGGGGGGCGGGAGACGACGGCGATTGGACCACATGGACGATCTCCGGATGTGCCAGTGGAAAAAAAACAAAAAGGGTAATTATTCGAGGCACGGGTTCGAATTAAGCTCGTCGCACGGCACGGCTCGATTAGATTTGCGTGCATACCTTTCCTCCAGGAAGCTCCTGTCCTGCGCCTACGAGACGCCGGCACGTAACGTCCCACTCCCGCGGAAAGTGCTGCGGGAGGGACTTTACCGAGTCCCCTAAGGACAGGGCCCCTGCATTGCAACGGCGACGCTACTTGCCTCGCCCGCCCAGTAGAACGCGAAACCCCTTCGCCACTCGGGCAAACGCTCCGTGCCCATGTAACGAGGGGTATCGGGGTTCCCGGCCAGAACCGTATTATAAGACACTCTCCCCCCACCACCCCCCCCCCCCGAACACATCCGCCCCCCGCTTTGGTCTATCGACCAATTGTTTTTCTGTCAATCCTTCCCTATTGCTAACTTTCAAATGTGCTCTGAGGAAGGGCCATTGCCCGAAACGTCGCTCGTCATATACTCGCCCTGTTGAGGCCACACAGTGTAAACAATGAGTTGAGTTAAAATAAAAAAAAACTTTTTTTTGCTGCCTTGCCCAAGCTTGCATTTAGTGTTCTTATGCAAATTGTACTCATATACTTTATTTATTATTACATATTCATTTGTAGGTACTTGCTTACCCTTTTCTCTATTTTTACACTCTCATCATTTCTGTGTGTATTGTTTATTGCTGTCACTTGCTGCCCCGCCCCGACTAGACACGTGTGAAAAAAGAGCTTCATCGCCCATCGGATTCATCTCCTGCAGTTGAAATAAACATTCTGGTTCTGATTAGCCTCTGCGGCCGTGGCCAGCCAGTTGTTGGCAGGGAGACGCCAAACCACGGAGGTGTCAGGCCGGGCGTTACCGAGATACAGCTCACTTGACTTACCAACTCCAGCGGCTAGCCGCGCTGAAAGCGCCTCAAGAGGACGCACCAAAGGTTGGCGAATCCTTTCATCTGTGTGTGGCTCAAAATGGCACGACAAAAATTAATCACCAATAATGTAGGTTGACTTTTTTTTTCACTATACTTTTTTTTTCTATACTCGTGCGAAAAAGTGGGCCGTTCACCACCGCATTGATTTGCAAAAGTTGCGACGTAATTAACTTTAACCGCCCAGCCTGTGAATTTCCGACCCCATCCCATCTGTGATTAGATACTTTTGGATGGTCAAAGGATGTTTGAACACTCAATAGATTTTATGAAATTTCAAAATCAGCTGGGTTGTGAGATGACAGTACAGCAACTGGGTTCGTGAACCTGTCTATGCAGAGGCCCGAGCGGGTCATATGATTCGGTAAGACCCACCTTGGTACATGTCATTATCGTAATCAGCAATAAATGTCTATACATGTTAATAGGCTTGTAGAGATTTGTCTCCGACCAACTCCCGCTTGCAATTAAAATAACTGTCACGATTAATGCAATGCAATTAAACAATCTTATTTTTTAAACAATGTGAAGCAATGAAGTGCCTCTAGTGGTCGAAGAGGGTCACGTTAATTACTAGGCAAAACATACACAAATTTAAATAGTTAATTATTGTTATTATGCCTGTGTAACCCAGGAAAACCTCAGTGAGTCTCGTGACTCATGTTAAGGAGGGTCCCGTCAAGTTTTCAAAGTAGGAGGGGGGTGGCAATTATTGCAGCATAGATTCCAATTGTGTTATTTTTTACGTGGGTAATCTCTCCATATTTTTGGTTCTTGGTTCTTTCCCTTCAATGTGACTTTACCAAAATAACCAAGAATATGAATCACTGCAGTCACGAAAGCTTTAAATCAAAAATAATTTCTCCAATTTAGCCATTTTTAACCATGACGCTGGCACGCAATGGCCTTCTCTTGCCAACGACGTCACGGGATCTTTAGCGCCCACCAGGAAGCTGACGGCCCGTGGTAGTATTTCCATGGTTAACACGCCCACCGTATTATTCTCAGATAAAGCAACATGCCAGATGCTATATCAGTATTTCAAAGAAAACTAAATTCTCCTGCCCCCCTCCTCTATCTCTAAAACTATCCAAGGAGTGGTTGAACGTATGTATGTTGAACTTCTTTCGCACTGTAGGTAGCCAACGATGCTAATCGGAGGTGCGGGGGAAGGACATCAAACGAAATACAAAAAGTAGTATTTAAAAAAATGAGTTTTCAACTTAGCTTTAAAATTATATAGCTCCAGTGGCTCCCTAATACCGGAAGGAAGAGTGTTTCAGATGGCCGCAGAAGCGCACCCGAAAGCGTGCAATGCGGTGACCGTCTTTGTTCAATGTCTAGCTGAAAGCCGCTGCTGCGAGGAAGACCGGAGTTCACACGATGGTTCATCCTCCTTGACTAGATCAGCGAGGTGTTGTGGTTAGATCCAAGGGAAGCAGCAGAACCAAGCATGGTCACGGTCGAAGATTCTCGGGGCAACTCCGAGTCAAGCAGCGTGCGATACGTGCGTGCGGAGAGGCTGCCGAGTTGGAACGAGGGCAACCCTTCTTGTCTGCCAGGGCACTTTTGAGGGCCCGGTAGCAAACAATCCCTGCGGGCGGCGCGACCGCTGTGGGTACGTGGACGATGACGCAACTCCGCGGTGACAGCGGCAGATGGTCCTCCGGTCAAAAAACCCCCGCATCAAGCGAGCGTAGGGGGGCTCAGCTGCTCCGCGGCGCCGGTTCCGCACGCTCCTCGATCCGACGATGAAGAGTTACGGGTGATGGCGACAAGTGGCGCAGGTGGGCAGTGCCAAACTCGGACGTTTACTAGTGCCTCCCTGCCCCCCCCCAACCTCCTCCCAACCACCACCTCCTTGAGCGTGATGCATTTAAAGTACAAAATTGGCGCTACCATTGCATCTCACAAGAAGTTTTTATTTTTTTATATATAC
Organism: Petromyzon marinus; assembly: GCF_048934315.1. Classification (NCBI taxonomy): domain Eukaryota; kingdom Metazoa; phylum Chordata; class Hyperoartia; order Petromyzontiformes; family Petromyzontidae; genus Petromyzon; species Petromyzon marinus. The sequence goes on along the minus strand of NC_133704.1, from coordinate 6,001,603 downwards.
ACACATCTGGGGGGCGAGTCGGCGCAGCGATGCTGCACGGACTCGCATCACATTCCCCCAAACCCACCCCCTCACGCCCCCCCTCCCGGTCCAAGCGTCTGATGAACACAAAGAGCAGCTGTGGCGGCGCCGCCACCCTGGTGGTGAGCCCCAGCGAGAGGGTACGCCGGCAATCGGGGAGGGCCGTGTGCCGTGGCGCATACGTGCCATGCAGCGGGATCCGTCACCATCACCACCATCGACAGCCAGGATCGATCCACTGCGGGAAGAAGGCCCGCCGCAAGTGTCGTTGTTGATATATATATATCGTGAGACATCTCACGATATATATATATCACCCAACCCGGCACCAGGACACGAACTGATTTCATCGCAGCGACCCTTTTGGTTGTTCAACACACCGGGCTGTAAACGTATTTCCCTTCTGAGTGCCATTAGGTCAAAGTGATATCCCGCTGAAATGAGCTTTGAGGCTGCGGCTCCAGGGCCAGTCTACAGTCCGCAAGAGAGTGGTGTAAATTCCACATTCCAATGGCAGGGGGCGGTGCGCGTCTAGCCAAAGGACAACCGCTGTTGACATAAAGTGGTATCAATTTTATCAACTCTGGAGCGATTACGGGGTGAGTCAAACTCCTATACCCCCCCAAAATGGGGATTCGATTTGAACTCTCAACCTTCCAATTGCGAGCCGCTCGCTTTTCCGATTTTCCCAAGTGAATGTCCCCATTAGCAACACAACGTTAGACTCAAGTTGTGTTCATGTTGGATTGTCGTTAACAGTTGCAGTGCCCCCAAACATCGTTACAGAGTGACGGACGAACAGCGGGCCAATGCATCAACACTCTAAACCGCAGCTGGAAAAAGTTGTTGTTGTTTTTTTTTGTAAAGATGTCAAGTAGTGATTTTAAAATAGAGATGAAGAGCTTCTGTTTCATTTGATCCATACAGGTGTACATATGATGAAGGAACTCGGGGGAACACGTACACATGTGTATACCACACTTGCCCAAACATACAACAATACACCAAGACACAACACAATTTACATTTATATTGCGTCTAAATGCAACCGTGTCTGCAGATGCTTCACAGGGAGGGGCTGGGGGCGGCGGGGCCAATAAAAAAAAATAACTCTATGCCACATGAAACCAAATGGGGGTCCTTAAGACTCGACTTGAACAAGGGAGCAGCTGATTCTCTTTTAAAGCCTCACCTCTTCTCCCATTACATTTTCGTCACTCCTATCGTGTTTCTGTGCAGCTTGTTGTTGTAACGTTCTTACCCGCCCCCGACTGGACATCTGTGAAAAAAGAGCTTCATAGCTCATCAGATTCCTCTGACAGTATAATTAAATATTCTGATTGCTCATTTCCTTCCTCATCCCTCCCCTCGCCCCCTGAACTCCGTCCCGTCCCTCCCCTATAGCCCTTCCCTGATCCCTGTGTGCCCTCTCTATTACACTCACTCATTCCTCGGCTCATGAACTGCCCCTTGCCGTCTAAGTCACTGTATTGTTATTACCGCTTTAAAACTTTGTAAAACAACCCCCAGCTTGGGCGCTCTATATACAGGGTGTTTTAAAAAGGATGGGCCCGTTTTGAAATCGCTATATCTCTGCAACCACGAACCGCCCATGAATGAAACGCTTACCACTTGAAAGGGTGGGGCATAGAGAGGGCGGGGCATAGAGAGGGCGGGGCATAAAGTTTCAAATGATGACCGCTCGATGCCTCTCCCAGCGCACAAACAGCCCCTAGCCTCAGTCATTCGCAAGACGGTGACCCCGCAACACAAGGGGCGTTTTGCGTTCTACAGTTCAGCTGAATCCGTAACGGCATTTTGGCAATTATCCGCCAATGTCAAAGAGCAATCGTCGTTGGTACCAACAATTTGAGGAAGCGGGCTGCTGTTGATGTAAGAGGAAGAGCACAGGGCGACCACGCACTTCAGAGGGAAACGTGAGAAGAGAGGCGTTTGGGACGAATTCAACTATCGTCTCGATGTTGTCCGTACAGCAGGTGGAGGGCACATAGAGGATTTATAAAATGGTTAGTAAACTTGATAACCCATTAAACCGTTTGCAACTTGTTGTGTAATTGTAACATGTTGCCATCGTGATGTATACTGCTTTGAAATTGGGCCCATCTTTTTGAAACACCCCGTATATAAAATAAGATGAGAGGAGGAAGAGAAATACAGAAGACGAGAAGGAGCGACCCCCTGCCATGGAATTAAGGCTTTGACCAGGCGTCGTAAAGGAGGAGGCCTTCATTGGTGGAGCAGAGCCAACGCACATCCGATGATTACGGTTGGTTACGCACGGTGCTAAAGAAGTCCAACATACATACATACACACATGCCGGAGAGTAGAGTGAGACGGGGGGAGAAGCGGGGAGAGGGGCCTCCCCATGTGGGGAAGTGATAAAGCATGGCACGTAGAGCGTAACTCATGGTTGCACGCGGCATGGCGCTAGATTTAGAGGTGTTTAATGCGGTGTTGCTGTATTAGAACATAAAAACAACCCCGCGTATAATCTCGGCTCATTAGAGATCAGCACTGAACTCACTGAAGGTTCATAAACATAATATGGCAAGAGCGACTGAACTCTGAAACCTAAAAAAAACTTAATTGCATCTGGAAAACACATTTGTAGAGAACTAACTAAATACAACGAAATGTGATTACGTAAAGATGACATTTAAGGAAGATGCGCTCGCAATATAATGTAACGCCAATGTGTATTTGTTGAACAAAACCACCCGCTACATTATTTATTTTTACTTTTGATTACTGTGCTTGTTTAACCCAGGAGAGCCTTGCGGAGTCCCAAGACTTGTTTTCAGGAGGGCCCTGCCAAGTGTGTGCAACAGGGCAGGCGATTTTGCGGTGTGCATTTCCAACAGAGTAATCTGCAGGGAAGTCGTTCGGCACTGGGATCTTTGGCCAATCCCGACTAAACGAAAAACTATACAACGAAACGATTGTTTATGTTAATAAAGTATTAAAGCTTTCGTGACTGCATAAAATTACTCATTGGTTTTTTCGGTAAAGTCACGTATGTAGAAATACAATAAAATTATATTAAAACAAAAAACAATCACGACGTTTCGATCACAACGCAAGCGATCTTCATCAGGTGTCAAGAACAAATCACGGAGGTAAATACAACAAAAAGATGAGAGACGAGAATTCAACACACCTGAAAAAACTTTATGTGAAGCACATCCAGTCAGGCCAACAACATAGTTAGACACTTCCTGGCAGACCACGAATATCAGAAGAGTGTTAAATTTCGTGTTCAACCTTTGGATTGCACATACCAGCATAGATAGAATGAAAAATACGAGGTACACGGTCAGTAGAAATACATATACAAGTCCACCAAGAGGTAAGGAGGGAGGAAAGACGGACAGGGAGGCAGAGACAGAGGGGGGGGGGGGCGGAGGGATGAACAGAAGCTTAAATAGGAAATACGGTTGGAGAGGGGGAGGGGCCAGAGCGAGAGTGGCAGCTCAAACACGCACATCTTACACATACAAAACGGCAGCTCAAAAAAGGACCACCTCTTGTAAATACAAAACGGCAGCTCAAAAAATGACCAATGAGTAATTTTATGCAGTCACGAAAGCTTTAATACTTTATTATCACACTTCTACGGGGAAGTTACTGTTGTAATTATGTGTAAGAGGTGGTCATTTTTTGAGCTGCCGTTTTGTATTTACAAGAGGTGGTCTTTTTTTGAGCTGCCGTTTTGTATGTGTAAGATGTGCGTGTTTGAGCTGCCGCTCTCGCTCTGGCCCCTCCCCCCCTCCAACCGTATTTCCTATTTAAGCTTCTGTTCATCCCTCCGGCACCCCCCCTCTCTCTCTCTCTGCCTCCCTGTCTGTCTTTCCTCCCTCCTTACCTCTTGGTGGACTTGTATATGTATTACTACTGACCGTGTACCTCGTATTTTTCATTCTATCTATGCTGGTATGTGCAATCCAAAGGTTGAACACGAAATTTAACACTCTTCTGAAATTCGTGGTCCGCCAGGAAGTGTCTAACTGTGTTGTTGGCCTGACTGGATGTGCTTCACATAATGTTTTTTCAGGTTTGTTGAATTCTCGTCTCTCATCTTTTTGTTTGTATTTACCTCCGTGATTTGTTCTTGACACCTGATGAAGATCGCTTGCGTTGTGATCTAAACGTCGTGATTGTTTTTTTGTTGTATTTCTACATACGTGACCTTACCGAAAAAACCAATGAGTGATTGTTTATGTTACCAGGAAAGGCCCACTGAGCTATGTAGCTCTTTTTCAGAAGCAACCTGGCCACAAATGATAGCTCGACAAAGTGGCTTATCACGTGGAAAATGATCGCGGCCAAATACCCCAAATGCACGTTTCTAAATGTGGAGGTAAAACCTGGAGTAGCCGGAGAAAAATCGACGCGACCACGGGGAGTTCATGCAGGCGTCAGGTTCGGGATTGAACCCACAACCTCCTGCATACCATGCAATAGTTAAGGTAGTTAACATCTCGCCACCGTGGTGCCCTACATTTGCAAGTGGTGTTTTTACTGGTAGGAACGAAGTTGTAAACTGAGTGTACCAGCCTGCAATAGATGAATGTGTCCGTCCGTCCGTCCCCTTTCAATACTTTAACGAAGTGAAAAATTCCAATGTTCCTACCAGCCCACCCTGCAGGGACCTGTTTTGTTTGTTTACTTTACGTGCCTCAAGACATTCAATTATTTATCTGTATTATTCACTTGGAAAAATACCATCACCCACCCCACTACCCTCCTGCTCCCACGTCTCCCACCCCCCCCCGCCCTACTGTGAAAATGCTGGCAGGACCCTCCTAACCAAGAGTGTAATGTGACTCACTCTCACTAAGGCTTGCCTGGGTATAATAAACCAAGTGTCATAATCTTATCGTCATTCTTCAATTAAAACTGCGACGCAAAAAGGAAAAGTAAATACGAGTCGACATTTCGGGCAATGGCCCTTCTCCGTAGCACATGGGGAGGGGGGCCAGAGAGGGTAGAGTGGAAATACGCCGAAGACTGCCCTTCATGCCATGGTATAAAGTCCTGAGTTCTCTTCCCGAGTTCAATACTATGGTATAAGTGCAGGCTCCAACTCTTATCCAATCAACCTCTCTGGCTCGCTATGAAGCAGGGCCATTGCCAGGGACGTTTCCATTTACATGCTTGTCCTATTAGGGCTGCAGTATTATTGACAAACATGTCGAGTTATTTGTTATTTGTGCTTACGCACCACTGATAGTGCAGCAGCGCCAAACATAATCTTGTTTAAAAAAAATTCTGATCGGCTAACTTTCTGGACAAACCATTAATTGCAGATAGTCAACAGTTGCTGCGTTGTTGATTTTCAATGTATGCGTCCAATGCCAAAACACAAGTTTGACAACAGGTGGCTCATTTTGTATTTTGAGTCTTTTAAAATGGTATCCGTACACAAACGCGCACGAACGGCGCAAACGGCCGCCGCTTGTTGACAAGCAACGATGACGTTACCGTGGCCGCTCGAGCCAAACTAGGTGCCCTTCCAGACCGTCAAGCGAGGCGCGGAAGTGCTCTCCGCTGCCAGGAGGGGCCGGGAAGAGACCCAGGGTGTTATGGGTCGACTGACTGAGACGATCGGCCAATGCACCCGCTTGTGCTCCTCACTGCGGCAGAAATAAAGACAATGCTCCCCCCCCGCGTAGCCATTTAACACGCTGTTGGGGTAAGTGCTGTTGGTGAGCATCTATCATTAAAGCTGGCACACTGCACAAGGGGGTGGTGGTGGTAGTGTGGCTGAGAACCACGCTGAATGAAGACCAACGGGAGGGCCCAGGACCGGTTTGGATGAAATTCGCCGATGCTGGCCGTGGACTGGAATCAAACTCGGCACCGGCGCATTCGCAGCGCAGAAGCACTAACCAATACTCCACCAAACGCACGGTACACATGCAAGCGCGAACACACGCATTTAGATTTCGTTTAATATATATACATCTAACCACTACAAATTAGCATGAATAAATATTTGAAAACAACAGCAGACTTCTTGCGCGCTCAGGCTAATGTAACACGTGAGCAAGCGAAGCTTAAAACAGTGGCTGATCCAAGCAGATTAATTTTCACGCCATTATCCCTGCAATATTGGCTTTCCTCGTGTTCGTTTACGGCGGGCAGACACAAAAAAATACAACCAATGTTTAATACGAATAACAAAAACTCGGGGCAACTCGCAAATTAAACGGCTGAATGTGATGCCATTTGGGTGTCTTATAATGGAAGGTCATTCCATTACTCACCTGTACGCAGAGATCTCCGGGTTCGCAATCATGATAGATTCCAGATGGAAGCGACCATCTCCGAGATAACTGCAAAATATCACATGGGCGCGGGGTGGCGGGAAAGGGCAAATGGTAATGAGGATAAGACGGGGGGTACGGAGCGTGAGATTGGTTAACAGGTGTAGAGTCTAGCCGAGCTGATGGGTCATGCAAATGACCACTTCGTAACTAGGCCACCCACTTGCACCGCCACCACCATCACCAGCACCACACACCTAGGACGGCGACTCGTACGGTTCGTGAGCAGCATCGACTTTACGGGATTTTAATTATTTACGTGAATCAAAGCTTCCCCCCCCCACCATAATCAATCGAAACCACATCAATAAAGCCCCCGACTTAATGCGTGAATTTGCGTTTGTTTGTAGCGTCTCTGCCCGAAAGATGAAAAGCGACGCGGATAAATAAGAACGAGCGGAAATAAAAAATAAGCGAGAGCGCTGTTCGCCAGTTAAAATGCTCGCGTTGCCCAAAAACAAGAAAGCCCCCGCGGTTTGCCTCTTCCTGCCAAAACCTCTAGCGCAAACGACCAAGGGTAATTTTTTGGTCGATTTTTGCTGAAATGTCAGACGCGGCATGGATCGCCACACGTCCACGCCAAGCGGCCGCTCGCAATTATTACGACGACTCAAAAACGTGGCCGAAATGCCAATCGAGCGGTGAATCGGAGGGGAGGTTGAAGGTAGGGAAAATAAAACTCTCGGCGAGGGTAAATATCGTGCGCGTGGCAAAGTCGATAGGCAGATCGTGTGCGCTGGGGCAGAGAGCGTGTGTGCTCCCACCTTTTGCCGAGCCTTCTGGGCCAACCTCGTAGCCAAATGCCTCCTATAGCAGGGGGCTGGGCTCTTGTGAGCTGCCTTTTTTGTCGGCAGCGGCGCGCACGCGAGCGAGCGAGCAGGCAATTCGCAGGGCCGATGTTTCCACGTCAAGAGTTTAGCTTAAGACAACCGAGTCTTGCACGAGGGAACTGAATTACAATTATTGCTACGTTGTGATTTGATTCTCCGTGCTCGCATATCATGTGCTCGAGATGTTTACAGAGTCATTAACCCCCGTCATATTTGCTCTGCGTAATCACCTCGGGGACTTGAACGAAAAAAATATTTCGCCTCTTGCCGGAATTAGTAACAAACAAATAATTAGCGAGCACTGTCGAAACTATGTTAACGGCGGGAAGGCACCTTAGAATTCCTCCGCATACACCCCCCCTCCACCCCCTAACCCCTACCATCCCAATTGTTAAGATGTGGGGGTCAGGTATAAAAAAAAAAGACTCAACACATTCGTCAATAACACTTAGTGTGTGCTTGCAAGTAAACAGGTATAAAAAAAGACTCAACACGTTCGTCAATAGCACTGAGTGTGGGCTTGCAAGTAAACATTCATAATAGGCGATGGTTCAGGCAATGCCCGTGCATGGTGAGTGGTTGTGGGGTGTGTTGTGAGTGGCTATGTCACTGTAAGGTGAGTGGCTATGTCTCTGTACGGTGGGTGGCTGTGTCTCTGTATGGTGAGCGGCTATGTCTCTGTATGGTGAGTGGCTATGTCTCTGTATGGTGAGTGGTTATGTCTCTGTACGGTGAGTGGCTATGTCTCTGTATGGTGAGCGGCTATGTCTCTGTATGGTGAGTGGCTATGTCTCTGTATGGTGAGTGGTTATGTCTCTGTACGGTGAGTGGCTATGTCTCTGTATGGTGAGTGGCTATGTCTCTGTATGGTGAGTGGCTATGTCTCTGTACGGTGAGTGGCTATGTCACTGTAAGGTGAGTGGCTATGTCTCTGTACTGTGAGTGGCTATGTCACTGTACGGTGAGTGGCTATGTCTCTGTATGGTGAGTGGCTATGTCTCTGTATGGTGAGTGGCTATGTCTCTGTACGGTGAGTGGCTATGTCTCTGTACTGTGAGTGGCTATGTCACTGTACGGTGAGTGGCTATGTCTCTGTATGGTGAGTGGCTATGTCTCTGTAAGGTGAGTGGCTATGTCTCTGTAAGGTGAGTGGCTATGTCTCTGTATGGTGAGTGGCTATGTCTCTGTATGGTGAGTGGCTATGTCACTGTACGGTGAGTGGCTATGTCACTGTAAGGTGAGTGGCTATGTCTCTGTATGGTGAGTGGCTATGTCTCTGTACTGTGAGTGGCTATGTCTCTGTAAGGTGAGTGGCTATGTCTCTGTACTGTGAGTGGCTATGTCACTGTACGGTGAGTGGCTATGTCTCTGTATGGTGAGTGGCTATGTCTCTGTACGGTGAGTGGCTATGTCTCTGTATGGTGAGTGACTATGTCTCTGTACGGTGAGTGGCTATGTCACTGTACGGTGAGTGGCTATGTCACTGTAAGGTGAGTGGCTATGTCTCTGTACGGTGAGTGGCTATGTCTCTGTATGGTGAGTGGCTATGTCTCTGTATGGTGAGTGGCTATGTCTCTGTACTGTGAGTGGCTATGTCACTGTACGGTGAGTGGCTATGTCTCTGTATGGTGAGTGGCTATGTCTCTGTACGGTGAGTGGCTATGTCTCTGTATGGTGAGTGACTATGTCTCTGTACGGTGAGTGGCTATGTCACTGTACGGTGAGTGGCTATGTCACTGTAAGGTGAGTGGCTATGTCTCTGTACTGTGAGTGGCTATGTCACTGTACTGTGAGTGGCTATGTCTCTGTATGGTGAGTGGCTATGTCTCTGTATGGTGAGTGGCTATGTCTCTGTACGGTGAGTGGCTATGTCTCTGTAAGGTGAGTGGCTATGTCTCTGTAAGGTGAGTGGCTATGTCTCTGTATGGTGAGTGGCTATGTCACTGTACGGTGAGTGGCTATGTCTCTGTACGGCGAGTGGCTATGTCTCTGTATGGTGAGTGGCTATGTCTCTGTACGGTGAGTGGCTATGTCTCTGTAAGGTGAGTGGCTATATCTCTGTAAGGTGAGTGGCTATGTCTCTGTATGGTGAGTGGCTATGTCTCTGTATGGTGAGTGGCTATGTCTCTGTATGGTGAGTGGCTATGTCTCTGTACGGTGAGTGGCTATGTCTCTGTATGGTGAGTGGCTATGTCTCTGTATGGTGAGTGGCTGTGTCTCTGTATGGTGAGTGGCTATGTCTCTGTACGGTGAGTGGCTATGTCTCTGTACGGTGAGTGGCTATGTCTCTGTATGGTGAGTGGCTATGTCTCTGTATGGTGAGTGGCTATGTCTCTGTATGGTGAGTGGCTATGTCTCTGTACGGTGAGTGGCTATGTCTCTGTACGGTGAGTGGCTATGTCTCTGTACGGTGAGTGGCTATGTCTCTGTACGGTGAGTGGCTATGTCTCTGTACGGTGAGTGGCTATGTCTCTGTACGGTGAGTGGCTGTGTCACTGTACAGTGAGTGGCTATGTCTCTGTACGGTGAGTGGCTATGTCTCTGTATGGTGAGTGGCTATGTCTCTGTATGGTGAGTGGCTATGTCTCTGTACGGTTAGTGGCTGTGTCACTGTACGGTGAGTGGCTATGTCTCTGTATGGTGAGTGGCTATGTCTCTGTATGGTGAGTGGCTATGTCTCTGTATGGTGAGTGGCTATGTCTCTGTATGGTGAGTGGCTATGTCTCTGTATGGTGAGTGGCTATGTCTCTGTATGGTGAGTGGCTATGTCTCTGTACAGTGAGTGGCTATGTCTCTGTAAGGTGAGTGGCTATGTCTCTGTATGGTGAGTGGCTATGTCTCTGTATGGTGAGTGGCTATGTCTCTGTATGGTGAGTGGCTGTGTCTCTGTATGGTGAGTGGCTATGTCTCTGTATGGTGAGTAGCTATGTCTCTGTACGGTGAGTGGCTATGTCTCTGTATGGTGAGTGGCTATGTCTCTGTATGGTGAGTGGCTATGTCTCTGCATGGTGAGTGGCTGTGTCTCTGTATGGTGAGTGGCTATGTCTCTGTAAGGTGAGTGGCTATGTCTCTGTACGGTGAGTGGCTATGTCACTGTACGGTGAGTGGCTATGTCTCTGTACGGTGAGTGGCTATGTCTCTGTACGGTGAGTGGCTATGTCTCTGTACGGTGAGTGGCTGTGTCACTGTACAGTGAGTGGCTATGTCTCTGTACGGTGAGTGGCTATGTCTCTGTATGGTGAGTGGCTATGTCTCTGTATGGTGAGGGGCTATGTCTCTGTACGGTGAGTGGCTGTGTCACTGTACAGTGAGTGGCTATGTCTCTGTACGGTGAGTGGCTATGTCTCTGTACAGTGAGTGGCTATGTCTCTGTATGGTGAGCGGCTATGTCTCTGTACGGTGAGCGGCTATGTCTCTGTACGGTGAGCGGCTATGTCTCTGTATGTGAGCGGCTATGTCTCTGTACGGTGAGCGGCTATGTCTCTGTACGTTGAGCGGCTATGTCTCTGTATGTGAGCGGCTATGTCTCTGTACGGTGAGCAGCTATGTCTCTGTACGGTGAGCGGCTATGTCTCTGTATGTGAGCGGCTATGTCTCTGCACGGTGAGCGGCTATGTCTCTGTACGGTGAGCGGCTATGTCTCTGTATGGTGAGTGGCTATGTCTCTGTACGGTGAGCGGCTATGTCTCTGTACGGTGAGCGGCTATGTCTCTGTATGTGAGCGGCTATGTCTCTGTATGTGAGCGGCTATGTCTCTGTATGTGAGCGGCTATGTCTCTGTATGTGAGCGGCTATGTCTCTGTACGGTGAGTGGCTATGTCTCTGTACGGTGAGCGGCTATGTCTCTGTATGTGAGCGGCTATGTCTCTGTATGTGAGCGGCTATGTCTCTGTATGTGAGCGGCTATGCCTCTGTATGTGAGCGGCTATGTCTCTGTATGTGAGCGGCTATGTCTCTGTATGTGAGCGGCTATGCCTCTGTATGTGAGCGGCTATGTCTCTGTATGTGAGCGGCTATGTCTCTGTACGGTGAGTGGCTGTGTCTCTGTACGGTGAGCGGCTATGTCTCTGTACGGTGAGCGGCTATGTCTCTGTACGGTGAGCGGCTATGTCTCTGTATGTGAGCGGCTATGTCTCTGTACGGTGAGCGGCTATGTCTCTGCACGGTGAGCGGCTATGTCTCTGTATGTGAGCGGCTATGTCTCTGTACGGTGAGCGGCTATGTCTCTGCACGGTGAGCGGCTGTGTCTCTGCACGGTGAGCGGCTGTGCCCGTATCGTGGTCGAGCGGCGGCGCTGCGCTGTGCGCCGCTGCAGCAGGTGGTGGCGGCGGCGGTGGCGGCGACGGCGACGCTGCGGCGCTCGCTCACATGATGGCGGCGCCGGGCATGTCGACGCGCGGCGCCGTGCATCCCAGGATCTCGCCGGGGGACAGCGGGCGGCTCTGCGGCACCGTCACGTCGAAGTCGTCCCGCAGGGCCTGGGCGGCCGCCTGCCAGCGGCAGACCGCCATCGTTCAAACCACGGCACCCGATAACGCCGCCCCAATTAAATTGCGTTCCCCGCCGCCGCCCCCGTCCCAGATTGCATTTCGGGATTTTGGACGAAGACGCCGATGGCCCCCTCCCCCACCAACCCCCCTCCCCCCCCCCCAACTCTTCCTAGGTCTACCCAGCTTCACCTCCACCCTCCTACCCCCCATCCCCCACCCACCCACCTGCACCCACCCACCCACCCACTCCGCCAGGCACTGCGCAGGCATACACCGCAAGCCGTGAAGTCGCATTCAAACACTTTTCCAAGTGGAGTGATGGGAGCGGTCGCTCTCTGCTAGTGGGAGAGCGCTGTCCTGGAGGTACGGAGCTGTGCTTTTATCGAATCAGAGAGACGCGCTGCATTTGCAGCAGCAGCAGCAGCACTGCGTTCTTACCCATGCCTACATTCGCTTGTGAACTTCTCAGCGAAGCGTTTCCCCCGCGTTTTATTTCCGCCCTCATCTGCGCGCGGTGTAAATGGAATTTCCCACGTGCGCTCGCGTACCTGAGCTTGCTCAGATATCCGCCTGTACCTGCGGTCCCCCAGCGAGTCGGATACGCGGCATGGCGTTGTCGCTCAAAATCAACGAGTCGAAGGTCAAAGCTCAAACGAGCAACGAGGCGGACGCACAGATCTCCCCCGTGTACAGCCCTGAGCCCGTGGCGGAAACTCCACATTCCTATGGGCGGGGGGAGGGGAGTCTTTCCCAAGGTCAACCGCTCCACTATTGTCCAAAAAGCAGTGCTTACTTGATCGACCCCGGAAGGATGATGGGCTGAGTCAACTCCAAAACCAGGATGTGATATGAACTTTGACCCGCTCGCTGTAGCGCTGAGCCACTTGTCTGCACTGCTTGTTAACAGTAGTAGTTGCATCATTGTTGTTGTTGTTGCTATCCGCAGGCTGCGGCCTCTGATTTGTGAGCTTGAGACATGCGTGAGAGGTTCGCAGGCGTGAGGGTTCCGGTTGGCGCCGCGTGACGGCGAGGCAGGACTCACCTGCAGAGCCGACACGAACTGAATGGTGCTGACGAGTACCAACGAGGAGCCCTTTGGGAAATTGAACCTCAGCGTGTCAATGAAGTGAGCCGTGTCGATCTTTATGTCCACGAACACGTAGAGCATCTTTATGTCGCGCGTGATGTCCACGGGGACTGCAACACAAAGCGGACGAAGCAATTGCACGATGATTCACTCTCCTCCGCCACGGCGATTCGTAGGAGCTGTGACGATTCGGCGATCTTAAGACCAGTTTGAGAAGAATAAAAAATATACCTATTCTTTGGTAGTGTTATTCGCTTTTTCGATGTCTCCTTTATATCATTTCCTGTATGTATGGATATATGCTGAACTTCTTTCGCACCTTATGTAGTCACCTGTGCTTCTGTAACATTACCCTGCAAGTAATTTTAGCAATTAATAAAATCCTTGAAAAAAGTTTTTTTTTTTTAAACAACGTTTTTATTAACAACTTCGTTTAACTCACGGTCGATAAGTACGTCAATGGAGCCTGAGACACGCGGCGCCTGCTTTTTGTGCGAGCCGATTCCACAGTTTAGGGACCGCGGCGTTTTTGACCTACACAAATATATATAAAAATAATAAGGCGTCCTTACAAACTTTAAATTGCTTTAAAGTTGCGAATTCATTGATCAACTGATGCTGATTTTGGTACAGGCATGCATTGTCGCCGGATCTGAGCACGTGTGCAAAATGTGCAATTGATTGGACAACGGGAAGTGGACGAAAATTTGATTGCAAGATTTGACCACGACAAACAGAGGAATCAAGTTCAGTAAAACCGCTGAAAAAAGGGTAAAGGTGCAGCCCTTGTCATTGCTTTGCTTACGCCACTGCTGGCAGAAGAGCCTCCACCAGCGGGAGCTCTCAACAGCCCCCTCAAAAGAGGGGTAATTTTTCACCTACTCTTCCAGGCTGGCCAGGGCGTCTCGGCGGAGGTAGGGGCACCCAACGCTAACTCCAACCGGTCGCAGCCGGCCCACCGACTAACTGTGCTCCAACTGTAACATTCACAACAAAGCTGGGTGGACGGACAGAGGTGGCGTCGGTTTGGAGGTGAGGATTTAACAAACTCTCCCCCATGTTTTAACTGTCGCCGCGGGGAGATCGAACCGGTACCGGTGACCACCGGACTTGCCCACCGTGCTCACCATCGCACCAAGGCATCATCATCATCATCACCATTTGCATAATCGACGGCCCCAGCTCACCCTCGCAAATGCGCAAACCCCGAGAACCGATGCCGATCGATCACCCGGCGCGTCTCCTTTTCCAATCGGCTGACGAACAAATTCAGCGGCGAGCGCGACGGCCACGCGGAGCGACGGAGACGGCTCGAGACGCCCGATCGGCGAACTTATGCAGAGCCACAAGCACGCGAGCACTAGTGTGCTCGCGTTCCGGGTAAACATTTCGAATGCCGCATCGTTCATACCGTACGGGAGTGTCAACGCAGGAAACGAAAACACATTTAAGTCGTGAGATGCAGTCTGGCGAGCGTTACGGGATTGTCTGCAGGGCCGTGTGTAAAGTGATTTTTGTTGTTGTTGTTGTTATTGTTGTTGTCCCCCCCGCCCCGCCAAACATTTCCAAGAACTTAAATTCTCTCCTCTCAGGCACGTCCAGTGGGACACGCCACACAAATTCCGAAAAATTCACCCGAATTATTTATTCATCCATCGTGAATCATTCCATCACATCGGCATTTGGCAACACCGTAGGATACACATTCACGGCCGTAAATGATATATGCAGGCAAAACAAATAGCACGAAGGAGGAGAAGTTGTGGAGCACAAAGGCCTGTGTAGAGAAACACCGTGTTTTTTTTCCCCCCCTCTCTCTCTCTCCTGCGTAATTAGAAATGAATTTCGAGCGATGAAACTTGCTTTATTTTAATCGATACGTCTCCCCCTTGTAATCCGTGGTCGTTTCGAGTCGCACCAACTCCCCCCCTAAAAGCAATAACGTTGTCTCGGAAAGTCATTAAGAGGGGGCTCCACCCCCCCCCCCCCCCACGCGCCCCCACCGTTTTTTTGAGCGTGCATCCTCTGGCTTTGCGAGATTTATTCGCTCAGATCAATAAGCCAGAGCGTGCGCCCCAAACAGCTTCAATTCAACTAAACACGGAGGTGCACAGCAGGACCCCCCCCCCCTCGCTGCGATGAAAGGAGATCCCGACGTAAAAAAAAAAATAAAGAAAAATTCCGAAAACAAATTATTCCAGTCCGCTGTCATAGTAATTCACCCGTTTTAACTGGCGAGCGGTGAATGGCCTAAATATAATTACAAAAAAACGCGGTTAGAAATATTGTTATTTCGTTATTATTGTGATAAAAAATAGTCTGAGCAGCATCTGTTTTCACGCGGGGGAGAGGTTGGGGGGGGAGAGGGGTAGAGTGGTGAGGTTCACATTGGGGTGGCCACATGGAATTCACGTGATTTAAGGGGGGCGCGCTGAGATGATTTAGTTAGATAACGGTAATAAGAACAAAAAATACAACTTACATTTAAAGCTAAGGCACTGAAATACTAAATGTGACGCCGCTACCTTTGACATCGACCATTCTAGTTAGTTAGTCGTCACCACCATTGTCATCATCAGCCATGACCTATCTACTGCTGGATGAAGGCTTCTAGGAGTCATCGCCATCCTTCACAGCCTCGCAATGCAGCAACCAACCTGGAGTCTGTACAGATCTGCAAAATGAGAGACATTTGTCCTTTGGGTGGAATCATCCTTGAGTACATACGATGCTGAGTGTTCCACGCAAAGCAAACTTGCGCACAAGGCGCACACACGCGCACATGCTGCGCTATTGCTAACTTAAAGGTGCAGCCCTGACATAGTCACTTCACTGTCGGTGGAAGTGCGTCCCGACGGCGGGAGCTCGAGTGAGACCCTCTAGAGGACACCCGACCGACTCGTCCACCCTGGCCAGGCGTCTTCGAGAAGGTAAGGCATTGCCCGCGCGTCACCCCACCACAAACGGGTCTGTAGATCAACTGTGGGTGGGCCCATTTACACCGCTGGGCTCGCGGAGGCGGCTTGGGGGCGATTTGAAGGAACTTTGCCCCGTCGTTGTCAACTGCCGAGCCGCAGGAAGGGTCGAACTGAACCGTCGAACCGAATCGGCGACCTAGGGATCGCAAGCCCGGCGCGCCGACCACTGTGTCCAGCGGCAGCGTCACCGCGCAAGCGCCGCACGGACGGGAATTCCTTCTGACGGAGAAACAGCAACTTTGCAGAGAGCAGTTTACTGCCAGTGAAGGGTGGCCGATCGATTCAGAAATGTTACTTCCATTTTCATTCTTCGCAATTGTCTGGCGAATCAATTATCCCGCGAGAAAAATATAAAAAGGGGGATGGGGGGGGGGGGCGGAGTGGGGGGGGCGGGGGGGAAATTCGGCCGCAACGCATCTAAAAATAAATCAATCGCGCCCATCACAGCCGTACAGGGCGCACAAAGGAATGCCGGAGATGACACGTGGCAGACGGGGCTCAGCGGTACGGGCGCTCCGAGCGATCGCCGCTCCCTTGCCGATCATCCTCGCCCCATGTCCTTTTAATTATTTTCATTTTTACAACAATTTGCGGGGCTCGGCATTCCGGCAAGGTGGAACCGCACAAAAGGGGTGGAGCGAGGGGGAATGAGGAGGCCCGTCTCGCCCCGTCTTCCAATGCACGTTGCGGGGGGGGGGGGGGGGGGGGAGCAATGCTCGCTCAAATTTGCCGGTAAAGGCAGCGCTTACAGGAAACGCCGTGAGCTCGCTATCGGGCCCGCAACAAAGCGCGAAACCGGCGCGGGGTGCACGAGTCTTATTCAACAAGGCCCCGGCAAACTTTGCTGACCCACCTCCATACTTGACATGATTCCGAAGATCAGCTATTTCCGCTTGCAGTGGTCACGCTCAACTGGAGCATGACAGAGCTTGTCGGTGGTTAACCGATGACCTGCAGCTGGGGATTCCACCACGTAGGCTTTTCGCAGTTGTGCCACGGCACGGCCCTCCTCCGGTGCGGTTTCACGTCGCTCCGCTCGTCGCATCTCCGAGCGCGTTTGCCCGACGCGTCGCTCCACTTTCTGAGCTCTTCGTTCAGTTTGGTTTCCACCACAGGACCCGAATATGCTACCGGCACAGGAACCGAAACATCGGACATCGTGTCCGACAACACGCAGCACAACCCTATCACACATCGGAGAGATCCGTGACCCGCTCCCCAGCATCCCCTCCCGCCAGGCCAGGCCCAACCAAACGCTCAGAAACAGTATCTGCTCGGAACAGAAAATGAGCACTAAAAAGTTGAGCCCCATTTTCTAACGATATTCCTCAACAGGGTTACTCGACGTGTTTCCGGCACGCCCCGGGGACTGAAAGGCGTTTTGGTAATTTATCCAGTCCAACCGCTCTCA
The DNA here is from genome assembly GCF_048934315.1 of Petromyzon marinus. Lineage (NCBI taxonomy): Eukaryota > Metazoa > Chordata > Hyperoartia > Petromyzontiformes > Petromyzontidae > Petromyzon > Petromyzon marinus. Next base: position 5,984,438 of record NC_133704.1, on the reverse strand, counting down.
ACTACCGGCACACCTGCAAGTTCTGTTGTTCATTTTAATATTGCGATCGTGCTATTCCGCACTTGTGGATAGTATCGGGGTATTTCTTTTTTGTATTTACAATACGAGCGAATGCAAGCCGCTAATGTTTTTACGATGAGTTTGCGTGTGTGCTGATGATGATGATGGGGGAAGCGGTAGCCTAGTGGTTAGCGCACTGTTGCTACGAACACGGTGACCTAAGTTTGACTCCCACTCATGGTCAACAGCAGTGATGGATATCTGAATCGTTCCTGGGCCTCCCCTGTAAGTCAGCTCAGCCTTAAATGTGTACTTGGCTCTGTGTGAACATCACCACTGGTGGTCATAGACACACCACCTCTTCACGCGCCGTGTCGATCTCCATAGGTGCTCACTGACAGTCTGTAAAAGGTTATAGGGGGAATCCCTACCTTTGTTTTTGCGCTGATGGTAACATTTGTTTGGCCACGATGTTAAAAGCTGGAGATTGTCGCCATCTTTATGGTTTTGTCTCGTGCGCATAAGCAGCTCGGCTGTAGAATACATTTCTTATTTAGTCGCTGAATTATGGAATGTATGCATGCGAATCAATTCATATTACATTATTCATAACATTTTTAATGTAGATAATTCTCGTTTCTTTTGCACCGTCTCTCTCCGTCTTGCCCTCCAATCGCTATATTGAATTAGAACACTAATTGGCCTATTTATTGACTGCCGAGTTCAGATTTTACATAATGGACCGAATTCCTTGATAAAGATCGTTGGTGATTAAACATTTTCCGAGCACGTATTGTGGTGCAGAGAGAGAGAGAGAGAAAAAAAAAACTGCGTGTTTTTTTTTGTCCCTCCGTGCAAAAAATGCCAATAACTACTCGTTTGTGTCGAAACAGTAATTAACGCGAGAAAAATAATTTAGAATGCGGCCAACGTTTCACGCGCGCCTCGTAAACCGCGTGGCTCCTTCGCCCGAGCGACGCGCTCTGGGGGTCGTGCCGCACGTCAGCTCGGCACGCACGCACGCACGGTGTCCGACGTTTCGCTCCGCAAATTTCTGGGTGCTCCCCCAGCCAAGGAGCTCGATCGAGCAGCTCGCTTCGGCAAATTAGCCAAGCGCCGCCAGCTCCTGCCTCGCGAACATCGACCGGTCTACATCAGACACCAACGACGACGGCCAATCGCCACCGAATGGCGGTGCCATCGCCACGGCGCTTGTGCCAGGCTATGTGCACTTTTAAAGCCATCGAACACAACCGCCACCAGCAGCAGGCAGCGGACGGATAACGAATGTGTGTTGTTCAAATGAGTTCTTCAAGAAGCTCCCAGCACTTTTTTTTAATTATTGTTTAGCCAGCAGGGTCAGGAGGGATCGCCTAACTTTAGCTAAATCGAAGCGGGATGGGGGGGGGGGCAGGGGGGGTGGTGCAATGACTGCAATCACATCAGATATGAGGGGCGAATATGCCTACACAGCAGCCCGTGACCGCCGCGTTCGCACCTCCGTCTCGGTCCCCTGGAGGGAGCGGCGGGGGGGGGGTCCCTCACAGCTGCTGGGTTTGCAGCTTCAGAGTGGTAACCAGTTTGTTGTCCTTCCCCGCCGGCCAAAAGTCGAACGTGGCGGACCGAACGTGGCGGACCGAACGTCGCGGCCCGAACGTCGCGGCCCGAAACGACGCGCCAAAATAAGGGTGTAGGCAGGGGGGCTGGCTCCAAAAAAAAAAAGGTGTAACCGGGCCCGACGGTTCCATGCAACCTCATCAAATGTGCCAGAGGCGGCGTCGGAAGGGATACTCGAGACGTGTTGTGCACACGCTGTTCGTCTCAATCTCAAGCTGGGTTGACATGTGAAGCAAATTAGAAAAAAATGATCGTGCATCATAATACGTACACAACGGCGCATGCATGTTTTATGAGCGGGCCCAGCAATGCAGGGGGCAGAATATTGATTTTTAAATCTACATTGAGCTCTTGTTACTGTACGTTTTAATGCTCCATTTGCGAAGCTATATATATATACACACATACACAAGCACGCGCACACATACACACGCGCAATCTCAAAAAGCGAACGTATAAATGTCAGCGCGACTCGCGAACAAGGTGTGGGAAGCCCTTGTCCAAGCTAAGCGCATGGCTACTTTGCAGTTACCTGTAACACAACGGCTCGTTACTGCAGGAAGCCCCCTTGCATAATTTCTCTACGGTCAATTTAAATAACACAGGTTTTTCAGCATATGCCGACGAATGATTGCTAAATTAATAATCGGCAGTCAATGCACTGCTAAGATGATGACTCCCGTCACCTGGACCCCCCCCCCCCCTCCCCCCACCACCACCACCCAATGCTGCGTTTGGCCACACTTCTCACAACTTCACCGGTCCGGTCGGTGCACACCGGTGACTGGGGCAGACGGCCAGGAATTGTTCGGGTGTCATTCGTCACTGATGTTAGCCGTGGCCGGGAGTTGAACTCGGATCACCCGGGTTAACACCGCGGTGCGCTAACCGCTGCGGCACAGGAGCCACCTATGCAGCATGCAAATAATAACTTGCTATCGGTTAACTCAGTCGGTAATGATGCATCGATTCACGGACTTGAAGGGATTGCAAGTAGCGGGAGATCTCTTGAGCCCCTCTAAGAGGGTATTGGGCCTACTCTTCCAGGCTTACGTTTTAGGAAGAGGTGGCAGTACATACACTGAACCCCACCACACACGAGCCGCCGATGTGCAAGTCAACTGCAAATCAAACTAACGTGTTCAATATTATTTTGGTCTTTCGGTAAAGTTACGCAGATAGGTTCAAAGAAAGTATTTTTTGTTATTTTCTTTGAACCTATCTACGTGACTTTACTTTCGACGTGGCTTTACCGAAAGACCCAAAGAATATTAATTGCTGCAGTTACGAAAGCTACAAGTCAAGATTAAAATACACGATACATTTCCCGCATCTCCGATTGGCACGGTTGGCTACGTACGGTGCGAAAAAAGTTCAACATACATACAAAGCGTACTTGCCTACTCCGATTCACAGAAATGTACACAACAGCAGCATTTTCAAAAACGAATATATATGTACACAATTTTTTTGGCAAAGTACCAACTTCACTAATGGACCCTTTGCCGATTCAAAACAGATGAAAATGTATCCGGAGAAAAAAAAACAATGATTTAATTTTTTTTCCATTTCAGTTTTACGAGCAAATAAATGCCACGTAATTTATTTGGCAAGTCCAAGCTGGTCAATCACGTCAACTCGGAACATGTGCCGTCGACTTTCCATCCACATCAAACATTCCCAATGCCCCCACCCCACCCCACCCCGTCCAGTCTTATACATCGCATCAGGCGCTCTTACATACTCAAGGCACTCAAGACTGCATTTATAACTTTTCATCCAGCATTGCAGGGCTGTTTGGGGAAAAATGTCAGAATCCATTTCCATTAGACGAATGTAATAACGATCACTGCACTGCTATTAACAAAGTAACACGTGTCACCGTGCTCCGACCATGGACGAATAGTCAACAAGAAAAGCTCATCATGGTGCAGCGGGCCCTGAGCTGGCCATCGTCTCTAAGGTCCTGAGTACGAATCCAGGGTTATGAGTATTATTCCACCGTCTTAGCTAACAAAAACCTCATATTAATCTAATGCAGCCACACGTACGTACGAGTGTGCGTGCGTGCGAGCGTGCGTGCGAGCGAGCGTGCGCGCACAACTGACTTACACAATATACGTCCGTAAGGGAATCGACGTATACGGCTAACAGCCGACATATACGAATATAAGCATATTCCACTTGGATACAGCGAAGGTGCGGAGGGGATAAGACAACCGGTCAAACTGAGCACCCATAACCAACAATGGCAGCCGTTGCAGATATTAATCTGCGCACAAGTAATTCAATTAAACTGTGGCCAGGCCCTCTTCCGAACACTGGCCAAGGGCTTATACTCATCGTTTATTTATGACAACTAAAGAAAAAAACTACTGAGACATGGTACAGCTATTGAAAATGGGATATTAATGGTTCTAGAAGGACTGTGATTAAGGTGCGGTAGAAATCATTATTTTAGTGATTTATATAAATCATGCCATTTTTATAATAATTAGATCAGCGACTTGGAAGGTGACGTTGCCTAGCGGTAGCACGTTAACCTCTTATTACAGAGATTCCAGGTTCAAATCTGGTGGCTGCCCTGATTAATATCATGGTGTGCGTGAACCGAAAAACAACAACGCACCGTCCGCTACGCAGTCGACGTCAAATATCCCGTGACGTCAATGAGTGCGATTTGTTACACGGATGATGGTCCAGTTTAGCCATTTGAAAGAACAAAATTAAGGCAAGAACATCAAAATTGCAGAGCCAGTGATCATTTGCCTGTGGCCATGCAGTCCTACCGTGACCACGCTGTTACACCATGGTCATGCTGTGCGACCGTGGTCATGCTGTCTCTGTGCCCACGCCGTCCGACCGTGAACACACGCTGCCTCTGCAAGAGCAGCAGCAGGCCGATCGCGAGCGACTCTCACCGAGGCAGCTGTGTCCGTAGTGCACCATGAAGTCGGCCCCGAGAGCACGGGCCGTGAAGTCGTCCACGCAGCACGCTCCGTATGTCACGTCGCCCATCACCACCGTCTCAGCGTCCGTAAACCTGAGCAGACGGCAAGCGCGTTAACCCGAGAACGGCGCTGGAACGGCGCTGACATGGCGCTGGCGCCAGGCCGGGCAACGGCGACACTTTCGACGTTTTATTTTCGGGAACATAGATCAGCTCCACCGACACGTTGTTGTTTTTGCGGGGCGTACCGCGTTGCTGTTCGGCATGATGTCCGACGCTTTGCTCCACGTGCTGGGAGCTTCGTCGGGAAATTAAGAAATTAATAGGAGGAAGTGAGTGAACAAATGCTCCCAGCACGGACAGCAAAACGTCGGACATCGCGTCGAACAACACGTGGTGCGGCACAACCCGAAAAAACACGTTGGAGAGCACACAGAACTGCGTGTGCATACGTTGTTATTATTATTATTATATATTTTTTTTTGTTAACAGGCGTGTGACGACGATAACACACACCTCTCACGGCGATTCGATGTCCCGTCACGATCCAGGGTCACGGTTAGAGACCATCCGTTTTGTTCGCCCCATTTGCTTAAAGCAAGCAAACATTGCCGCATCATTAGCACGTGACCTCGCAACTCTAGTTGCTCGACCTGGAAGTCCAAATGAGCCCTCCCGTCACACAACTCCGGTCCATTCGCCCTGGTAACTTCCAGGGAGTATTTTTTTTTTTTGCCTCCGAGGTACCGAGCGGCGCGCAAATGCAGCGCGACAGGCACCGCCTAGCTACCAAGGAACGCGCAGTTAAAACTCGCTGACCTTTCACAGAAGAGCCGGTAATGCTTCTAGTTAGAAGTGAATAAAACTGGAATAATTACCGTGTTTTAGAGGACCCAGTCCACCACTACGGCAGGTGCTGCACGGCTCATAAAGCTGCTCCTTGTTATAATAACCGGCCTCACCAGGACTTACAATTGCGTTCCTCGCGATGTGTGTGTGTGTTTTTTTTAATTCCAAGTAGAAATAGGCAATTAGAATTTATATTTCTTCGGAGTGTCTCTGTACTCCACAGGGATACCATCGCGTGCACGCATGCGTGCGTATCTCCGTATGTGTGCATTTGTAATTATCAGTGGGCAGCGGGAGAGTGCCGTGGTTAGCACGCCGTGCTACCAAGCAAGCGGGCCCAAATTCCGATTCCCGCTCACGGCCAACATCGGTGGCAAATACCTCAACCTGTCTCGGGCTTCCCCCAAGGTCGACTCACCCTTAAATTTACATCTGGTGCTGCGAGTTGAAAACATCAGAAGTAGTGGTGAGTTGGTAGCAGTGGTAGCCACACCACCTCCTAGTGCGCCGTGCCGGCCTTCGTCAGTGCCCCTCGCTCACACCACTTGCCCCAATATCATGTATGGCTATACGGGGGATCTGTGTCTTTGTTATGTAATTATGGTTGGTATTCTACGACGCGTGGGTACGTTTGTGCCTGTATGTAAATGGGTATAGCCGGAGCGGTGACACGGTGATATAGCGGTTATAGCGCACTGTACTATGAACCCCAGCACCTGAGTTCAATTCCGGGCCATGACCACATAATTTAATCTGCTAAAAAAACAGATTAGTTAAAATGCACCTTTGAAATAAACTACAATAATTCCACTTACAATGAAAAGTGAAATTACATGACGGGATTTGTTAATTAATGATACCAAATTGTGAGAATTATACCAATGTACTAGAAGAAATACATTTACAATATTGTCATATTACCCACATTACATATGGATCATAAATAATAATGTTATAGTTTTACACGTAGCGTCATCGTTCGTGCAAATTGCATCTCTCACGGTCGCTGAGGAACCAGACAAAGCTGTTAGGCAGCAGCGGTGGTAAGTTGGCACGACCAACAATTGTCCAAGCTCTGGGGTCCTATTCTATTTCGCATTTATATAGTACCCTTTCCAGGGCGCTTTAAGATTAAATCCGACGGCGTTCGGTGAGGAAGGTGATGGAATAGATGCAGGGATAGAGGCTGGGAATGGAGCTGATCTTGCAGGGATAGATACACTGCGCTACTCCATCAGCTCAACTGTCCGCCCACCAGACCTCTGCCCCTAACACCCTCCATGCCCATTTCACAACTTCACAATGTCCCCCATACCCCACAGCCTCTCATCCACGCTCCGCCCATCAGACACCCTCCTCTGCACATTAAGACGTTTTCGGCCAATCGAGAAAAAAAAAACCCGGAGCACCCGGAGAAAGCACACACGTGCAAGGAGGCAACGCTCTAGAAAGAGACAGATGATGTCAGTCCGCTCTTTGCTGCACTTCCTTTGGCTAGCCAGGGTACGTGGCTCCTCCTCGGCGTGCATGGTAAGGGAATTTCCACGACATCTGTGCCGTCTCCACACTGCTGGAATACAGGCCACGTGCAGCATAGCGGCCACCGGCCGAATATGAACAAAAGCTGAAAAGTGCGCCAAGAAGCATTGAGGCATGCTGGGAATTGCACTAGGAGACAGAAAAAGGAATGCATGGATCAGGGAACAAATTAGAGAGACTTCAAATTGACTGTTAAGTAAAGCAAGTGCATTTGGACTGCACACATCGCTCATCGGGATGATTGACCCATGGACAAGACTGGTGACAGAATGGCAGTCAAAATAGAGAGAACACGATCGGGAAGGCGACCACCGGAGCTATGGAGAGATGAGATCAGCTGACGCGCGCAGAAGCGAGATGGACTGTGGCATCGCAAGGCCACGAGCGAGAGGATAACAGCATCAGAAATGATTCATACGGCAGCGGATGGATCATAACCGGTAACGTGAAATGATTACGCCCGTTAGGCTGAACAAACGGGAAAGCGCGCAAATCACGTTTCAGGTTTATTTCGTTTAACCAAGTGAGAACTCAAGAGGCCAGGACGTATCCGCATTTGCAAAAGCGACCCGGGTCGCCCAACGATGCAAAAAGCAAGGGAGGAACAATACGGTACGAGGGGGGTAAACAAAAACACAGACAAAAAAAATGATTCAATCGCGGGGGGGGGGGCCCCCCCCACCCCGACTCGGTTCACGCGGGGGGGGAGGTGGCGACGGTGAATCATTTCACCACGACCGAACACACGTCAGTTTCCGAGAGCTCAATTAAGATTAAAATGGGCCAGGCACACGGAACACGCCGACGCGCGTTCCTATTTCACGCGGCGATTGGGCGCTCGTCGGCGGTGATGTACTTTTCGTCTAACTCGTTCCCGTCGCAAATGTTGCGGGCGGTTTTTTTTTTTTGTTCCATTTTAGATTTTTAAAACTTCCAATTTTCACTTACTCCCACGTTCGCCGAGATTAATTACACATTGTTGGTACATTTTCACCGCGGCCCAGTATCCCGCGGTGTACGCCGTTCGGCGGATTTTCAGACGAATCTCCGGAGGCTCTGTTTCCTACATCAATGGGAAAGGCACGCTGCGTGGGGGAGTTGTCTTCGGGGCGACGCGTGGGTGAACATGGTGAGAAGAGACGCCAACGTAGAGAAGAAGAAGAAAAAAACGACGGCAAATAAGCGGAGATTATGAATTGACGTTCTCGCAAGCTCCGCATCACTCCGGACATCGTTCTCAATTGATCTCGCAAGCCAAGCAGGCCTTAGCCCGGTTAATTCTTGACTGCCTGTGGGGAATACTAGGTGGGTTGGCACGTGGCCATTAAATAGCAGGACAATGGATTCTTAAATCTATCTGTGTGGAGTTTTGAGTATTACCCCTCCCCCCACCCCCTTGTATATGTGGTGAGTTTTCTCCAATGGTGGTGTAACTCGATGTTTTGTCCCACACAGACGCCAAACATTTATTAATGGAATTGGCCAAGCATCCCAATCAGGACCTGGCGGGACAAAAAAAGTCTTGAGACTCGGTGATGCTTTTTTGGAGAAAAAAAATGCCATTCTTATCATTATTGTTGTAGATAGAGCCAGGAGTAATGGCAGGACTCAATAACATCTGGGGATGGAAGCAAATCAGGTTCAAGACCCAACTGAACATCGTAAGAGCATGCATTCATAATAAAGGTTTTTGGGGTTAGATCGCGTTATTTATAAATGTGTCGTAACCCTCCACCACCCGACACGGCCAATCAGCAAAAAAAGTGTCACGTTGACAAAAGACAATTAGTTCACTACTTTAGCCCACCGGTGTGTTGAAGAGTGAATCCACAACATTTACAGTTTGAGTACGACGTTTCGCTGGTAATTACATCCAGCATCATCGGGCAATTCGCCAGAATGGTAAAGCCCTCGCTTGCTCTCGGTCTTAAATAGAGCAGCAGGGTGACGTCACTCTTCAACACACCGGTGGGCTAAAGTAGTGAATTATTTGTCTTTTGTCAACGTGCCACTTTTTTTGCTGATTGGCCGTGTCGGGTGGTGGAGGGTTACGACACATTTATAAATATGGCGATCTAACCCAAAAACCTTTATTATGAATAATATTGGTCGCGAAAGCCTACGTGTTAAACTGAAGAGCATGCATGTTCACAGTACAGCTTTGTTTGCATGCGAGACTTTGACGTTGAAAAAGACTGACCGAGATAAAACAACGGCACGCAAAATGTAGTGCTACAGAATGATACTGCATCTAAACCGGACCCAAAGAGTGAAACAAAGTGGACGTAAGAAAAATGGTTGCACATAGAAGAGGACAATCTGATGATGCAGGCAGTGATGAGAAGCAAAGCGGCGCTATTTGGACACGTATAGGAGACGGACAACAACAAGACAATTAAAAGTGTGTTTTAAGGAAAAATGGAAAGAACTGGAATGAGAGGAAGACCTCACAGAGACTGGCTTGACGACTACAGGAGAGATTGGTTCCTGAGAGATGTGGCCGCCACCTGACCGTATTGGCACAAGACGGAGGAAAGTGGAAACAAATGGCAAACTGTGCAGTGGACACCTAACTGCGGGCTATCTGCCCATGCACCGTGGTGATGATGATGATGATGAGATACAGCTATACCGAGAGGGCTTTGTAAAATTAGCAAACAAAAATCTAAAGGTCTATTCAAATCTGCACGGGCGATCGGTGCGATTTGTCCAAACACGAAAAATATCGCAATTGCAACGTGTACGAATGTTTAATATCCCACGTTAAAATTGACCACATTAAACTAACAGATTATTATTATTATCCTAAATAATTAACTTCAGCATGCACCTTGCTCACAAACACTTTTCCGAGCACTCTCACCGGTGTTATTGCCATCGTTCGTGCACAGGGACTTAACGCAGTCGGAGAACGCGAGTGTGCCCCATCCACGCACCCAATTCATCATCGGCGCAAACTGGCTGGTTGTTTTTTTTGGTCTGCTTTGTTTTTTGCACCGATCTCCGATTTGGTTTTTCGCTTCTTGTTGTTACTACGCTCGATTTGTTTTCACCGTTTGTCGTTTCGATGACCACGGACCACCCTTTGCAAACTGCGACTGCTCCCTACACCTCGGCTCCCCCAAGATCTCACCTGGGGTTAAACCAAAGCAACTCGAGGCGCGAGAGCCCCGACGCCAATGCCACGTTCCATTTGTTATTTATTTACTTTGCCTACGCAACTTGCTTATCTGACCTATAATTCTTGAATGTCACCGGATGACGACACGATACAGCGGCTGTAAATGCTATCTGTAGATTAGCCTCGCCCGCCGCCACGTTATTGCGCTGCGTCGAATTCAATTGAGCCCCGGTTTTTTTTTGTTATCGCATTTCCGCGTAACGTGCCCTCAGCCGCCCCTGGTCTATAGACCGCCTTGGCATTTATCAGCGTAGCATTTTTAGTTAACTTGTCAAGCACTTTTGCGCTCAGCCACCTAAATATGAGCGTGGCATCGCAACAACCACCGTTTGCGCGCGTGTGTGTGGGAGCGGCGAGAAAGGGAATGGACTCTTAGGAATGCTTTTCCGTCGGCGAAACAGATGGGCGTGTAATTATAACGTGTACTTTTTTGAAGTGGCGCTGGATATTATCCTAATTACTGTTCGCAAGTGTGTGTTTGTGTGTGTACGTTGAACTTCTTTCGCACCGTGCGTAGCCAACCATGCGAATTGCAGGTGCGGAGGAAAGGACAATAATTTAAACACAAAAAGCAGTTCTAAACAAATGAGTTTTCAATCTAGATGATTTAAAAGTGCACAGCTCCAGTGGCTCCCTACTATCGGAAAGGAAGAGCGTTCCAGACGGCCGCAGAAGCGCATCTTAAAGCGCCGTGCAAATGCGGCGACCATGTAAAGAGAAGGTAAACAGTAAGGCGTGTAACTATTCACCAGGTGATGCATCCATTCTCATGACGCGCAGCGCCTCCATGGACACGCGAGCTTCGCCATAGCCCTCCGCCGCGTGACAAAGTCTCTCACACATGTGGCGCTGGACAAACAGATGTGCTTAATATTATTATAAAGTTTCCAAATTATCTACTTACTGGCCTTTTGCCCGTCCAAGGACGGGAGTATTGCAGTAATATCTGAAACTTGCAAGCGAAAATCACAGACCGCGGCGTGGTATTCTCTTCATCAATGCGCGTGTAATTTGTAAGGGCGCGGTGACACAGACCTATTTCATTTCAAGGTTATAACCCCTTGTTCATCACGACGTCCTTTTTACTTCGATGTCTCAACAGCGTTACGGAGATCGCGTGACGTGAGGGTTCTGCCTTTGTAGTGAGGGTTGTGAGTTGACGCTGAGGAGGGGGGAGGAGGCGCCTCGCCACCCCCCCCCCCCTATTTGAAGGCCGTCACCTGTACATGATTAGTAATGAGGGGGGCTGTTCGATGTGGAGTGACGTCACCCGCTCATGATTATTAATGGAGGGGGGTGTCCATTTGGAGGATGTCAGCTGTTCATGATTATTGATGAGGGGGGCTGTTTGATGTGGAGTGACGTCACCTGCTCATGAATATTAATGAGGGGAGATGGTCGATGTGGAGTGAAGTCACGAGCGTTAAGGGCATTCCTGGATGGTTATAGCAGGTAATCGCTTACATTCTCGCGGCGAACGATACAGGCGACGAGTCAAGCGTCGGGTAAAACTTTTAAATGTAGGTTGTGGTTTATTTCAAAGGTACACTGATTAAAGTTTTTTTTGTTCGCAGATTAAATGATGTTGTGGGTCATGGCCCGGAATTGAACTTCGGAAGCGGGCATTGGGGAGGGGTGAGGGTAATCAAAATAAAAAATATATATAACAGGCACCAACATCATTTGACAAACACATGGCATAGTTAAAACGTACAACACATCTGCCTGACGGAGGCGTCTTAGCTCAGCTCTCCCACCAAGGCTCATGCATTTCCCAAACAACAACAGAAAGACCTTCAAGCCTTGACCTCGCGTGCACAATTCCCAGGCTGGGATGGCACGACACATAGCCCAGAGCTACGGTCTCATTATCACCGACAACGCCGCCTTGCCATCGGACACGTCAACATCTGCGGTAGAGCTATTCCTCACTGATCCTGAGCAGCTCCTCGCCGTATGTGCGTGCGTGCGGGGGGTTTGGCTCGCTGCCCGAGAGGTTGGGGAACGGCAGCGCAGCGGTTAGCGAGCTGCGCTACGAACCCGGCCACCCGAGTTCGATTCCTGCTCACGGCCACCAACACCGGTGACGATTACCTGAACCTGTCGTGGGCATCCCCCTAGGTCGGCTCAACCTCAAATGAGTACCTGGTGCTGTGCGTAAACATTGCCGCTCGGGAGAAAAAAGGCGGCCGGGCGTGGCGTTGGCCACCCATCCCATCGTGTGCTGTGCTGACCTTCATAGGTGCTACTCGCTAACAGCACCTGCCCCAACAGTCCATTTAGGCTATACGGGGGTCTGGCTGGCTGGCGGAGAGGGCCTCAGCAACAGTTGCGGTGCTAGGCATCGGACAAAGCAAGCAAATGGCAAGCGGCTCAAGGGAGACCCAGATTAATTAAGAAATACATCACCTCAAATATCAGCTGGAATCTAAATCCTAAGAAACTTAAGATAATTAACATGAAAAGGGACAAGTACTGTAATATCTCTCTCTCTCATCTCCACCGTGCCTGCATCTCCACCTAAACTATGGGGCCCTGTTCAATGAGCCAAGTCTCCGAGTTCCTCTGGTTTCACCCTCAATGTTCGGATACAAGCGTTGTAGATCATGTGGCTGCGACTATAGAGGTACTCCGATGCGCCATCATGTGTGGCCAGGTCGTCTGTGAAACAGAGCTCATAGCTTAGCGAACTTTGCCTGGTAAATAATAACAACACATTTGAGTTGTGATTTAATTTCTACTCAGGGCCCCCACCCCCCCTCCCCCCCAAATCTGCCCTGCCCGAGGACATAATGATCCCTGGGACCTGTCGTCCGCTGGTAATGACAAGTAGTCACTTTTGTCGTCATCCTCACTGTCGTCGTCACCGTCGTCGTCGTCATCACCGTCATCACCGTCATCATCGTCACCATCATCGTCACCATCATCGTCACCGTCATCATCACCATCATCGTCACCGTCATCATCGTCACCGTCATCATCGTCATTGTCGTCACCGTCATCATCGTCACCGTCATCACCGTCACCGTCGTTGTCGTCACTGTCGTCGTCGTCACCGTCGTCGTCGTCACCGTCGTCGTCGTCATCATCGTCACCGTCATCGTCGTCACTGTCATCGTCACCGTCGTCACCGTCGTCGTCGTCATCATCGTCACCGTCATCGTCGTCACGGTCATCGTCATCGTCGTCACCGTCATCACCGTCGTCACCATCACCATCGTCACCGTCACCGTCGTCACCGTCGTCGTCACCACCGTCGTCATCGTTGTCACCATCGTCATCGTCGTCCCCGTTGTCGTAACCGCGTGTCCTGAGTGTGACGCGTGTCCTGAGTGCGACGCGTGTGCTGAGTGCGATGCGTGTGCTGAGCGTGACGCGTGTCCTGAGTGTGACGCGTGTCCTGAGTGTGACGCTTGTGCTGAGTGTGACGCTTGTGCTGAGTGTGACGCGTGTCCTGAGTGTGACGCGTGTCCTGAGTGTGACGCGTGTGCTGAGTGTGACGCGTGTGCTGAGCGCGATGCGTGTGCTGAGTGTGACGCGTGTCCTGAGTGTGACGCTTGTGCTGAGTGTGACGCTTGTGCTGAGTGTGACGCTTGTGCTGAGTGTGACGCGTGTCCTGAGTGTGACGCGTGTCCTGAGCGCGATGCGTGTGCTGAGTGTGACGCTTGTGCTGAGTGTGACGCTTGTGCTGAGTGTGACGCTTGTGCTGAGTGTGACGCGTGTCCTGAGTGTGACGCGTGTGCTGAGTGTGACGCTTGTGCTGAGTGTGACGCGTGTGCGAGCCACGGCGGGCCATGTCCGCGGAGCGCCGCCCCGAGACGAGATGCGGCGTTTTCAAAACGGAGGCTGCTTCGCAATTGCGTCCCAGCGAGATAAATTTTGTCCCCGAGTGACGCCGGTGCGGTGACCGACTCCGTGTGGCGAATTCACGCAGGAGAAGACAGTTGTTCCGGGGGAGAAATTGCACGCAAATTTTGGCGCAATAAATCCCGCAGCTTTTGCGCCGAAGCTACGCCGTGTAGATACTTAACACGGTTACGAATATCAAATTAGGCGTAATTGCCGCTTGAAGGGAATGGCGGCGGGGGGTTATTGTTGCCATGATTGTGTTTTTACATCTGCATGTCAAGGCAGTAACCGCGGCCTCAATAACACCGAAGCTATATTTGCTTGTAAAGCTAAGCACTAGGGGGAATGTACACCGGCCAAAAGTGTTGCTTATCGGTCAAAGCTGCCAGTCAATCTTCTCCACGAGCACTTCCCCCAGCCACACGTGCTTTTGACTCCCTGCCAGGTCAGAGACGCGATTAGATTCCAGCGGCCGCCCACTCACCACAATGCTGGTCACATCAAAGACAAAGATCCCCCCCGTATAGCCTTCAACAGACTGTTGGGGCATGCGCTGATAGCGAGCACCTATGACCGCTTTTGTCTTCCCAGGAGCAATGCTTGCTCGCCGCACCAGGTACTCGTTTGAGGCTGAGTCGACCTAGGGGAGACCCAGGACTATTTTAAATAATCGTCACCAATGTTGACCATGAGCGGGACTCAAACTCATATTTGCCGGGTTCGTAGGGCGGCGCGCTAACCACTGCAGCGCCACTCACCCACTCACAAGAACTCACTCGCTCACTCATGCACTCACCCACTCACTCACTCACCCACCCACCCACCCGCTCACCACACTGCTGGTCACCTCCCTTCTCTTTCTGCTTATTCCCTCACACTATTCCACTGTGTACTTCCCTACTCTTCCCATCATCATCATCACCATCTGTTTTCCCAGCCTCTCACACAATAATAATCTTTGCTCGATTCAAGAAACTTGCTAACTCGAATCTATTACAACGCTGACCATGCTGTTCGTGGCTGGCCGCTTGGCGTTTGGGGGCCATCTGGGCTTATCCCCATCAAACAACTGTGCTAATAATGTGGAGAGAGAGAAAAAAAAACTCGAGTCTCTGCTCCATGCTGTCGTGGACTGGTCACTTATAGTTAATCTTGACAATTAGCAACGCTCGTTAAAGGTCACGGAACGTGATGCAAAAAGATTTTAAGTGCCTGCCCCTGCCACCTGCCACCTTACTTCCCCCGCCCACGAGGAGATGAGAAAAATGTGATTTGTTCCGCATGGCTCACTATTAAACCACCAAAAGTTGTGGCTTATCCGATGGGTTCTTGCTAGCCGATGATGCTATGGTTATATTCCCACCCCCCAACCCCCCCCCCCCTCCAGTAGATTCCAACTGCCGTGATTGAGGATCGTGGTTCAAGTCAAGAATGCGTTCTTTTTTGATTTAAAGCTTTCGTGACTGCAGTAATTCATATTCTTAGTTTTTTCGGTAAAGTCACGTTGAAGAGAAACAACAAAATAATATAATATATATAAAACAATAAAAACTCAAACGGTCATCTTCTTCACACCTGAAGATGACCGTTTGAGTTATGGTCGAAACGTCGTGAGAATTTTTATTGTTTCATATATATTATATTATTTTGTTGTTTCTCTTCAACGTGACTTTACCGAAAAAACTAAGAAAAATGCGTTCTTTGTTTATGTCACAGTTTTCTTTTATATATACGTTTGTGTTTTTTTGTTACGCATTGTTTACACAAATTAGTATCGCCATCACAATACCATTTTACATAAATTGTAACTAAATAAATTCTTGTAAGCACAATTCGATGGATTAATGAGTGTAAGAATAGATATATATTTTTTCATATTTAGCACAATCAATGAATTGATGCATCGCTACATGCCTAGCGCTTGTCCTCGGTTAACCTTACCTGGCTTGGTATACAAATACAATTTTGACAAACACACACACACACACGTACACTCACTTGTATTGCCATCTTCCAATGACGCGGAGCACACCACAAGATTCACACGCTGATGAAAAAGAGCGCTTGTTCAAGTCATATTTTCTATCACATCAGAAGTTAATAATAATAATAATAACAATCACGCGAAAAATGTCTTCACGTGCCCTGTGCAATCGGCAACATTTACAGGGCTGGATCGAGTTCAGATATCCGTCCAGGAATATCGCCGAATGTGGAATTAACTTTTAGTCGTGCGGCCGGGAGAAAACAAGTGCAAGGGAGGGTCACAACTGTTCTGTGTCGAACTTTGCGAGTCCACTGCTGGACGAAGGCAACGGTACCCAAAGGTGCCCTACGCCACGTCGGTTCACGGGGGGGGGGGGGGGGGGGGTGGTTTCTGACTGTACTTCACCCCGCGTGTCACGCTGTCGCCTGCGTAGCAGGCAAGCCACGGGACCGCGTTAAGACTGACCTTAGCCATGGTCGGGAATCGAACTCGGGTCGGGCAGGGGTTTACAGCGCAGCGTGCCAACCGCTGCGACGGCGCGAAAACGAATGGACGTTACAGGAAAGGACCACAATGCACTGCTTCAGGAAATGCTGATGGTCTTTGGATAGGCGCCGGAGGTTGCGTGATGTTGGAGACTTTAAAGCGTCGACGTAGCTTGTAAAAATTACAGGTGCGCTTTCGAACGAGTCGCGATCATCATCGGCCACTGCAGAATGTATCATTCTATTCTTAAGGCCAGAACTGCGGCGCACACAGCTCAATTTCAGGTTTCAATTTCTATTGCAATCAATTGTCATTTCATATTTTCTGAGCTACTTACAACCCCCCCCTCCTCCCTCTCTACCCGCCACCACCGCCTCCTATCCTTCCCCCCCCCCCCTACCCCGCCAACATACCAACCCCACCAGCACCACCACGATTTCTATTTATACGCATCGATCATGCGCGGCTTTTTATACGAGCGGGAGGAATCAATCGCTCATACACAACAAAACCGCTTCTGCGACACAGATACTCAATGCCGCGCTGGGGCCTGCCGATGCCTCCTCCGCACGGGCTCCATCTCCCTGCGGGGACGCAACTGGAAGTGCCCATACATCACTGACCTTGTGCTTGCGCTGTCACGCGCTTCATATCTTGTCACAATTACTTACGACACCAATCTGTCAGCGTGACACATCATATCTCCTTAATGCGCCGTCGCACGGGCTATCTTTCCCACGAAGCTCCGGTGCAGAGGTTTTCGTTTTTTTGTTTTTTTTTTTAAGCTGGCCCACCTGCGACTTGCATCTGTGCCAGGTGGCACTGAAGGCTCGGAAGTGGCCTGCTTGACTTCCGGGGTTTAAGGTCGTCTGATAAAGACCCGCCGCACGCACGGGATAACGGAAGACGGGCAGCGGAGGGGCGGAAACAATGATTCAACGGTTTTGGCGCTCGCGACGCGGATACTTCACAAACGACGGCGGGATTGTGCGTACGCCCAAGCCGCGCCAGACCGGCCCGGGTTCTTACGATTCGGTGGTGAACGCCAACGGTTCCCGGGCAGCCAAAAACGAAAGCGTGGCGGGAGAAACGAGCGTCGGGAAAAACGGCGCTAACAGTCCCACACCTTGTTATTCATACTTAGGGAGACAGCACAACCAACCAGGGGAACCGCTTCGGAAAGTGCCCGTCCTTTAAAAAAAAAACAATCGGCAACACTTAAATCACCCATGTGCAGGTCGTGCATTATTTAACAGTCTGTAAGTAGGGGAGCTTTATTTATTTATTTTGTTGTTGTCAGCAGATTTCACATATATATTACAAAAGCCAAACTGAATTTTAAATTACCGAGCGTGCACTGGACCGCTTTGGGAGTAGCAATGTGCCTCGGACTCTTAGCCTTGACGTCACCCGACAACCAAAATACAACGCAGGTTAAGGGACGTAACGTGTTTGGACACGTCCCAATGACTGCAATCCTTCCTGCCGTGTGTTAATATAGCATCGTGATTCTATTGAGTGGAAGCGTGTTACAGTAATCATAAAATGAAACTCCAGCCAGTTTAAATCCACCAACGGGTGAAAGCCTATCCCAACACCACTGCAGTCATAGGTTAGATTTTTTACCAGACTTCACCACGCTGGTAGGTGAAGGTTGCTGCAGAGGGCAGGAGTGGTTCTGATATCACTCACCATTGATGTTAGCCGTGGCCGGGAATCGAACTTGTGTTGCCAGGTTCACATCGCAGCTCGCGAATTACTCGGCGATGTCTTAATTGTTTTTTAGAACTGCTTTTGGTGTTTGGTTTGTTGTCCTTCCCTCCGCACATCTGATTAGCACGGTTGGCTATATACGGTGCGAAAGAGGTTCAATATACATACACACGTAAATAAAGATTCTGATTCTGCCCCACCCCAAGCTAATTACACGTTTCAAATTGTCTGTCTACTGGCAGAGTCACCCTGGAAAAAAGATCTATCTAGTAGCTCAACGGGCTATTTACTCGGGAAATATACTTCCGATTTTGTTATAGTTAAAAAATCATGTATTCCCCCGGCCCCCCCAAGCAGAGCACTTAAATAACCGGGTAATTATTTCGTCACGTGCGGTCGGTACAGTGTGATCGGTGACAATAATGCACGGATTCAATTGGCGGGTGAAGATATCACGGCAGAGGTTTAAGCCGATGTCGGTCCCGCTGGCGAGGCTTACAGCGAGAGAACAAAGCCAATCACTGTCAGCAGGTGTCCAATACTCCGCCAGCACGCTCATATCCCGTACAGTGGCATATACTTTATTGATCGACTTACAGTCTTTATCTCCATAGGGGACCACCTAATAGTGGGAAGAAAGCAGAACGGAAATACCACATCTTACTTTGTTTCTGGCTCGTAGATTTTTCACGGTTTGGCCACGTAATGATCCGGCCCAAATGTGTGTCGTTAAGAACCCTCCACCACCCGACTCGGCCAAACGGACTGTCAGGCGTCCAAGGATGTGCCGATTATGATTATTGTTTCAAGCTCACTGACATCAGAGGCGAGTTGACGAGACAATTTTCACAACCACGATGAGCAAAAAAAGTTACGCGACGTATCGCTTTGACACAACGTCATAGTATAGCATCTTCAGGAAAATCCAGGAAGTCAGAATACAATTACAGGAAGTTACAAAAGCCGCGTCACCTGATCCCCATGGCTTCTTAAGCCCAGATGTCGACCTCACAGGAACAACCAATCAGCTGTAAAGTAGATATTAAAAATGCCCAGCACAAATTTGGTCCAGATCATAATAATAAGGACAATTATGAATCCAAACATTGGCTGCGATACCTACAATGTGTCATTTCTTTCATTCCCAACTCGTGATAAATTATTACCGTTTTAGTCTGACTCGGAAAAATATCCATGGCAAGAAGAGGCCTATGCGTGAGGGAGGCCTTCTGGCTGTCAGCGAAAATGTGTACGATAAAAACATGGTATATCCAGCTCATTGGGGGGGGGGGGGGGGCTGAGGTACAGGCGGATATGTAAAAAGATCGGATGTATCTGAACATCTGCCAACATTTTTTTTTACAAATTACGCCGCGCACAAATGGGTCCACGGGACAGAAAAATAAAGCGGAGACTACGTTAAATGCGCGAGAAACACCTGTAGCTTTTCGCGACCAATATTATTCATGATAGTTTTTTTTTGGGTTTGATCATATAAACATGAATTGTAAATATAAATTGTAAATATTGTGGGTGTACTGTGCTAATGTACGTGACAAACCCATACTAGTTGGCTGTGTCGGGTGGCGGTGGGTAAACGACACATTTGTATTTACGCGATCTAACCCCAAACACGGAAACAGAAACCCTTTATTACGCGTAGGGGAAAAAAAAATCTCCGCTGTGCTTCAGAAGCGAGGGGCTACACGAACGAGATTTAAGAATTTCGATTTAAAGCTTTCGTGACTGCAAGGATTCAGCCATTACAATGCTAAATTATACGCTAATTCCTTTGTCAAGGCACTTTGTTTCTTCTCACACAGCTTAAAGGTCGTGATCTCAGCGTGGCTTTCTCACTCCAGCGCTGTCCTACCAGACAGTCTCGTCCCCTTCACCTGACGAAGGCCGCTTGTGTTGTGGCCGAAACGTCGTGTTAGAATATTATCGTGTTATTTTATTTTACCAATTTATTATTTTATTCTCATTCTACGCGGTGACTTTACCCGAAAGAACCAAAGAAGAGATTCAAGAACGCACCGCGGTCGTGCCGTTAAGGTCGGATTTTGCCAACACCTGACGCAAACGAGAGCCGCGCGCAGTGCGTGGACACCGCAGCTGGTAGGCCAAGGCGTTCGCGCGCGCGACGGACGGATACGTGACGCTGTCCCGCAATTTTGGCAAATGAACACGGCGGTTCGTGCGCCGCGAGCCAAAAAAAAACTGCGCGAAGAAGTATAATTCGCCCTCCTCCAGGAAGCGTTATCTCGTGTTAATATTTAAAAATCATTAATGTTTCACACGGGGCCCTTAGCGCGTACAATTTATGATGGCCACCGGAAGTTAGGGTAACAAGTAATTTTTCATTGTTGCTCCGAAGTGGGTTTTTTTTTCTCCCTTTGTTGAGAAAGTCATTATTTTTAATTACATTTACACTCGGTTATAATCACATTAAACGACCAAATCTATGTATTAGACGGTGGAAAGATACACTTTAGATTAAATTATACGTTTATACAATTTGGCACGATCAAATTAGAAAAATAATACAAATACACTTTTTAGTTTTTTAGTCCTATACCGTACAGCCGCCCCTTTGTGAATTCACTGCCGGATGAAGGCCGAACTGTTGGTGGAGGTCTGTTTAAGCCACCGATTTTCGCCGTGGCTGCGATTCAAACTCAGGTCGTCATGTTCGGAGCGGGGCGCGCTAACCACTGCGCCATCGGTCACCTGCTGGGTTACATTACACACCTATGAAGCCATCAACAGGGAGCCTACGGTGGAGCAATGGTCGGCAGTGCACTGTAATTTCAATCCAGAAATCACCGGTTCCATTCAATCCCCCCGGTGCGGCTGTGTTGAAGCAACGGTGCAGATTTTTTTTTACATTCTCCACTCACCCAGGCTCTGTCCACCCCAGCAGTACGAATGAGTACACCACAGTTAAAACAAACTATTCAACATTTTTTTTTTCTTTTATCACGAAAGGCCCACTGAACTATATAGCTATTTTTCAGAAGTGACCTGGCCACAAATGATAGCTCAATGAAGGGCTTATCGTGTGGAGCTCACAAATCCTTGAATGATCTGGACAAAGTCCCATCGGTGAGCTCCTCCGGCAGGCAAGGCTGCGTTGGCTGGGTCATGTAGCCCGCATGCCCAGCCAACGCATGCCTAAACAACTTTTGGTCGGCCGGATAGAGGGGGCTAGACGGGTGTGGCACGGGCTGGAGAAGAGATGAAGTGATGTGGTACAGGAGGATGTGGAGCTGAGTGGACTTGCCAATGACTGGTACCAGCAGTGTCAAGATCGGCCTCTGTGGAAGAGGCTCGTGAAGGACGTTTCTGGGCAGCTGGAGGCAGTCGCTCACCAACAACAATGGAGGGTAGAGGAGTGATGCTCACAACAACGAGCGGAATGCCGGGCGGCTAAAACACAGCAGGTTTGCACAGTAGGGGGCACAGGTGGTGCATCGGCCAGTCATCTCAGTCAGTCGACCCATGGCACCTGGGTCTGCCCCGTGACCTCCTGTTAGCGGGTGTTCGACACTTCACGTGGCCTCAACGTGCACATACAGCGAGGGGAAAAAGTATTTGATCCCCTGCTGATTTTGTACGTTTGCCCACTGACGAAGAAATGATCAGTCTATAATTTTAATGGTAGGTTTATTTGAACAGTGAGAGACAGAATAACAACAAAAAATCCGGAAAAACGCATGTCAAAAATGTTATAAATTGATTTGCATTTTAATGAGGGAAATAAGTATTTGACCCCCTCTCAATCAGAAAGATTTCTGGCTCCCAGGTGTCTTTTATACAGGTAATGAGCTGAGATTAGGAGCACACTCTTAAAGGGAGTGCTCCTAATCTCAGCTTGTTACCTGTATAAAAGACACCTGTCAACAATCAATCCATCAGATTCCAAACTCTCCACCATGGCCAAGACCAAAGAGCTCTCCAAGGATGTCAGGGACAAGATTGCAGACCGACACAAGGCTGGAATGGGCTACAAGACCATTGCCAAGGAGCTTGGTGAGAAGGTGACAATAGTTGGTGCGATTATTCGCAAATGGAAGAAACACAAAAGAACTGTCAATCTCCCTCGGCCTGGGGCACCATGCAAAATCTCACCTCGTGGAGTTGCAATGATCATGAGAACGGTGAGGAATCAGCCCAGAACTACACGGGAGGATCTTGTCAATGATCTCAAGGCAGCTGGGACCATAGTCCCCAAAAAAACAATTGGTAACACACTACGCTGTGAAGGACTGAAATCGTGCAGCACCAGCAAGGTCCCCCTGCTCAAGAAAGCACATATACATGCCCGTCTGAAGTTTGCCAATGAACATTTGAATGATTCAGAGGACAACTGGGTGAAAGTGTTGTGGTCAGATGAGACCAAAATGGAGCTCTTTGGCATCAACTCAACTCGCCGTGTTTGGAAGAGGAGGAATGTTGCCTATGACCCCAAGAACACCATCCCCACCGTCAAACATGGAGGTGGAAACATTATCCTTCGGGGGTTTTTCTGCTAAGGGGACAGGACAACTTCACCGCATCAAAGGGACGATGGACGGGGCCATGCACCGTCAAATCTTGGGTGAGAACCTCCTTCTCTCAACCAGGGCATTGAAAATGGGTCGTGGATGGGTATTCCAGCATGACAATGACCCAAAACACACGGCCAAGGCAACAAAGGAGTAGCTCAAGAAGAAGCACATTAAGGTCCTGGAGTGGCCTAGCCAGTCTCCAGACCTTAATCCCATAGAAAATCTGTGAAAGGAGCTGAAGGTTCGAGTTGCCAAACGTCAGCCTCGAAATCTTAATGACTTGGAGAAGATCTGCAAAGAGGAGTGGGACAAAATCCCTCCTGAAATGTGTGCGAACCTGGTAGCCAACTACAAGAAACGTCTGACCTCTGTGATTGCCAACAAGGGTTTTGCCACCAAGTACTAAGTCATGTTTTGTAGAGGGGTCAAATATTTATTTCCCTCATTAAAATACAAATCAACTCATAACATTTTTGACATGCATTTTTCTGGATTTTGTTGTTGTTATTCTGTCTCTCACTGTTCAAATAAACCTACCATTCAAATTATAGACTGATGATTTCTTTGTCAGTGGGCAAACGTACAAAATCAGCAAGGGATCAAATACTTCTTTCCCTCACTGTAGCCTGGCACAAGCGCCGTGGTGACATCACCGCAGCTTAGTGGCGAATGGCAGTTGTCATACATTTGGTGGGACAGCGGTTTTAACGTACGACGATCTGAACCTATACAGAGTTCAACACCTGGCCGTGGTTAACATTGGTGGCGAGTGATATCTGAACCAGTCCATACCCCCCCCCACCCCCTGCCAGTTCCACCAACCACACAGGTCAGCGTGGTGAAATGTGGTGAAACAACGCCCCCCTGCCCCCCGCCGAACAACGCGTCTTCAACCCTTTAGTCGGCAGTGGCTTGACAGAGCGCTGCTGTAAATCATAATAATGATCAACACAAAAAAGTAAATTGGTATTTGCTTCTTAATTTCGATCGTGCTGAATAAGCAACGTTCTTTTAATCTTTCTCTAATATCCCAGATTTGATCGCTACGTACGACTGGGTTTGACGCGGTCATCGCACACGAAAAAAAAGCGAGCACAAGACATATGCAAGGAGGAGGTATTCCAATACGCGGAATAAGCAAACAGACAAAAACATACGAATACCGCGCAACAAGAGTGCATTACGAATGCACCAACACGCACGCGCGCACGCACTCACACGTACAAATTTGTACACAATAACATCCTTTTGGCGAGACAAGGCCATAATTTATTTTTAACAAGCACGCAAGCCTCTCGCGCGCCTGCAAGCCACCTCTCTCACCGCAGCTCACCGCGTAACGCACTTGGTGCCTCCTTATCCCCCCCCCCCCCGTCGCCCCCCACCACTTCCCTGCCTCCCCGCGCCCCCCCCCCCCCCTCCAAGACCCCCACACCCTGCCATTTTTCCCCCCTTGAAACAGGCCGTGCGCATTGTGGGGTTGCTGGAGCAGAGGCCCAAAAAATATGGAGAAGAAAAAAACCACAACCACACACGGCCGTCTGGCAAAAAAATCTCTGCTTTCAACAGGACTTATCAACACCAAAATGTCATTTTCACACGGAGCCCGCGAACACACTAATCCCCCCGTGGCACAACACACGAGCTCCCTTTCTTACACGCGCGTCCCCAACCAGGCAGGCCCGCGTTTCTCCCCCCCCCCGCCCCACCACTCCACTCTGGCCGGCCCTACCCTCCGTATCGTGTAACGGAACATCCCCGGCTGCCGTCGAGGCCAGATTTAATCTCTCCTTTGATTTTGCAGTTGTGACTCGGTGTTGGATTTTTTTTTTTTAAATCGCCAGTCGGTTTGACCCATTCTTTCTTTCGCGTGGCGAGCTGATCGGCAGAGCGTCGCTTTGCGTTCGTGTCGAGGTTGGCAGGCGAGCCAGTGAACAATTGAAGTGGGCATTGGTCGTACCGCGTGGCCCACCGTCTGAGATTGCAAAGACCGACATGGATATCCATAGGCTCACATAGAAACAAATGCACTTTAATAGACCAACAGACTCTATATAGACTCGCAGGCTCACACAAGAGACCCACATATTCGTAGAGACCCAGAGGCTTAAATGATCTCAGTGAGAAAGTGGCATTAATATGTGGCCCATGGTTTCTAATGTAGACTCGAATTGAGTTTCGTAGGCTTACGTTGAGACCCCGTAGACTCATATAGAGATCCACAGACTCAAAGAGGCTCACATACTTTAATAGGCTTCAAGAGGAGCCTGGTGAATATCAAAATGAATGATCATAGTAGGCAGTGGGATTACTATGTGGCCCAAGGTTTGAGATTACATAGACTGGCATGGAGATTTGTACACTTGCATAGAGACCCATAGATTCACATCAATATTCATAGACCCACAGAGTTACATAAGAGACCTACAGACTTGCATAGATTATAGCCTAACAAAGACATCCCAAGATTCACATAGACCCATACAAAACATAGACTTTCAAAGACACTATATACGTACAGAGAAACCCATAGATTGACACACAGATCCATAAACCCACAGAGACACCCACAGACTCAAACAGAGAACCACAAACTTAAAGTGATGGAAGCGGCCAGTGGTGTTACTGTGCGGTCCGTTATTAGAGACAGCCGGCATCTGCTATGTGATGTTCCGATGCGCCGGTTACAGTCTGTTCCGTAACAACGTGCAAAATAAAGACATTTTGTCGCTTTTGAAGGTGTCACCTAAAGCATTAATCATTCAATCAAACTTTTATTCCTGTAAGGGTGTCTTTATCAAACCAACGCCTCTGCACATGAATTATTCTTCTCCACGAACCAAGGTAAGTTGCGAAGGCGGGAAGTATTTGCGGAAAATTAATAGGGCAATTTAAGCGGTACCTTTTTCATATTTCGTTGAAACTAAAAGCATCGGTGATTAACGTCGCGAGTTATTCTTTGTGCTGCGTACTCTGCGCATTTCACAAAAGCGAGTTCTGTTTCACACCCCGGGCCCTGCCAGGCCCACCAGAGGTTTGAAGTCATGGTCTATCCACAGCTGGATGGAGGCCTCCGCCCCCCCTCCCCCCAAGCCGTCGTACCACGATGGGACGATCCCCCTGGCTCCTGCCGCGCAAATTGATTTTATCGTTCCGTCTCCGCACACTGGCGGCGGGAGGGTCAAATGCTTTCAGGTCTCAATGTTCAAAGCAAACAGAGACCGGCATTCACTTCGTCGATTCAATACGGTGGGACAAAAGAGCGCGACAATGGCCGGGCAGCTCAGTCAGCGGTAGAGGGAGCGGGCGGCTCGCGATCGGATGGGTCGCGAGTTCAAGTCCCGGTCGGGGTGTTCACTCGACCCATTACACTTCCGGGCGTCCGATACAATGAGCGCCAAGTCAACAGCAGTCGTCCTATGGATAGACTCTCCCACCACCCCCCCCCCCCCCCATCGCAGGAATGTGGAATTTCCACGGCTGGCTCAGGTCGGTGAAACTGGAGACGAGCACGGATGGCTCACAGCTCATTTGAGCAGGAAACCACTTTTGACGCTCGATTTCTAACACCTAATGTGAACGTGGGGACAGCGGTTGCGCCACGAGCGTCGACCGCCGTGGCACCGCTCCCCTCCTCCTCCGCCGCCGCCCTCCCTGACCCTCTTACTTGCGCAGCATTTCAAAATCCGAGCGCTATTGGTACATATACGAGTCATTGCCTTGAGCAGATAAAAGAGTGCGTAGGCTTCTAGAGCAACACTGATTAACACAACGAAGGCACTCCGTTAGGTAACGCGCCTTCTCGTTCATTATCAGATAAATCATGTAGTTGGACCTAAACACGATGTTAAGATGCACTTGGATGGAGAATTATAGATACTCAATGACGCTTCAAGCGATTGGCCTTTTTCAGGAAAATACGCATATGGGTCAGTCGACGGCAGGTTGAATGACGGCCGGAAATCATTTGAGTTTAGTTTAAGTTCAATGTACTTCACCATATTCGTGAGCACCTTCATAGGTGCTCACTAACAGTACTTGCCCCAACAGTCTGTTGAGGCAAATACGGGGGACCTTTGTCTTTGTAATCCCTATTGCGTAATTAGCTGTGTGTATTTTCCCAATTTGGCAAATTTGTACTGTGACACCACTGGCAAACACGATGGCCAACCCTTGCGAATGACACCACGGGGACCTGCAACGGCCACTGTGAGGCGAAGCCGACGAGTCCCCCCGTCTTCTACCGAGAGCGGTATTAACCAGGGCCGACGCTGGAGTCGAACCGCGAACGTCCGCAACAGCAAGCGCTGACACGCGCCACTGCTGACACGCGCCACCGCCGGGCCGCGTGACCGCCGCCACCCCCCCTCCCCCCGTGTGAAAGGTGGCGGCTGGCGGATAACGCGCTTCGCCGTAGCCGCTGCGCCGCCGCTCCTCTCGCAGCGAGTCACATTTAGATTCCGAGCGTGAGAACGGTGTGAATGCGGGTCGCCGTTTGGAAGATGGAGTGCAAAAAAACGACGTGAATTATTTGGCGATAGCGCGTTGGCAGCGGTGTACGAGCACAAATAACGAAACAAAAAAAGACTCAACACATTCGTCAATAACACTGCGCAGGCCTAAAAGGAAAAAAAAAACGTATATAATAGGCAACGTTTCGGGCAATGGCCCTTCTTCTGAGCACATAAAGAGGCTGGAGAGACAAACTGGATAATAGCTGAAAAATGTATTTGCTATGAAGAAGAGCCACATGCTTGAAATGCTACCTGTTTATACATATTTTTTTTTCCTTTTAAAGCCAAACAGTGCTATTGACAAATGTGTTCGGCTTTTTGTGCAACAAAAGATATATGCGGGTATTGTCTTATGGATTGCTGCATGCAAAATGGGGCTCTGCGGGGAGATAACTGTTGATTTTGCCACGCAATACTCCCGCAGTGCTGAAGCAAAATCTGTCATGCCAAATGCGAACGCGCACACACACACACAGGCACACTCGCATAGTTTGCAGAAACGTACACACCCCGCGCACACATGCGGCCTACACGCGCCTGCGTAGAATTGCACATTCAAATTAACTCCACGTTGTGTTTTTGTCCTTTTTGTTTTACTTGTATTCTTGTTCACCCAGCGAAAGCCTCACGGTCTCAAGACTCCCTCTCTCAGGAGGGTCCTGGCAACTTTTCACAGCGATTTTGCAGGCACACTTTTTCATCATCGGGGATGTGCTTGGTAAATGTCACTTCACGGTGCATTGTTTACATATCTATTTTTATTTAATCTGTGTATGGAAACCCAGAGAACCCGGAGGGCAACCCCGTGCAGAACAAAGGGGGGTGGGGGGTTGAACAGAGAAACTCCGCGCAGAGGGGCGCCCGAGTCGGTAATCGAACCTGGGCCCGTTCCTTGCCGAGTGGCACGGCTGTTACCACCGGGACACCCCTGCCAACCCAAACGATTGTCATTTTTAAAACAAGCGCACAACGGTAATACAACATTTGGAAAATGTAGCATGGCAAAAAAATAGTGCACATGTAATGCAAAACGCAGCTCGAATTTGTTTCACAGATTTCTGTCAGCATTACATTTCCAATCAACGTCCTGCAGGGGTAATCCATTTCCCCAGTTTCCTCAGCATTCAGACTTCGCTTTCAATTTCTCCATCTGCCGCCGGCTGCAGAGTCGCAGTGGCATGTGAACTGCCCATTTTAATTTGTCTGCCTCAATACACCTACCTACGCGTGCGCGCGAGAGAGAGAAAGAGAGAGTACGCACAGCAGCCATTGCGCGCCGCGCCCGGCCCAGGAAAATGAACACTGCGCGAGTAGAGAAAGGCAAGGATCAAACGTGCATAAGGTAGAGGCGCAGCGCCTGCAATTGTTTCGCTCATGTGTCCCACTGCTAGCGGAAGGGCGTCCACTAGAGGGAGCGTTCGGGGAGAGCTCCTCCCACAAGAGGAACAGAATCAGAATATTCATTTACACTGCAGGAGGAATCCGATGAGCTATGAAGCTCTTTTTTTTCACAGATGTCCAGTCGGTGGCGGGTAAGAACGTCACAACAACAAACAGTACAGCAACACGATAGGAGTGTAGAGTATAGGAAAGGTAAACACACCACTTAAAAATATACAAATAAAACTAAACTTTTTTTTTTATCTTACCAGGTAAAGACCACTGAGCTATGAGCTTATTTTTTTCTGAAGCGACCTGGCCGCAATTGACAGCTCAACGAAGCAAAAGCCTCACAGACGCCTTGGAAGAGCTATCAATTGCGGCCAGGTTGCTTCTGAAGAAATAAGCTAAAACAAAACATTTGCTTAATTTTATTTGTATACTAGCAGTAAGTACCCGGCGTTGCCCGGGCGAAAAAGGCAGACACACACATGGACTTACACACAGACATCGACCCACACACATAGAAACACATCGACTTACACGCACACACACAGACATCGACTTTAGACACACATATGAAGTTACACACACAAATGGACTCACACACACACACATAGACTTACACACACATATCGACTCATACATGCATACATAGACTCAACAACAACAACTGCCATTCGCCACTAAGTGGCGGTGACGTAACCACAACGCTTGTGGCAGTCAATGTGCACCTTGCGGCCACACGTGAAGTGTCGAACGCCCGCTGGCAGGAGGTCACGGGGCAGAGCCAGATGCGACAGGTCGACTGACTGAGACGACTGGCTGATGCACCACCTGTGCCCCCTACTATGCCAACTTGCTGTGCTTTAGCCACCCGGCACTCCGCTCGTTGTTGTGAGCGTCGCGTGGAGTGTCCGATGGTACATAGACTCACACACACATTGACCTACACAAACACACATATGAACTTACAAAGACACACATATCGACTAAGACACACACACACAGGGACCTACACACACACATGGACCCACGCACACACATCGACTTACACACACACATCGACTCACAAACACACACATATGAACTTACACACACATATCGACGCACACACACGCATGGACTCTCACACACATACACACATTGCCGTACACACATCGACCGACACACATAGACTCCCACACAAACATACATGTACTCACACACGCACATAGAGGCACACACACATGGACTTACACGCACACGTGGACCAAAACACACACACAGAAAGAAAGTGCGACGCACACACAGCGACTAACACACACGCACATCGACTAACACAAACACACAGACACATCGACTCACACACAAACACATCGACTCTGACACACAGACTCACACACACACATTGACTCACACACATGCAGACACATCGACTCGCACACAAACACATCGACTCTGACACACAGACTCACACACACACACATTGACTCACACACATGCAGACACATCGACTTACACACACACATCGCCGCAGACATGCACATCGACCCACACGAACACATGGACTTAGACGCAGGCATTATTATTGTGAAAAGTAACTGAATTCAAAAAGAGTACTTGTCTACACATGCACATCACGCACACACATTGACTAACACACACACACACGGACTTATGCACACACGACGGTATGCACTATCACTACGGCAGTGCACACGGAGAGTGGTGGTACCTGCTTAAACTACAGCAGTGCAAACCGACTGTGGTGGTTCGTGGTATCACTACAGCAGTGGCTAGTGACTGTGGTGTAACCTGCTATTAGTACAGCAGTGCATACTGTGGTGGTACCTGCTATCAGTACAGCAGTGCATACTGAATGTGGTGGTAGCTGGTATGATTACAGCAGTGCATAGAGTGGTGGTACCTGCTATCAGTACAGCAGTGCATACTGAATGTGGTGGTAGCTGGTATGATTACAACAGTGCATAGAGTGGTGGTGCCTGCTTTAGCTACTGCAGTGTACATGGACTTTGGTACCTGCTTTAACTACAGCAGTGCACAGTGACTGTGGTGGTCCCTGCTATCATTACAGCAATGCAAAGTGTGGTGGTACCTGCTTTCCCTACAACAGTGCATGCATACTGTGGTGTAAGCTGCTATGATTAGAGCAGGGCAAGCGACAGTGGTGGTACCTGCTATGATGACAGCAGTGTATAGTGACTGTGGTGGTACCTGCTAGCACTACAGTAGAACATGCTGACTGTATAGCAGTATATATGGAATGTATATCACGAAGTAGTAAGCAGACAGAGTGCCGTGGTGAGGCCTAGTCCCGTGCAGAGCCCCCAGGCTCGCCTAGATTTCCCAGCCCGCCGAGGTGTGACCTTAGCAGGCTGGGGTCTGGGCCGGTCCCCACGGCAACGCGACAATAATGTGATGTAAGCGCTATAATAATGATATGTGGGGGCTCTATAGTAGTTTCAGGACGCATTGGGGTATCATTGGGGTGTTGTGGGGAGAAGAGGACATCGCACAGTGAGCAATGTAGGTGTTTGGTGTGTTTTAGCTGCATGTGTAAGGCGAAAGAATATTTGTGGCGATCGTGTGTGCGTTGCTAGGTGCAACCCATGTGGGCCGTGCAAAGTGTAATTAGATAAATGCTTACAAGACAAATTAGTGGGACTTACGTGTTATCTAAAAGCATATAATACAAAAGTGTGCGACTTACCTTGGGCGATGGCGTGTGTGGATCGCTGGGGGTCACCTCGTGGGCACTGTGGCGCAAGTGCAACTGGCTGCGTTGTGACCCAGCGCGCGGGCAAAGGGAAATAAATAATAGGCAAACTAACTTAAAAGTTTAATAAACATCTAAAAAAACCCGCTAAATAAACGAATTTAAAGGTGACGGACGTGAAAAGGGAATAGCCTATTCCCACCGCGGCGCTTAGGGCGTGCTGGCTGGCAAATTTATTTGGACGTAAAGGCCACCGTTCGAGAGGCAAATCCCTCGCAAGAGCACGCGCTCGCGTAGATTTTTATAGATTAAAAAAAGAGAAGAGACTGTAGGGGGAAAGTGCTGTTAGCGAGCACCTATGAAGGCCGGCACGGCACACGAGGGGGTGGGTGGCAGCACCACGCCCGGCCGCCTTTGTCTCCCCAGTGGCGATGTTCACACACCACAGCAGTTACTCGTTTGAGGCTGAGTCGACTTAGGAGAGGCCTAGGAGCGGTTTAAATAATCGTCACCGGTGGTGGCTGTGAGCGGGAATCGAACTCGGGTTACCGAGTTCGCAGCGCGGCGCGCTGACCACTACACTACAATGCGTCACGCTTCCACATGAGCGGGTCACATGACAGATTTGACGTCACAGCTCACTTGCCGTATATACATTATTGAGCTCCCCCCTCCCCCCAAAAAAACACAAAAGTGTATTTTAATAATTTTTGCATGGTGTACAGTCTGGAAAGTACCCATATGGCAAATTTCAAGTTTTTTGCATGTCGGCAAGTACGCTAAACATTTTGAACAGAAACGCATAATCACAACTTTGCCTTTTATATATATGGAGATATATCTATATTTTAAGCGATTTGTTTACCTTTCCTATACTATGCACTCCTGTCGTGTTTCTATATCGTTTGTTGTAACGTTCTTATCCACCCCGACTGGATATCTGTGTGAAAGAGCTTTATAGCTCATCGGATTCCTCTAGTATAATTATATTTTCTGATTCTGTAGGTATACATATGTCTTGATTAACCAATAACACCTGGGCCTCCCTTATGACTTCCTACCAGTGAGACTTCACGAGGCCTCAATGTGCACCTAGCAAGGCACAAGAGCTGCGGCGATGTCACCTTCGCTTGGTGGCGAATGGCAGCTGTTGGTGCTGTCATACACATGTAGGGGAGCGGTGGGTGTGGTGGTCGATGCACCGTGCACGGTCAACATCGGTGGCAAATATCTCAATCGGTCCCGGGCCTCCCCACGGTCGACTCGGCCTCAACTGATTGCCCGGGGCACGTCTGCGGGTGTGTAAGCATCAGCACGGGGGCGCGGGGTTGGCCAAGCCCGACCCCAACCGCTCCGTTCACATTTCCGATCTTCACAGGCGCTCCTCCGCTAAGAGCACTTGGTGCAACAGCCTGCGTAGGCCACATGGGGGGGGGAGGGGGGGGGTAGATCTTTGTCTTTGCTCATTGACATTGCTATCGAGAGATAAGTGATCCAGTGAATTGGCTAAACAATCCAAGCTGGGGCAGTCGAGGTGTGGTGCCGTGGCTCTGCTTCGGGGGATAACTGCACTCCCTAGAGGCTCATTAGACCTGGAGCGGGCGCAAGCAGTAACCCCCCCCCCCTGCTGTGTGGACAAAGGCGGCGGTCGCTGGGTCACCACGGTCATGGTTTGAGGTCAAGCGCCACCCCCCCCCCAAGACCCACAGGGAACGAAATTCTGACCCATGAGGAAAAGATCGGGTGTCACGGCGATGCATCGTCGATTCGTCAATTTGACGTCGCACACGATCGCAGGTTTCCCCTCGCTATTACGTGGACAACGCGTTCGAAGAAAAAAGGAGGTGGAAAGCAAAACCTACTGCTGTGCGTTTCGTGTTAGTAAGGCGTGTCTCACGTTGTGTATTCGTGTGCTCTGTGTAAGGTGTCTCACGTTGTGTATTCGTGTGCTTCGTGTTAGTAAGGTGTGTCTCACGTTGTGTATTCGTGTGCTTCGTGTTAGTAAGGTGTGTCTCACGTTGTGTATTATTGTGCTTCATGTTAGTAAGGCGTGTCTCACGTTGTGTATTAGTGTGCTTCATGTTAGTAAGGTGTCTCACGTTGTGTATTAGTGTGCTTCGTGTTAGTAGGGCGTGTCTCACGTTGTGTATTAGTGTGCTTCGTGTTAGTAAGGCGTGTCTCACGTTGTGTATTAGTGTGCTTCATGTTAGTAAGGTGTGTCTCACGTTGTGTATTCGTGTGCTTCGTGTTAGTAAGGCGTGTCTCACGTTGTGTATTAGTGTGCTTCATGTTAGTAGGGCGTGTCTCACGTTGTGTATTAGTGTTCTTTGTGTTAGTAAGGTGTGTCTCACGTTGTGTATTCGTGTGTTTTGTGTTAGTAAGGCATGTCTCACGTTGTGTATTAGTGTGCTTCATGTTAGTAAGGTGTGTCTCACGTTGTGTATTCGTGTGCTTCGTGTTAGTAAGGCGTGTCTCACGTTGTGTATTAGTGTGCTTCATGTTAGTAGGGCGTGTCTCACGTTGTGTATTAGTGTGCTTTGTGTTAGTAAGGTGTGTCTCACGTTGTGTATTCGTGTGCTTCGTGTTAGTAGGGCGTGTCTCACGTTGTGTATTCGTGTGCTCTGTGTAAGGTGTCTCACGTTGTGTATTAGTGTGCTCTGTGTAAGGTGTCTCACGTTGTGTATTAGTGTGCTTTGTGTTAGTAAGGTGTGTCTCACGTTGTGAATTCGTGTGCTTCGTGTTAGTAGGGCGTGTCTCACGTTGTGTATTCGTGTGCTCTGTGTAAGGTGTCTCACGTTGTGTATTAGTGTGCTTCGTGTAAGGTGTCTCACGTTGCGTATTCGTGTGTTTTGTGTTAGTAAGGCGTGTCTCACGTTGTGTACTAGTGTGCTTCATGTTAGTAAGGTGTGTCTCACGTTGTGTATTAGTGTTTTGTGTTAGTAAGGTGTGTCTCACGTTGTGTATTATTGTGCTTCGTGTTAGTAAGGCGTGTCTCACGTTGTGTATTCGTGTGCTTCGTGCTAGTAAGGCGTGTCTCACGTTGTGTATTCGTGTGCTCTGTGTAAGGTGTCTCACGTTGTGTATTAGTGTGCTTCGTGTAAGGTGTCTCACGTTGCGTATTCGTGTGTTTTGTGTTAGTAAGGCGTGTCTCACGTTGTGTACTAGTGTGCTTCATGTTAGTAAGGTGTGTCTCACGTTGTGTATTAGTGTGTTTTGTGTTAGTAAGGTGTGTCTCACGTTGTGTATTATTGTGCTTCGTGTTAGTAAGGCGTGTCTCACGTTGTGTAATCGTGTGCTTCGTGCTAGTAAGGCGTGTCTCACGTTGTGTATTAGTGTGCTTCGTGTAAGGTGTCTCACGTTGTGTATTCGTGTGCTTCGTGTTAGTAAGGTGTCTCACGTTGTGTATTAGTGTGCTTCGTGTAAGGTGTCTCACGTTGTGTATTAGTGTGCTTCGTGTTAGTAAGGTGCGTCTCACGTTGTGTATTAGTGTGCTTCGTGTAAGGTGTCTCACGCTGTGTATTAGTGTGCTTCATGTTAGTAAGGTGTGTCTCACGTTGTGTATTAGTGTGCTTCGTGTAAGGTGTCTCACGTTGTGTATTAGTGTGCTTCATGTTAGTAAGGTGTGTCTCACGTTGTGTATTAGTGTGCTTCGTGTAAGGTGTCTCACGCTGTGTATTAGTGTGCTTCGTGTTAGTAAGGTGTGTCTCACGTTGTGCATTAGTGTGCTTCATGTTAGTAAGGTGTCTCACGTTGTGTATTAGTGTGCTTCGTGTTAGTAAGGCGTGTCTCACGTTGTGTATTAGTGTGCTTCGTGTAAGGTGTCTCACGTTGTGTATTAGTGTGCTTCGTGTTAGTAAGGTGTGTCTCACGTTGTGTATTAGTGTGCTTCGTGTTAGTAAGGCGTGTCTCACGTTGTGTATTAGTGTGCTTCGTGTTAGTAAGGTGTGTCTCACGTTGTGTATTAGTGTGCTTCGTGTTAGTAAGGTGTCTCACATTGTGTATTAGTGTGCTTCGTGTTAGTAAGGCGTGTCTCACGTTGTGTATTAGTGTGCTTCGTGTTAGTAAGGCGTGTCTCACGTTGTGTATTAGTGTGCTTCGTGTTAGTAAGGTGTGTCTCACGTTGTGTATTAGTGTGCTTCATGTTAGTAAGGTGTCTCACGTTGTGTATTAGTGTGCTTCGTGTTAGTAAGGTGTGTCTCACGTTGTGTATTAGTGTGCTTCGTGTTAGTAAGGCGTGTCTCACGTTGTGTATTAGTGTGCTTCGTGCAAGGTGTCTCACGTTGTGTATTAGTGTGCTTCGTGTTAGTAAGGTGTGTCTCACGTTGTGTATTAGTGTGCTTCATGTTAGTAAGGCGTGTCTCACGTTGTGTATTAGTGTGCTTCGTGTTAGTAAGGCGTGTCTCACGTTGTGTATTAGTGTGCTTCGTGCAAGGTGTCTCACGTTGTGTATTAGTGTGCTTCGTGTTAGTAAGGCGTGTCTCACGTTGTGTATTAGTGTGCTTCGTGTTAGTAAGGTGTGTCTCACGTTGTGTATTAGTGTGCTTCATGTTAGTAAGGTGTGTCTCACGTTGTGTATTAGTGTGCTTCGTGTTAGTAAGGCAT
The DNA here is from genome assembly GCF_048934315.1 of Petromyzon marinus. NCBI lineage: Eukaryota > Metazoa > Chordata > Hyperoartia > Petromyzontiformes > Petromyzontidae > Petromyzon > Petromyzon marinus. The sequence continues at coordinate 5,948,502 of NC_133704.1, read as the reverse complement.
GTCTCACGTTGTGTATTAGTGTGCTTCATGTTAGTAAGGTGTGTCTCACGTTGTGTATTAGTGTGCTTCATGTTAGTAGGGCGTGTCTCACGTTGTGTATTAGTGTGCTTCGTATTAGTAAGGTGTGTCTCACGTTGTGTATTAGTGTGCTTCGTGTTAGTAATGCGTGTCTCTTGTTGTGTATTAGTGTGCTTCATGTTAGTAAGGCGTGTCTCACGTTGTGTATTAGTGTGCTTCGTGTTAGTAAGGTGTGTCTCACATTGTGTATTATTGTGCTTCGTGTTAGTAAGGCGTGTCTCACGTTGCGCATTAGTGTGCTTCATGTTAGTAAGGCGTGTCTCACGTTGTGTATTAGTGTGCTTCATGTTAGTAAGGTGTGTCTCACGTTGTGTATTATTGTGCTTCGTGTTAGTAAGGCGTGTCTCACGTTGTGTATTAGTGTGCTTCGTGTTAGTAAGGCGTGTCTCACGTTGCGCATTAGTGTGCTTCGTGTAAGGTGTCTCATGTTGGGGGTGGGGGGGGGTGTGGCGGTGCGTGCCATTCACCCGTTATTTAAGGTACACCCACAATTAGGAGCGAAAGGGCTACAGGCTGCGCGCGTTAATTGGCTAGCCGACTAAAACCAACGGCGACGATCGGCGGCTCGAGAGAGCGCGAGACATGAGCGAGCGCGCGCGCGAGAGAGAGAGTGAGCGAGAAGAGCGGGCACTGCACAACAAACAAACACAAAACCCGGAGGTGGAGCACGAGCAGCGGAATTGATATTCTGGATGACGTCGTAGGAAATGAAAACGGATTGCGCACCCCTCGGTGGGGACATTAGCGGGAGCGCGGTTGGGCCGTGCGCGCGGTTACTGGCACAACCGTGGTGGGGAGGGGGGGGGGGGTGTACGGAACTAGTCAGGACGAAGTTGAGTGGAATGCACAAAAGTGAGCGATATATATACGATGTGAATTTTAGTTTTTTTTTCATGAAAATGAAATAGTCGCAAATAAAAGGTTTCTGTTCCGTCGCTCAGATAACAATAATTTTTTTACCACTATAGGTAACCGCCAAAAAAATGAGTGGTGGCTTGTGGGGGAGCGGTAGCGTAGTGGTTAACGCGGTGTGCTACGAACCCAGTGACCAGAGTTTGATTTCCGCTCATGGCCAACACCAAGTGACGATTATCTGAACAGGTCCTGGGCCTCCCCTAGGTTAGTCTCAGCCTAAAATTAGCACGTAGTTGCATGCGTAAACACCGCCACTAGTGAGACAAAGGCGGTTCTGTCCACCCCACCCCCTTGTGTGCCGTGCCGACCGCACCTTCCCCAACAGTCTGTTCAGGCTATACAGGGGATCTTTGTCTTTGGAAAATTAATATACATTAATAAAAGCACGATCAACAACAAAATAAACTCAGCACATTCTTCAAGAACACCGCAACATAGCAGGCGACGTTTCGGGCAACGATTCTCCTTCACGGCGCGTAAATCACGTGCGGGAAATCGGGCCCGCTCTTCAGAGCTCGCCATATTTTGTGCCATGAAACGTCAGGGCAGTGCTACTGACGAATGTCGAGTTGTTTCGTTTCGCGTGCTTGTGCACCACTGTCAAGGCAGTACGAGCAGCAGCAGCAGCAGCAGCAAAAAAAAATGTACGTCTTTACCACGTAGCTCCAGCTATGAGGATCGAATATCGGTTTGAACGAAACGTAGCCAACGAGCGTTGGTCGGTGAATCAATGAATTGCTTCCGGGTCGTAATGAACACAAGGCAGAAATTACGGTCGAGTTAGAAACGATCGACGGCCGTGGCCCGGCGTCGTGCCCGCTACGCGCCGCGCTTGCGCGCGTGACGCCGGGCCAAGGCCGAGTGACCACCCGCCCAGCGGCACCGCCGTGGGAGTAGCGAGCCGCGCGTTCCCCATTAATTATTTACGCCCACGGTGAGCGCGAGCGTCACGCGTTGGAACGCCGTCGCCGCACTGTATGGCCGCGGCGTGCATTAAACAAACGTACATTCGCGCGCCTTCCCGCGGGACAGCGAAACACGTTGGGATATTTTTAAGAAATGAGCGGGAGATCGGGCGGGCGCGTTGCGCGACTTTGCCCGACCCTCACGATGAAAGGTCACAGTTCTATTCAAGAAGAGATTCTTTTTTTTATATATATATAGGTCGCGGTCAATGCAGCATCTCTGTTGGCTGCCGGGGGTTCAGGTGCACAGCTAACTCTACTTCCCTCGCCGCGGTGTGCCACGGTGGCGAGATGTTAACTACCTTGCCTGGTATACAGGAGTTCGTGGGTTCGATCCCGATCCTAACGCCTGTATATTTGGAGTTTGCGGTGTCTCTCTCTCCATGGTCGTGTAGATTTTTCTCCGGCTCCTCCGGTTTTTTCCTTCCATATTTAGAATGAACAGCGTTTGAGAGTATTTGGCTGCTATAAATTCCCACGTAAAAGGCCACTTCGTTGGGTTATCATTTGTGACCAGGTAGCTTCTAAAAAAAGAGCTGTATAGCTCAATGTCCCTTACCTGTTAAAATAAAAAAACAGATTACTTTTTTTTACATTTTAAAACCGTTTCATGGTAAGAAAACATCGTATTGTTGAAATAAACAAAAACAATGCCAAGACACTAAGCATACCCATGAATATATGTAGCAGACACAAACGTCAACTTGCATTCATAATGCATTCCGTAACGCAAACAACATCCCAAGAGTGCATCATTTCTCCACAGGAAGCCGTGGCAGGAAACGGGAGGGAGAGTCACGTGACCTTGTCATCCTTACCTCTCGATTATGTCAGCAATTGTGCAGGCAAACATGAGGAGACCTTCTGGCATCTGCAGCGCCACTGCAACAACACACGCCAGACAGTTCAGCGTCAGGCGATCTCCAGCTCCCCGCTAGAAACTACACGGGTTGTTTGCGTCAACAACAAGGGACGTGCACGTGGTACACAATCCTTTCATCATTGCTATGCAATGTACACATTACTCAGCCGTTACACCGTATCCTGCGGAGTATAAGACGCACGCCAAACTTTGGGGTAATTTTAAATGAAAGTGTGTGTTTCATAATCAATCCGGAAGATGATGCACAAACACATTTACAGATTAAAATATATTAAAATACGTCTTCCGGAACGACATGTATGACTGTGGAGAGCCATCTTCCAGAAGACGATTACGTGAATATGAAGGCGCAAGTTTAGAACGGGGAAGCGATGTCTTCCGTGAGATGATTCTGAGCGTTTGGTGGTGTCTTCTGTCCTACGGCTGGCAATGTACCGCTGAGGAAGAAGTGTCTTCCGTAAGAAGATTCATAACAAGATTGAAAGAAAAAAAATCTTCCGAAATAATCTGGATTCTCCAGATTATAAGATGCACCCCCCCCCCCCACAACTCCTGGTTTTAAATTCAGGAGAATACGTGTGTGCTGTCTCAGGCGCGATGTGCCTCTTGGATAGTTTAACGGGCCGACGGGCTTAGCTAGGAAGTGCGCAGCCATGGGACATAAAAAAAAAATGCGTACGCTGGGACAAAACAAGCATTGGGCCTTTCCTCGCGCCCAGCGAGGCGCGCAAATCGGAGGTGCTGGAGGAAGCTTTATTTTCGCTGGCGAAAAAAAAAAAGAGCAATGTTTGCAAAATGCTCATCTTTTTTGTTATATAGGCTTCCTTCGCCTCTGTCGTGTACGATAAATCACCGGAGCAAGCGGTGTTTTGCACACTTGTTACAGCCTTCAGTCGGGCCTGGCTGACAGCAATAAACTAATTAAGCGTGACACCTTTCAAAACGCCGAGCCATAAAGCACATTACCGTCGGAGACAGCAGCGGAACGAAAAAGCAAATAAAGATAAACTATAATTGCACGCACGGCGGAAATTAAACACCGTCGCAATTTTACACGGTTAACGTTTCTTTTACATCTCGAAAATGGGCAAACCAGCAGGCGGTAATCTTCAACAAAATGTTTTAAAATAACATTACAGCAATAATAATCGTAATTGTTATGCTCGGAGTGAGATGCACTGCAGCGTGATGTTACTGTACCTCGTCTGAATCCGGCCTGCCTTATCCTCCAGATGGTTTTGTAAATCTCAAAATTATAGTTGCCTGGCAGGGTGGCGACAGCTTGCTGGAGCAGTGGATCTTCAAGTATCTCCAAGGGCACCTGGTGGATTATCCGCCTGCCTGAGGCACAATAAAAGACAACGATTGCAACCAGCTCCACCGTGCAACCTTTAGCAAGGACAATTCTGTTAGCGAGCACCTATTATCATGGCTGGCACGGCACACGAGCGTGACGGTGTGGCCGGCACCACGCCGGGCCGCCTCTCCCTCTCCCCGGTGCCGGTGTTTTACACACCGGCACCGGGTGCACAATTCACCCGCCGAGGTTCGACGTGGCCGGTAACCAAACAGAGTTCTCGGTGTAGCAAAGTTGGCTGACCCATTGCACCACTTGATCCCCCCAAAGCACGCGGTTACCCGGGCGTGTGCATGGTGCTCAACAATGCATTATTACAGTGTAAAAATCACCACGTCCTGCAAAACAACTGTCATTATTGACATACACATATATCTTCTCCCGACCGGTCTGGCACAAGGCAATATGGTGCAATGCATTGGCCCATTCATTATACCCAACGATTTGTTAAAGCCCCAACAATTAGGCATGCAGAGGAAATGTAGGCGTGTGTTTGTGCCTTCTCTACAATCTCGGTTCGATCATTTAAGAAAATAATGGAGTCCTTTGTCAATGAACTGCAAGGGAAGGGTCCCCCAATACCATGTCAGTAATAGCGGGTTGTTTGACCATACTTCACCACGCTGGTCAGGAAGGATTGGTGAAAGGGGTGACAGCCCAAGACCGGTTCAGATATCACTGACAACCGATGATAGCCTCGGCTAGGAAACACATGGATTAGAGAAAAAAACCTGAGTTAAGGACACCATTTTCAACTCAACTATTTTTTATATTTTACTAGGTAAGGCCCACTAAGCTGTATAGCTCTTTTTCAGAACCGAGCTGGCCACAAATGATAGCCCAGTGAAGTGGCTTATTGTGTTAACTGATAATAAAAGTAGGCAGGCTTTTGACAGGACACGTCGCGAGAAGGGATGAAAGGCCAGCGGTCGAGACTAAAAACAGAGTGGCAGCTGAAGGAGCTGAATGAGCCCAGGAGTTACGTAATGCCCCCGGAGATGGAGTGGACATCAAGTCCATGTGCGGGAGCTCGATGGAATGTCACTCGGTGCGCCCAAGAGCGACGGCTCGGGGAGGCCTTCATTCGGCAGGAGGATTGATCATGGCTGATGAGAAAATTCTTATTTTTATTACTTTTATTGTATGAAACATATTTTTGCTCTATACTCCCCAATTGGACGTGATGGGGCAAGACAGTGGCACAGTGAGCGAGCGCGACGACTTGTGGGTTAACACAAAGCACCGCGGGCGCGAATCCAAACGCGACTTCAAAGCGAGGAATTAATAAGGAGCCGCTTAATGCAAAACGGAGGGAGGGGGGTGAAGGGGCCGGAAGCTTTAACTCAAGTACAAATTGGTACGAGCATTGCACGCTCATTGCAACAACAAAAAATATCTAAGTAAGTGGACATGTTTACATTAACCGGATCATTATACGGCAATCAGTATGGCTACTGGCGTACGGTAATTTTGCCGATTTATACACCGCGAGAGTCATATTCCACTTCAGTGCCCTCCGGGGTTCCTCTGAACAAAAACCCACAACCGTGTTTCTTGTAAACTCGCTGACATCTGCTAAATGGAGCCGCCCCGTATAAAGATCTTTAATAAATAAGCACCGGCGTGATATATCCCCAAAGTCCCATCAAGCAATGCGATACTTGTAAACAATGCAGTGTGCTGGGAAGAAAATAAATACTTGTTTATTGGATGCACTTTCAGGGTTTTGTGATGATGGGACAATTTATCAGTTTGACTTCATTCTGCACCGGGTCCCCCGGTGGCAGTTTTCTCGAGATTGGCCGGACGTGGAGTGGGGCAGCGCCAGCGGTGTCGTTTTTCCATTTTTATTTTTAACAAATTGCACGGTCGACGTAGAAACGCCGAGCAAATCAGCGATGCGACCGCCCCCCCCAAACCCCCCCCACGACCTCACCACACCCCCACCACGGCCCCCCCCACACCCTCACCACGCCCCCCCCCCACACCCTCCCCACCCCTACTCCCCAATGAATTATTCCTGTGGATTTCGCACAAGCACGTCTCACCGTGCGCATTCTTAAGAGGCTGGCCGCTTGCTCCTTTTAAATATTTCGCAAAGGTGGCGAACAAGCGAGACGGCGGGATTGCATGGCAATGTATATTGCCTCTTTAAAAATGTAATTTTCCTATTTATGAAAACCCCCAGGCTGAGGCTGGGTTTTTTTTTTCCTCCAACACTTTGTGAGCAAGACATAACGGCGCTTAGGCAATAATGTAATCTAATTTTACTTTATTTAGTTTCGAAAACAAAGATATCCCTGGCAACTACACGTGAAATATATTAATTATGATTAGACAGAAAGCAAATTAAAAAAAAATACATACGCTGCAGACTAACGGATAAGCATGTGAAACAGAACACGGAATAATCAATGCCTCTCAGCGTCTGTGCCATTAAGTTTGGAATAACGATGCGATGAAGCTTCAAAACTAAGTAACGCATACCACGTGGCTCTGCATGCAACTCGCGAGTGGAAGGTTGCCAGCTGCTCAACTTCAAGTTGGGCAGCTGGCTCGGCCCATCATCCCCGCGTGGTGGATCAAATGTAACACCGCCACTTTTTGAGGAACTCAACATCGGTTGCTCTATACCAGTGGTTCTTAACCCGGGGGTGCACGCACCCCCTGGGGGTGCGGGATACCCTTTCTGGGGGTGCGGGATACCCTTTCTGGGGGTGCGAGACATGCCAAATTTCTTTATAAGGTAAATCATCGAAAACACAAATTAAGCACGGGCACGTAAGTACGAATAATTTGTTTTTTTTTTAATCAAACCTATGTATTTATTAACATTATACATCGAATAATTATTGAGAACCAAAGGTGTGCAAGGCTGCAGTAAAGGTTAAGAATCACTGCTCTATACTGAGGGACAATTGACCGCCACAGGAATGTGGAATTCCCGGCGGCGCTGGGCTCAGGGCTGTAAAACAGTAAAGAGAGCATCACCTCAATGCCCATTTATGAGCAGGAAATCACTTTGCATTTTTTTTTATTACTGAGTGAACATGACTGTTTTGACCGAAGCAGCTCGCCAAATGAAAAATAGCACGGTCCGTCTTCACTGTAAAAGTGGGGTTTAACCACAACCAAGTGCACGGGAGAAACCCTGCAAAGGAAGGAGCACAACACATCAGTAAGGACATCGATTGATCAGCAGAAAAGCAAGGGCCAAAAAGGTCACGCACAGAGGATGAAGAAGGCCACTTAGAGGTAAAAGTCTCCGTGGTGTTTTCTGACAGCATCTCCATTAAGCTGTTTGGTCAAAGTCTTCACGGAACTGAAACACCAATCCATTGCAGTCTGCGGCCAACTTTGTCATAGTTTAAATAAAAATGCCCCTTTGTTTATCCACAAAAGCCTCACAAGAGTTTGGCTTCTTTGAAGATGTCTTTTTGATTCAAGACTTTTCCGGCACAGAGGCCGAGCAGGCTGTTTGGGTGTCAAAAAATGTCACGAGTCATTATCTGTGACGGCAACGCTTAAAACTCCCTCGGTGTGCTGCCGGTTGAAATGACGGTGCAAAGATTATTATATCCCCCACCAACCGCCTATTGCCACCCCCCAGCACTATAAATCAGGACACCAGTTAGCCTTCGATCGGCAGGTCGCGTGTCTGGAGGGGGCAAAGTGTGAGGACATTCCCACATCTCTTCCAAGACATCCGGGCCAGCAGTGGCAGCCAAAGAGTAGGGATGTCTATAGATCCCTAAAGTGGAGGTCGCTGTGCCAGCATTGGCGTAAGCAGGCAATTGCTGGGCTGCACCTTCCCCTTTTACATTTATGAATAAACGGTACTGTATGTAAAATAAAAATGCCAAGTCGACAGCCCTTTGTCGATCTGCCGCTGGAGGAAGCGCTGCCAACACACTGTCAGCCGTAAGGGTTATCTGACCGTACTTAACCAATCTGGTCAGTGCGGGTTAGTAATAGGCGGGGCCCAGGACTTGTGCAGACAACACTCGCCACTGCCGGGAATTAAACTCGGGTCACCGGGTCCACAGCGCAGTGTGTTAACCACTGCGCCACAGCAATCCCCAACGGGATATGCAGTGCTGTGCATATATTGATCTTACATCGAACATATGTTCCTCATTTGAATAGTTTTCTTTCAATTAATCCTATTCTACCGATACAATAATCAACTAATCCTACAGTACCCTAACCCCGTTGTGTTGCTTTTCCTCAATCATTATCACGTAGCGTTCCGCCTAGATTCAATCACTCAAGCCCCAACGTACACGTGTATATTTCTTTTCAGTCAAACCCAGCTGGCATCTCTATGAAACACACACACACAACACTAAGTGTCAAAAGCATTTCAACATTTCTTTGGAGGCAGCGGGATGGTAATTGGTGATGGCAATGGACGCCGTTTATGCTGCGTTTGCACGCAGGTGCGCACTGTGATCTCATTACGCTTCCCAAGAAGATCTGCCCTTTGAGACGTCGGAGCCAAACGCAAGCGGCGCTAACGTAGGGCTCCACTGATCAACCGTATTGACCAACAGCCCCAAATTGTACTGCTTTACCTCCTTTTAAAGATTACACACGGAAGCCGATTCGATAGCGGTCATCCTTGACACTTCTTTTCCACTCGACAACCGAGCTGCACCAGGGCCGTGTTGAGGGAGTCCAGCGCGGCTTAGGAGGTGCCAGATTGTGGTGCTGCAGTGGCGGGATGTTAACTCCCTTGCCTGGTATACAGGATGTCGTGGGTTTGATCCCAACCCTGACGCCTGTATATTTGGAGTTTGCATGTTCTTTCCGTGGTCGCTTGGATTTTTCTCCGGGTCCTCCGGGTTTTCCCTCCACATTTGTAAGCATGAATTTAGAGTATCTGGCTGCTATACATTTTCACGTGATAAGCCACTTCGTTGAGCTATCATTTGGGGCCGGGTCGTTTCTGAAAAAGAACTGTATAGCTCAGTGGACCTTACCTGGTAAAATAAAATAAAAATCGTTTCGTTTATCCACTGCAGTACCCGAGCCACGAGAACAGAAGTGCACTGACGTCACGTGTAATAAACCGAGTTCAGTCGTATGCAGATTGTGCGGTAATGCAGCCTGAGCTGGACTTACTGACAATCATGGGCAATGACTGCATCATTAACCAAGCCCATGGCCCTGCTTGCCACCCAAGCCAGATGCAGATGTAGTGTGAAGCTAGTATAGCATGGTGTGGTTACGGCTTGACTTTGAATATATCCAGTGGAAAACCACCCGCACGAGGGCCCCGTGCTGGCTTGGTTTCGATGTGCCAGTGGGAAAGCGGTAATTGAGAGATGCTGGCTCGTACTCGGGGATAATGGAATTTCAATGACTGCCTTATGGCCAGCTATAGAGATAAGTGCCACCCATTGCTTGTTTTTGCAAGGGGCACCCGGTTGACTGCGTATGGTGCGAAATAAATTATATATACAAAACTCATATTGGCTTGTAAATGCCAGGTTAATGAAGGTGACGATGATGCAACACAGCGGATGCACTTAACTAAGGCAGCACTGTACTGACAACAGCTGTATGTGTCCCGCATTCACCCTTGCATAAAAATCACCGGTTCGCAATGCCGTCTCACCTTGGCATAAATGTCACAAAGATCAGTGACGTAACCCGAGTCCGTGCACAGTAGCAATGCTCCCAGTCTCCACGGTCCTCTACCGACTAGCCCCTGCCAAACTCTCCCCTCTCATCGCACTCCCGTCCACGCACTCTCCGCTCTCATCTCACTCGACTCCCCCCCATGCCCTTTCCACTTCAGCAACCAAAGGTTCATGTCGACGTCCACCGTGTCAACCTTGGCTCAGTGGGAGGTCACGCATCCTCCCCTGCTACCCCCATTGCTTGTAAATACCTTCCCACAAACATATGTGATGATGACTCAAGTCCAGGCACCCTTTTTCCCCTATATAAAAACATATATATCCCTTGTTTTTGTACAGTGCCTTGGGATGCAGTCACATTTCCATTCCAATTTGGAGTAGGAGAAAAAAGCACTCCACTTTAATGAATAATGAAATATATTCTTGTTCTTAATCACTGCATACTAAATGTATTAAATGCATTAATTCAAATATGTAAGTACATGTAAATGCGCTAGTCATGAGTGTGATACATTTATTGATGTACAAGTTCCCCAATGATCCATCCCCCATGACGGTGCATAATGAGTTTTTGTGCAACACTGCTGTTTGGCGCAGACGGGCGACACGGCTCTCTGGCTGTTGGGTCTTGACAGTCAATGTCTGGCAACACTGCAGGATTTGTTTAAGAGGTGCGTAGATCTCCTGATGAGACTCAGACAATCGAAACCAGACAACCCAAAGGTTTGGCCGCTGAAAGGCCAAAGTGCAGACGGGTGATTTAAACATTAAAAAATACAAAGAGTGTAGACACTGACTTGTCAGTTTATTTTATGCAATATAAACAACAGGCCTCGTCCAATGCTGGATTAGAGGTCTAACCCACCCCCCCCCCCCACTATGCCGTGTTGGTCATGCCGTTTGACCATACTTCACTACGCTGGTCAGTGCGGGTGGGTGATAGGGGTGCACACAGACAGTTCAGGATACAATTCGCCACTGATGATTGCCGTTACCCAAAAAGCGAACGAACCACTGCACCACCACTCAAATTCCTTATCTATCTAGAACGAAATATGTTAACATCCATGTGATAAATTATTAAACTTTAATATCATGAGCACTTATAACAGCAAAAAAAAGCTACTTGGAACCATACCACAATGACAGTTGTAATACTATGAGAATCGAATATGAGAACAGGTTTTCAGCTTTTTTTATGGCAACAAAACAGAAGTTAAGATTTTGATTTAAAGCTTTCGTGACCGCAGGGATTCATATTCTTGGTTCTTTCGGTAAAATCACGTAGAAGGGAAACAATAAAATTATAAGATAAAATGCTCACTACGTTTCGACTGCAACGCAAGCAATCATCATCAGGTGTGAAAACCAAGGCAAGCAAATTTTAAAAAAGTGGCCAGTACCAAAATATGAGAACAGGTTTTGCCCTTTTATCTGGCAACAAAACAGGTGTTAAGTTGTTAAAACACCCAACTGAAACCTTTTACAAGGAATCATGTCTGCATTAACCACAATACTTGTGGTCTCATTCCTATGATAGTGCATTGTCTTTGGGCTGTACGCCTTTTGGCGTCCTCTGGTCGAACACCGTTTGAGATGAGGCTCAAAAGAAAGCTGTCTCTGGTGTGGACCAATCAGTTTCAGAGACAATGCATATATTATCGGAGTATGTTTTTAGTTTGCATTTTGACCACAAGTATTGTGCTTAATGCAGACATGATTCCTTGTAAAAGGATTTAGTTTGGTATTGTTTGGGACTTTCGGTAAAGTCACGTAAGATAGGCTTGTGCATTTAACAGGCATATGGTCTCAAAAACAAACAGCCAAAGGCAAACTTAGACTCTAATTCAGCCGGTAAGGCCATTAGGCTACGCAGCTCTTTAATAGCTGTTTAAATGCCAAGCTTTTGGTCAAGCGATCCCCTATCGGAGAGATTTAAATAATTAATCGTGTGACTTTAGCGGATTTTTTTTACGAAGTTTATTATAAATTCGTGTCAAACAGGCATGGCCACACAGCTGAGGCGCATATCTACAAGATACATTACAGAGAGCAGCGTTCGTGTTTCGGGGTTAAATCCCATCTCTCTCTCTCTGAACCAATAATTTGGTAATGCTGTATGCGTTGGCACACGCAGTGCGAATAAATAACTCCACACATTCGTCAATAACACCGTGGCCTTGAAAGGAAGACGACGTTTCGGGCAATGGCGCTTCTTCTTAATAGCACATACACAGAGACGCCAAGAGAGATACAGTGGACAATAATAGTTGGAGAGCCTGCATGTTACAACCACGGGGCCTGACGCGACACTTAAACACCCCCCCAAAAAAAATTAAGACCGGTTTTAAATTGCCATCTATTTGTATAATATCGATTGAACCGGCCACTGGTTTGTACAGTTGTACATTACACGTCTTGCAGCGTGCACGTGCTCGCCGTTGCCGGATTTGTGTTCATGGTTGCATAAAAAAATGCGTTCTTCACACACAACACACGTGCGTTGTGTGTATGTTGTATGCGGGCGGCATGTAAGGTTGCGTACCGGCGCCATGCAGCACGCGGGAATATTTCTTACAACCTCGAAACGCCAACTACATCTTGAACAACAACAGTAAATTAGCGAAGGCAACAAACCCCCCCCCCCCAAAGGGTTCGCGTGCGGCTCCGTCCGCCACCTACAGGCCGACGCTGCCACCACCAAACCCCGGAGCGGGTTCCAAGCAAGCCCGTAGGCTCCATCGAGGCCTGCAACTTTGTAACGCCGCTCGTGGAACCGCGCAAAGGCCGCGTCGACGAGCAGCGCCTTTGGGCCCGTTCGGTCGTCCGTGGTTGCCCTTCGCCGTGGTGGCCCACCGAGGTTTTGTTACCTTTGGCGGCGGCGGCGGTGGCCGACGCCGGCGAAGTTTTAGCCGCAACGACTGAGAGCGACATGGCACCGCGGGGATGGGTTGGTGGGTGTTGTTGTTGCGCGGGATGGAGACGGAGGCCAGAGCAATCGATCGACGGAGCGCGATTGCTTTTGCCTCGTTTAGTCGATCGCCGATGAGTCGGTTATCGGTAATCGATTGCACCAGCCTGCCTGAACTCAGCGGTTCGGTTAAGTTTACGATCGAATTGGAACTCCAGGTTAAGTGATTTGCATCGCAAATGGATTATATAAAACACTTAGTGATTCCACGAAGTTTTATAATGAGTGAGGATTTTTTTTTTAAGATTGGACGCTTTGAGAGGGTGATTTTTTTTGTCTTAAATTATTTGTCTTGATCTTCTTTGGTTCTTTCGGTAAAGTCACGTAGAATGAGAATAAAATAATAAATTAATAAAATTAAATAACACAATAAAATTCTCACGACGTTTCGGCCACAACACAAGTGACCTTCTTCAGGTGAAGAAGGCTCTGTTGTCCCGACAGGTTTGTTCCTGTCACCTGAAGAAGGCCACTCGTGTTGTGGCCGAAACGTCGTGAGAATTTTATTGTGTTATTTTATTAATTTATTATTTTATTCTCATTTTACGTGACTTTACCGAAAGAAACAAAGAAGATTAATCCTTGCAATCATAAAAGCTTTAAATCGAAATTTATTTGTCTTGAATTGCGTTGAAAGTTACAAGCAATTTACGTGAAAGGGACATTTTTACCTCAGTTGATTGTCCTTGGTTAAAATTTATTTCGCTGATAAACTTGAAGATTATTTTTTTACTTGAGTGATTTCCTATGTTTTTAATGTACAGTATAAAGATGGAAAAACAATAAATGTGTATTTACTTATTTTACTTCCCTAAGGTGTCATTGAAGCATTGTATAGGTTACTTGAGGTGATAATTTTTAACGATTTGGAGTTTAGTAGAATTTTTTTTTAAAAATGGAATTAAGACGTTGGCTTAAGTGGTTTACAATGATTAAGAGCTCTGGTTAGCAAGGCCGTAATTATAATATATATTGGGGGGGTGTCAAAATGTCCCCCCCAATATATTGCTATAAAATAGATTCCTGTTTATATAATTGTGGTTATGGTTGTACTTTATTAATCCCTAATCTCTGCCATTACATACAATGAAACAAGAAAAGGTAAAAAAAAGAAAAACAGCAATGTAATACAATACACTATTAGACATTATTGTAAAAAATAAAATAAAAAGTTCATCCCATGTATTAGTGAATTTTTTATATTTTAGGCAGGAAATGGCAGGAAATTCGTTTTCAAATTTTGATTTTTTTCTGGGGGGGACCCCCAGACCGCCTGGAAGATTTGATCCCCCCCAGGGGCGGAGCCACGGGGAGGGGGGCTCAGCCCCCCCTGAAATTTTAGAAAAGTCGGTAATCGGCTGCTGCAAAATGCAATGAGAATGAAAAACATAAGTGAAGTTGTTTGTATATTAGTCCTTCAAGGCATACAGACAGTGAGGCAAGAGAGACGTGGAGTGGATAACTAAGAAAAATGACAAAGATCCCCCGTATAGCCTTAACAGACTGTTGGGGTAAGTGCTGTTAGCGAGCACCTATTAAGGCCGGCACGGCACACGACCGGCCGCCTTTGTCTCCCCAGTGCCGCTGTTTACACACCGCATCAGGTACTCATTTGTGGCTGGGTCGACCTAGGGGAGGCCCAGGACCGGTTCAGATAACCGTCACTGGGTGTTGGTGAGCGGGAATCGAACTCGGGTGGCCAGGGTTCGTAGCGCAGCGCGTTAACCGATGCGATACTGCTCCCACGCTAGCACACACGTACGCACGCACACACACAGCTACACCCTCTTAAACGAAATCACATCACCTCGCTTCGCACATTAAAATTTAAACTGTGTATAGCAGGCACCGGAGTGAGCACTCAGAGGTCAGCAGCCAAGGAGAAGACCGCAAGCCAGATGGTGGGATACTGCAAGAGCAGACCTTCAAGGTTGCGTGTTGACTTTGCAGCAGCGGCAGCAGCAACAACAACAAAACTATGCAATTTGAGCAGAGGTTTCAAGTTTGTTTCGTTTAACCAGTTGAGAACTCAGGAGACCAGGGAAAAGTCTCATTTGCAAGATTGACCTGGGGCATTAGGCTGACCAGTAGGGGGCAATGATGATTGCTGCTATGTGTGTGTGCAAACCCAACCGGGTAACCTGCAGGTAATTTCATAATTTGGCAAAGGTTGACCCTGACGCTGGCACATGATGCTGGCAAATTAACCAGTTTTATTCCAGGTCACAGCTAACATGAATGGCGAGCGATATCTGAATCGGTCCATTGGCTCCCTCTTTGTGCCAACCTGCACTGACCATCGTGGTGAAGTATGGTCAAACAACCCCCATGACCGACACGGTGTGAGGAGACCTTCATCCAGGGCAACATCGTTCCATCTATATGAAGTTAAAATAAAGTTTAAAAAAGACCGTCTGGTTCTTGTTTTAACCGTGTGAGTCTCATCAGCAGACTGAGGCCTCTTAAACAATGCTGTGTTGCCAGATTGTATTGCCAAGAGCCATCCATCAAGGCTGTGGCACGCAGCTGTTATTATTAAATGTTCCCTGTCAATGTCAATGTTTAGGCTCCATCAGAACAGGTAACGTACACGATTTTATTAATCCTCCAACGCAGTGATGTTTCGTTTCGATTTCACATTTTTTTTGCTCTGATTTCTAATTTGCTTCTATGCATTTCTACTTTATTTTCGTGCCGGTGTCATTTTTGGTGACTCGGGTCACTCTGGCAGTTTGAGAATTGACTCCTGGTCGAAATTGAAACTTGAACTTGACGTCTGAGCGCTTATTTGTTTCCATAGTTATTCTTAATCGGTATGCAAATAGCCTCAATATCAGCAGGCCACAAAAGAGGCGTGCATTAATCATAGTGGGCACCAGGCTTCTTGCAGACCACTCAGCTGTTTCTGTTCGACCATTAACCGGTTACCGTTTACTGTCTTCTTCCACCAGCCACACGCACTTACCCTGGCACAAGCGATCACTCATATTTGTTGCTTCAATGCATCTCCGTCCTGTGCCACGTCGGTGATATCACCAGCAATCACTCAAATCACTGCACGGATGCATATGGTGCCCCCTGCCCCCCCCGCTGCATATATATGTATATACGCGTGACGTGCATGGCAAATCGACCCGGGTTACAAGGGTGCATTTGCACAACCTCGTTCCCCTCTGTGCTTGAGACGTGAACCTGCCTCAGAGCCAAGGCGGTTGGGTGGTCCCACCTGAGGTGGCAAATGCTGACTCAGGTGTCAACCATGTGCAGTGTCCACCATGGGAATTGTCCACCCATCAGCAGAAAGATTATCGCATATAGGGCATTTAAAAAAAATCTGTTCTGCTTATGTATTTTTATATTCCGTCGATGTTTCATGTCACGTTTTTTTCCCAAAACGATTTCCTCTATCAAACATACTACCCCCAGCAAACATGGAACGTTGGGTCCAACATTGGGCGAACGTTGGGCCAAAGGTTCCAAAAATACGCCAACGTTGTCGCAACGTTTCCATGCTTACTGTGACAATACCATTAATTGACAAAACTTTCTTCATTAAAAGCTACCGCAGTCACCTTGCTATCAAACATAGCCGTGACCGAGAGATATACAATATTTCAAGGAAATGTTTGTAAGCATGTGCCATCCTTGGCTTGGTGGTACCGATAATTTTGGCCCAATGGCTGAAGCGATCAAACAGCATAAGTAATACTAATAATTTTCACTCATTAGGCGCCTTTCAAATAACGTCTCAAGGCGTCATGGATGAAATGGGAATAGGAATATCCACGCGGAAGAAGAAGAGCCAAGGAGGGCTTACAACTAATGAGGATGAACTTTAGTTCAACGGAGCTTTTTAGTCGGGAGTTAAAGACATCAACACTGTCCGAGAGCCTGATCTCCTGCAGTGGGGAGTTCCACAAGCGTGGGGGGCGGTTGGCGTGAGGGGGCACGAGTGGAAAGTTCCACAAGCGTGGGGGGGCGGTTGGCGTTGGGGGCACGAGTGGAAAGTTCCACAAGCGTGGGGGGGGCGGTTGGCGTGGGGGGCACGAGTGGAAAGTTCCACAAGCGTGGGGGGGCGGTTGGCGTGGGGGGCACGAGTGGAAAGTTCCACAAGCGTGGGGGGGGGCGGTTGACGTGGGGGGCACGAGTAGAAAGTTCCACAACCGTGGGGGGGGCGGTTGATGTGGGGGGCACGAGTAGAAAGTTCCACAACCGTGGTGGGGGGGGGGCGGTTGGCGTTGGGGGCACGAGTGTAAAGTTCCACAACTGGGGGGGGGGGGTACCGCAGCGAACGGTCGATCACCCCAATAACGTAAACCAGAGGGAGAGAGCGAGACAGATGTGCAACTTTCACGAGTTGTATGCCGGACCACAACGCAATTCGTTGAATTCCGTTTAGTTTGTAGCCCTTCCCACGCACCTCCGATTGGCACGGTTGGCTACGCGCGGTGCGAAAGAAGTTCAGCGTACTGCAACATACGACTACAGCGGCTATTTCTCGCACACTGTGCGCGCGTATTTTTGCATGCCAGAAACAAGTTACAATCGGGGATAAAGCTCGCTTCAGTTCGTGCAAGACCTGACGGTTGTAATGATTACAAAACACCACTCTTAACTCAAGGTTTGATGCCCTCCACAGTGTTCCTCTGTAACCAGTAAATTAGTCAACAAAACATACGCACGTGTTTTACCTTTGTTGCTTTATTTTTTTTACATTCAACAACGGTGCGTGCCATCTGCGGTATTGTACACTGCCCCTTCCCCCCCCCCCCCCCCCCCGTATGCTTTTCTCTCGCGTCTCACCACATACATCATTTTTATTCATTCGCCGCCCTTTGGAGGGCTTAAGCACGCGGCGGTGAGCCCAGCGGCAGTGCGCGCCACGGCTCGCCTGATCCACGCGCGCACTTTTATTTTTTATTATCCAAAGGTTCGTAGAGGTCCTGCGCGGTGTAGACGATCCGCGGTGCTGGGGTGGGGTGGGGGAAGTTAAAGCTGACGCGGTGATCGAAGGTCCCCGGCGCGTTGCCTGTCCCCTGCGGAGCGGTGGCGCGGCGGTTAGCGCGCTTCCTGCCACGAAGTCGGCGACGGGCGTGTTCGATTGCCGCTCGCGGCCACCAAACATCGGCGGCGACGAATCGAATTACGCTGAAGAGGTCCTGGGTCTCAACCGAGGTCGACTCGGCCTCAAACGAGCGCCTGGTTGAGACACCGGCACTTGGCCCACCTACTCTTGCGAACGACGGCACGGGACTCGAACGTCCACTGTGAGTTAAGCAGACGTCGCGTATTATGGTGGTCACGGTTACTACACCCGCAGTATTAATCAGGGCGGCCGCTGGAATTCGAACCGTGAACCTCTGCAAACAACAATAAGTGGCGAACGCGCTTCGGCTGGACTCCGTTGCGGTGCGAATGGTTATCACACCGGACTTACAATCCGGAGGTCGCCCCGTTCGATTCAATCTCCCGTCAGTTCAATTTTTTTCCCTTAAATTTCCTTCCCTTCAACCGACTGCCTCTTACTCTTTAATAATAATAATTATTATTTTTTGGTTTTATTTTAATTTTCTGCCTACGTGACTTTACCGAAAGAACAAAAGAGTATGGATTCCTGCATTCACGAAAGCTTCGAATCAAAATCGACTGCCTCTTGTCCAACCAGAAGTATAAATGGGTCCAGCGGATCCGGCTGGTTGCGTGTCGTGGGATAAAGTGTCGGTGCTGTCGGGACTGATCCAGCGGTTTCTGGAGGCCCGGGATCGGAGGTCCGAGGCAATCCTATCGTGGTTTTTTTATTTGGCATTGCTTGTTGTTGTGACTTTCTGACTCGCCCTCTACTGGACATCTGTGAAAAAATTGAGCTTTATAGCTCATCGGATTCCTCCAGTATGAATAAAGATTATCATTCTGAATGCCACGTTGGGGCCCCCCTCATGTGTTTTTTTTTAACAAAAAATAGACCAGGCCCATTTTTAGGGGCCCAATTGTTGCGTGAGGCCTGGAGGGAAATTGCCCCCCCCCACCCCATTGTTTTCCTTTCCACTCTGGGTGGTGCTGGCTACCCCCCCCCCCCCCCAGATGACCTTCACCTCATCGGCGGGAGTGGGGTGGGGTGCCGATAACACGATTTGAAATAAAATCTAGCAGAAAAAATGTGCGCGGAAATGTTCAAGGGAGCACCCAGCTGTAGTCTGCCCTGCCCAACACTTGTCTCTCGGTCCACTGCTGCTGCTGTGCTTGCCTTCAGATGGGATCAATGTGAGAGGATGTGAGAGGGCTCAATAAGCACGTGATTGATGGGCGAAAATTACGTTGACAATTATGACGACGCTATACATTATGCAGGATGCACCACCATTTTTGTGTCAATTCACTGCTGGGTGAAGTCCTCCCCCACACCATGTTGGTCATCCGGGAACGTTCTTTGACCGTACGTTCTAGAAGTCTGAGAAATTACGTAATTTACTTTTATCATCATCAGCCATGGACGATCCGCTGCTGGACGAGGGCCTCCCCAAGTCCGCCGCTCCCTCTCACGTTCCTGCGATGTAATAATCCACCTGTCACCCGCACATGATCTCATTCCGTCGCTCCATCTCCTCTGCAGACGTGCGATCAGACGCTTTCCATTCCTTGGCTGCCGCTCCGCTATTATTCTTGATCGCGTCCTGATGGCATTTAACCTGCGTGTATTGTCCCGTCAATGCGTTCCTCTTTCCGTCTCTCATTGTAATTCCAAGCCGGGATCTGTCTCAGCTTCTTAGCGCACTTTGTTTTATTTCTTTTTTGTCCCAACTTCTTTCACTTTTTGTCGACGATTAGTGCGCTGCGTTCTATCGCGGACGATTGAGCAACAGAAGCAACGCGCATACGTGCGACAGATTCTCTCGTTTTCTTTACACGTTACTGTTGTCTTTGCTATTCGTGTCGATGCGGTAGATGCACAGAGCCCTGTGCGGGGGGCTTGAGTAGCGAGCACATGGCCCAGAGTCGAACTCAAATGGCTGCGTTCGTAGTGCGGTGCGCTGACCCCCCACCCCACCCCACCGCTAATCACACAGACGTCTGCTGACACAAATACTGTATCCTTTAAACGAAATGTAATAACTGCTCAATGTTAAAGAGCCGCATTTCCTCCGTGCAGCTGCCCTGGTTATCAATTTTAAATACATTCTAACAATAGCAAATGTCACCATCATTAATTCAGGTGGTGTCTAAACATCCTGCTGCAAGTTTTAGCATTTGTTTCAGGGTTTTATTGCTGCAGTCACGGGATAAGGTGATGCAGCTGGGCAAACCTGAGTTCGATTCCCAGCCACGGCTAACATAAGTGGCGAGGGATATCTTCACCGGTCCGGCCCCCACCAACCCTGAACCCCTTGCCTACCTCCCCCAATCCCTGCTTCACCAGCCTGCATTGACCAGCGTGGTGAAGTATGGTCAAACGACACCCATGACTTACACGGCCTTCAACCAGCAGTGGATTGACAAAAGCGCTGGAAATTACTATGAATCTTACAGTACCGTACTATGCCATGCACACAAAGGTAACAGTGCTTGACTGAGGTGCATTCAAGGGCTTCCTATTAGCACGGTTGGCGATGTACGGTGCGAATGAAGTTCAACATACATACGTAATTCTCTATAAAGATCTTGCAAGCTGAGACGAGCAAATACTGTGCAGCGGCGGCGCGTTACGAGTTAAGATTGATTATTCTTAAATAATTACCCTTTCCAATGCGTATATGCAGCGTGAAAGAGAAGGCCAAGTCACCCTCTCTCGAGAGAGAGAGAAATAGAAGGGGGGGGGCAGGGCTCACCAGAGCTGCCTCTAGCAGAGGCCCTTCTGCCGGCAGCGGCGCAAGCGAGCACTTGCAGGGGCTGCACCTTTTACCGTTTTACGGACACTTCTGTGCGAGTAAATTTCGACCCAGTGGAGCGATCTGCCTCTTCTTGGTTCAGAGCCCTCCGCCAGGTAAAGCCGTGCATCATAGCACCTGGCAAATTGTTTTCGGTTGTTGCCGCTGTGTAACGCTCCGATGTGTTGTCGGGTTGTACCGCCTTTGATGTTGTTGTTCGGCACGATGTCCGACGTTTCGCTCCGCGTGCTGGGAACTTCTTCAGGAACTGAATTCAGTAATTAAGGGTAACGTGAAAGGCGCAGCCCTGCAATTGCCTGCTCGCGCCTCCCCTATAGGGAGCTCTCGCGAACCCCTCCATAGGGTACCTTTGGCCTACTCTTCCATGCTGGCTCGGCGTCTTGGAAGAGATGTGAGTGCTGAACCCACACTTTACCCCGCCACACGCGGCCTGCCGATTGACTAACTGTGGCCTAACCAATTTCAACTGCCTGGTGGACAGAGGTGCGGCGCCGTGGGAGGGGGCTATCAGGAATGTTCTCATTGTTTCGACTGCCCCGACGGGAGATCGAAATCAAACCGGGGACCTCGAGATTGCAGCCCTCAGTGTGCTAACCATTCCACCACTGTGGCATCTTCCCCGGATTGAGGGATATTGGCCTGGAGAGTCAAATAGACCAATGGACTAAAACACACGTGGGCTTTTTATTTTCTATTTCTTGAGGAAATCCATGCGGTTCCTCAAGTAGCTCGCAGCAGGTGTAGTGAAACGTCGGACAACGATCGCCCGACCGGAGAACGCGTCGGACGGAGATGGACAGCTGTGTGCCTGGGTCGTGCCCGCGGTGACTTTTGTCGGCTGTCAGAACTTTTTTTTTCAAATCAATTTTAAAATCGTTCAGTCTGAGTCGGCTCGCATGCAGACGGACGAAGGGAGAAGGCAGACCACCCGCGCCTGGCTACGCCCATTGCTGGAGAATTAGAGTTTGAAGAGCGTTGCTTTCAACCCGATGGGAAACGAAAAGTTATTAACATTAATACCCATCTACATGTTTTCACTTCCAATTAAACTCCCTTTCCGGAAGGTTTTATTTCAATATTATTTTCCTCTGGCAAAAGAAATGTGAAAGCGCGAGCGCTTGATCTGCACGTTCGCTCTACGCTTCAAAGGGGAATTGCCAAACCCATACATTTGCTCTTAAGTTACTTCAATGATTTTTTTTTACTTTAACCTTTTCCGTCAGTGAGTTTTCCCGAAGAAGTAAAAAAAAAGGAAAACTGCTCGAATTATCCGAACGCAAATGATGACCCTTGCAGTGGCGTGGCGTGGGCGAGGCTGTCATGGGCCCTGGTGCGGTTTGCCTACGTACGGTGCAAAAGAAGTTCAACACGCATGCATACATTGAAATAATGCGGCCCTCTCTGTCCGACAAAGTTCTTTGTAGCTGGGTGCCCGTGCCCCCCCCCCCCCGCCTCCGGCCCACTGGCCCCCCGGTGCAATTGCAACGCCTTGCGCACTCTACGTGTATCTTGAGCTGTGCTGTGTGTTGAACTTCTTGCGCGCCGTACGTGGCCAACCGTGCTAGTCGGAGGTGCGGTGGAAGGACAACAAACTAAAACACTGTAACAGCCATGCCGCTGGATTGATCGAACCTGCCACGTGCACGATGATGCAGCGGATTGACATGTGGATTGCTGGGGGGACATCCGTGATATCGGATCCAAAATGTAACGTCTAACGGTTCGATACGGAGCAAGCTTCGCGTTGGATTCGTGCTCGCGTTTAAAAATGCTGGAGCCTGGTCTGGGTCCCAGCGCGCTTTCACGCGACACGAACACGTGGATTACTCTGTTCCTGAAATAATTATCTCGTGTGTGGCGGCGGTGGTGGAGGTACAGTGGTTTTAAAATAAGGCGGTCTTTAATTTTTTATCGTCTCGCCGACAGAACTAATACGCACACAACTGTACTGGCTGGGTGGAATGAATAAGTAAAATAACAAAAAACCCAGCCAACTTTGTATGTCGAAATACGATGCAAGCTCAAATGAAGGTTGAATTTATCATGGCTGTACAGGATCTACATCTGCCCCTTGCGGAAATCAATGCCACAGTGAATTCCCAACTCAAATGAGCAGCATTGAGGCATTGGTGCTGTTCTCCTGTTCACAGCCCTGCAGAACCAGGGGTGGTTATTCCACATTCATATATCTGGGGGGCTGGGGGGAGGGAGGGTGAGGAGAGGGGAGGGCGAGTTTCTCGAGAGGACAACCACCGTTGACTTCCCCACAAAGTGACACTGATTCCATAGAGCTTGGAGGGATGGTGGGTTGAGCACCCAGAGAAAACTGGCGCGTGCGAGGGAGCTCGATCCTCGTACCGATCGATCCTCATGCCGAAGGGGCAGATGTTTTTCGTCCGCGCTTTGCTCTAAATCATTCTCCCGACAGAGCCAGGGGTACGGCACCTCCTCGACGCCCACGGGAGTGGAGTATCGCAACATTTGTGCGTGATCCAACAACCCTCGTTGCTGCCTTCACGGTGCTGGGTTACGGGCAGCCACGTGCAGCAGCAGCAGCAGCTGCGCAGCCACCACTCCACTCGGTCATGCATATCGACCCTCGGTTATGAGGAAGACGTTTAATTATTTACTGCTATAATGAGCCAAGAATGTCTGTGTGTCCCGCGCGTGACGTCACTCCGCGTTGGCCAGCCCCCCTCATTAATGATCATGAATAGGTGACGTCACTCCACATGGATCCCCTCCCCATTAAAAATCATGAGCGGGTGACGTCACTCCACGTGTAGCACCCCCACCCCCTCATTAATAATCATGAGCAGGTGACGTCTTCCAAATGGACACCCCCCCATCATTAGCACCCCCACCCCCCCATTAAAAATCATGAGCGGGTGACGTCACTCCACGTGTAGCACCCCCACCCCCTCATTAATAATCATGAGCAGGTGACGTCTTCCAAATGGACACCCCCCCATCATTAATAATCATTAGCGGGTGACGTCACTCCACGTGGGGGGCCGAGGCGCCTCCTCGACCCTCCCCAGCGTCAACTTACAACCCTCACTACAAAGGCGATCTCCGGAACGCTATTAAGACATAGAAGTAAAAAGGACGTCATGATGAACACGGGATTATAACCGCAGCCATACAAATTGCACACGCATTAATGCAATGAATATCACGTGGCGGTCTGCTTTTCGCTTTCAAGTTTCAGTTTGCTGAAATACACCCGGCCGTGGACGGACTAAAGGCTAGTGTGTTCTATATTTGTTTAATTGAATTTATATTTTCAACAATACTCACGATGAACACAATTCGGAATAATTGGATGGAACTTTGTAGGAGGCCCGAGTTGTGATTTAGGAAAGTTTAGCACAGCAGAGGGAAGGGTGAAAGGGCAGGAAACAAAGAGAGGGAGAAGGGGCGAGAGCGGCGGGGAGAGCTCTTTCACAACGGGGTTAAAGTGTCACATTTGTATGAGGCTGGCGGTGTCGTTGATGGCGGGGACAAGTCGAACAATACAAGGTCCTATGACACGGTGCGATTGTCACCGAGCCCTCCGTTCTATGGCCTCCTAGCGAGATGGTTAATAACTGGGACGGTGTGTTGAGCTATTTGCAATCGATGGCAATCAATAAATGCCGCCGCGAGATAAGCGTGTGCGATCCTCGCACCGGGGTCGCGTGCACGCGACTGCTTCTCAAAGGGGGTCACCGCATTCTGCGAGCGCGAAAGCCGGTGGCGTTCCAGCGACGTCGCCCTTCCATTTCGGCCAATTTGTATATCAATTGAAAAATCCAATTTATTTCAATGGTATTAAACATTTAAATCAACTTAATGGGATTGCTTGCTCCGATGTGCGACCAAAAAAATGTGTTTGGACAGGTTGCAAATTGAAAGGAAACTTTTATTCTTTATTTATTTTTGTGTGTGTGTGTGTGTCAGACATTCTTTGGTGCAAATGTGTCCGTGCATGTGTGTGTGTGTGCGTGTGTGTCCGGCAAAACAACCCCCTACCTCCTCGCGGTGCAAGACGGGAAACTCTGTCGTGGACAGTGCTTTGGGGGGAGAGCCAATTCCGATTGACCCTCCTCTCATGGCGTCTGTGACCACCACAGTGGCTAAACGGGGGTTCTGGATGGGCGCGAGGGGCTGGTAACTCCTCCACCTTCAACATTTTTACCACAAAACCACGAATAAAAAATGTAACTAATAAGCTTGTGCCGGAGGCCCCGGGGGGACAGGCGTCTATGACGTCTCCTGGCCAAACCCCAATTGGCGGAGCCAGGAGATTGAATCTCTACCCTCGGGGCTCCTCCAGAAACAACGAAAAGCCACTTCGTGTGGCCACGTGGAATGTTCGAACGCTCACTGTGGAGGAGAGGCTGCCACTCCTCTGTCGGGAGCTGGACCGGTACCGCCTGGATCTCTGTGGAATTCAGGAGGTCCGGTGGACCGGTTCTGCCTCCTGCCACCATGAGGGGTGGAAAGTTCTCTACTCGGGGCAGCAGACTGCCAAACAACAGGGTGTGGCTCTTCTTTTGAACAAAAGAATGAAGGGGGCGTGGGAGCGTGTGGATGAAGTGTAAGCCCCAGGCTACTTTGGGCTCACCTTCCCATCAACCGGAGGCGAGGAGTGGTGGCTGTGGTTACTTATGCCCCCACCGAAGACGAACATCCGTGGAGGGATGCAGGCAAAGCCGATAAGTCAGATGCCTTCTATGACCTCCTGTCACAGGTGCTGGCTAAAGTGGCCCCTCGGGATAGAGTCATCTTGTTGGGTGACTTCAATGCTCGAGTTGGTCATGATGCTGGCACCTGGTCTGGAGTGATTGGAGAGCATGGGCCAGATCAGCTCAATAACAACGGTAGGAGGCTGCTAGATTTTTGTGCAGCCCATGGGCATGTAATTACCAACACGCTGTTCCGGCATCGGCACATCCACACAACATCATGGATGCATGCCGGGTCCAAGCAAGAACATCTGCTGGACTACATAGTGACGGACCAGCGGATGCTAGCCCATGTCCTTGACACCAGGACCTACCGTGGAGCTGATCTGCCCTCTGACCATCGACTAGTCATCTGTAAGATGCGCCTGCCATTCTTCCACTCCGGTGGTGGGTGTACACACAGGACCCCATTCCAACCTAAAGTGGACCGGTCTCAGTTATCTGATGAAAGTTGCAAGCGAGAATTTCATCATCGCTTGCAGCTGGGGTTGGCATCGTCCCCCACTCCTCCTGATGTCGAGGGTAAATGGGCGAGGTTTAGGACTGTGACTCATGCAGCTGCAATGGCCGCTTTGGGTACGCGGTCCAGACCTCCCCAGAGACCCTGGCTGAAGAGGAGGTGTTCAGGATAGTTGAGAAAAAGCGACAGGCCCACAGTCATCGGCAACAGAATCCCACGTCAGAGAATGAGGAGGCTTACAGCAGCCTTCACTCGGAGGTTCAGAGAGCCGTGAGGCACTGCAAGGATGGGTGGTGGTCGCGGGTTGCTGAGGAGA
This sequence comes from Petromyzon marinus, assembly GCF_048934315.1. Taxonomy (NCBI): domain Eukaryota; kingdom Metazoa; phylum Chordata; class Hyperoartia; order Petromyzontiformes; family Petromyzontidae; genus Petromyzon; species Petromyzon marinus. The sequence continues at coordinate 5,922,299 of NC_133704.1, read as the reverse complement.
TGGAGTCTGCCTCAGTGGCCCGCGATCACAAATCTCTATTTAACTCCATCAAAAAAGTAACCTGCAGCGCCACACCTATTACCATCATTAGGGGAAAAAACGGTGATCCAATCTCCGACCCCCAGGAACAGGTTTGCAGATTTGCTGAGCATTTCTGCGAGGTCCTGAGGGAGGGGAAATCCCTCAGCCAGGAAACCATCGTGGCACAAAGTGGGGATGACCCTGCTGAGGCTGCGGTGCCTCAAATATTGGAGGAAGTTACCCCCTGTGAGTGGCTGGCTGAGGTTCCATCTGTTGAGGAAGTACTGAAGGCGATCCGGAGTCTGAGACCAGGAAAGGCACCGGGCAGAGATGATCGCCCAAGCGAAATGCAAGGGTGGGGTTTGTGCACAGACTGCCCTATATGACATCATAACAACAGTCTGGACCACTGACGGGTTCCGCAGGATTGGAAGGATGCTCTGGTGGTCCCCCTTTTTAAGAAGGGGGACCGCACAGACTATAACAACTACAGGGGCATCTCACTCCTCAGTGTGCCGGGAAAGGTCCTGGCAAGGATTATTCAACATCGCCTTGCCAGGCACGCTGAGGAGAAGGGGGACCGCACAGACTATAACAACTACAGGGGCATCTCACTCCTCAGTGTGCCGGGAAAGGTCCTGGCAAGGATTATTCAACATCGCCTTACCAGGCACGCTGAGGAGAGGCTTGCGGAGCCCCAATGCGGTTTCAGAAAAGGGCGGTCCTGCACAGATGCCATATTTTCTGTCCGTCTGCTACAGCAGAGGTGTAGTGAATTCCAGCAAGACCTACATCTCTGCTTTATTGACCTGGTCAAGGGCTATGATACCATCAGTAGGCCTGGGCTCTGGGTTGTTCTTCGTGCTTTTGGAGTACCTGACCCTCTGCTCACGATCATTAAGGACCTTCATGATGGTGAGCGGGCCCGGGTAAAACTACGTGGCCGAGAGTCAGAGTCATTCCCTGTACACCTTGGGGTGCAACAGGGATGTCTTCTGGCTCCCACATTGTTTAACATCTATTTTGACCACGTAGTTCGTGAAGCCTTCAATAGCTGTACTGGGGGAATCTCCATTTGGTACAGATATAATGGGAGGCTGATCGATGCCCGGGTGCGGTCAAGGGATGGCTCCCTATTGCTCAACCACGTTATGTATGCCGATGATTTGGTAATAGCTGCTCATTCAGAGGAGGAGTTGGAGACGCTGCTGCTGAGACTGGAGCGTGCCACTAAGAGGTGGGGCCTTACCATCAGCCCCACCAAAACTAAGCACCTGACTGGGTATTTTGTACCATCGGACACTCCACCCCCACAACTCCCAATCGGTGATGGGGCAATTGTGGAGAGAGTGGAGAGTTTCCCATACCTGGGCAGTGTGTTTATGACCGGCTCCTGTTTAACAGCAGAGGTCTCACCGAATCAGTCGAGCGGCAATAACTTTTTATCGGTTGCTTAACGCTGTGTGGAAGCTACCTGGTCTGTCGCTCCGCACTAAGTTTCAGGTCTTCTCGGCCACGGTCATACCCTCCCTTTTCTATGCTTGCGAAACGTGGACCCCCCTAATGGAACATCTTCGCTGGTTAGAAACATTTAGGCTAGCCTGCCTACAATCCATCCTGGGTTTAACCAGGCTGGATTGTGTGAGGAGCGCACAAATCCTTGAAAGATCTGGGCAAGGTCCCATTGGTGAGCTCCTCCGGCAGGCAAGGCTGCATTGGCTGGGTCATGTAGCCCGCATGCCCAGCCACCGCATGCCGAAACAGCTTTTGTTCAGCCGGATCGAGGGGGCTAAACGGGCGCGGCACGGGCTAGAGAAGAGATGGAGTTATGTGGTACAGGAGGACGTGGAGCTGAGTGGACTTGCCCATGACTGGTACCAGCGGTGTCAAGATCGGCCTCTGTGGAGGAGGCTCGTGAAGGACGCTACTGGGCAGTTGGAGGCAGTCGCCCTCCAATAACAACGGAGGGCAGAGGAGCGACGCTCACAACAACGAGCGGAGCGCCGGGTGGCTAAAGCACAGCATGTTGGCACAGTAGGGGGCACAGGTGGTGCATCAGCCAGTCATCTCAGTCATCTTAGTCGACCCGTGGCACTTGGGTCTGCCCCGTGACCTCCTGCCAGCGGGCGTTCGACACTTTACGTGGCCTCAAGCTGCACATGGCCTGGCACAAGCGTCGTGGTGACATCACCGCCACTTAGTGGCGAATAAGGTTGTTGTTGTTGTGCGTGTGTGTGTGGGGAGCGTTGGTGTAGCGGTTAGCGCGCTGCGCTACGAACCTGGCGACCCGGGCTCGATTCCTGCTCACGTCCAACACTGGTGACGATTATCTGAACCAGTCTTGGGCCTCCTCTAGGTCGGCTCAGCCTCAAATGAGTACCTGGTGCGATGTGTAACATCGCCACTAGGGAGACCAAAAAGGCCAGGCATGGTGTTGGCCACCCACCCCCTCGTGTGTCGTGCCGGCCTTTATAGGTGCTCGCTAACTGCACTTGCCCCTACAGTCTGGTAAGGCTATACAGAGGATATTTTTTTGTGTGGGGGGAGCGGTGGTGTAGTGGTTAGCGCGCTGCGCTGTGAAACCAGCGGACTCGATATTGATTATCGCTCACAGCCAACACCATTGACGATTATCTGAATCGTCAATGGGCCTCCCCTAGGTCGCCTCAGCCTCAAATGAGTACCCGGTGCGGTGTGTAAACATCGCCACTCGGGAGACAATGGCGCTAGCCGTGGTGCTAGCCACCCAGCCCCTCGTGTGCCGGGCAGGCCTTCATAGATGTTCGCTAATGGCACTTGCCCCAACAATAGTCTATGCAGGGTGTAATGGAGATTACATACATAGACTGGGAGCGAATGCAACATGGACAATACTAAAACATTTTAATGGTGTTTTCATAATCGTGGGCATGCCACATGGCTCGGAACACACGAATCTCGAACCGAAAATATGGAACGAAAGCTGAAGAGTGCACAGGGAAGGGTGGAGGGAGGCCTTTGAATCACACCAAGAGACACAAGGACGAACACGGGTACCAGGGGATGTGCGCGAGTGCGGAGACCTCGCGTTTCGCCGCTAATTAGAGTGAGCCTGGCTCGGGCAGGACCCGTCAGGGGCGGGAGGGATGTCGGGCCCGTGGTCGAGACTATCGATGGAGCGGCAGCCAAAGGATGGGGAAGAAACCAACCCGCGAAGACGCCCACGGAGAGCGGCGAGCGACAATGGCTTCGGCGGTGTGCAGGGGCCTGGGTGGTTCTTTGCATCCCGGGACCTTGAGAGATGGCGACGGCTTGCGAAGGCCTTCATCCAGCAGTGGATTCATCTTGGCTAATAGTATTGACATGATGGTGGTGGTGGTGAAGATAGTTGTGTCGATGATGATGATGATGGTGGTGGCTGTGGCGGTGAGGATAGTAGCGACGATGATGATGGTGGTGTTTAGGATTGTTAGTGGTGATGGTGGCGAGGATATTGGCGATGCAAATGATGGTGAGTATAGTAGCGACGATGATGATAGTGGTGGTGAGGATTGTTAGTGATGATGGTGAGGATAGTGATGATGATGGTGAGGATAGTGGGGGTGATGATGGTGGTGGTGGTGAGGATTGTTAGTGATGATGGTGGTGAGGATAGTGATAATGATGGTGATGAAAGTGGGGGTGATGATGATGATGATGGTGGTGAGAATTGTCAGTGATGCTGGTGGTGAGAATTGTCAGTGATGGTGGTGAGAATTGTCAGTGACGATGGTGGTGAGAACTGTTAATGATGATGGTGGTGATGGTGAAAATTGTCAGTGATACAGTGATGCGGCAATTCTGAAGCTTGGGCATTGTTTTCGTTTTTAATCTGAAAGCCGAGCGTAGGATTTCGTCTAACGGAGTAACATTTAGAACAAAACAAATAAAAAATGGGATTGTTACTCAAGAGGCGAAAGCAATTGGGGGTTTGCGTTGCTGTTGTGGGGGTGCTTGCAGCTTGGCGATGACACGCGCATAAATCTCTCGACGAAACCCACAGGGGGCGAGGCGTGGAACGGGTTTCGCTCCGGAGAGATCCTCCCGACAGAAACCCACGACGCACGCACGGGGTGGGGGCGTGGGGGGCGTGGGGGGCGTGGGGATGGGGGCGTCGGGGCTTGGAGGGGGTGTGGGAGGTGGGAGCATGGGAAAGAGGGTGAGGGACGTGGGGGGGGGCGTGGGAGGTGAGGGAGTGAAGGGTGGGGGTCGGGGGTTACTCGCCGAGTGCCCGAGACGCCGTGAGTCCGGGCTTGGGGCTGTCGTTTGCTACGATCTACCGCCTGGGACCACGTGGCCGGATTATGACGTCACAGGATTGCGAGAGATGGCGGCGGCGGCGGCGGCTTTGGGGTGGCTTTCATCCAGCAGTGGATTGACCAAAGCTGATGATGACGATGAATATCAACAGAAGCCAAACGAAAATGAGACGCGAAAATGTAACGGGTGTTACTTTTACGGCACATTAAAGCAACGGTGTTTTTGTTTTTCTTATCTTTATTATTCTCATTCTTATATTCATTTGACGAATCGATGGTCAAAAAATCAGGCACGCGGAGTCAATGTTAGGTAATTTATTTTAAAAGGCTTTAAGCTTCGCATAATACAGCGCACTCTCCTTAATTATTCACGACGTTTTAATGGCTGATGCCTCCTTCGACTGAAGCTACTCGGAGGCTGTCGAACACTCCCGTCACTGATCTCCGGCACTCCACGCAGAACGGACGAACAGAGGGGGTGGGGGGGGGGGCCCGAAAGAAGGGAACATTTGCCATTATTCAGAGCGTGCACGTGTTTCTACAAAGACAAAGGTCCCCCCCCGTATAGCCTTAGCAGACTGTTGGGGCAAGTGCCGTTAGCGAGTAGCGCCTACGAAGGCCGGCGGCACGGCACACGAGGGCGTGGGCGGACAACACGACGCCCGGCCGCCTTTGTCTCCCTCGTAACGATGTCTACACACCGCACCAGGTATTCATTTGAGGCTGAGTCGACCTAGGGGAAGCCCAGCACCGGTTCAGGTGATCGTCACCGGTTTTGGCCGTGAGCGGGAATCGAACCCGGGTTGCCAGGTTCGTAGCGCAGCCCGATAACTGCTACACTGCCGCTCCCAACGCACGTGTATACACAAGCACAAAGTACGCTTGTCACACATTTGCACACACCAAATCCCAGGTCTGACACATGTTTATAAGTCCGTCCAGGTCTATTGTCACAACCGTGCAGTATTATTTTCATGTATCTCTACACAATGCCCGTACCAGATTTCAATGCAAATCAATTCCTTCCACCCCGAACACCGATGCCAATATCCCAGTTTCCAGAGTCAAACCCAGGTCGAACCGGGACAGGTGGTAACCATACTGCACGGCCCTTTGTCAATGCTCTGCTGGACGAGGGCTCGATTCTCACCGTCGTGTGGGTCATGGGGGGTTATAGTAATACGTTTTACCCTTTTCACTGGCACAAAAACTGACACCTTTATTCAAGGCATCATGTCTGCAATAACCACAACACAAGCAGTCAAAATGCAAACAAAAGAGACAACTCTGATAATAATATGCACTGTCCTTGAATTTGATTGGTCCACACCCGAGACGGCTTTTCTTAGAGCCTAGTCTCCACTGGTGTTGGACCAGAAGACGACAAAAGGCGTTGTTTGACCATACTTCGCCTCTCTGGTCAGTCGGCTGTAGCTGGGAATCGAAGTCAGACGGTCAGGTTCATAGTGCAGCGCGTTAACCACCGTCCCACCCCTCCATCAGATTCACGTGGGGGGGGGGGGGGGGAGGGGGCTCTGCCCTGCGGCCTGTAACCCAGCACTATGTAGGCAGCAGCGAGGGTTGGTGGATGACACAGACGTCGTGAAGCTCCCGTCTCGTGGGCATCGGAGCGGTGCCGTGCCCCGGCTCGCCAGGTGAAGGCGGTAGAGCAAGTGTGGACTCCATACGCTCCATCTGCATGGGATAAAGTGTTGGGGATTTCTCTCCGTTTCCTACATTTATAAACACTCATTAACTGGCTGAAAACATCTTAATATGTAGAGGACCGCAGAGCTTACGCAATTGCTTGGTAGCGACGGCAGCTGCTGCTGCCTTCCCGCTCGTCTGTGGCTCCTCCTCGCGTCTCTGAGTCGTTCTCTCTCTTTGAGTCGTTCCCTCTCTCTCTGAGTCGTTCTTTCTCGCTGTCTGAGTCGTATCGTCTCTCTCTCTGAGTTTCTCTTTCTCTCTGCTTCGTTATTTCACTCTCTCGCCGAGTCGGTTTTTCTCTCTTTCTCTGAGTCGTTCTTTCTCGCTGTCTCAGTCGTTTGCCCTCTCTCTCTCTGTCTCTGATTCGTTCTTTCATTCTCTCTTAGTCGTTCTCTCTCTCTGAGTCGTTTGCCCTCTCTCTCTGATTCGTTATTTCACTCTCTCTGAGTCGTTCTCTCTCTCAGAGTCGTCTCTCTCTCTCTCGACGAGAATGCGCGAATTCTGTGCGGCGGTGTCTCGTTCCAAGTTAAATGTATCACTGTTGTTGTTGTTGTGCCAGCGTACCAAAGTTCAAGTAGCCGATTCTCACTCGCTCGATTCCGTAGGTACGCGTCGCGAGCGTGAGTGTCGATCTTAATCTGCGACTCGATAGACACTTTTACACGCCCCATTGGCCATCCACGCAAATTCCAACGCAGCACGCGCGCACGAGATTTACATAACCTCGGGGCATGCCGACGTGGTTAAACACAGCACATAAACTGATTTGAGCACATGGTAAATGTTCCACTTAGGAATCTCAGGAAATAAATTATCGCGGGCTGCAAATGTTAATTGAATCGTGGCCAGTGTTGGTCGTTGTAATTATACGTGGCCAGCGTCCTTGCGAACACGATATAATATGTCAGTATTTGCCGTAGGTCGTGAGACTTTGTGACATGAGCATGATTAAAGGTTTTAGGTGAAAATGTATTTGAACGTTATCTCATCAACGGCGCTCAGAGCTGGCGAGTTTGATATGTCGTATGTCCCTCGCCTGATCAGCAGAAGGAGTGTGGGTTCGATCCCGGACCCGGACGGTGCCTTTTGTTGTATATTTGGAGTTTGCGTGTTCTCTCTCGTTTCACGTCGCGTGGATTGTTATCCGGGTTCTTCCGGTTTTTGCCCCTCCCCCCCTCTCCTCCACATTTATAATTAACATGCCTCTAAATGATTTGGCTGCTGCTATAAATTCCCACGTGTGAGTTTGATGATGATGATATCAAACTTGATTTGAAGCTTTCGTGACTGCAGGAATTGCTGATTGGTTCTTTCGGTAAAGTCAGATAGAAAGAAAATAAATTAAATAATAGAGTACGACGTTTCGATTGCAACACAAGCAATCGTCATCAGGTAGAACTAAATTTGAGAGAGAGACAAAACACAGACACGGAGACACACAGACAGACACACAAACAGAGAGAGAGACAACACAGAGTCACGCAGAGAGAGACACAACATAGACACATAGACAGACACACAAGCAGAGAGAGACAACGCAGAGACACGCAGAGAGAGACACACAACATAGACACACAGACGGACACACAAGCAGAGATAGACGGACACACAAGCAGAGATAGACAACACAGAGACACACAGAGAGAGAGACACATAACATAGACACACAGACAGACACACAAGCAGAGAGAGAAACAACACAGAGACACACAACATAGACACACAACATAGACACACAGACAGACACACAAGCAGAGAGAGAGAACACAGAGACACACAACATAGACACACATAGACACACTCTGTGTGTCTCTGTGTGTCTATGTGTTGTCTCTCTCTGCTTGTGTGTCTGTCTGTGTGTCTCCGTGTCTGTGTTTTGTCTCTCTCTCAAATTTAGTTCTACCTGATGACGACTGCTTGTGTTGCTATCGAAACGTCGATTCCATGGTGATATCAGCCACGGTGACGATCAGCTATCATCACAAATGGCCAGAGCAACGTGGCTCAGTGTGGGGCTTTACCTGGTAGAACAAAACAGTTGTGGGTGCTGGAAGCAGACCGGTTGATGCGCCTGAGAGGCAGCGAAGTGCCGCGCAGGGCCTCTGTCAACAACAAAGGGCCTTTGTCGGTGAAGAGAAAGAGCCCGAGTGAACGCACGCTGCCAAGCTGTGCATTAACACCCCTAAGTGCGCATGTTCTCCTTGAGCAACGAATGTTAAAAAAGACAAGAATGCAAATGGTAAAGTTGAGAATTCAAGTTTGAACCAAATAGTCACACCGAAGTTTGTGTGTGTGTGTGTGTGCGTGGTAGTGTTCGCGCGCGGTGCTACGAACCTTTGTCTCCCTAGTAGCAAAACTTTGCCATTTGGGAGACAAAGGCGGCCGGACGTGGTGCTGGCCACCCACCTCCTCGTGTGCCCTTCCGACCTTCATAGTTGCTCGCTAACAGCAATTGCCCCAAAAGTCTGTTCAGGCTTTCCGGGGGATCTTTGTCTTTAGGGAGTGGTAGTGTAGCGGGTAGCGCGCGGCGCTACGAACCCAGCGACCCGAGTTCGTTTCCCACTCACGACTGATAACAGTCGCGAATATTTGAACCTGTCCTCGGCTTCCCTCTAGCCGGTCTCAGCCTCAATAATGAGTGCCTGCTTTCTGTGTATTAAGAAAACACCAGCGCTGCGGAGGAAAGGGCAGCCGGGAGTGGCGCTGGCCACCCACTCTCCTCGTATGCCGTGCCGCTCTCAAAATAGGTGCTCGCAAACCGGCACTTGCCCCAACAGTCTGTTGAAGGCTATACGGGGGGGGGGGATCTTTGTTTTTGCCCTTTGTTATGTAGAATCAAGACAAGCTATCTCCCTGCTCAACAAAGCAATCACACAGTCGCGAAATCATTGAAGATTTGAATTAGCGGCGTGGTTGGGGAGAATGTAAATTAACAAAATAAATGAGCAGGGAATGTCTCCTTTCCATATCCGTATCCCCATTTTAAAAATATGTAAACGTGTTTTTGTTGTTGTTTACTTCCCATCAGCCACCGCACGTCCAGCAACACTTAATTGCGCCTGTGTTTGTGTGCATGGCTGGCTTAGTCAATTGCTAAAGCAGTGGTTCTTCTTCTTAACCTGGGGTGCACGCACTCCCTTTGGGGTGAGAGATGTCCTTTCTGGGGGTGCGAGACATGGCCAGTTTTTTTAATATAAATCATCAAAAAACACAAGCTAAGCACGGGCACGTAAGTACAAACTGCTTTGTTTAATCAAACTCATCTATTCATTCACTTTGTACTTTTGTTTAACAATTGAGAATCAAAGGGGTGCAAGGCTGCCGTAAAGGTAAAGTAGCCGCGTCGCAGGCTCAAAGATGCCCGCTTAGCTTGAAGCTTCCGCTGTCTGACAAAATCGGGCGAACTCCGCGTTGATTTTATTCGTTACGTTTCCAACATTTAATGAACGCAACGTGTTCACGTGCATATATAAAACGCGACATCAAACAACAACAACAACAACAAAAGCGACATTGTCTTTAGAAGTAAAATTTCAATAACTATATTTTTTGCCGGATTGATGTATGCCAGGAACGTTGCGTGAAGTTAATAAATTAATTGGTGGTAATGCTGCTGCTGCTGATGCATTGGCCGCGGTGCAATAGAATGTTTTAGAAAACTAAAACAAGCTTCACCACATTCGTCAATAAAATTGTGTGGCCTTAGAATTATTCGTATTTAGGTGACGTTTGGGCAAAGGTGGCCTTATTAATAACAAAACCGTTCGCGTGCCACGAACAGGGGTCGTTTCCCGAAACGTCGCTTAATTATTGTGTTCGTATCGTTTTAAGGGCACAGTGTTATTGACGGATGTATTGAGGTTTTTTTTTGACGCAAAATAAATCTGCAGTCGTCTCACATTTTTGTACCGCACAGAGGAGAAAGTGCAGGTCGAGGCCCCGTGAATAATGTTGATATGAAATATCCACCTTGGCAAGTGGCCAGAACAACAACTTAGAGACTGAGCAAGTTTCACCCATCCTTCGCGTCTGCTGCGAGAAACTTAGAATCTGCCGCTTTAAATTTACGGTTGTTTAAACTAAGAAATGCATATTTTCCATTTTCATAGCAGTGTTGTTGAACAAATGTTTTGAGTTATTATTATTTGTGATTATGCGTTGTCAGGGCAGACCCAATGAAGGTTTCTGTCTGCCCAGACAACACTCAGCTACCCCAGTACAACCACCTGTACTCTGGCGGAACAAGCAGACTACTCCACTCAGCTACCCCAGTACAACCACGTGTACTCTGGCGGAACAAGCGGACTGCTCCACTCAGCTACCCCAGTACAACCACGTGTACTCTGGTGGAACAAGCATACTACTCCACTCATTTACCCAAGTACAACCACGTGTACTCTGGTGGAACAAGCGGACTACTCCACTCAGCTACCCCGGTACAAACCACGTGTACTCTGGCGGAACAAGCGGACTACTCCACTCAGCTACCCCAGTACAACCACGCGTACTCTGGTGGAACAAGCGGACTACTCCACTCAGCTACCCCAGTACAACCACGTGTACTCTGGTGGAGCAAGCGGACTACTCCACTCAGCTACCCCGATACAACCACGTGTACTCTGGTGGAGCAAGCGGACTACTCCACTCAGCTATCCCAGTACAACCACGCGAGGAGACGGAGCGATCAAAGATGAGTTCATGCGCAGAGGTGCTCGGTGTTGAGTGATATATCGCAGGATCGTGTGAAAGAGCGTGGCGGAGGCTTTGGGGGGAGGTCTTCATCCAGCAGTGGATTGACCATGACGGATGACGATGGTTTGATGTGTATGAAGGGTATTGTGTCAAAAGTTTAAGAAATACATCGTTACAGGCCAACACACAAACTACATATAAATTCAGAATATTCAGAATGGAATCTGACAATGCAAACTATTCAAAAAATGTACATTGATTTTTTTTGTTTTTGCATACAACTTTTAACAAACGTTCAAGGCAGCATAACAGGGGTTTTTTTCTACGTGGACGTGTATGTATTTAGGACGGCTGCGAATAATTTATAAAAATGCGTCAACTGAATATGTATATATAAAAACAATGAAGTTCGGCACATTACCTTCGCATTTTATGGTTCGCAACAGTTTTTGTTCCTGGCGTGACCTTCGCAGATCTGCAAGTGTGTGGTTAGCGCCGTTGAAGGAAGACGAGAGGGAGAATTTGCAATAGCATTCGTTAAATTCCAGGTATGAGTAAGGGTTGTTATTTACGTATTATTGTTCTACGCGTGATATGTTTTAAGATGGAACATTTCGGTTTTGCAAGGATGTGGCAAGCGCGATTGTACTCCTCACCATGCTTATACCATTCAAACATGGAAAGAAAAGAACACACACACACACATATATAATATAACGTATATATAATGTCTCCCACAACACACGGATGTGTAGAAATACTACGCAACATCATCAGACTATTCCCACCCACGAAGCCAATATTCGGAGCGGTTCAACGCACAAACACGCGTGGCCGATTCGCGAAGGCTCAACCGTAAGGCATCGACTCGCTGTCAAGAAGCCACCGGATCCATGCACTTTTACATCCTAGATTGAACACTCGTTTTTTGTGTGTTTAGTTTAGGCCGTCCTTCCCCACACCTCCGATTAGCAACGTCGGTCATGTACGGTGCGAGAGAAGTTCGGCATGCACGCGTTCAACGATGATTCGGTTTGTAACGCGCTGCTGCCGCACGGTATTCGCTCGCTTGTCATAGAGAGAGAGAGAGAGGACGACTCAGAGGCGTCAGGAGGAGGAACCACAGACGGACGGGAAGGCAGCAGCAGCAGCAGCAGTCGCCACGCTATGAGCCGGCGCTACCAAACAATTGCCTAAGCTCTGCGGTCCTCTATATGTCAAGGCGTTATCGGCAAATGAATGAGTGGTTACGGAGAAAACCCACGCACGCGTGAGCGAGGGGGAAACACTCTATCCCATACACGCGGAGCAGGTGGAGTCTACTGCCATAAAAAACAGGCCTTTTGGGTTAGATCGCGTCACTATAATTACGTCGTTAAACCCGCCACCACTCGACACAGCCAATTAGTAAGGATTTTTACGTAAACAGAACATGCCAATTTGTTGCTAGTACAGCACTTCGGCGTATTGGAGAGGAAATCCACGACATTTATAACCTGAGTACGACGTTTCACCAGTAATTACAACTAGCTTCATCGCCGTACTCAGATTGTAAATGTTGTGGATTTCCTCTCCAACACACAACCGGTGTGCTGTACTCGTGACGAATTGGCCACGTTCTGTTTACGTGACAAATCTTACTAATTGGCTGTGTCGGGTGGTGGTGGGTTTAACGACACATTTATATATTTACACGATCTAACCCCCCCAAAAAGCCTGTATTAATTATGGATGCTATTGGTCGCGTTAGCCTACTGCGTGTTAAACTGGAGTCCACTCGTGAACTGCACCGCCTTCTCCTGGCGAACCAGGGGTGCGCCCATCTGTGCGGTGATCCACCAACCCTGACTGCTGCCTCCACACTGCTGGATTATAGGCCACGTGCGTAGCCACCGCCACAAGTACACATACCAACAGAACTCATCTCATACGTCAACAATACTGTGGCTTTAATCGACAAAAAGTACATAATGGGCAATGCCCCTTCTTCATAGCACACAGATAATGAGGCTAGAGAGGTAGAGGAGAACAGAGTTGGGGACTGCACATTGTACCAGGGTACTGACCTCGATAATCGAACGCGGGACTTTATACCCTGGTATATAAATCATACTACTGGACATCTGCGAAAAAGAGCTTCATAGCTCATCGGATTCCTCCAGGCGAAATAAAAATTCCGATTCTGATATTATGGTATCAAGTGCAGTCTCCAATTTTCATTATCCACTCGATGTGCTGTGAAGAAGGGTCATTTCCCGAAACGTCGCCTATTATACAATAATCATCTTCTTCCATTTGCTGCAAGAAAATATTATTTTAAAGCAGTCAAACGCGGCGTTTTATGTCAGGGGCTAATACGTGTGTGGAGAGAGAGAATGAGGTCCTGAGAAACATCCTCCTAAGGTTCAGCCTCCACTTCTCCCCGACGGTCCTAATCTTTGGATACCCGAAGGGCGACGGAACCCAACATCTTCAGGGGCAGGTCAACGTGCTCGTCGGCTACGCCAAGCTCGCCATATACAGGGCGAGGAAGGTGGCCCTGGAGGGGCAACGTCCGGCCAGCAGCCTGGGCATCTTCCGTGCTCTGGTCGGAGCCAGGGTGTGGCTGGAGTTCTGCCACGCACGGCTGACCCACGCCGTGCCGGCCTTCAATGAGCAGTGGGCGCTGGAGGAGGCCGTGTGCTCGGTGGCAGATGACAGAGAGCTCTGCATGCAGATTGTGAGCTACCCGTCGGAGACCGTTGGACTGCGAGAAGGTCTGCGTGCAGATGCAGCACTTGTTGTAGTTAAAAGGAAAGAGCGAGAGAGAGAGCGAGAGAGTGAGCGAGAGAGAGAGCGAGAGAGAGTGAGCGAGAGAGAGAGAGCGAGAGAGAGAGCGACATGGAGTAGGAAGAGAGGGGTTAGAGAGAGGGGGGGGGCAGAGAGGGGGGTAGAGAGAGAGGGAAGGGGTAAGGAGAGCAGAGCGAGAAATCTTTTGTTAAATCTTTCATTAAAAAAGAGGGAGGGGGTTACATAAAGCAGAGCATAAAAAAACAAAGCAAAGTGCCGACTACACCGAGCATCTCCTCGTTTCCTCTGATCGTAAAAAAACAAACAAACAAAAAAGAGAGAGACAGAGATGGAGAGAGTTGAGAGAGTCAGAGAGAGATAAAGAAAGATAGAGGGAGACATAGACTTTTATTGCCGCCAGCAGCAACAGTACTGGAGGCGATTCAGATATGAAATACACAGTCACCAGCAACACAAATATAATCGCTATGAATCCACGCGTTGTGGCGCTAAATGCACCGCGCACAACACAAAAGAAAAGTCACGTGGTGGTGGTCATCGCGCACGCCACGGTGACGAGCGAGCGCTTCAGAAGGTGAACACGTGGGGTGCCGTCCACGCTGATACAGAGATTGGCTTGTCCGGCTCCCCAGCGTTTGAAGAAGACGCGCTGCACGTCACCGACATGTGTGTGTGGTACGTGGCGTGCTCCAGCCGGAGCCGCGCATTGAGCAGGTCCCTGAACACTGGAAGCAGCACAGAACAGCCGTCAGTGTCACCTTCCAGAATTTTTTTCCTCGTTCTGTACAGAACAGAGAGACAGAGAGACAGAGAGAGAGTGGCAACTCGGAGCAGTCGGAAGAGGCGCTAATTGAATGCGACTTTGAAAATGAGTTCCAGCTGCGCTCGAGCCCGCGAAGAACGAAAGAGGCACCCAACTCTCGACGCGTCCCGCCTTGCGCATGCAGAGAAGAGGGTTTGGGGGAGTAGGTGGGGGGGGGGGAGTGGAGGAGTGGGGTTCTAGTTGGAGCTGCGGCTTCACAGCGCTCAGCACGGCGCACGGCTCACACGCGCGCGCGTCCCACTTCTCCGACTTGAGAGCAATATTTTTTTCTCCAGCGAAACTTCCCCCCACCTCCATCTGAACCGACTACTGGAGTAAACGCAATGTTTTCCAATCCTCCACCGCCCCCCCCCCCCACCGCTACCAACACATTCTACTGCCCGAGTGATTTTTTGTATTCTTTCATATATTTTTAGACATCAAATGAGATCAACGACACCGCGCGGATCATCGCATTTTGTGGCAAGAATGTGACGAGGATTCATTGAACTCGGTACTTTATGAGCAATGCTAATTATATGCGAATTTAATTGCTCACTTATTCCCCGGAGAGCCACGCCGAGTCGTAGAGACTCTGATGCAGGAGGGTTCTGCTACTGCTCATAGTGCATTTGAGGTTTTCCTTTTAAGATGTTTTTCAGCCAGTTCATGACGAGTGTTTATTATCCGCTGCTCCGATCTGCACGGTTGGCTATGTACGGTGCGAACGAAGTTCAACATGCACACGTACAGTCACGTGGGGGGGGGGGGGGGGTGCGGTTAAACCGTAGCACCCGGATAAAACCCAAAACGCCTTTTGCGCGAAGGGGGCAACGCTCTATCCCGCGTACAGATCGGGGACACAGTTGGCGATTAGTCCACTTGCTGGACTGCCCTCTCATGGCGAGCCAGGGGTATGGCACCTCCTCGACACCACCCACGGGGAGGAAGGGAGTTTCATAACATCTGTGCGGTGATCCACCAACCCCCGCTGCTGCCTCCACAGTGCTAGACCACAGGCGTGCACAACCACCACCACCACCCAGTACATCACCATTGACCTGCCCGCCCGGTAGTTGAAACAATTGGACACGTTTCTTAACCCCCCCCCCCCTCCACCGCTACCATCCGAGGTCTCTGTCCACCCAGCAGTATACATTTGGTACACAAGTCAGACGATCTGCGGCAGATCGCGTGTGTGGTAGGGTAAAAAGTGTGGGTATACTCCCAACAAATGATCTACGATGTGCGGGCCAGCATGGAGGAGTTATTCCAGAGCAGCCTTTAAGAGCCGCGCTGTCCAGAGCGAGCAAGGCATTGCAGGGCTGCGCCTTTACCGTTAACATCATCATCGTCGTCGTGGTACCTGATGGCCCTGTTTGTCCCAGAGTCACACCTCAGTGGCAGTCGCAAAGGAGTGGAACGTGACCAAGCGGAGATGGAGCCATGTCATCAGCTCGCGTGCTGATGCCACGGGATCGCCAACAGCGGCAGCGGCGGCTTGTGGAGGCGTTCATCCAGCAGTGACATTGACCCTGACTGATGATGAAGATGGTGCTGATGATAACCTGATGTGCATTTAGCGAGAGTCAAAGGGGGGGGGGGGGAAGACACCAATCTCGAACGCTAAATGCTTTTGAGCAGATAAGATCTACGGTTACACCCCCCCACCTCTCTATCTCTCTCTCCAAGATTCATTCATGATTTATTTACAACTTTACATTGATAAGAAAGCTCACAAATTGTCGATGATAGAGATAAACAGCGGCTGCGTAAAACATTGCTGGGGCAATGGAGGGGTGGGGGGCGTGGGGGGTGGTGGTGGTGGTGTGGGGATGACTATGCCTCTCCCTTCTACGATGCACAGACACAGACACTGGCCCCTCGGTTCATTAAATAATCAAATACGAATTGATTCAGCGCGCTGCAAGCCCGCCACGAAGTGATGAATCGAGCTCGGGTTTCCGATTCACGCAGACACGGGGAGCCAGCTGAATTGCGGCGAGGTCTCTGATGCGAATGGAGGCCTGCGTAACTCCGAATGGGTCACGTTCACCGCCGATGTACCGATGTTACCACGCGGTGTGGTAAGCACGCGCGCGCACCAGCGCCCGTACCGATCCACCGCTGGATGAACGGCTCACCACGCCATGTGTGGTGTCGACCGTAGGGTGGATGGTGGAGGGCGGGGGGGAGAGGAGAAAAGGGGGTGGTGTGACCATTCTTCATCACGCTGGCTCTGGTGAAAGGGACTCAGATCGATAGCACTCGCCACTGATGTTCGCCGGGATTTAAACTTAGGTCAACGCGCCAGGTTCAACGAGCAGTGCGCTAATCGTAAGGGCACCGCTCCCCGAATATGCAGCGCCGTATATACGCCGCTCACACAGGCACCAATACACACACACGCACACACGGATGCACACGAATGCATGGATGGCACTCCCACACATATTAACACATACCGTACACATACTCACAAATGCAAAGGTAAAGATAACCCATGTGGTTTACACAGATTGTCGGGGTAATTGCTGCTATGCAAACTCACACTCCCTTCACAAACGCACCACCACCACCACCCAGGCAAAGCCAAAGGCGCGGCCCTGAAATGGCACGCTCATGGGACACCTCTCACCACCACTAACAAAGGCATCAAATTACGCTCATTAAACACAAAACGGCTGTTTAAAGGGCAGAGGGCAGTCATTGAGAGTCGCAGCAGAAGGGCGCAATTAGCACAAGGCGGATGATGAAGATGATGATAAAGGAAGACCGGGACACGCAAAAAAAAAAACGTGACTAGGCAAGCGTTTTCATTCCTCGGCAGCGTTAATGTCTTAGAGGAAACGAAGTAATGGATTCATTATTGCGACGACGACTCGGAGTCGTTTACGGCGCTGCGCCACTTAAACGCTGAGCGATGCCGCCCCAGGGGCTCCGCGTGAGCAGCGGGGAGCGCCTCCTGCACCGCCGCTTCCTTGCGCACAACCACACGAGACCTGTCGGTAGCGGCGGTGTTGGGTGGTGGTGGTGAGTGGTGGTCGTGTTGAGTGGCGGTGGTGTTGAGGATGTGCGGTGGTGGTGGTGGCGGTGGTGTTGGGTGGTGGTGGTGAGTGGTGGTCGTGTTGAGTGGCGGTGGTGGTGGTGTTGAGGATGTGCGGTGGTGATGGTGGTGGTGTTGGGTGGTGGTGGTGAGTGGTGGTCGTGTTGAGTGGCGGTGGTGGTGGTGTTGAGGATGTGCGGTGGTGGTGTTGGGTGGTGGTGGTGGTGGTGAGTGGTGGTCGTGTTGAGTGGCGGTGGTGGTGGTGGTGTTGAGGATGTGCGGTGGTGGTGGTAGCAGCGGTGTTGGGTGGTGGTGGTGGTGAGTGGTGGTCGTGCTGAGTGGCGGTGGTGGTGTTGAGGATGTGCGGTGGTGGTGGTGGCGGTGGTGTTGAGTGGCGGTGGTGGTGGTGTTGAGGATGTGCGGTGGTGGTGGTGATGTTGGGTGGTGGTGAGTGGTGGTCGTGTTGAGTGGCGGTGGTGGTGTTGAGGATGTGCGGTGGTGGTGGTAGTGGTAGCGGCGGTGTTGGGTGGTGGTGGTCGTGTTGAGTGGCGGTGGTGGTGGTGTTGAGGATGTGCGGTGGTGGTGGTGGTAGTGGTAGCAGTGGTGTTGATTGGTGGTGGTGGTGAGTGGTGTTGAGTGGTGTGGTGGTGTTGAGAGGTCGTGGTATTGATTGGTGGTGGTATTGATTGGTGATTTTGAGGATGTGGTGGTGGTGTTGATTGGTGGTGTTGGTGGTGGTGTTTATTGGTGGTGTTGAGAATGTGTGGTGGTGGTGGTGTTGAGGATGTGGTGGTGGTGAGTGTTGGTGTTGGTAGCGGTGGTATTGGTTAGTGGTGGTGAGTGGTGGTTAGTGGTGGTGAGTGGTGGTGTTGGTGGAGCTGAGGAGTGATACTGGGTGGGTAGAGTCACGTACACAACACAAAAACAAAGATCCCCCGTATAGCCTTAGCAGACTATTGGGGCAAGTGCTCATAGCGAGCACCTATGAGGGCCGGAACGGTACACGAGGTGGTGGGTGGCTAGCACCACGCCCGACCGCCTTTGTCTCCCCAGTGGCGATGTTTACACACCGCACCAGGTACTCATTTGAGGCTGCGTAGACCTAGGGGAGGCGCAGAACCGGTTCAGATATTCGTCACCGATGTTGGCCGTGAGCGGGAATCGAACCCGGGTCGCCGGGTTCATAGCGCAGCGCGTTAATCGCTACACAACCGCTCGCCACGTACACACACACTGACACAAAGATAAAGATCCCCCGTATAGCCTAACCAGACTGGAGGGGCAAGTGCTGTTAGCGAGCACCTATAAAGGCCGGTACGGTGCACGAGGGGGTGGTGTAGCCAGTACAAAGATAAAGGTCCCCCGTGTCCCCGCAGTGCCGATCTTCACACACACTGCAGCCGGTGCTCATAATTATTTAAGGCTGAGTCGACCAACACGCGCGCGTGCGTGTTTCTTGCAAGGGGGAGCGGTGGTGTAGCGGTTAGCGCACTGCGCTACGAACCGGGCGATCCCAGCTTCGATTCCCGCTCACGGCCAACACCAGTGACGATTTATCTGAACCGGTCGTGGGCCTCCCCTAGGTCGACTCAGCCTCAAATGAGCAGCTGGTGCGGTGCGTAAAAACATCGCCACGAGGGAGACAAAGACGGCCCGGCGTGGTGTTGTCCAACCACCCACTCGTGTATCGGTGCTCGCTAACAGCACTTTCCCCCAACAGTCTGTTAGAGGCTATACGGGGGATCTGTGTCTTTGTGCCTTGGTGGTGCGTCGCCTGCGCTCCTTGCACGTGGCGTGGAGAGATCGTGTGACCTTAGCGGCGAGAAGCGACACAAAGATCATGCACACAGCGAGAGGGAGTCAGAGGGCGAGAGAAATGTTGCATGGGGGGGGGGGGGAAAGAAACCGCATAAACATACGCTAACAAGCAGGGCAATATATGTGTACTGAAACACAAGCGCGCTGACGAGCAGAGTGTAAGGACCGCAAGAGAAGGAGGAGGAGGAGGAGGGACAGGAGGGTAGCGAGGATAAAGAAGAATCGGAAAAAAGGAGTCGGAGGAGGAGGGAATGAGAAAGGATGACGCTGAAGAGGTAGAAGAGGAGACCGGGAGGAGTTGGAGAATACAGAGGAGGCAGAGCCAGGGGGAGGGGAAGGCAGACACAAGGGAGGAGGGGGATGAAGAGGAGCAAGGAGAAGGGGGAGGAGGAGGAGATCAACAACAGCGAGGTGTAACGATTAATCAATCACGCTTGCGCCAATGCCAGAGAAGCCGATTATGGGCACGGCAACGGAGTGTGGAGTCAGGATTGCCATGCCCCGGACTGTGGGCTCATAATATCACGGAGAAGGGGGGGGGGGGTAGAGTGGGAGGGAGTAGGGTAGGGTGAGGGTGGGGGGCTGCGGAGCGGTGGGGCAAGGAGGGCGGGGGGAGGAGGTCTGAATCTGCAGCAATCGCTGGGTTTAATCTGCGAGCCGGAGCTCTGTTGGTCGGGCGCTGCTGTGTCGAGCAGCCTCGAGCGCTGTTCTCTCTCTCTCTCCAGTCAGGTGCAGCGACTGCATCAGCTAAGAGCGCAGCCACCACCACCACCACGACCACCACCACTTCCTCCTGTTCCTCCTCCTCTGCCGCCGACGCAGCTGCCACTGCTCTTCCGCTGATGCCACTCCGGCCGACGCTGCTTCTGCCGACGACGAAAGAAGAAGGAGGCAGGCGGAGAGACGAGCTGTAGATTCGGGTGCTCGATATCTGCGTGGCGCAAGAGAACGCACCGCTGATCGGTCTTGTGGCCGAGTGCGGCTCTGGCTCGGGGCTGCTCGCTGGGCTGGGCTGGGCTCGGGGAAATGTGACGGAGAAACACAACACGTTGTTGTTGTTGTTGATGGTGGTGGCGGTGTTCTCATCTCCTTTCGCTTGCTTTTTACTTGTTTCGTGAATCTTCCCGTCGCTTGCTAGACACGAGGACTCCTGCGGTAACGCGCGAGGCGAAGTCTGCCGCCCCACGGAACCCCCACCGGGGCGCGATGTGGCTCTTCGTGTGATACTCGAGCCGTGACACAGTCGCGGTTTTCATTTGCTCGGACTTTGTTGACGGCTGCCGGCCCCTGCAGTTACTCCGACGGCGACGGTGATTGATGATGATGATGACGACGATACAGCGCCGCTTATTGCTCCAGCATGTGAAGAGTTCACGGGCACAGTTGCCCACCACCACCACCACCTCCTCCACCTCTTCCTCATCCTCCACCACCGAGCCAACCGGACCGGCACCCGAGCAGGAGGATTGAACGCGCGCAAGTTGAGAGAGGGGCGAACATCTCTCACCATTCCGCTTTGGCAAGAACGTTCACTCAGACGAGGTGGAGCGCGCGGATCGCAGTGCCGGTAGCTCACTCGCTCACGCCCTTAGCGGGCGCTCGTTGGCTTCATTTCATTGTCTCCAAAACCACATCGTCACGTCGTCGTCAGCCTATCTTCGCTGTCATCGCAGCGTCGTTATCATCCCATCCCATCACCACCACCGCTTTCGCCGCCGTCACCGACGTATGCTCTTGGAGCGCGCAGCGGGGAAGGGCTGAGCGTACCACCCAACTACTCCGGGGAAGATCGCAACCCTCCTCAGATGAACAATCAGTCTCGAACCGACCCAACCCGACCCGACCCGGCCAGGACCCGAGCCGGTCCTCATCCCCGGGTGCTTCTCCGCGGGTTCCCTTCGGCTGCCTTGCTGCAACCCACTGCTTCCTCGCCAGTGTTATCCCCCCCCGCCCCCACGCTGACTTGAGATGAGCCGGCTACGCGTGAACGCGATCCTGGGACTCGACGTCAGCGGCAGCGGCGGCGGCGGCGGCAGCAGCAGCAGCACGGCAGGTAATCGAGTTGTGAGCAGTGCTGAGCGCGCTGCGCGAACGTACCTGCAAAATGACCCGAGTTCGATTCCCGCTCACGGCTAATAACGGGCGGAGAATACATTTGAACCGGTCCTGGGCCATCCCGTTGGTCGACCCAGCCTTGGATGAATGCCTGCTGGGGTGTGTGCGTGAAGGTCGGCAATGTGGAGACAAAGGCGGCCGGGCGTGGAGCTGGCCAAACACCACCTCGTGCACTCTTCCGGCATTCATATGTGCTCGCTAACAGCATTTACCCCAACAGTCTGTTAAAGACTACGCGGGTGAGCTTTGCCTTCATCGATTACAATGGAGCGAGCCCTTACCGTGGTGCCGCTTCGCGCACTGCGCTACAAACCCAGCGATCCGAGTTCGATTCCCGGCCACGGCAAAATAACAGCAGGGGTGATTATCTGAACCGGCCATGGATCTCCACTGTAGGTCGACTCAGCCTTCAATGAGGACTGTACCAGGTGCGGTGTGTGAACACAATCGGATCTGCAGAGACAAAGGCGGCCGGGCGTGGTGCTGGAAACACCAACCCCAATTCGTCCTTCGTGTCGGCCTTCATAAGTGCTCGCTACGAGCACTTGCCCCAACAGTCCGTGTCGACTACACGTGATATCTTGGTCTTTGTAATAATATACTGCTGGATAAATGGCCTCCTCAAGCCCTGGTCAGTTGACCATACTTCACAGCGCTGGTCCGTGCGGGTTGTTGATGACAAGGGGTTATTGGTCACTCGCCACTGATGCCGTGGTCGGGAATCGAACTCTGACGAGCGGCCTCATAGCGCCATGGGCCAACCAGTCCGGTCGCGTTTCCATCGAAGTACAAAAAAGAATATAAAAAACGATGACACCCATGGCAATGATTTACCCAGGGACGTCTCGTTGAGTCTCAGGACTCTGCGTCACGATGTTCCTGCCGCGCCGAGCATGTTTGGCCAATTCTATGAATGAGCGATTGGCTGAACAGAGTTACTGCACGTCACCTGTATGGGAGCTGAACAGAGTTACTGCACGTCACGTGTATGGGAGCTGAACAGAGTTACTGCACGTCACGTGTGGGGGAACTGAACATAGTTACTGCACGTTACGTGTGGGGAGCTGAACAGAGTTACTGCACGTTACGTGTAGGGGAACTGAACAGAGTTACTGCACGTTACGTGTGGGGGAGCTGAACATAGTTACTGCACGTTACGTGTAGGGGAACTGAACAGAGTTACTGCACGTTACGTGTGGGGGAACTGAACATAGTTACTGCACGTTACGTGTGGGGAGCTGAACATAGTTACTGCACGTTACGTGTAGGGGAACTGAACAGAGTTACTGCACGTTACGTGTGGGGGAACTGAACATAGTTACTGCACGTTACGTGTGGGGGGGGGGGGGCTGAACAGAGTTACTGCACGTCACGTGTAGGGGAACTGAACAGAGTTACTGCACGACACGTGTGGGGGGAGGGGGGGCTGAACATAGTTACTGCACGTCACGTGTGGGGGAGCTGAACAGAATTGCTGCACATTACGTGTGGGGGGGGGCTGAACATATTTGCTGCACGTCACGTGTGGGGGGGGGGCTGAACATAGTTGCTGCACGTCACGTGTATGGGAGCTGAACAGAGTTGCTGCACGTCACGTGTGGGAAGCGACGCTCCCCGGTTAGCGCACGGCGCTACAGACTCCCCCCTCCCACCCCCGTTCCTGCAGCCAGCGATTTTCTTCCCACGGACGGCAAAAGCATCAACGTCGAGTGCTTTCAGAAGCGGTCGTGGGCTTCCCTTAGGTCGACTCAGCCTTTAAATGAGCAGCTGGCGCGGCGTGTAAATCATCAGAGCACCCCCCCCCTACCCCCAGCACAGCCTCGTCTCGCCCCGCTACGTGCGCCGTGCCCACCTTAATAGGCGATCGCTAACAGCACTTTCCCCAGCGGTCGGTGAAAGGCTATACAATGCAGGTCATTCCGGTGCTTACTCAATAGTCCCGAGACTCTCTCCTCTTTCAGGGCGGGAGGGAGGGACGGGTGTCCTGCAACAACGTTTTGGCCAATTCCATTAACGCGCTTCGGGATTCGCGTTGCTGGGGAATCTGTGGACCGAGGGGAGTGTTAACCAGCACACTGCCATCTCCTGGTCACGTTCAGCCCGGCAGCCACCACTACCTACAGCACCTGGCAAGCGCCTGCGGTGGTCACCCGCTATCCAAAGCCTCTGATTTGTTTGTCCATTCGCAAACGTCCACGCCTTTTGTCAGAACCACGCGGCAGCCCGTCGAGACCACGAATCTCTCTTTGAAAGAGGGAGCCGGCGTGTTGCGATGCAACAACAGCGTGGGCTAATGCGCGGCCCTTCATCAACCCACTGCTGGATGAAGGCCTCTCCACGCCTCTCGGTCATGGAGAGGTTGTTGTTGTTGTTGTAGTCGTTTGACCATGCTTCACCGCGCTGGTCAGTGTGCGCCAAGTTCATTTTTCGGATATCGTCTGAAAATTTCGGACGTCATCCGAATAAAATGTCCCCGGCCAAATGGTGTTTCGCGGCCACTGATGTTCGCCGTGGCCTGGTTGGAATACGGAACTCGAGTCGCCGGGGATATATATATGTGTATCATAGCCTCAACTCGCTAACCAACTGCACCACTCACCATTCCACCCTTGCACGAGCGCAATGCGGGCGGGGTAGAAATAATGAAACGGAACAATGGAAATTGCACGCAGCGCTGAAATTTGTGTGTTTTTTTTTAAAAACATTTTTAAAGTGCGGTGTCGTGAACGCGCCAGACAAGCCACGGCCACAAGCGACGGGCGGCGTGGGAGGCTTCTGCCACGTCTGACGCCAGGCGAGGTGTTCTTGTTCAAGTCGCTTCGTGGGTGACGCTGCACGTAGCGAGCAAAACAAAACAAAAAGACGAGAGAACGAGCGATATTGACGGACGGGAGGGAATTGTTATTGTACACGTATGATACTTAACGTAACGTAGTCACGGGGATTATGCAAAGCACTTTTTTTAGTTTTAACCGCCCTTGGTATGTTAAAGCAAACGTTGACGGGGCGAGTTCTTGCAACGTGCGTGCACTTGCCCCAACAGTCCGTTGAGGCTAAACGGGGGGTGGGGGGATCTTTTGTCTTTGTGCAACCAGATCTGCATTGGCTATTGACGCTGGTCGCGAGTTTGGTGGGGTGCGTCTTATGATCCGGAGCGTCTTATGATCCGGAGATTACAGTGTACACGTTCAGGGCCTCCCCTAGGTTAACTCAGCCTCAAATGAGTACCTTGTGCGGTGTGGTAAATATCAGCACTGGAGAGACAAAGGCGGCCCGGCGTGGTGTTGTCCACCCAATCCCCCTCGTGTGCCGTGCCGGCCATCGCAAGTGCTGTTCGCTGACAGCACTTGCCCCTGCAGCCTGACAGGAAGGATCTTATCGCTTTGAGACCACACCTGCATGAACCATCGACAAAGGGCACGGGTTAACTAGGGTGCGTCTTACTTTCCGGAGGGTCTTATAATCCGGGGAAATCGATGTATGGGTGTGTGTGTATATATATACAGAGAGAGAGAGAGCTATACCGAGTCAAAGGCGTATTGCAAGACACGAACCGTGACATTTGTGGAATGGATTTCTGTCTGGCTCAAGGCGTTGTGCCTCTAGACGATACCCCCGCGTGCCTCGAACATCGCGGTACCTGTGAACAGGTTGGGGGGGGGGGGTGCCTCGTGGGCTCTCCATCAGCGGGAGGCGAATTACTCGGTTCACCGATGAAGCGGTGGGATCGTAGATTTGTATTTATTGAGAAGTTAAGTGGTGGGACTGGAGGCCTGGGGCAGTTTGGAACTTGGGTGGAGAGCGGGTGCGGGGGTTGGTCAATCCTGCCCTGTGAATGAAACTTGAAATTGACGTGAGTTTGTTTTAATTCGGAGATTGCGGTTTGTTTGACCATACTTCACCACTCTGGTTAGGGCGGGCTTTTAAAGGAGGACGTACCCAGGGAGGTATCTAAAGCAGAGACTCCGAGTGGGTGAATGTGTTTGCCAAATATCTTTTTTCTAGGCCATCTAAGACATTATTGGAATCCACACCATCCGATCGTCTATCTCTGGATCAGACATCGTTACCATCATCATCGTAATCATCAGCAGCCTTGATAAATCCACTGCTGGATTAAAAAAAAACAACCTCCTTCCAAGTTGTTTCCGTCTCTCGCGATCCAGCGAGTTGTTTGAAGCACGCACGTCGTTTCACTTCGTTCAAGCCACTCCGCGCATTTACCTGGGCAGAACCAGTGCACACACTCACGTGCCTTGGCTGGGGATAAATAACCACAGTATACATTCCAAGCAGCCGAGATCAAATAATTAATCTCTCTGTTGTTGCTGCAAAACCTGCCTGGCCTGGATATAGCATGGCGCAATGAGAATTGCCGCTGTGCAGTTGAATTTCAAATGGGCATTTCCTATTGCTCAGTGGCAATCGGAAGGGTGCGAGTTCACATCTTAATTCAGGGTGGGTGGGGGTGGAGTTGACTCAGCCGATGGTTGCTCCGGGGGTCGACACAACGAGTATCACCTTGTGCCAAAGTAAACAACGGTTTCCCTATGGCGAGACTCGCCCCCTCCCACTTGCGCCCGCCATAGGAATGTGGAATTTCAACGACTGGTCTATATGAAGCATCGCACCAATGGTCATTTGAATTTTCACTTAACGGCGTTTCGTCAATGAGGGCCATTGCCCGAAACGTCGCTTATTATATAGAAGTTTCCTTTTGAGGCCATGACGCAGTGATATTCACGAACGTGTTGGAGTGTTTGTGTGGTTGTTGTTGTTGTCTATGAATGTTGGTTGTGCTTGTGCACCAGCGCAGCAGTGGCACCACTGTCAATTCGTAATGTTGGCGAGATGCCAACGACCTCTCCTGGTCTACAGGAGGTTGTGGGTTCGATCCCCGACCCTGACGCATGCTGTATATTCGAAGTTTGCATGTGTCTCTCTATGCCCACGGCCGCGTGGATTTTTCTCCGGGTCCGCCGGTTTTTCCCTCAACGCTTAGAATCAACATCACGCGCTCAGAGTATTTGGCTGCTCCACATTCCCACGTGATGACAGTCCCGCTTCGTTGGGCTATCATTTGTGATATCTAGGTAGCTTCTGAAAGAGAGCGGTATAGTTCAGTGGGGCCTTACCTGGTAAAACAAAAAAAAAGAGTTTACGTGTTTTATCAACTAAAGTCCCTCCTTAATAGGTGTTTTTGGGGATAACATTGGTCACGAAAGCCCACGTGTTAAACTCAAGTCACTTCTCTAACACGCACGGAGTGGTGGGGGCTGAGTGACCAGTAGCCTCACCATAAGTTTTGCACATCTATACACACACACACAGACACACACACATACACACACACATACACACACACACACATACCCACACACACACATACCCATACACACACATACCCATACCCACACACACATACCCACACAAACACATACACACACATACCCATACACACACACATACCCACACACACACATACCCATACACACAGACACACAATATCTATTTATACCCGTAGCTCCTGTCATCAATACGAACAGATTCAAATTAATGCGGATGGTTGCATCTCACGGGTTGCTAATGTCGGGGCAATGGGGTGGGATGGAAGGGGGCCCTCTGTGAATGAGCGGCGTCACCGCGAGGCCCCACGCGCACGCTCCGTGTCAGCCAGGCGCCGCGTGGACACCCAAATACAAAGAGGCTCGCGCGCCTCGCCTCGATCGCCACGAGCGCCGCGCCTCGATCGCCACGCGCGCCTCGCCTCGATCACCACGCGTGGCGCGCCTCGATCGCCACGCGCGCCTCGATCGCCACGCGCGCCTCGATCGCCAACGCGCGCCAACGAATTCCGCTCTCGTCCAATGCCCGGCGAAGTTTTGCTCCGAAAGATGAAAGGCAACGGTCACCCCCGGCGTAGTTTCGACAGAATGTTTGGGGTGAGTGCTGTTCGCGAGCACCTACGAAGGCCGGCACGGTGCACGAGTCGGCTGGGTAGGGAGGGGGGGTTCAACAACCACGCCCGGCCGCCTTTGTCTCCGCAGTGGCGATGTTTACTACACACCGCAACGGGTACTCATTTAAGGCTGAGTCGACCTAGGGGATGCCCAGGACCGGTTCAGATTATCGTCACTGGTGTTGGCCGTGAGCGGGTTCGTAGCTCAGCGCGCTAACCGCTACATCACTGCTCTCAACGACCACTGCCACCATCACCACCACCATCACCACCACCATTACCACCACCACGTGGTATCACCACCACAACCAGCCTCCCCGTCCCCAATGTATGTCGGGCTAAAGTTGACCTCCATTCACCTTCACTCGACCACTCTGGCGGGCCTCTCTGTGCACCCTGAAGAAGAAAGCCCATGAGCCCGAAACGTCGCCTAGTATATATTTATTGTGAGTCCACACAATGCGATTGACGAAACGCGTTGGATTTGTTTTTTTTGCTCGTTTTAGTGTTTTCTCAACACAATTGTCTTCTCTTGTTAACGGTGTGAATGATTCGGCGTGCACGATGACGGATGGTCGATGGTCAAGGATCACGTCGGAGTGGCAGCCACGAGAAATGGAACGCGTCCGACTTGAGGACCCCCACCGGGGAGGAGAGATGGAGCCATGAAATCATCCCAGCTTCGTGTGCAGGAGGCTGCGTGGATTGCTGCGTCGCGTGACCCGGATAGGAGCACGGCGACTGCTTGGAGTGGGCCATCATCCAGCAGTGGATTGATCACGGATAATCCTGATGATGATGATGATGATGAATTCAACTGGCAGGCCTTCATCCACTGCTGGATAAAATCTCCCCCCCTCCCCGATCCCCACAAGCCTTCGTTATTCTCTCACGATCCCGCGATGCAAACAGCGGACGACCCGTGACCCAACAGCCGCACCGCAACGCGAAACTTCAACCGATTCCGTCGCTCCATCCCTCTCCCTCTCTCTCTCTCTCGACGGTGGACGCCCTTGGGCACCTCTCGGAGTCGCAACCCGCCTGCCTTCGCCGCGAAGCCCTTCGGGGCTATGTTAGCCACAGAGAGCCGCGCTTGACCCAGGTTTAACTGAACGCGGCGAACTGCGCGATGCTGGACGCTCCCGTGCGGCGCGCTTTGGGACGAGCGCGCAGACGCGCACGGCGGCGCGGGAGCTCCTCCACGCGCCCTCTCTGCGCGCGCGTGCGCGCGCGTTCCTGCAGGCACGGCTGATGCGCAGCCCCGCCGCTCCGCTGATTTGATTATAAATATTAGATGGTGATTTAATGCAGCGATTGGCGGAGAGCCATGCTCGGCTGTGTCCGGCGTAATCAGCGGTGGCCGAAGATGATGAAGCGCTACCGCATTCGCGCTCATCTCACCACAACTCCCGCCGCCCCTCCCGACCCCTTGGTGCCCCCCCCCCCTTCATCCACCCCCTCCACCCACTCACCCCCCCACCCACCCCCGCCTTCTCTCCCCACCGCCCCCCTCTCCAACTTCAACCTCCCCCCCCCCCACCCTCCTCTCTCCCTTGACGCTCACCCGGGCACGCACTTGAAATTAGTCACTGCCTTGTTGTGGTTGTTGTTGTTGACGCAAAGCCAATTCGTCCGTGCAATCCGTCCAAGAGGCGACGTTTCGTGCAACGGTCCTGCCATCAGAACAGACGCCTTTCAGTCAACGGGCGGTTGACCGCTTTTCTTCAGCAGGGAGAACAACACGTCGCCTGTTATACAATGTGAAGTCTCCTCCCGGGTTAGGGTCATCGACAATTGAGTTATTTGTGTGTGTGTGTGTTAATTCCCTGCCGTCGTGTGCGTTGCGCACAACTGGCCAGACGCGGGTTTAGCTTTTGGCAGAGAGCGTGACGTCACACTTGCTTTAATTCACGATTGTCACGGCTGGCTGCGTAAGAAGGTCGACGCACGTGGACATGTGCCCACGTGCGCATTCGCGTTTCGCAAGAACAACTCGCGCTCACGTTGTCGCGCCCATTCAGGAAGGAGACGTCTCGGTGAGCACGCGGCCCTCTCTCTCTCTCTGTCTCTCTTTTGTTTTCTCAGCCGACGTGACCCACACTCACTGCAGCTCGTCTCTCTGTGCTTCATTCACAACACAAAACACACATACAACGCAACACAAACAACACACAAATAATACAACTCACACACACACACACTAACCAAACACACACGATCAACACAACCCTCACATAACACAACCCTCACACACACACAACCCTCAAACACACACACAACACACACACAAACAACACAACACACACAAATAACACAACTCACACACACACCAACCACACACACACACGATCAACACAAACCTCACACAACACAACCCTCTCACACACACAACACAACCCACACACAACCCACACACAACACAACACAACCCACACACACACAACCCACACACACACACAAACAACAACAACCCACACACGCAGGGCTCGGATTCGTCTGCCTGCTGCTGCTCTGGCTGTCTCCCGCGAGCACCAGCGACTGCCCCAAGAACTGCAGCTGCTACATGCTGCCCGTAACCGCGAACTGCCAGTCGCTGGGTTTCGTGAGGATCCCATCGGGGCTGCCCAGGAACAGCCACCGAGTGTTGCTTCAGAACAACCGCATCACGGCGGTCCCTCGCGAGAACGCCCTCAGCCCCGACACCGTGGCGTTGTCGCTATTCTCCAACAACATCACCATCATCCAGCCCGGAGCGTTCGCCGCCTTCTCTCGGCTGGACGAGTTGGACCTCGGAAACAACCGTTACCTGCAGTGGCTGGACGCGGACACGTTCCTCGGACTCGTGAACTTGCACACGCTGCACTTGTACCGATGCGGGCTCCAGGAGCTGCCAGACCGGGTGTTCGCCGGTCTCAGGGGCCTGCAGCATCTGTACCTGCAGCAGAACGAGCTGATGCATCTGCAGGTGATTTGATGACCACGACGGTGGTGATGATGATGATGCACGCACACGGCACGCGCATGGCACGGTATGCCACGTGTCAGTAGTGTTGATGGTGTTGTGGCGAGTGGAGAAAATCGTTGCTCTTGCAATGGAAAACAAAAAAATAAGAGACGCATGGAATTGTTTTAATATTCGGTTCTCAAAATCCTCCTGTGCTCGGAGCACTTAAAGTAATCTGTTTTTTTATTTATAAAAATAGATTTTCCCTTTTATTCTGGCAGCAAAACAGGTGTTAAGATGTTCAAACACCAAACTGAAACCTTTTACAAGGAATCATGTCTGCATTAAACACAATATTTGTGGTCAGAATGCACACAAAAAACACTGATACTATGATGCATTGTCCTTGCAACTGATTGGTCCACACCAGAGACGGCTTTCTTGTGAGCCTCGTCTCAAAACGGTGCTAGACCAGAGGACGTCAAAAGGCGAACAGCACAAAGACAATGCCACTTTCAGAGTAATTGGAGCTCGGGTTGAGCATCTACATCATGGGACCTCCTTTGCCAGTACCAAAATATGAGAATAAGTTTTTCCCCTTTTATCTTGCAACAAAACAGGTGTTAAGTTGTTAACACACCAAACTGAAACGTTTTTCAAGGAATCATGTCTGCATTAACCACAATACTTGTGGTCTCATTACTCTGATAGTGGCATTGTCTTTGTGCTGTACGCCTTTTGGCGTCCTTTGGTCTAACACCGTTTTGAGACGAGGCTCAAAAGAAAGCTGTCTCTGGTGTGGACCAATCAGTTTCAAGGACAATGCATATATTATTAGAGTACGTTTTTTGTTTGCATTCTGACCACAAGCACTGTGGTTAATGCAGTAACATGATTACTTGTAAAAGGTTTCAGTTTGGTGTTTTAATATCTTAACACCTTTTGATTTAAAGCTTTCGTGACTGCAGGGATTCATATTCTTGGTTCTTTCGGTAAATTCACGTAGAAGGGAAACAATACAATAATAAAAATGTAAAACAATAAAATTCTCACGACGTTTCGACTGCAACACAAGCAATCATCATCAGGTGTGAAAACCACAGCAAGAAAATTTCTCTCTCTTTCAAATTTTCTTGCTGTGGTTTTCACAGCTGATGATGATTGCTTGTGTTGCAGTCGAAACGTCGTGAGAATTGTATTGTTTTATATTTTTATTATTTTATTGTTTCCCTTCTACGTGACTTTACCGAAAGAACCAAGAATACCTTAACACCTGTTTTGTTGCCAGATTAAAAGGGAAAACCTATTCTTATATTTTAGTACTGGCAGAGGAGGTCCCATGCTGTAGATAATCTGTTTTTGTTCGTTTGTAATGCACTGTTCTGGCGAAATAATTATGACGCCGATGGGGACACACGTAGGAAAGTTGGAGCGATTTCAAATGCACCGTGGTCAGTCTCCTTCCGTGTTCGTTCCTCCCACCTCTTCGGTGCCTCTATCTAATATTATTATTCTACTCGTTACGTCTTCCGAACTCCATCTTCCGCCGTTACAGTTCATCTCAATAATGATTTGTTACACGGAAAACCCCGTGCTGCCAGTCACCCCGGCTAGTTTCTTCGGTGGCAACGGCCTGCAGCAGTCACTGACAAATCGAGTTATTGTCTGGGTGGGGAGGAGCCCAGCCAGCAGCCAGCCAGGAAACTCGAGGCGTAGATTGTTATTGTCGATCTTTTAATGCGCGACGTGAGTACCCGGCTGCGATGTGCAGTTGGGACACGTGAACACGCAGAGTAATGCCGTACAATTTTATTTTCATTAAACGATCAGCTCGCACGTTCTTCGGACGTCACCCCTCCCTCCCTCCCTCCAGTCAGCCAGCCAGCCAGCAAAACTGTCGTCTAATATAGTCGGATAGCGTATCCCGCGCATTTGTTCGAGATACACGGTCGGGGTGGAGAGTGGGGTTTTTGTTAGTGGAGGGGGAGCGTGACGTCATCACGGAGATGTGTACGGTGGCGTCACCACCAAAGATCCCCCGTGTAGCCTTAACAGGCTGTTGGGGCAAGTGCTGTTAGCGAGCACCTATGAAGGCCAGAACGGCACACGAGGGGGTGGGTGGCCAGCACCACGCCCGGCAGCCTTTGTCTCCCCAGCGGCGATGTTTTTACACACCGCACCAGGTACTCATTTGAGGCTGAGTCGACCTCGGGGAGGCGCAGAACCGGTTCAGATATTCGTCACCGATGTTGGCCGTGAGCGGGAATCGAACTCGGGTCGCCAGGTTCGTAGCGCAGCGCGCTAACCGCTACACGACCGCTCCCCACCACCACCACCACGCACGTGCCAGCCAGCCAGGACGCCAGCCAGACAATTTTTGTTCTCTCTCCCACAAAGTATTGCATTTCACCGGGGATTTCGCTGGAGATGGACCGTCGCGTTTGCAACAGCGGCCTGGGCAAGAGGCGGTTTCCAGAAACTTCTCAGTTGCAAGTGGTGGGCGGGGAGGTGGTCCCGAAAAATCATTTTTTTAAAAAAAGATTAGCGCCCTACATTAAAACCAAAACACTCAACGATTTTTTCTCACGCTTCATTACAAACAAAACAACGATGACGTCATCCTGCACGATTTAAGACCGGAAGCAGGTGGATGGCTTCACTATTCTGGCAAATCTCCCGAAGATGCTGGATGTAATTTTCAGCGAAACGTCGTACTCAAATTGTAAATGTTGTGGATCCACTCTTCAACACACCGGTGGGCTAAAGTAGTGAACTGTTTGTCTTTTGTCAACGTGACACAATTTTTACTGATTGGCCGTGTCGGGTGGTGGAGGGTTGCGACACATTTATAAATAACGCGATCTCACCCAAAAAATCTTTATTATGAATAATACTGGTCGCGAAAGCCTACGTGTTCAACTTTCTCACGCTTGTTTGCACGGGAAAATCTCATTGAGTCTTAAGCGAGCCCTCCCATTTTTCTTTCCAGTACGGGGGGCGACGATTGCTTCGATTGCTTTGTACATTCTAAGTGAATACTTTTGGGGGTAATTTTCGTTAAATTTTTATTTGGCAACTTTGGACGAACGACGCCGGCACTGCAGCGGCCTCCCTCGGCTAATACACCCGCAGTATTACCCGGCGCGGCCGCTCGATTCGAACCACGAAACC
This sequence comes from Petromyzon marinus, assembly GCF_048934315.1. Classification (NCBI taxonomy): domain Eukaryota; kingdom Metazoa; phylum Chordata; class Hyperoartia; order Petromyzontiformes; family Petromyzontidae; genus Petromyzon; species Petromyzon marinus. Next base: position 5,888,957 of record NC_133704.1, on the reverse strand, counting down.
CCTGCCTGGACCACGTTCTCCGCGGTAATTTGAGGCTCGAATAAAGCACCTGCCCTTAGGCTGCGATGCCTCTCATAGACAGATCCTTTCCATTTGACCATACCCATGCAAATAGCCGAGTTTGAAAAGTTATCGTATTAATTTATTCCCGTGTGACGTCTGTGTGGGAGGGTGGTGAGGATAAGGCGCACAGCCGGTCCATCTGCCGGCCATCTCAGTCCGTCTACCCATGTCACCTGCTGGGTCTCTCCCGTGACCTTCTATCAGCGAGGCCTTCGACACTTCACGTGGCCTCAAAGTGCACCTGGCCTGGCACAGACGTCCGTGCTGACGGGTCCTGTCACCGCCACTTAGTGGGGAATGGCGGGTAGTGGTATCGGTAAGGATAGTAGGTTAGCGAAGTGCGCTGCTGAACCTGGCGACCCGGGTTCAATTCCGGCTCACGGCCACCATCAGTGGCAAATTTCTGAACCTCTGCTTCCCCGAGGTTCAGATATTTGCGTTGGGTGCGTTGTGCAAACATCAGCTCTGGGGAGACAAAGGCGGCCGGGCGGAGTGGTAACACCCCCCCCCCCCCTACCACCACCCTCTCACGGGTGCTCGTTAATAACACCGGTGACGATTATCTGAACCAGTCCTGGGGTCTCCCCTAGGTCGACTCAGCCTCAAATGAGTACCTGGTGCGATGTGTAAACATCGCCACTAGGGAGACAAAGGCGGCCGAGCGTGGCGTTGGCCACCCACCCCCTTGGTGTGCCGTGCCGGCCCTCCTAGGTGCTCGCTAACAGCACTTGCCCCAACAGTCTGTTCAGGCTAAGGTGTGTGAGGTCACGGATTGGCACGTCAGGTTTGTGCCACTGGAGTGGCCAGGATATGGCAGTACAACAAGTGGGTTTGCCCGTCAGGCCGTGGGCGTGATGAGCTCAAGGGCGCGCCCCTCCAAGCGCGTGCACGTGGGCACGCGTGCACGTGGGCTTTTCTCCGGATTCTCCCCGGCCTGCTGTCAGACAAAAATCCAAAACACTCATTGAGGTCATTGGCCGAACATCGCAATGCAGCAAGACCCTCTTGAAAGGGAGCGCCTTGAGGCCGAGTGAGGCTTTGGTGGGTGAATTAATTGACGTAATTATGAATATTAAAAGGTTAGATAATGTACGAGTTGCTTTTTGGTGGGGTAGGCCTCTCCTGCTACGCTACGGGCCTCGTCTGGAACCATCGTGAAGGGGAACACGTTATATAGTACACAAGCGGGAAGTACCCGGCGTTGCCCGGGCAAAAAAGACACACACACATCGACCCACACACACACATCGACTCACACACACATACAAACTCACACACACATCGACCTACACGCACACACATATGGACTTACACACACACATATTGACTAACACACACACATGGACTTACACACACATAGACCCACACACACACATCGACTTGCACACACACAGCGACTCACACACACACATCAACCTCCACACACATTGACCCACACACAAACACACATCGACTTACAAACACACAGCGACTCACACACACACATGGACTTACACACAACAACAGCCGCCATTTGCCACTAAGTGGCGTTGACGTCATCACGATGCTTGTGCCAGGCTATGTGCACCTTGAGGCCACGTTAAGTGTCGAACGCCCACTGGCAGGAGGTCACGGGGTAGACCCAGGTGCCACGGGTCGACTGACTGAGACGACTGGCTGATGCACCACCTGTGCCACCTACTGTGCCAACTTGCTGTGTTTTATCCGCCTGGCGCTCCGCTCATTGTTGTGAGCGTCGCTCTTCTAACCTCCATTATTGTTGGAGGGCGACTGCCTCCAACTGCCCAGGAGCGTCCTTCACGAGCCTCCTCCACAGAGGCCGATCTTGACACCGCTCGTACCAGTCATTGGCAAGTCCACTCAGCTCCACGTCCTCCTGTACCACATCACTCCATCTCTTCTCTAGCCCGTGCCGCACCCGTCTAGCCCCCTCTATCCGGCCGATCAAAAGCTGTTTCGGCATGCGGTGGCTGGGCATGCGGGCAACATGGCCCAGCCAACGCAGCCTTGCCTGCCAGAGGAGCTCACCAATGGGACTTTGTCCAGATCGTTCAAGGATTTGTGAGCTCCTCACACAATCCAGCCTAGTTAAACCCAGAATGGATCGTAGGCAGGCTAGCCTAAATGATTCTAACCGGCAAAGATGTTCCAATAGGGGGGTCCACGTTTCGCAAGCGTAGAGAAGGGAGGGAATGACTGTGGCCGAGAAGCCCTGACGCTTCGTGCGGAGCGACAGACGAGGTAGCTTCCACACAGGGTTACGCAACCGATACATCGAATTACACACGCAATTATTTTTGTTTATTTTCACTTACATACACACACACATCGACTCACATACATATATGGACCTACACACACACACGAAGAAATGGACTTACACACTCACATGGAGCCACGCACACACACATCGACTAACACACACATCGACTGACACACACACATATCGACTCACGCACACACATTGACTTAAACACACACACATCGACTTATATATATATACATACACACACACGGACATACACACACACATCGACTCTCACACACACATCGACTCTCACACACACATCGACTCACACCCACACATCGACTTACACACATGGACTTAGACACACATTATTATTGTAAAAGTTACTAACTTATTTGTAAAATATTAGTTGTCCACATACACGCACCACGCACACACATTGACTAACACACACATCGACTGACACACACACATCGAATCACGCACACACACAGCGACTTGCACACACACACATCGACTTATATACACACACACACACGGACGTACACACACACATCGATGCACACACAATCACATCGACTTACACACACACATCTACTTACACACACAAATATCGACTGACGCACACACACACATCGACTTATACACACACACATACATACTCACACACACATCGACCTACACACACACACATATCGACTTACACACATATCGACTAAGACACACACACATGGACTTACACACACACATGGACCGACGCACACACATCGACTTACACACACACATCGACTCACACACACACATACAGAGACTCACACACACATGGACCTACACACACATATGGAGTTACACACACAGATATATCGACTAACACACACCCATCAACTCACACACACACATATCGACTCACACACACACATATCGACGCACACACGCGCATTGACTTATGCACACACACACATAGACGCACACAGACACATTGACTTATCGACTCACACACACGTCGACTGAAACACTCACATATCGACACACACACATAGACTCACACACATGGAATTACACACACACACACACAAACATATGGACTTACACACATATCGACTAATTACATATGGACTTACACACGCACATATTGACGTACACACTCACAGCGACTCACACACACACACATCGACTTACACACACATGGACTTAAACACACATACATAGAGTCACACACACACATGGACCTACACATACACACACATATGGACTTACGCAAACACAGATATCGACTAACACACACACACATGGATTCACACACACATATCGATGTACACACACATCGACTGACACACATCGACCCACACACAAACGCATCGACTTACACACACACATGTCGACTTACAAACGCACATTGACTCACGCAGACACACATTTCGACGTACACACACACACATACATCGACTGACACACATGGACCCACACACACACACATCGACTAGCACACAAACACATCGATTTAAACACAAATACATAGACTCACACGCACATGGAACTACGCACACACATATGAACTTACACACACATATCGACTAACACACACATGGACTTACACACACACACATCGACTGATACACACACATCGACTTAAACACACATCGCACACACACACATGGACGTACACAAACAAACACAGCGACTGTCACACACACATCGACTCGCAAACACGTTGACGCACACACACACGGACTCACACAGACACAACGCACACGCATATATGGACTCACACGCACACAAGGACGTACTCACGCACACTCTAACTTTTATGTAGACTAAATAAGTTCGTAAATAATAGTTTTCTATGTACGTGACTTTAGCGAAAGAATCAAGGGAGAGGGGAAATGCACTCGTGTTATAATAAGTAATTAGGAGTGACTGCGAGGGTGTTCCGCTATTTCGGTGCCAACATTTGCCGCGAGCAAGAGCGGCAAATTCATGAAAGTCAACGAATACAAAAGGAACCGAACCTACCTGTAACTATGAGCAGATGTGCAATAATCAAGCGTCATTGACTTAACGTCACTGCTCAACCCCCCCCTACTGAGGGGGGCACGTGTAAATACGATAGAACGAAGAAGTCATTGTTGCGTGGCTGCTTGTGCCTCAGGAGTACAGAGAAAAAGGCTATTCTTCAAAAACATTGGTTCATCCCTGTCATTAAATGTAACCCATAAGAGGCAATTTGTAATGAGTAAACAGTCATCATGGTCATAAATGTTTGAAAGGAGCTGTAAATCTGCGTAGCGCAGTGTCCACACGAAAGAGTTTTGCCCCCATCCCCCCCATCGAACGCGTGTGACCTGGTAGGGCCCCCCTTCCACCGAACACGTGTGACCTGGTAGGCCCCCCCCCCTCCACCGAACACGTGTGAGTTGGTAGGGCCCTCCCCCCCTCACCGAACGCGTGCGAGTTGGTAGGGTCGAGCGCGCGCTAGCTAATAAATAAATAAACGAAAGAGCACTAAATCGCTAATTAAACTACTTTAAAGATGACGGACCTGAAATCGGAATAACGCTGCCTCAGCACGGGGCTTATTGCGTGCTACCTGGTTGTTATTTTTTTGTTTAAAACGTATACCCCACGGTTTGCGAGCCAAATCCTTAGCAAGTTTCGGCCACACACACCGATACACAGACACACAATGACATTTTATAGGTGTGAGATCATAGAATATCATAATCATTATTTATACTGGAGGAATCCAATGAGCTATAAAGCGTTTTGTCACAGACGTCCAGAAAATGACAAATATCATAGCGACAGTCATCATCATCGTACGTCTGAAACATTTTAACAATGTTTTTACTAGTAATTCTTATCCGCTATCCAAGGTGTTATGTGGAGTCTCCAATTCGCATGAGCCACTATGTCCCTCTAGACTATTAACGTGCTAGAGAGAAGGGCCATTTTCCAAAACGTCACCTATAACATGTTTATATGATTTACATAAAGTTATCTCCACGGTGGCGAGAAGTTAACTACATCGCCTGGTATGCAGGAGGTCGTGGATTCGATCCTGATCCTGACGCCTGCTGTGTATTTGGAGTGTGCGTGTCTCTCTCTCTCCGTGGTCGCGTGGATTTTTCTCGGGGTCCTACGGTTGTTATCTCCACATTTAAATTCAATAACACGCATTTATTTGGCTGCTATCTCTACATTTCCACATTGTAAGCCACTTACTTGAGCGATCATTTGTGATAGCCAGGTCGTTTATTCCAAAGAGCTACATAGCTCAGTGAGCCTTACCTGGTAAGATAAAAAAAATAGTTTAATAGTTTCGTTTTATTTTGATAACCTTTGAAGTTCACACCAAACCATTCGGTAATAACATCACCGTATGTGGCAGATGCTATATTGGACAGACGGGACGTAACATCAGCATAAGACTAAAAGAACACCAAAGAAATATTAAATTATCTCAAACACAAATGTCGGCAGTGGCAGAACATGCTTGCCAACAAGGACACTCAATTGATTTTGGTAACGTTGAAGTGTTGTGTAAAACTAATTATTATTGGCCAAGACTAATTAGAGAATCCATTGAAATTGAGAGAAATAGAAATAATTTTAATAGCTCTGACAGCTACAGGCTTAGTGCGGCTTGGTAGCGTATTATTAAATAATACATATTACAATTCCTTATCGGTGAAACACATACTACTTAACGAATTACTAACGTAGCGTATAATCACAATAACACACATTACAACTAATTACTAATCTACAACTCAATACTAATCATAACCATTGACAGATTACCAATCGATTATATAATTACAATACCCCCCCTCCGCCTGAAATCACGGCACTTGAATTAGTTAAATGATGACGTCACCCTGCTGCACTATTTAAGACCGGGAGCAAGTGAGGGCTTTACCATCCTGGCGAATTGCCCGATGATGCTGGATGCAATTACCAGCGAAACGTCACAGTACTCAAACTGTAAATGTTGTGGATTCACTCTTCAGCACATCGGTGGGCTAAAGCAGTGAACTATTTGTCTTTTGTCAACGTGACACTTTTTTTACTGTTTGGCCGTGTCGGGTGGTGGAGGGTTACGACACATTATAAATAACGCTGAGATTTTGTTTCCCAATCACCCCCCCCCCCCCGCTAACCGTCTGCCCTCTGTGCGCGCATTCGTCACCGGTGCGAGTGTCCACCCAGCGCGCTGACACTCGAGGGTTGGTGGATCGCGCGAGAGATTGCAAACGGGCGCCCCGAGACGCTCCCGTCGAGGATGCGGGGTTGGGATGAGGGGGGGGGGGTGGTGGCCCGCAGAAGGGGGGCAGCACAGCAAGTAGGGCCATTGTAAGGGTGTACATTCGACACGCGGCGCTCAGGAATCTTTACAGCAACGCTTGGTGGGAAAATGCGGGGGTTGGGTAGGAGAGGGGGGGCGAGTAAAGGTGGGAGGGGCGGGGTATTAAATATATGTTTAATCTGCTACGCCGAGAGATCTAGAAAACCGGATACTTCAGGATGACAAGCCCCGTGCGCTCCCCGTTAACACCACGGTAGCCTACCGTAGTAGCGTGCGTATACGCGTGGCACATTCAGCAACTAACACATTGAACCACTACCGGATTATAAGACGCACTTGCCCCCCCCCACCGCCAACCGCACTACATCGAAGAGTTCGAGGGATGCATCTTACATTTTATTGGACGCCGAGCACGAGTTCGGGGGTGCGTCTTACTTTCCGGAGGGTCCTATACAATTCGGAGAATACGGTAGAAGCCAGTGCACGGAGTTGCCCTTAATGAGTTATTTTTAGAAACATCTGAATTTGCGTGGCTTGGCATTCAGCAGCACCTTGCGCTGTTATTGTCCTCAAGGGCCCTGGCTTCACACATAGCCGCGGCATCTTCAGAGCCCCCCTCCCTCCCGATGCAATGAAGGGGGATGCGTGGTTGAAACCGTCCTGATCTCATAATAGAGTTTTTCCCCTTTTTTCTGGCAACAAAACTGAAACCTTTTTACATGGAATCATGTGTGCATTAACCACAATACTTGTGGTCAAAATGCAAAAAAAACCCACTCTGATAATATATGCATTGTCTTTGAAACTGATTGGTCCACACCAGAGACGGCTTTCTTTTGAGCCTCGTCTCAAACGGTGCTAGACCAGAGGACGCCAAAAGGCGTACAGCACAAAGACAATGCACTGATCTCACCAACGGACGCGGCACATCCAAACGTGACCCAGCGGATTGACACAGCACGGGGTAAAGGCGCAGCCCTGCAATTTCTCACTCACGTCACCGCTGGTGGAAGGGCCTCCTCCATTAGAGGGAGCGCTAAAGAGCGTGCCTCTCTCTCTCTCTAACGAGTTGAATTTGGCCTACTCTTCCACGCTTCGGGCCATACATCCCGGATTGCTCTTTCACGCAAGAGATGGAGCTTTGTAGAGTTCCTCTCCCGAGTCGTATTTGGTCTACTTTTCCGCATTGCCATCCAGACGTCTTGGGAGAGTTGGGAGTACAAATTCGGGTTTCTAGAATCGTGGCACAATACGCTAACCACCGCGCCACCAATGCACCCTAAATGTATGTGTGTACGTAGTATACACTCTCAACAGGTGAAGGATATAGGTGGAATACTTTTAGATTATAAATAACGACTCTCTGTTCTCAAGAACGGCTGCTGACCGAAACGTCAGCCAATATGATTCTAGTTTCAGGCTGCGTTCATGATTAATGCCGCATGGACATTGCCAAGGGTAGCCCAGGGGTCAGAGACACTGAGCCGATAACCTCTGAGGGCCTGGGTTCGAATCTGAGTGTTCAGCCACCCGTGATTAAACCGGGTTCTCACGTGTGTGGCGAGTTAATAATGGTCTGAGATTCACAACCCAATTAGTAATTGCTGCACACTCAACCACGTAAATAATAATATCGATGACTCTTCATATTATTAACTTTAGCCCGTCACTTGATTTGGCAACATTTCAGCGGCGAGAATGAAAAGGATCGATTTTATTTCTGTGTTATAAACGTTTCTCAGTAGGTGGGCATCTGGTAACGTCCAACCCCACCCCCCTCTCTTCCCTCCCCCCGATGTGCCGATTGCAAGGATCTTCAGAAGTAGCTCTCTAATATCCCCTTCTGCGCGCCGTTCTCGAGCACGTGGGGTGTTCCTTACCGCGCTCTGCGAAGATGTGTCTTGTTGGGCCCCACGTCTCACGTCCCCGTGATCAGAATCAGTGTTTATACTGAGGAATCCGATGAGCTGTAAAGTTATTTTTCACAGATGTCCAGTAGGTCTGGTCAGAAAGTTACAACAACCAACAATACACAAACACGGTGTGATTGCAAAGTACAGGCCGCTTCAAATAAATGTTAACACTCATTAGGGGACTATCGTTTTTAATGGAAAAAGGACGGATTATATGCACTGTAACATGATAAAAAAAATTTGAATAGTTAATTGCTTCAAAAAGTCAAAGAGTCTCCACTTGTTCGCCATCGTTGTCCACGCACGCCTGGAATCTTCTCCAGGTGGTCTTCAGAGGCCGGGAGTTACATTTCTCGTGGTACTGTTGCAAATTCTCCGAAGTGTTAACATTTTTTTGAAGCACCCTGTATATAAAACGAAAACACATCACTTGAAAAATATACAAATACAGCCATTTCATTTGTAATCTTACCAGGTTAAGGCCCCTGCGGAATTAACTTATTTTCCAGATACGACCTTGCCACAAATGGTAGCTCAACAAAGTGGCTTTATCACGTGTAAATCTACACAGCAGCCAAATAATCTAAACGATCTCAAAGCATGTTGATTCTCAACGTGGAGGGAAAAAACGGGAAGAAAAAAAAACCATACATGCCGATGGCATGGCTGGAAAAGACAAGGACCGCAAACTTAATGACAGTCAACTCCATCACTGCGGGCTATGCACGTGGCTTGTTGTCCAGGCCACGTGGCCTGCTATCCAGGCCACGTGGCCTGTTGTCCAGGCCACGTGCAGCGACGGTTGGTGGATCACCACACGCTCATGTCGCAAAAATTCCCTTCCCGTGGGTGGGACGTCGAGGAGGAGCCCGTAACCCCCCTGGCACTACCAGAAAGCGGTGCAGTCCAGCCAAAATGTGGACTCCACCTGTTCCGTCTGCAATGGGATAGAGTGTTTCTCCCTCGCACGCGTGGGTTTTCACCAGGTGCTCCGGTTTCCTTCCCACACGTAAGCACTCAGTAATTGGCAACCTATATGATAACAAGAAGAGCCATTTCGTTAAAAATGCGGTATACATATGTTAAAAAAAACAACTAAATATTTCAAGAGCAGCAATGCACGTGATGCATACGAGACGGTGGTCCTTAATAAATGACGTCACTGAGCAGTCGTTGAAGAGCCGCGTGGCGAGCTCCGGCGCCGCAGGTTGCCGACCCCTGACATGTAGTTGTGGTGTTGCTCCCGCATGGCGCTACGTAGGGGACCTTAGAGCTTGGGCAATTGTTGGCGCCCGCTGGCTGTCGCCTTCCTGCTCGTCCGTGGTTCCTCCTCGTGCTCCCCACCTCTCTCGGAAGCGCCTAGGCCGGAGTGGAAGGGTAGGCAGACAGCACCCTCGAGAGCAGAGGGGTCGGCGAAACCTTGCGGTGAAGAATCCGCAGGCTGTGCCTCCTTAAGGACTGCAGTGCAGCTCCTGAAATTTCCGAAAGAAATGGCTCTTCTTAAATTTCGATTTAAAGCTTTCGTGACCGCAAGGATTCATCTTCTTCGGTTCGTTCAGTAAAGTCACGTGGAATGAGAATAAAATAATAAATTAATAAAATAAAATAGCACAATTAAAATTCTCACTATTGTGTTATTTTATTTTATTAATTTATTATTATTTTATTCTCATTCTACGTGACTTTACCGAAAGAACCAAAGAAGATGGCTCTTCTTGTTCTATTGATTGCCGACTCCCCTGACCATGGAAGTTCAGTTTGCTCCCCGGGCAGGGGTCGGCAGATCTGGCGCTTCCTGAGCCGCATGCGGCTCATTAAGGACTGCTTCGTGACGTCACTTATTAAGGGCTCACCGTCTTGTATCCACGTGATCTCGACGGTGCCCTCTGCTGCTGCAGCACGACCAGTACTGGATTAAGCCAGTGCGGGGCCTGCAGCATATGTTATAAAGGGACCCTAAATAAAAAGAAAAATATTAAAACGCATGTATTTTTAAATTTGCATAGTAAAGTAGTTGTATTTTTTCCATTTGCTATACAGCCGGATAATACGACAAATCGCTAACCTTAAACACTCAGTCCTTCATAAAAGTTAAAGGCGGTATGGCACTACAGTAGTAATAGAGCACGTGCAGAATCACTGAACCGGAATTGATAGCTTGAAAGCATTTAGCGCGGGGCCCTTGTAAGTGCGGGGCCCGTAGCTACTAGATATGTAGCAGCTACTACTACACATGTAGTAGCTGCTACATATGTAGCGACTTGTGCTACGAGGATAATCCGGCACTGAGCTCGCCCACGCGGGCTAATTGGCAGGCAGCCGTCTTCATGCGGTGCATTGTGGGTGGTCGGTTGACCGTGCGGTCCGTGCGAGGCGATTTCGCTCTGTGCGCCCTTCCTTTTTTTTTGGAATGCATCTACTAGGGGGGGGGGGGGACTTGTGCCTGCGTTCCACGTGGGCACAAGTTTATTTATTTATTTGAGATGTTTTCTTGTTCATGTTTTTTGTTTGTTGCGGTTGCACCCGATTCAAGAGCCGAATGGCTCACAGGGCTATACCAAATAAATGGCACTAAACTAAATAAATGGAACTAAGGTGTTTTGAACGCGATGAAATAAAAATACGTATCGCGAGTCACAATGGGGAGACGCAAAAACCCTTCAACGTTGCTTTCGCACACTTGTTTAAAAAAAAATCCATTTGTGCCATTTATAGCTGCAATGATCGCAGCGCTTCTAATTACGCTCATAACTTATGCAGGCAAATATTAAATACACCAGTGGCATCGTCTTGTTCTCACTTAGTGCCCCAGAACATCAATGATTTAAAAAGTACCGATGGATGGCTTACAATGGGAATCTACATCATTTTTGAGACAGACGATGCAGAGACTCAAAAGTTAAAACATTACAAGTTTACAATTATGTAACTCGTTGCACAGTTTGACATGAGATTATTAGGTCTGGGAGGGCAGCCAGAACCAGCATTGCCAACAATTGCCCAAGGTCTGTGACCCTATATTTGTATGTTTGGCGAATGGGGCTAATGGGTGTTTATACGCGCGCCAGCGTTAGGCTTACGCTTAATCCTCGTACCGATGGACACAGATTGGGGTTAAATACACTTGCTCTACTGCCTGCTCCTGGTGAGCCAGGGTATGGCACCTCATCGACGCCCACGGGCAATTTCAGAACGTCTGTGTGATCCGCTGGGTTCCAGGCCAAGTGCATAGCCACCACTGCCCGGCTATAGTCAAGCAACTAACCGCATGACGTCTGGGGTTTAACCGTGGTGTGAGTTGAATGAATGCATGTATATGTTTAGACGAATATTGGTTTCAATTTACAAGCATGTAGGATTTCGCGGTTGTGCTGTACGGCTCTCCGTACAGCACAACCAGGTGTGTGGGGGGTTCTTTGTCTTTGAGTCTTTGTCTCTGACTGTGTGTGTGCGTGCACCTAGCCTGGCATAAGTACTGTGGTGACGCCACCGCCACTTTAGTGGTGAACGGCGGTTGATGTTATTGTTAGTATGTGGGTGTGAGTGTGTCTCTGTGTGTAAGTATTTACGTGCGGAAGCAATAATACATCGGCAGTTTGTGCACGTGACTAATGTATGTATATGGCTGTGTGAGGTAGAGGAGGGTGTACCGCACAACGTTGACATTGTACTCACACAGCGATCTGACCCCAAACTCACGCATGAATTACGACGTTCCTCTTGCCAGTGGGCCGATTCATTAAAAATATTTGTTGGATTTTCATCAGTTCCTTTGTTGAGAAGTTCATTATCATCATCAGCATCATCATCACGATCTATGGGCAGATAGCCCCGTGATTTCGTCAATTGTTTCCACTTTAATCTGCCTCGTGCCAGTATGCTCAAGTGGTGCGACATCTTTCCGGCATCAATCTCTTCTTATGCCGTCGTGAAGCCGTTCTTTGGAGAAATTAGGGACTGGAAAAATTTAACATATTAAGAGAGTTAAATATTACATCGAATATTCCAGCCATTCTCAAATCATCGCACGTGAAAGCTTCACATAGACCGTGGGGGTTTTTGACCATACTTCACCATAGTGAGCACACCCCCCCCCCCCTCCATATCACTTACCCACTGGTGTTAGCCATAGCCAGAAATCGAACTCGGCTCGCTGAGTTCATAGCGCAGCGTGCTAACCACCGTGCCACCAGTCCACCCCAGATATCTAAGAGCAACAAATATATTCATACAAACACAATAATTGCAAGCACCGTTGAGTAAATTGCTGATAATTACACGCACAAATAATAACACACACCACGCTGGGAGTCCTGCCTCCAATTCCACGTGTAAGAGCATACATTGATTTTATAATGAAAGACACTCTATCCCACGGTGTTATTTGCCATTCACGGCACATGCACAGTCACCACTAGAGAGTAACGGGAATTTGCCAATGTACCAATGAAGAATTGTTTTGGTCTGAATGGAAATATATTTATATATACTAGAAAAGTTGAATAAGTTGGGCGATTGTCGATATCAGCACGTGGACCAAATGCACTTGCCACAACACTCATGATAAAAAAATCTAGCGTGGTCGCATATTCGTGTTTCATTTACCGCCGGATCGTGGCTCCCCCACGCTGTGTCGGTCACGGGGATTGTTCGACCGTACTTCAACACGCTTGTCCGTGTTGGTTGGTGATGTATGGGGGGGGGTGGAGGGTTACCCGGTTCCGAGTTCACTGCACTTGACGGAATTCAACGAGCAGTAATCGAGGTTGATTGACAGTCCAGCGATCACTCGCCTCCTGATCGCTCTTCCATCGCTACTACCATGGGTACCGTCCCCATTAGTTTCAACTCCATTCATTCCCCCCCCCCCATCCATGTTGAGGTCTAATCGACGGTCTGCTCTGTGTCGTCTCATCCACACTGTGCGTTCAATCACCACCACCACCTTACAACATCACACCCACTCACTCACCCTCTCACCCACTCACCCACCAACCCACTCATCCATTCTGTGTGTTCAACCACCACCACCACCACCACCTTGCAACATCACACCCACTCACTCACCCTCTCACCCACTCACCCACACACCCACTCATCCATTCTGTGTGTTCAACCACCACCACCACCTTGCAACATCACACCCACTCACTCACCCTCTCACCAACTCACCCACCAACCCACTCATCCATGCTGTGTGTTCAACCACCACCACCACCACACAAAATCCCACTCACCCACTCACTGACTCGTCTACTCACTCAACCACTCGTTCACCCACAATGCATATATTATTATAGCACGTTCCTTTGCATGTTTTGCCAAAAGTACGTGTGGTTAATGTAGACTTGATGCCTTACAAAAAAAGTTTTTATTTGGTGAGCGAAAACATCTTAATGCCACCTGTTTTATTGTCATTTAGGGTAAAACCTATTCTTATTTTTTCAACATAACACTCACTCAACTATTCATGTACTCACCCACCCTCTCACCCACCAACCCACTCATCCACAGTGTTTAACCACCACGACCACCACACAGCAGGTCACAACATTACACTTGCTCGCTCACCGATTCGCCCACTCACTCATCCACTCACTCATCCACTCATGCACTCACCCATATTATTACACACTCATTCACTACACTGCAGGTCACGACTATTTCCTTTCTCCTTCGTTAGCTCGCACTGCTCCACTGTGGAATTCCACCCCATTGCCTCTTCCCCCCCCAAATTCGTATAACCTTGCTCAGTTTAACACAGAACGTGTCAACTCTTGCATAACCCAACGTTCAGTAATCCGGCCTGGTGGCTCAGTGGTAGAGCGAGTGGCTCACAATCGGAAGGACCCCTCGGGGGAAAGGGAGGGGGGTGGGTCGATATAATACGGGACCAATTTTGTGGGGAATTTACAGTGGGGTTGCCCTATGGATAGACTCACCCCTGCCATATGAATGTGGAATCTCCAGGACTGTAAACGAGAAATGTGCACCGCTGCACTCAACACTCATTTGAGCCAAAACAAAACAAACAAAAAAAATCCCCCACTCTTGACTTCGAAGCCAACTTTCGTCGTGCTGTTAGTTGCTGCCTGCTTGGCATCTGCGGGTGGCATTTACCCTTTGTGACCTTGGGTCTCAAAAAAAAAAAGAAACCCGAGTCCAACCCACGATTTTAATTTCACCTGCGCTCTGCCCGCACCGCGTGCGCCCTCACAGGATGACCTGTTCGGGGAGCTGTCGAACCTCACCCACCTCTTCCTGCACGGCAACAAGCTGCTGAGTCTCTCCGACAACGTCTTCCGGGGGCTGCACAGCCTCGACAAGCTGCTGCTGCACCACAACAGGCTGCGGGCAATCCGCCGTCGCATCTTTCGCGGCCTCTCGGCCCTCTCCACCCTCTACCTGTTCAACAACGAGCTCACCGAGCTTTCGGGCCACGCCATGGGTGACCTGTCGGGCCTCCAGTACCTGCGGCTCAACAACAACACGTGGGCCTGCGACTGCCGCCTCTTCTCGCTCTGGGAGTGGTTCAAGCGCTTCCGCGGATCGAGCACGGAGGTCGTCTGCCACTCGCCCTCGAACCTCGTCAACCGCAACCTCAGGTCGCTGGCGGAGAACACGTTCATGTCGTGCAACCTCGGCCCCACCTCGTCGACCTTCTACGCCGTCGCCACTCACCCGTTCCGCCCGGACAAGGCGTCGGGAACCCGCGCCCCGAAGACGCCGGCGGCGCCCGGGATAGGAGTCGGAGGAGGAGTCGGAGGAGGCGGGGATGCCAAGACGTCGGCCGTGGCAATCTCGCCGATCGTCAAGGTGCCGACGAGACGGAAGTGCCGCAAGCACACGGCGGCGCGCGCCCGCGCGAACGCCGCCGGGCAGGGCTACCTCGACGGCAAGCAGGAGCGCGACGGCGCCGCCGGCGAGCTGCCGCACCTCGACACCTACTTCAAGGAGCTGGACGACGACGTCGGCGGCGGCGGCACGCAGCCCGCCAGCCCCAAGTGCAGCCGGAACAAGAAGGAGGGGGCCGACCTCCAGCACGGAGGGCAGGCGGCGGGAGGGGGCGCGGCCGGGCGCGTCCACGGGCGGCCCGGCGCGGGGTTCGACGCCGTCGCCAGGTGCGCGCTGGGCCCCGTGGCGGCGGTCGCGTTCGTCCGCCTGGCGCGCGGGCCCCTCGTCTAGACGGGGGGGTGGGGAGAAGGGGGGGGGGGCCGACGAACTGAAGTGACAGGCGGCGGAAGAGTTTGATGGGAGGGGGGATGGGGGTGGCTGTGGTAGGTTCGGGTCGGGAGGAATGACAAACACTTGTGACGCGGGGTGAATGAATGAATGGATTCGTTGGTGGGGAGGGGTGGGGGTGGGTGCGTGAAGATAAGCTTTGATATCTAGTATCGATTCAGATGTATTGCTTGAAGTTGCAGTATATATAAATAATATATAAGGATTAACGAAAAAAATCAAATCTATCGGAGATCTACATTAAGGATCCTTGCACTGGTGAGATGTCGTGTCCATAATTTACAACGGGGGGAACGCTTTCGTGAGTGCAGTTTTTACCGATACAAAAGTGATTGTTTTGGTGTTTTGGCTATAACAATGTAAACAATACGAGGCATATGTGTTCAGGCTGCGGCGATAATGCAACACGTTTACAGACGTATCACATCCATCCAAGAATAGTCGGCTCGGGGAAGGGTGTGAATTGGCAACAGATCTTCCGGAGGGGAGGAGGGGGCTGGGGGTGGGGGTGTGTGGAGGAGAGTGGGGGAAGATGAGAGGGAGGCAGAGAAGAGGGGAGATGGAGGTGGAGGAGAGGAGAGGCGAGGAGGGAGGAACAGGAGAGGGAGGCGGAGAAGATATGGGGGCGGGGGGGGGTACCACAGCTTGATAATTCAGGGCCGTCTTGAAATTGCCAGATTCTCCGTTGGGTAATTGGACCTCCGCTTCTTATCCCCCCCACCCCAAGCCGGAGGGAGGGAGGGAGAGAGGTGAGGGTGCGGGAGTGGGGGGTGGGGGATGAGTTTGTGCAATCGTGGGGGGACAAGCTTTAACTTGGACACGTCTGTGAAATCAAATTAAATGCCAACGACGTCGCCCGCAAGACCTTCCCGGCCTGCCGCCCGTCGCCTGCTGGACGCGCCTCGCGCGCTTGGGGCACGGCGGCTCCACGCAACCCGCAGCTCGGGGGGGGGGGGGGGGGGCCTCTCCGCTCAAAGTTTACGATCACGAACGAGGGCGGAGACGCGACGATTCGCGCCCGCGGAGCTTCGTAAAGACTTCCACACTTTGGGGGGGGGGGGGGGGGAAAGTTTTACAGCGTCATTACTGTTACTACTGCTGCTGCCACGCAACAAAAACAACAACAACAAAGACTTAGTTCGTGACATCTGCCGTTCCCCATCGAAGCGGAATAATGACAATAATATCATAAATAATCTTCTCCCCCGGGGTGCACGTGGAGGTGATCGCGCCACGTGTTCGGTCAATCCGCGCGAGCCGCCGCGAGAAAGCGGTTGGGACGGTGGTGGCCGTGCTGATCTGTCGGCGAAACAAAATTAAACCCACAACAACAACAACAACAAACAACAAACACACACAAAAAAAACTAAATTTAAACAACTTCGACGTAGGACAAAGAGAATTGTGGCCGACTGAAAGGGGTCGCGTTGCCGAAGCGAAACGAAAACGGATGGGGCGGCAAAAAAACCAAAACGGAAACTCCCGACGACACGAACGGACAGCACCAAAACAATCGACGCGACTTTCTTGAAGCCTGCTTTAACCCTTATCATCATCATCATCATCATCGTTATTTTGATATATTTTTTATCACTACTACTTACTCGTAGCGCTCGAATAACGTCAAATAATTGTTAATTGATTTCCCATTTGCGAACCCTCTTTTTTGCAGTTTAACAGACAAAACGAAGAGGCCAGGTCGCCTTGCTCGCTAACTCGCTCGGCTCGCTCCCTCCACTCATCCCCCGACGACTGGAAATCTCCCGGCTCGGGACGCCAAGGGGGTACAATAGACGGGGTGACGTTAAAGAGGGCACGGGCGTGCGCTTCCTCCCCTCCGCTTGTCTCCAGCCTGCACGCGCGTGGTTCTTGCCCCACCTCTTCGTCGCGATTGGGGTGTTTCCGTTTTTTTATCGATTCCTTTCTTTCATTAAAAAAAAACCGGTGTGTTACGGCCGAAAGCGTTGGATTTGAGCGGCGAGGGCAATTCGAACCAACAAACCATGCAGTATCTGGTCACCAAAATAACAATAATAACAATGCTATAAAATAAAATCGTTATTTTTTGCAGCCGCTAATTTTTCTCTCGGGGAAGGGCGGTCGGCTCCTGGGACCATCGCAGTGCCGGTAAACGCGCACCGTTGACCCAACGTTGGCGTTCGGTTGGAACCGTTTGGCCTGCCGTTGGCTCCCAACGTTGGCATATCGATTTCGAACCATGTTTGCCGAACGTTGCCATTTAATTGGAACCGTTTTCTCTCCTCCCCGCCTAACGTTGACCCAACGTTGGCGTTTGGTTGGAACCGTTTCCCCCCTCCCCCCCTAACGTTGACCCATCGTTGAAGTTTGGTTGGAACCGTTTTCTCTCCTCCCCGCCTAACGTTGACCCAACGTTGGCGTTTGGTTGGAACCGTTTCCTCCCTCCCCCCCTAACGTTGACTCAACGTTGGCGTTTGGTTGGAACCGTTTCCCTCCTCCCCCCCTAACGTTGACCCAACGTTGGCGTTTGGTTGGAACCGTTTCCCCCCTCCCCCCCTAACGTTGACCCATCGTTAGCGTTTGGTCGGAACCGTTTCCCTCCTTCCCCCCCCTAACGTTGACCCAACGTTGGCGTTTGGTTGGAAACGCTCGCGCGCAACGTCGGCCCAACGTCGGCCCAACAACGGTTCTCCACTGTTTTATTTTCTACTCTGGGAGGGAACAGCGCGTAGCGACGCGGCGTGACGTTGCATCCCCCAACGACCGCGACGTCTCGGGACGTCCGTCTTCTCCTTTCATTGCACATTCACCACCATCGATATGCAGGAATCATCCCACGGCAAAACAACAAAACAAAACAAAGCAAGAATCAGGTGGTTTTTTTTGTTTGTTTTGTTCAATTTACAACAACTTGAGAGAGAGAGGGAGAGAGAGATACATTTTAAGCGGTGGAGTTACCTGCATTGAATATTTCTGTACAATTGTGATATAGACAAAGAGGTCACAACAATGCAGTCTTAGAGCATTTCCGCATTCTTATTTGGCATGTCTCGCGCTTGTATTTTGCTTTGTTGTCGTAACCCATGTACCGATATTTCTTTTTCGATGAATGTTATTTCAACAAATATGTATACATTAAATAACTTTAGTGAGACATAACACGTGCTTGTGTTTATGTATGTACGCATATTATCCTGTATAGCTCATCGTTGACAAAGGCTGGTGGTGAATTCCAATAATAATAATATATTGCAACGACTGACAATTGATTGGCATGTTTGGATTTAAATCTGTAAGAGAAGAGCATGGTTTATTTTTTTGACGGCATTTATACACGTATAGCTAGCTATCCTATGTCATGTCCCGGTGCGGCAGTTTAAACGATCGGAAAGTTAATTAAATCCACCATCATCCATCGAGCAGTGTAAAGCTTGTGCAAGTGCAGTCAGTCGATCGGCATCACGCGTGTGGTGGTGGGGTAAAGTGTGGGAGCTCCCCATCCCTTCTAAGACGTCTGGGCAAGCGTGGAAGAGGAGGCCTGCAGATGTGGAGGCCTTTGTCGCCAGCAGCGGGCGTTAGCGCCGCACTTGCAGGGCTGCGCTTTTGCCTCTTGTGTGTATGTTTGAACTTCTTTCGCACCGCACCTAGCCAACCGTGCTAAATCGGAGGTGCAGCTCTGCAGCACAAGATGTCTCCCAAGACAGCCGCGGGAATGGTGACATCAAATCCAACGTAGCACACTTTGATATTGACACTGTACGTCCAGCCCTTAATTTCAGCTGGAGCTATCCGGGGCTGAGCTTCAGAAAATATTTTACAGCCACTCTGCCTCTGCCATCGGGGGAGGGGGATGAGAGCTTTGTGGCGGTGGGGGGGGGGGGTGTGCAGAAAATATTCCATGATAGATTAAGCCCCATGCATATACGGTACAAAGATCCCCCTATAGCCTTAACAGACCGTTGGGGCAAGTGCTGTTAGCGAGCACCTATGAAGGCCGACACGATACACGAGGGGGTGGGTGGCCAACACCACGCCCGACCGCCTTTGTCTCCCTATTGGCGATGTTTTAAAACACAGCACCAGGTGCTCATTTGAGGCTGAGTCGACCTAGGGGAGGGTCCTGGACCGGTTCAGATATTAGCCACTGGCGTTGGCCGCGAGCGGGAATCGAACTCGGGTTGCCGGCTTCGTAGCGCAGCGCGCTAATCCCTACACGGCCGCTCCCCACCCGCACACACGCACATACACACACACATATATGTATTATTCAGTGTATGTATATCTAACAGCTGAATGTTTAATGCCCCCCCGTGTGTGTGTGTGTGCATGAAGAGCAGCTCTCAATCCCATACAGTGAGGCTGATAAACCGGGATTTAGCTGAAGGGACATTTGCCCGGGCTCTACTATAAGTCTCAATCCCAGGCAGCTGTCTCCCAAAGTCCATCGCTCTCCATCAGAATTACGGGCCACACGCTGGCAGGGCATTCTAATGCTAGGGAGGGGGTGGGCGGGAAGACGGGGGGGCGGCAGGGTGAGCGGGCGGGGCTGTGGGTGGAGGGGGGGGGTAGAAATTCTGAGAAAACAAGAGAAAAAACTGGAGGCCGAATGGTCCATTGTCATGTATATTGCTACGTGAACTCCTCGACTCTGGTATTCGCACCTGATAGGCTCACATTGATGACGACGTCACCTTTGCGCCTCTATTTACGACCGAAACAGGATGACTTCATTCAAAATATTTGGTAACTCGCCTGATGAAGCTGGTTGCAATCACCAGCGAACACGTCGCACTCAAATTGTAAATGTTGTGGGTTTGCTCTCCAACAGACAACTGGTGTGCCGAAGTCGTAACTTATTGGCACGTTTTGTTGACGTGACAGACCTTACGAATTGGCTGTGTCAGGTGGTGGCGGATTAACGACACATTTATATTTACGCGATCTAACCCTAGAAAAAGCCCCTGAATCTACAATATATCGTGGCGTGGCGGATGCTGCCACGGTGGTGTACACAGGGAATCCTCTACTTGCGAACATTCGACTTACGAACTTTCAGAGATACGATCAAACCTGTCCATATGTCCATTTGCCTGTTTGGGCCGAGAGTCGTGAGTTCAACCGCCGCGCAATAGATGGCGGTGGTGGCATCTACATATCTACATATACATAACGTGAATAACCAGTGGCATCTACATCTGCAGGAGATTATTCAACTTTTAAAGCCATCCCTCGTGTTCAGTGTACATGCCGTGCAACGTGTTTGGAATCGACAGGAGTCAAATTGGGACTTACGAACAACTCCACTTACGAACAGACCTCTGGAACCAAACTCGTTCGTAAGCAGAGGAGTCCGTGTACTGGCGGCGCGGTATTTGAATTATAAACAATGGGGCAAGTTGCCTGGGAGTTTTGTGATCGTTATGGGCGCCTACTTCATGCGAGTATGTATAGGTACAAAGCTGTTAAAGGCGCAGCCCTGCAATTGCTCTGGCGGAACGGACTCCACGACGAGAGGGAGCTCTAATTACCCCCACGCCCACCCATCCCTCTGGAGGTGCATGTACCACGCGTAACTTCTTTCGCGCCGTACGTAGCCAACCGTGCGAATCGGGTGGCGTATTTTGGCCTGATCTTCCACGCTCGCCAGACGGTCTCGGAAGAGGATGGGAGAGTACCCACTGTTTACACCACCACCACCACCGCCCCACACGCGGCCCTGCCGATCGTAGACCCATTCATACTGCTCGGGGGGCAGAGACGAGACGGGGGGGGGGCGGGGGGGTGGTGGTGGTGGCGGGGGGGGGGCGCAGTGCAACGCAGGTTGGAGCGAGGTTGAGTGAAATACACTTCTACCAATTTCTCTCCTCGCCTGCCGCGCCGGGAGATCTACAGAACCGAAGCGAGCGACGTCGTCGGCTAAACGGGGGGGGGGGGGGGGGGGAGGTGGGGGTGTCCAGTGCTCGAGAACCTGGCGAAACCCTCCGGAAGGGAACGCCCCGCGCCAATCATCGATTGAGGAGCTGCGAATCGAATCGCCGCGGCGCCGTCGGGGTCACCTGAGCCGGGTGGAGGTGGAAGAGGTGGAGGGAGTGGTGTGGGGGGGGGCTCTGGTGAGGTGGGTGGGTGGGTGGGGTGGGTGGGGCGGGGGAGATTTCCCAAGCAGCTGGGAGGGATCTTCGCGCGATCACAGGTCAGCGAAGACAGCGGCGGTGAAGAATAATTTGTGAAAATCCACGGCGCCCGCATTAAACGGCAGGCTCGCGGAACGACGCAGCGCTAAGTCCCGCTTTACGTAAGCCCGCATTCATAGCCCCGCCACTACGTTAGGCCGGATAAGGAAGATTATCTTTCTTGACGGCATCGCCTTCGCCGTGGTTTTCTGGTTTTTATTCGTTTTTTTTTATTTGCCCACCTCCACAGTTGTGTCATGATTATTTATGATGTCCCTAAGGTTGCTTACAGCGGTGGTTTCTTTTTTGAACGGTTGTGCTATGGATGTTCAGTCACTCTGTTATCGCGTTTCAAAAGAAAAAAAAACATAAGGAAGTTTTGTTCTTTTTGGTGTTCACGAGACAGCTCTTGAATTTCGATCGACTCAATAATTGCACTGGCTGGAATAATAGCAAATTATTATGATTGTTTATCAGGTTGAATGAGATTTCTCCCCCCCCCCCCGCCACCCACCCCCGCCACCCACCCCCATTAAAAGAAGTTCAACATACATACATTCAGACGAAGTAAGCTTTGATTGAATACGTCTCAAACGTGTCCCTAACTGCCATGCGATGGACGTTACTCACCTGTGTCCAGCTGGTGTGGAAAGCTCCGTCGTCGACTCTGTGGGCACGGAATTCGTTCGGCAAGGCAGGCAGACGGTGAGCCGGCGCCAGCTGCCGCCCAAGATCTGCGGTCCTCGATCTATGAAGGTGGTATCGGCCACAATTCATGAGTTGTTCACATGTGGGGAGGAAACCGGAGTACAACCGGAGAAATTTCACGCACGCACGCACTGCGAGCGGATAATCCTCTTATCTCCACACAGATGGAAACTGGATGGCGATTAGTCCACTTGCTGTACTGCCTTCTCGTAGCACGCCAGGGAATGGCATCTCCTCGACGCTCACGGGAAGGGAGTTTCGGGGACATTCGTGTGCGGTGATTCACCAACCCTCGCTGCGCGCCTCCGAAGCGCCGGATTACAGGCAGCCACGTGGGGAGCCACCACAGCCCGCCTCGAAGAAGGGATCTGAGAGGTAGCTCTTTGATATCCGCTTCCCACGGGCCGTTCTCATAACACAGAGGATTGTACTGCTGTACGAGAAATCCGGGTGGATTCTTCATCTCTGAACATGACTGAAAGCCCGGTCGGGATAAAATCTAAGAAGATTACGAAATAGGTTAACATAAATAAAACACTTTAAATTTCCCCCCAAGTGTGAACCGAGGCCGCTGAAAATCTCCTTCGAATTGCGCGTACTACGTTCCGTCAGGGATGGTGTTTTGACAGCGCGTGACAAAAGGTGCGCCAGACTATGCTTTCCATTTCTCTTGAAATAATAAGGGAACAGAGCAGCCGATGAGCCTACCCGATATTACACTTATGGCTGAGCCTTAGCACGCATCTAAAAAAAAAAACGAACAACCAGAGAACGTTAAATCTTTAATTCAAATACTGTACGAGCAAGCAAAAAAGAATTGGGTCACGTAAAAAAACCCAAAATCTAACACTCATAATCTTATGATGATGCTCGGCTTGGCAGTAAACATCAAAGGCTATAGACACTCAAAAGCACCTCAAGTAGGTCTTGCAAAATCCGAAGATTAACCTGCAATAATTTGGATTTTAAAAGAAAAAAAAAATCTGCTCTTAATGTCGATGTGGGCCACCTCTGGGTTTGAAGTTGGGTCAGAAAAGGACAGTGCTAGACGCTTTTGTTTATTTTCGGAGAATGTAATTCCGTCCCTGCTGCTGGGGAAAGCGCATTAGGTGCTCAGCGATCGGGGGTCAGGGGTCGAGTGTCAAGTAAAGACACCTCGGGCGTGACCCTTTTTTTTTTGGACACGCTCCCGCATAGGGTCCCAGGATAATTGGATGGGTGGAATAATCTCCAGCCGTGAAGACGTCTGCCTATAGGTGACCTCACATCTGGCCCCGAATAGTGGTGCCGGCCTGGTTCCTGGGGGTGCTGGTGGTAGCATCGCTTTGAGCCGCGCTTGCGCTAAGGAACCCGGCCACCCGAGTTCGATTCCAGCTCACGGCCACCAACACCAGTGGCGAATATCTGAACTCGTCCTGGGCCTTCTCCGAAGGTCGACGACTCAGCATCAAATATGTACCTGGTGTGGGGTGTAAACATCGCCGTCCCGGTTTTAGTAGGCGTCCGCTAACATCACTTGCCACAATAGTCTGGCTAGGCTATAGGAAGGGATCTTTATCTTTGACTGTGGTCCTGGTGGTGGCGATGGTGGCGGTGTGGTGGTTGTGGTGGTGGTGCTGGTGGTGCGGTGCTGGTGGCAGGCGATGGTGGTGGGGAGTGAGGCGTGGTTGTGGATGTGGGTGGAGCGCTGGGGGAGAGGAGACGGGAGAGAGCACGTGGAGGCAGATTGCAAAGGGAGGAGGCTGGAATTCACCTTGGATTTTCCAAGGTGACAAGGTTACTCGCGTGAAATAGAATATAGCCGTACGAGCCGGTCCTCTTATAGGGCTTTGATGTGAAATAGCGAGCAAAAGGAAAATATAACTTTGCTCTCAGTCGCATCGTTTCACAACGCACCAGATAAAAAAAAAACTCCACCATCATGAGCAGGGAAACAACATTGATTTTTTTTTTAAAATATGCAATTAAAAAACCCGTGATGATGAAAATACAATTTAAAATTTAAAAAAATCTGGAAAAAAACTCGACATTAAATCTTTGTATTCATTAAAATGCATCCTGGGTAGCGTATATAAATGTAAACTCAAACGCACTGCCGAACGTGCAATGCTTTGCACTTGGACGAGCGACGGCTTCGTGAAATGGTTGCAAGCGTGTCAGCCAAACGTCGCCTCTCAGCCGCTAGAAGATCGTCGTGCACTCTCTGCGCGAGGTTTCCGTTGTTGCGGTTCGTCATTAGTGTCATCTGGGTTCGTGTTGTGCGCAATGCCCATTCAGTTTTTACTCCAACCCTCCACCATCCGACGGAGTCAATCACATCGAGTTGCTTGACAATTTGATTCAACTTTATCGCAGACACTTTTTTTTGCTCGCGTTTTCACGCATTTCGGTTTTATTTTTTTGCTTAGAGGCCAAGTCGTGACAACTTGATTTGCCCGTGGAGTGGCGGAGGGCTTATAGTACACACAAAACATGGCATCATACCTCCACGATGATGTGAACCCAACAGACAATTAATTACGAATATTAACATCGGTAGTGAAAGCTTAGGTGTTTATTTGTGCATCATGTTTAAATGTACATCAGAATCAGATTTAAAAAAAAAATCAGACTGAAAGAATCCGATATGCTATGAAGATATTTTTTCACAAATGTCCAGTCAACTTGAAGAAGCTCTTATTGTTGGAGGGGAAAATATCGCGTGCGACGGAATGCACCCAATTTATTTAGACGCTAAGTGGCGACGACAAACGCCCAGCACACACACAGAGACAAAGATCCCTCCTATAGCCTGTAACAGCCTGTTGGGGCAAGTGCTGTTAGCGAGGGGGTGGGTGGGGGGTGGCCAACACCACGCCCGGCCGCCTTTGTCTCCCTAGTGGTGATGTTTACACACCACACCAGGTTCTCATTTGAGACTGAGTCGACCTAAGGGAGGCCCAAAACCGGTTCAGATAATCGTCACCGGTGTTGGCCGTGAGCGGGAATCGAACTCGGGTCGCCGGGTTCGTAGCGCAGCGCGCAGTCACACACGCACATACGAATATCACCAACACGGCATGATACATCCTCATATAACCGCTACACGCATTGTTTTTCCCCCCAAAAAAATTTGGCAGTGGGCTGTTTCATTTATTTATTTTATCTCCCCCCCCACCTCGCGCACACATTTTGCGCAAATTAATTCCATTGGGACGTGTACAGCTCCAGTTCGGATTTAACCACAGTCGCCGCATGTGCGTTATGAATACATTAAGGTGCAATCGTCTGCCAGGTGCGAGGAAAAACACTCTGCCGCCAGTAAACTTAAAGCCCCGCGCAATGTGACCTTAATAGCGGAGAAGCAGAGGACGCCAGCGGCCCTTAATTGGACCTCCACTGATGCATTGGCGGTGCTTGTGTGAGGTGAGCGGCGAGGAGCGAGCGAGCAGAGGCGACAGGAACTCGCCGTCTATTTTGAATCTCCGGATTGATCCGAGGCGGTGGCGGGAATGCGAGCTAAATGTCTGCGAGTGCGCGATGGTCAGAAAACGGCGAAACGTCGGTCGGACGCGATGGAAAAACAACCGACGCGAGTTGGGGGAGGAGAGGCGTGATGATGATGAGGAGGAGGAGGAGAGTGCTTTGTGGGGCGTTCGTAGACGTCGAGGCGATGTTATAACGAGGCGGGGAGCGTCTTCAGCCCACAGGTGCTGCCCGCGCAAAAAATAATAATAACGTTGACAGTTCCACGCGCTGACTGCGCAGATTGCTCAGACAACGTGGGCGAAGAATAACAATGCTTACAATAGGTGGGATAACAACAACAGCGGTTACGAACCTCTTGCCAATCCACTGCTGGATGAAGGCCTCTCAACGTCATTTCTTTGGCATGACATTGCACGTGGCGGGAGGTAGGCTGGGGGAGGGGGGTCTAGTAAAACTTCAAGGGGGGGGGGCACAACACGGCCAGTGTTAAACAAACTTTAAACATTGTCAATTATTTAGCGGGAGGTGGTGGGGGGAGTCAGTGAAGGCTCAGCCCCCTTCTAACCCCCCGCGAGCGCTACGGGACAGCTCTCTGTTGTGTTTGTCATAGGGCGTTGATTTGACCATACTTCACCACGCTGGGTCAACGCGGTTCGTAAAGAAGTAGGAAAGGAGGCCCAGGCCCTGCGTTCAGATCGCGCCCGCCGCTCGAGATGGCCGGGTTCACTCGCGCAACGCTCTAATCACTGCGCCATCGCTCCTCTCCAAAACACATATTGGGAAATAATGGGGCATGCGCATTTTCGTGAGAGGTGGCGGTGGCGTGGGGAGGCCTTCAGCCCAGCAGTGAATAGATCGGGGCTGATGACGCAGAACGGTGTTCGCGCAGTGGTCAGCGGCGCTCATTGCTGAACGAGAAGGGCTGTCGCCCGAAACGTCGCCTATTCTACTAACACGCTAAAAATGACCGCCACTTTTTTCAAATTTTCATGCTGTGGTTTTCACACTTGATGATGATTGCTTGTGTTGCAGTCGAAACGTCGTGAGAATTTTATTGTTTTATATTTTTATTATTTTATTATTACGTGACTTTACCTAAAAGAACCAAGAATATGCAGTCACGAAAGCTTTAAATAAAAATGTAATACAGGGTGGTTAAACAAACAAAAAACGTTAAAACTTCAGAGAATTTGCAACGATACCACGTGACATGTGCTGCTGCCTCCGGGCTCTGGAGATCACCTGGAGAAGATTCCAGGCCACGTGTTGACAACGATGGCGAACAAGTGGGAGACTCTTTGAATTTTTGAAGCCATTAACGTTGCATTTGTTATCATGTTCCCGTGTATAATTACAATCGGTTCTTTTCCCATTAAAAACGATAGTCCCATATACATTTAAACATTTTTTTTAAGCACCCTGTACTCCCTCTACGGGCTCAGTGCTATTGACGAACGCTTAGAGGTTGTGTTCTTTGTCCTTGTTGCACTATTACCAACGCAGCAGCAGGAGCAGCATCACAGCCTTTCCCTTCGTTCCCCGTCTATTTATTCGCTTGTTGACGCGCAAACATTTACCCACGTCTGCGCGGGCGCTGCGCGACAGACAGACACACAGAGAGAGAGAGAAACGGGCCGTGTGACTGCCGTCATACTCGAAATATGGCAACAGAGAACCTCGCTGATCTCGCCCGAAGAGCATAAGACCACCACGCGAACTCCGCTCGTTTGTCGTCTACCTCCACCCCCACCTGCCCTCCCAGCACCTCCGATTAGCACGACTGGCTACGTACGGTGCGAAAGAAGTTCTACATAGGTACAGACTACATAATTATAACTCGTGAGCGAGGATAGCAACACTCTGTCTAAAACTAAAGTAACTCAAACTATTTATGATTATTATTTACTGGGCAAAGCCTCGCTGAGCTGTGATCTCTTTTAGCAGAGGCGACCTGGCCACACGTGATTAGAGCTTTATCGAAGTGTCTTCATCATCACGTGGATATTTACGGTCGCAGCCATAACAATCCAAACGCGTGCCGCTGCCAAATGTGGAGGGGGAGCAACATCGGGAGGAACGCGGAGGGGAAAAAAACAATCCACGCGACCACCACGGGCAGTGAGAAAGTGAGAGAGACATCGTCAGGGTCCAGGATGGAACCCACGGACCTGCCCCTGCACAACAGGCGATGGAGGATCACATCTCATTGCCACCGGGGGTCACCCGTGCAGATAGAACAGATGGAGTCGACCTATTGCCGCACCGCCGTCTCCCGGCGAGTCCATTGCGTGGCACGGCTCCCTCCTCGACGCGCGCACGCCCACGGGGAAACGGGAGCTTAACGCAGCATCCGTGCACGCGGTGATCCACCAACCCTTGGCCGCTGCCTCCACGGCGCTGGCTGGCCGGCAGGCGATTCACGCAGGAGGCGAGGCTGGGAGCACGCACGGAGCTGGAGCTACTTGACGAGAGCAGGCAGCTGGTACCTTCGGTCGGGTTTGCCCAAAAGCCATCGGGAGTCAGCTACGCACATCAGCGACTCGTTTCTCACTGCTGGTGTACAGGGTGGTCCAGATGCGTTGTGACCACTCCCCCATTTAATTCTCTGTAAGTTTTTTTTAGTAAGGGTTTTTTTAAAACGGAAATTAATATGGAAATGTTTTTAAAATGTCAGGGGCCAATTAATTGGGGGGGGAGGGGGGGTCACAAGACATCTGGGCCATCCTGTAGAGTGGAATGGGTGACACTCACGCACCAGCGTGGCGGAACTCACCTACGATTAGCAGGGCTTTAGCTGCGTATGCTGGGAAAAAAGTTCAGCATACACACAACAAGTCACGATGTTATAATGAGAGGTCACGGATCACGCGTTATCTGTATGGCCAAACTCACGTGGCTGATCACGTTCGACGCTTCTGCGAATTACCCCATCGCGAAATGTGATTTCACGTGTAAATACTGGCGAAGCAAACGTTTATGAACCCAACTCAACCCCCAACCATCCGAGGATATTCATAGGTACATTATGTTTTAATAAATCAACGTAGTGTTTTTCATGTTTCAACGCTTACCAAAATTAAAAAAATGACTTTTGAGCAATTATAATAATAATTATTATTTTGGCAACCTCCTTCTCCCCATCATTGCATAAATTCTCACACACAGCCCTCTTTGCGAATCCACTGCTGGATAAGAGCCTCCCCCCCCGCGGGTGCACGTTGTCGTGGCGAGGGCGTTTATTTGACCGCACATCACCACGCTGGTCAGTGCGGAAGAGTGAATGCCAACACAATTGTTTACATTACACGCGTCATAACGATGAGTGATGATGCAACTCTATTGGAAGAATAATAATTATTCAATTATTATTATTAAAATGTCGGAATTATTATTGTAATAAAACTCAACCACATTTGTCATAATATCCTAATAGGGGACGTACATATTAGGCCACGTTTTCGGGCAATGATCCTTCTTCACAGCACGTAAATAGGTAGCTCAGCGCGATAGCGTGGCTGATAAGTTGGAGACTCCACTCAATACCGCAGGACCTCATAATAATTATACTTTTAATGGCGAGTCTTTGTGACTTCATCATTGTGTGTGTTTATTGTGCAGCGATGGCCCTCATAGATGCTATTCGCTAACAGCACTTGCCCCAACAGTCTCTTAAGGCTATACGGGGAATCTTTGTCTTTGTTAATTGTGGTCGCGCACCACTGCCATCACAGCAGCAGCATTACCAACAACATAATTGGTTTAACGTTGGAATAATGCAGTGCTTAGCTTCTCTGGGTTTTTTTTCGAAAGCACTTAGGTTAAACTTTTTTACCCATTGCTCCATCCATATGGAAACATGAGAGTAGACTTTTGGCCTGCAAGACACAGAGGATGGGACTCCTTCGGCCTGAATAATACATGACAATCGCACTTACCGTCTCGTGACATTGGCAGGAACATCCACTGGCAGCTTAAATAAGATTTCCCAACCCCCCTCCCACCCCCCCACCAAAAAAAACACACACAACTAACTCTTTTCTGGGTTATGTGATAGCTGTCCGATTATTTCACTCATCTTTTCGTTCCCCGGTAATATGGCTACACAACCCACTTGTAACCCATAACCTGTGACGGCCCAACACCAGGAGATGGAGCAATGAAATCATCTCGCGGGCAGACGCTCAGACGATTATTAACGCGGTAGTGCGACAGGAGGTGGCGGCGGACTGGGAAGGCCTCCGTCCAGCAGTGGAGTGAGCACGGATGTTGTTGTTGATGATGATAATGATGATGGAAAATCTCATGATATATTTTTTGGTTAATTATCTAAATTAATGATGATTCAGCATATTGCATTAAATGGGTAAAGGTGCAGCCCTGTAATGTCTAGCTCGCGCCACTGCTTGCAGAATGACTTCCATTGGGAAAGAAACCTCGAGGGGTTATTCGGCCTCGCCTCCTACGTCTGGCCAGACGTGTCATCGGAAGAGGTAGGTCGCCTGGTACACAGTAGGTCGTGGCTTCGACCAAGACCCTAACGCCTGGTGTATATTTGGAGGTTGCATGTCTCTTTCTCTGCCCATGGCCACGTGAATTTTTCTCCGGGTCCCCCGATTTCTCCCCTCCAAATTCGGAATCAACAACACGAGTTTAGCGTATGTGCCTGCTATACGCATGTCCACGTGATAAGAGCATGTTCCTGCTATACGCATGTCCACATGATAAGAGCATGTGCCTGCTATACGCATGTCCACGTGAATAGAGCATGTGCCTGCTATACGCATGTCCACGTGATAAGAGCATGTGCCTGCTATACGCATGTCCACGTGATAAGAGCATGTGCCTGCTATACGCATGTCCACGTGATAAGAGCATGTGGCTGCTATACGCATGTCCACGTGACAAGAGCATGTGCCTGCTATACGCATGTCCACGTCATAAAAGTATGTGCCTGCTATACGCATGTCCACGTGACAAGAGCATGTGCCTGCTATACGCATGTCCACGTCATAAGAGCATGTGCCTGCTATACGCATGTCCACGTGATAAGAGTATGTGCCTGCTGTACGCATGTCCACGTGACAAGAGCATGTGCCTGCTATACGCATGTCCACGTGATAATAGTATGTGCCTGCTATACGCATGACCACGTGATAAGAGTATGTGCCTGCTATACGCATGTCCACGTGATAAGAGTATGTGTCTGCTATACGCATGTCCACGTGATAAGAGTATGTGCCTGCTATACGCATTTCCACGTGATAAGAGTATGTACCTGCTATACGCATGCCCACGTGATAAGAGCATGTGCCTGCTATACGCATGACCACGTGATAAGAGCATGTGCCTGC
Source organism: Petromyzon marinus (assembly GCF_048934315.1). NCBI lineage: Eukaryota > Metazoa > Chordata > Hyperoartia > Petromyzontiformes > Petromyzontidae > Petromyzon > Petromyzon marinus. The sequence goes on along the minus strand of NC_133704.1, from coordinate 5,857,509 downwards.
TATACGCATGACCACGTGATAAGAGCGTGTGCCTGCTATACGCATGTCCACGTGACAACAGCACGTGCTTGCTATACGCATGTCCACGTGATAAGAGCATGTGCCTGCTATACGCATGACCACGTGATAAGAGCATGTGCCTGCTATACGCATGTCCACGTGATAAGAGCATGTGCCTGCTATACGCATGACCACGTGATAAGAGCATGTGCCTGTTATACGCATGTCCACGTGATAAGAGCATGTGCCTGCTATACGCATGTCCACGTGATAAGAGCATGTGCCTGCTATTCGCATGACCACGTGATAAGCCACGTCGTTGCGATCTCATTTGTGACCGGGTCGCTTCTCAAAAGGAGCTGTACAGGTCGGTGAGCTTTACCTGGTGAAATAAAAAATAAAGTTGAAGAACCTTAAATAGTTTATAAGCGGGAATACACACACACTCACACTTTGCTGCACCACTGACACGTGACCCGACGATCATAGCTGAACTCTGGTGGCAGTTGGCGCGTGGGAGGGAGGATGGTAGCGGTAGTGGTGGCGGTGGAATTGAAGAAAGTGCACCGTTGTATTGAACTGCCGCGCCGGGAAATCGAATTGAAAACTTCATTTGGCCACCGTTTGGTAGGAACGCGGGGAGGAGGGAAGGGGGTGGGTGCAAAGGAGATTCGCCGGGGCTGCGAGTAGGGAAAGCAAAAGCCGGACATCTGTGAAAACGGGAGGTTTTGTGGCCCATCGTCTTCCTCCAGTCTGGCTAATGATGCTGATTGTGAAAGCGACGCTGCACAGATTGCAGCGTTGTGTGCCGAGTAAAAAAAAATAACTCCGTGCGAAGATAAATTAAAAACAAAGTTTCGCGTTATTCATTCATTAACGGCGAACGCCCGCGCGGCAGACAGGCGATTGGCTCGTTAGCCGCTCTTGTTGGTGGCACGAGAGAGCCCCCCCCCCCGCCTCTCTATGGGCGCACACTTGAAGGAAGGGTTTCTATCGACGGCGTGTGCGTGTATTTGATCAGCGGAGGAGCGGCGTGTAATAGTGAACAGGTAGTGTTGTTGGATGTGTGTGTGTATACGCGTGGATGTGTGCGACCATTTACCGGGGAATAATCACGCGTGAACAAAGCACCGGAGCAACGCTGTCACGTGTGATGTCTGAGTTGCGGTGGAAGGGGGGGGGGGGAAGGGCGGGGGGAGTGGTGGCGCCAGTGGTTAGCGAATCCTGCCGAGCAGACCCACGCGGTCCCCGCTCGCGATCAACAACATCGGTGAGGAATACTTGAAGCGGTCTTGGTCCGACGTCGACTCAGCCTTAAATAAGTACAGGAGCCTGGTTGCGGTGTGTGAGCATCAGCACCATCATCGTGTGCCGTGCCGTTCCTTTGATAGGTGCTCGTTGACAGCACTTTGCTCCAACAGTTTACCATTGAAGGCTACGCATGGGGGGGTGGGGGATCTTTATCCGAGTGGAAATATAGAAACGCGGCAATTAAAGGCGCCACATTCCCATTAATGTCGTAGGTCAGCTAGATTTGCTACGGCGCTTAATAGAGCCGATATCTTAATGGGAGAGTGCTTGTCTGCAACATCAGGTCAGCGGCAGTGACTTGAGTGAGCCAGCGTCTGTTGACGACACAATGGGTGTCGAAGCCGCTCCAGAATGTTGCTTGTTCCGAATCAATGCTCTCCAGAAGGTTGTGCGACCGATGGGTTGTTCTCCTAAATACTTTAATTATATTGTCTGTGTGTGTGTGGGGACACGGATTATTTCTACAACTACTACTTATTTTATTGTACCAGTTGAGGACCGCTAACTTTCACGATTGATAGCTCAACGAAGTGGGCTTCATCGCGGGCAAATGTAGAGCAGCGAAACACTGGAAACGCGTGGTGATTTTGATTCTAATTGTGGAGGGAAAAACCGGAGCACCCGGAGAAAAATCCACGCGACCACAGGGAGAACATGCAGACTCCAAATATATAAGCGTCAGGGTTGGGATATAACCCACGACCTGCTGTATACCAGGCTAGATGTGAAGGAGTCGTACTGTTTGCTAACATATTTTCTTAAAAAAACTAACACCCCCCACCCCTCCACCTCCCCCTAAACGAAATTGCCATGAAAAGGAATCATTGACCGAAACGTCGCCTATGATAAATTTCGTTTTAAAGGCCACACATTGTTATGGACGGACGCGTTGAGCGTTTTGTTCGACGTGATTGTGCACCACAGTCAGTCAATACAGGGGCAGCAGCAGCAGGAGGGACAGCAGCAGCAGCAGCAGGAGGAGGAGGAGGAGGGGTCACAGCAGCAGGGGGCAAGCAACAGGGGCAGCAGCAGCAGCAGCAGGGGCAGTATAATTGGTTCAAGGGAGACTTTGCGCCTCCTCGTCAGCGGAACCGACAAGAGGAAGCAGCGGCGACCTTTAGTGAGGGAGGCCTCCATCGATCGACACCTCCAAACCGATGGGGCCATCTACAAAGGCCACCACACGCAGGTGCCAGGGGCTGCTCTTTACGGACCGTGCCGCTGCTGGTGGTGGTGGTGGGAGGGACGGGGCGGGAGAGAGGAGGGGGTGGGGATTGTATTGTCCTGAACACCTCCTCCTCCCACCTCCTCTTCCTCCTCCCCAACCCCCCACCACACCTTTGTTTCGTTACACGGATGACATTCCCCTTCATGCACTTTGCCGGCTATTTGTACAACGGGAGATCCGTGGTGGTGCGTGAGAACAGCAGCAGCAGCGGCAACAACAACAGACAACAACAACAACAAACAACCACCAAACAAACAAACAGACACAAACGTCAATATTGCTGTGAACGGGTAAAGCCGGCACCCTTATTACGTGGCACATCCAACGAGACGAGAGCGGTTCGACAATGTCCAGCAGAATCCACCTGTGACGGGAGAGAGAAGGGAGCAAAGGCAATGGTTGCGAGCGGGGAGAGGGTCGCAGACATCTTCTTGACTGACTCTCATCAATTATCGATCAGCCCGGAGAGAGGGAACGAACGTAAACTCTCGCCGCGTGCCGTGAACAAATGAACGTGACGACGCCTATGGCCGTGCCTCGAGGTTTACGATGATGTCCACACCAATGCAATGCATCCGTTTGTTTTTCTTCTTCTTCTTCTTCATTCTCTTCTTCTTCTTATTCTTCTTTTTCAGTTCATGGTGTTGGTTTTTGGTATTTTTGTTTGATGGCTGTTTGCCACCGAAGCTTCCCTAAACGACGGCAATTGTACTATTAGCAATTATCATTATTATATTTGTCTATAACCAACGTTGCACCCAGTGTGTCAAACGGATGGAGAGGTGGGTGAGTGCGTGGCTGGAGGGGATATCTCAAGTCCCGGAGTAGCGGTGGGGTGCTGGGGTAGGGGAGGGGTCGGGTAGGCGAGGGGTGGGGTAGGGGAAGGGTGGGGTAGGGGAGGGGAGGGGTAGGGGTGGGGTAGGAGAGGGGAGGGGTAGGGGATGGGTAGGGGAGGGGTGGGGTAGGGGAGGGGAGGGGTAGGGGAGGGGTAGGAGAGGGGTAGGCGAGGGGTGGGGTAGGGGAAGGGTGGGGTAGGGGAGGGGTGGGGTAGGGGTGGGGTAGGAGAGGGGAGGGGTAGGGGATGGGTAGGGGAGGGGTGGGGTAGGGGAGGGGTAGAGGAGGGGTGGGGTAGGGGAGGGGTGGGGTAGGGGAGGGGTGGGGTAGGGGAGGGGTGGGGTGGGGTAGGGGAAGGGTGGGGTAGGGGAGGGGTTGGGTAGGGGAGGGGTAGGGTAGGGGGAGGGTAGGGGAGGGGTAGAGGAGGGGTGGGGTAGGGGAGGGGTGGGGTAGGGGAGGGGTGGGGTGGGGTGGGGTGGGGTAGGGGAGGGGTGGGGTAGGGGTGGGGTGGGGTAGGGGAGGGGTGGGGTAGGGGAGGGGTGGGGTAGGGGAGGGGTGGGGTAGGGGAGGGGTAGGAGAGGGGTGGGGGAGGGGTGGGGTAGGGGAGGGGTTGGGTAGGGGAGGGGTAAGGTAAAGGAGGGGTAGAGGAGGGGTGGGGTGGAGTAGGGGAGGGGTGGGGTAGGAGAGGGGTGGGGAGGGGTGGGGTAGTGGAGGGGTGGGGTAGGGGAGGGGTGAGGTAGGGGAGGTGTGGGGTAGGGGAGGGGACGGGTGGGGTATGGGAGGGGTGGGGTAGGGGAGGGGTAGGGGAGGGGTGGGGTGGGGTAGGGGAGGGGTGGGGGAGGGGTAGGGGAGGGGAGGGGTGGGGTAGGGGAAGGGTGGGGTAGGGGAGGGGTTGGGTAGGGGAGGGGTAGGGTAGGGGGAGGGTAGGGGAGGGGTAGAGGAGGGGTGGAGTAGGGGAGGGGTGGGGTTGGGTAGGGGAGGGATGGGGAGGGGTGGGGTGGAGTAGGGGAGGGGTGGGGTAGGGGAGGGGAGGGGTAGGGGGAGGGGAGGGGTGGGGTGGGATGGCACCACACAGAAAAAAATGTTAATTGAACTTTAAAAATAAATGTTGAACGCAAAAAACAGAATGAGTATCGATATGATCCTGCTCCGTCTTTCTTTCGCCCGCTGTGTCACAGGCGAGATGCCCCCCGGCTGGTGTTAAATATACTGAGCCAACATCTTCTTTACTTGATTGCAAGACTTTAGAAGTGAGTGGGGGGGGGGGCTTAATTACGGTTGCCACCCGTACGGGAATTGGCCTCTGCGTTCCAGTGGCACGAATGCATCTGTCACCGAGATCTGGTGGCATCGAATTTTTGGACAGGTAGCTGCTGAAACATAAGCTCAGTGGGCCTTATCTGGTAAGATAAAAAAAAAACAAGTTTAGTTTCATTTGTATATATTTTTAAAGTTATTTATTTACCTTTCCCGTACTTTGCACTCCTGTCGTATTTTTTGTGTTGTTTGTTGCTGTAGCGGTCTGACCTGCCCCTGCCGGACAACTGTGAAAAAGAGCTTCATAGCTCATCGGATTCCTCCGGCGTAAATAACACTTCTGATTCTGCTGCCCAGGTCTGAGAATTTTAAATGTCTCGGTTTGGTCCGCCGTGGGAAAGGTTACCGAGTTGTAGATAAAGCGCACTAGCTGTCCGACTCACACCATCAATCTCTCTGAATGTTTTTGAGACGTTAGAAAGTTCCGCCTGGGACTACATCGGGGGAGGAGGCGGTCGGTGGCTTTGCACTCACGTTTGCTGAGCACAGGGCACAAAGGCCCAAACGTCAAGCGGCCAGTGACAAACAGCACGACTATTAAAGCTGTAATGGATAGACGCGTGCAACGCGTTGTTTGAATTGAGTAAGGTTATTTTTGTAAGAGCTTGGGGGGATGTAGGGGGCGATGATGATGATGGGAGGAGGGGAATGGAACGTGGAGTGGTGTGAAGGAAGAAGCAGAAGAGTTGTAACCTGCAGTGATGTGAGTGTGTGGGTGAGTGTGTGGGTAAGTGTGTGGGTGAGTGTGTGGGTGAGTGTGTGGGTGAGTGTGTGGGTTAGTGTGTGGGTTAGTGTGTGGGTGAGTGTGTGGGTTAGTGTGTGGGTGAGTGTGTGGGTGAGTGTGTGGGTGAGTGCGTGAGTGGGTGCTTGAGTGGGTGAGTAGGTGCATGAGTACATGCTTGAGTGGGTGCGTAAGTGGGTGGGTGCGTGAGTGAATGGGTGCGTGAGTGCGGGAGTGTGTGGGTCTGTTTGTGCGTGGGTGAGTAGGTGAGTGTGTGGGTAAATGTGTGGGTGAGTGGGGCGTGGGTGAGTGGGTGCGTGAGTGAATGGGTGCGTGAGTGTGTCGGTGAGTTTGTGCGTGGGTGCGCTAGTGCGTGGGTGCGTCAGTGAGTGGGTAGGTGCCTAAGTGGATGCGTTGGTGCGTGAGTCGGTGAGTGGGTGCGTGAGTGGGTGAGTGTGTGAGTGAGTGCGGGAGTGAGTGGTTGAGTGTGTGTGTAGGAACCGGTCATGGGCCTCCCCTAGGCCGACTCAGTACCTGGTGCGGTGTGTAAAATCATCACCACTGTGGAGACAAAGGCGGCCGGGCGTGGCGTTGGCCACCCACCCCCTCGTGTACCGTGCGGCCCTTCATAGGTGTTCGCCAACAGCACTTGCCCCAACAGTCTGTCACGGGGATCATTGTTGTGTAAATGTATGTGGGTGTAAGTGAGTGAGTGAGTAGGAGGGTGACTGAGTGAGTGTGTGTTATTTTGACCTGCAGTGTGGTGGTGTTGGTGGCTGAACACAGCATGGATGGTGGAGTAATCGCTGAGCGACGCTCACGGGGACAAACACCGCGGTAGTCGCGATAGAAGAGTGATAGGGAGGCGAGCGACTACCGGTGACTGAGCGAGTGATTGCAATGTAACAGTGAGCGATGGATCACCCTCTGACTATCGACAAGAGAGGTTTTTTTGGGTTAAATCGCGTAAATATATTAATGTGTCGTTAAAACCCGCCACTGGCGAAACGTCGTACTCAGATTGTAAATGGTGTGTCTTGGCTCTCCAACACACCGGTGTACTGTACGAGTGCTCTAGAGGAGTTGTACACCCCTAGCTGCCACTGCTATTCATTGGCGTAAAATAAAATTAAATGTTTCGCTGCAAAGTATTATCTGCATTTTGATTTAGCGTGCTGATCTTAAAGGTGCATTGAAGAATTTGATACTCCGACTGATGCTTCTGTTGTTGTGGAGTAACTCATGCAGCCAGCTATGGCTCTAGGATTTGGTGTTACATGTTATTTATGTAGTTTTTTGTTAAAAATTCGGTCACAGTCCCTATGATCACTGTTACATTGCAATTATGGCTTTATTTCTTGGTGATTTCGAAAAGTTTTTTTGGTTTGGACATGTTTGTTCTGTTGTAGCACGGAGTTAGACTGATGGCCTTAATCTAAGTTTTCTTGTGGTTGTTGTTTGACTTGCATCCCACTGGGATTTTTGCACACAGCGTTGGTGTACGGTGCTTTTTCAGGAATATTTAGCTGTTATTTTTTTCATGGATTTTCTGTTTGCACAGTCACATAGTCACTTTAAGATGTTTTTCTTGTTCGTGTTTTTGTTTTTTGTTTGTTATGGTTGCACCCGATTCAAGAACCGAATGGCTCACAGGGCTATACCAAATAAATAAACTGAAACTGAAAAAAAAAATTGGCCACGTTCTGTTTACGTGACAAACCTTACTAATTGGCTGTGTCGGGTGGTGGCGGGTTTTAACGACACATTTTATGTTTACGCGATCTAACCCAAACAACCTCTGTTATGGATGACATTGGTCGTGAACGCCTACCACGTGTTAAACTGTCCCTCTGACTACTTCACCCTGACTTCTATCCGGTGCGGCGAGGTAGGAAGCGAACTGGGGATTCGTGGCGGTGGCCTTTGGAGGGGGTTGTGGGGAGGAGATGGTGGTGGGGGTATTGTGGGGGGGGGGGGGGAGTAGTAGGTGGTGGTGGGGGGGATTGTGGGGTGGGGGTCAGGGCAGGGAAACACGGGGCACAGATTAGTGGGGCCACGTGCATGGGGTAAAGCCCGGGACCAGCCACCCAGGGCCCAGCATCAACATTAAAACGGCAACAACAGCTTCAACAACAACAACAATAACATCAACAACATCAACAACGACGACAACAACAACAACAAACAACGCCGACGACAACGTAGCCCTCGGGGCAGCCGGGGCAGCACCAAAGATCCTCAAGGGGCAAAGGCGCAACCACTGTGGGTGCCTTGAAGGTCCGGACACCCACCCCTCCCCTACTCACCCCCCTCACTCGCCCCCTCACCCCCTCCCCTCCTCACGCCCCCCCCCCCGGCTTGTTCACGTGACTCAGGAGACACCTTCAAGCACTCACAGTGAACATCACCGTTGTGTTATTTTGAGTCGGTGGGGTTTTTTAAAATCTTCTTCACACCTGAACGAGGTGACACAATCTATAATTGTGCTGACGAGGGAACCTTTACACCACCACCAATCGCAACTAAGTGGCGGTGACGTCTCCACGGCGCACGTGCCAGGCTAGGTGCACTTTAAGGCCACGTAAAGCGTCGAACGCCCGCTGGCAGGAGGGCACGGGGACAGACCCTGGTGATGCCATGGGTTGACTGACTGAGATGACTGGCAGATGCACCACCTGTGCCCCCCGCTACTGGGGGTAACTTTGCTGTGTTTTAGCCGCCCGGCACACACACGCACACACACAACAACACACAGACGCATTAAGGCATTCCTTTAATAAAAACACTGTGGCCCAATAGGCGACGTTTCGGGCAATGAGACCTCCTTCGGCCAATGAGAGCAGCATATGGGTGATCACGTTTGTTGCACTGTACTTGCGCCGCACCGCCAACGCAGCTGCGTCGCCAAATACTGTACGGGACTCCTCTTCTTACGATCGAGTTAGGTTCCAGAGGTCTGTTCGTAAGTCGATTTGTTTGTAAGTCCCAACTTTACTCCTGTCGATTCCAAACATGGTGTAGGGCATTCACACTAAACACGAGGATTGACTTTAAAAGTTGTGTAATCTCCTGCAGATGTAGATGCCGCTGGTTCTTCACGTTCTGCAGATGTAGTTGCCGCTGGTTCTTCACGTTGTGCAGATGTAGATGCCACTGGTTCTTCACGTTCTGCAGATGTAGATGCCAATGGTTCTTCACGTTCTGCAGATGTAGATGCCACTGGTTCTTCACGTTTTGGAGATCTAGATGCCACTGGTTCTTCACGTTCTGCAGATGTAGATGCCACTGGTTCTTCACGTTCTGCAGATGTAGATGCCACTGGTTCTTCACGTTCTGCAGATGTAGTTGCCACTGGTTCTTCACGTTCTGCAGATGTAGATGCCACTGGTTCTTCACGTTCTGCAGATCTAGATGCCACTGGTTCTTCACGTTCTGCAGATGTAGATGCCACTGGTTCTTCACGTTCTGCAGATGTAGATGCCACTGGTTCTTCACGTTCTGCAGATGTAGATGCCACAGGTGATTCACGTTCTGCAGATGTAGTTGGCACTGGTTCTTCACGTTCTGCAGATGTAGTTGCTACTGGTTCTTCACGTTCTGCAGATGTAGTTGCCACTGGTTCTTCACGTTCTATAGATGTAGATGCCACTGGTTCTTCACGTTCTGAAGATGTAGTTGCCACTGGTTCTTCACGTTCTGCAGATGTAGATGCCACTGGTTCTTCACGTTCTGCAGATGTAGATGCCACTGGTTCTTCACATTCTGCAGATGTAGTTGCCACTGGTTCTTCACGTTCTGCAGATGTAGATGGCACAGGTTCTTCACGTTCTGCAGATGTAATTGCCACTGGTTCTTCACGTTCTGCAGATGTAGATGCTACTGGTGACTCAGGTTCTGCAGATGTAGTTGCCACTGGTTCTTCACGTTCTACAGATGTAGTTGGCACTGGATCTTCACGTTCTGCAGATGTAGTTGCTACTGGTTCTTCACGTTCTGCAGATGTAGTTGCCACTGGTTCTTCACGTTCTATAGATGTAGATGCCACTGGTTCTTCACGTTCTGCAGATGTAGTTGCCACTGGTTCTTCACGTTCTGCAGATGTAGATGCCACTGGTTCTTCACGTTCTGCAGATGTAGTTGCCACTGGTTCTTCACGTTCTGCAGAAGTAGATGCCACTGGTTCTTCACGTTCTGCAGATATAGATGCCACTGATTCTTCACGTTCTGCAGATGTAGTTGCCACTGATTCTTCACGTTCTGCAGGTATAGATGCAACTGGTTCTTCACGTTCTGCAGATGTAGATGCCACTGGTTCTTCACGTTCTGCAGATGTAGTTGCCACTGGTTCTTCACGTTCTGCAGAAGTAGATGCCACTAGTTCTTCACGTTCTGCAGATATAGATGCCACTGATTCTTCACGTTCTGCAGATGTAGTTGCCACTGGTTCTTCACGTTCTGCAGGTATAGATGCAACTGGTTCTTCACGTTCTGCAGATGTAGATGCCACTGGTTCTTCACGTTCTGCAGATGTAGTTGCCACTGGTTCTTCACGTTCTGCAGATGTAGTTGCCACTGGTTCTTCATGTTCTGCAGATGTTGTTGCCGCTGGTTCTTCACGTTCTGCAGATGTAGATGCTACTGGTTCTTCACGTTCTGCAGATGTAGATGCCACTGGTTCTTCACGTTCTGCAGATGTAGTTGCCACTGGTTCTTAACGTTCTGCAGATGTAGTTGCCACTGGTTCATCATGTTCTGCAGATGTTTTTGCCACTGGTTCTTCACGTTCTGCAGATGTAGATGCCACTGGTTCTTCACGTTCTGTAGATGTAGATGCCACTGGTTCTTCACGTTCTGCAGATGTATATGCCACTGGTTCTTCACGTTCTGCAGATGTAGATGCCACTGGTTCTTCACGTTCTGCAGATGTAGTTGCCACTGGTTCTTCACGTTCTGCAGATGTAGTTGCCACTGGTTCTTCATGTTCTGCAGATGTTGTTGCCACTGGTTCTTCACGTTCTGCAGATGTAGAAGCTACTGGTTCTTCACGTTCTGCAGATGTAGATGCCACTGGTTCTTCACGTTCTGTAGATGTAGATGCCGCTGGTTCTTCACGTTCTGCAGATGTAGATGCCACTGGTTCTTCACGTTCTGCAGATGTAGATGCCACTGGTTTTTCACGTTCTGCAGATGTAGTTGCCACCATCGCCAGCTATTGCGCGGCGGTTGAACTTTCGAATCTCGGTTTCGAACAGGCAACTGGACATATGGACAGGTTTTTTCATACCTCTAAAAGTTCGTAAGCCGAATGTTCGTAAGTAGAGGAGTCCCTGTACTATTATTGAATTGGTTTAAATGGCATTGTCATAATCTAGACTGAACACTCATTTATTTATCGCTTCTTTTTTGCTTTCAGTTCGTTTTCCTTCACCCCTCGCCACTGATGTTGGCCGTGGCTAGGAATCCCCGCACCTCCGATTAGCACGGTTAGCTACGTACGGTGCGAAATAAATTAAATGTACGGCACAATATCGCCTAGAGCGGTGTTCTTCATTGCATGGCCCGCGGGGCCACTGGCGACCCGAGGTGCCCTTTAGTGCGGCCTTTGACGAGCGGCTCCAGACAAATGGTGAAAACACCCCCCATCATCATCATCACCATCGTGCTGTTAACCCCCCCCCACCCCCCCTCCAATGGTTTCAAATGTATGGCGGCCCTCCCACGCTGACGATGTCTTATCGGCGAGAGCGGGCCCCCTCGCCCCCAGTGCCGGATTAAGCTAGTGCGGGGCGTGTAGCATATATTATAAAGGGACACTAAATAATAATAATAATCATTAAAAATATATTAAAACACATTTTTTACTTGCATAGTAAAGTAATTGTATTTTTTTCATTTGCTACACAGCCAGATAATACGACAAATCGCTAACATTAAACACCCAGTCGTTCGTAAAAGTTGAAGGCGGTATAGTACTATAGTAATAGAGCAAGTGCAGGATCACTGAACCGGAATTGACAGCTTGAAAGCATTTAGCGCGGTGCCCTTGAAAGAGCGGTGCCCGTAGCTACTACACATGTAGCAGCTACTTTGCTACTAGGATACAATCCACCACTGCCACCCCCCCCCCTGTTGAAAGTTAGTGAAGACCACTTGGCCCAGGTCATCACGAGCGTGCGCCAAGCCGTGGTTTCGTGATCGCCGCGCGGCTTCTCGAGAAGCCGCGAGGCTTCAATCGAGCGCAGCCGACCTCCCTTCTGTGACGACCCGGAGGGAGCGGAGAGCGGAGGGGGTGGTGGGCCTCCTCTCTCTGTAATCCACCCAGGAACCGCCAGGATCCATTCACAACGCGGCACGCCTCCCCCACACTCCCCCACACGCCACAACCTCTAACACTGCCACATGGAAGCTGCGGCTGTGTTGCTGTGCAGTGGGAAAAGGGAGATGATGCAGGGCTCCTCCTCAGTTACTATTTGCGGCAACGTGGGATAGGGGGGTACAGCCCCCACCCCCCCTCCAATTATTATTTGAGGGGGGGGGGGGGAAGGTATAGGTCTCCAAGACCCCCCAATGATTACGGGCGGTGGTTGACACCCGCTGGCTTAGCTCTCAGCAACCCCACGCGCTAACTCTCCCACTCACCGTGCTTCCCTCTCTGACCTTCAGGGCAAAGGTTTGGAACACGAAATCCACCCCGCCCCCACCCCCTGCGGATTGGGCTGACCTCCACTGCCAAGAGGTTTCCCCTCTTGGGTGGGAACGTTGCGCCACGTGGCCGCTACAGCACCACGGCGTCGCGTACACCGCCTCTGTTCTACCGCACGTTGCGTCCGCGGCGGCAGCGGTCGACAACCACAACAGCAAGAAGGAGGAGGAGGAGGAGAGACATTTTTTTTGTTTTCGATTTCTATAAATAAAATAAGTACAAATACAACGAACAACCATTCCCCCCACCACCAACCCCCAATATTTCAAGAGCCACAATGGCACGTCGCGAACACGAGGCGGTGGTCCTGAATGTAGGACGGCACGAGTCAGTCCTTGATGAGCCGCATGCGCCCGGCAAGTCGCGGGTTGCCGACCCCGTGGTTTGTGCAAAGCAAGGCCGTAGCCATGGAGTCAACATTGGGGGGGACCAAATCTTCCAGGGTGTCTGGGGGTCCCAACCCAGAAAAAAAAAATCTAAATTTGAAAACGAGTGTCCTGCCTACAATATTTAATAATTCAATAACACATGGGATGGATTTTTCGAGTTAAAGCTTTCGTGACTGCAATGATTCATCTTCTTTGGTTCTTTCGGTAAAGTCACGTAGAATGAGAATGAAATAATAAATTAATAAAATAAGAGAATTCTATTGTGTTATTTTACTTTATTAATTTATTATTTTATTCTCATTCTACGTGACTTTACCGAAAGAACCAAATAACATGGGATGGACTTTTTTATTTTTTACAATAATGTCTAATAGTGTCTTGTATTACATTGCTCTGTTTTTACCATTTCTTGTTTCATCGTATGTAATGGCAGAGATTAGGGATTAATAAAGTACAACCGTAACCACAATCATCTCAACAGAAATCTATGCATTGATTTATATGAAGACAAGTCCATATATTGTGACCAAGGTTTAGCAAATTGTTGTTTTTATTTACATAGCATATTTTTTATAGCAATATATTGGGGGGGGGCATTTTGAGCATATTTGAATATTGGGGCGGATGTGTGTCCCCCCCCCCCCCCCCAATATATATTATTATTACGGCCTTGGTGCAAAGGGAAGCTGAGAACGAGGAGGGTGGCGGTGGGGAAAAACAAAAAAAAGTCCACGTAGAGAGGCGCCCGTGTCGGGGAATCGAACTCAGGCTGGCTTCTCGCTGTTGTACCGCTGCACGCGGCCACGCTTCAGATGTAATTGAGAGGCAACCAATTTATCTTCACCCACCTTTCGGGGACGTAACCAATTGCGCGCATGCTGGCCATAAATGTAATCCATGTCCAGCGCGTGTCGTTGTTTGCTATCATATCCTAGATTTATATCTCACATTGTCTGCCAACACGCGCGATCTTTTGAGAATTAGCAACTGAAACTACCATTGCGCATTTCCACGAACACCAGGCCCGCCGTGAATGTGATATGAACAAAAAAATAACTAAACGTTTTCACCCGCACAAGATATAATGACTACAATTTTACGATGTTGAAATGTATGAGTTGATGCGCACGGTTAAAGGTGCGGCCCTGCCTATATTGCTTGCTCTCGCCACTGCTGGCGGAAGAGTTTCAACTGGAGGGAGCGTTGGAGATCCTCCTCCACTCCGCACAGGGTGCGCTTGGTCTACTCTTCCACACTGGCCAGGCGACTTTGAAGAGGTGGGAGTTACCCACACTTTACCCCACCGCACGCGAACTGCCCATCGACCGTGGCGTAACCCAGTTATACTGGGCGGGGTTGGGATTTAAAATAAACTCGCCCATTGTTTCAACTGCTGCTAGGGGAAATCGACGCAAATTGGATTGCAAGGGCTGCATGCGTGATAACCATTGCAAACGAAGGCAAGTAATCCCGATTCCGAAATCCGACGATTGCGCACGGCAATGGACACGACCACGACGACGAGCGACGATGATGATGACGACGATGACGACGATGATGATGACGACGACGACAACGATGATGACGATGATGACGAGAAATCTTATCCCTATCAACGTGCGAAATGCAGATTTTTTTTCGGTAACAGCGTCAGCGTTTTTGCGTTCAGCAGAGGAGGCGACGCGGCCGCGATCGGCACAGCAGAGGCCACGTGGCCGTGATCGGCACAGCAGAGGCCACGTGGCCGCGATCGGCACAGCAGAGGCCACGTGGCAGCGATTGGCACAGCAGAAGCGACGTGGCAGTGGCGGCGGCGGCGGCTACTGTCGCGAGACGTTTCCCATCTTGCGGAGGAGGAAGGCGGCCCCGCTCAATTTGAGCGCTGAGATACAGGTGCCGTGTGTGGAAAGCGCCAACGGAAATAAGATACGCGTGTTCAAAAGAGGCCCTCCTCTCTCTCTCCCCATTTCCCCACAGGCCACACATCCTGATTAGATTGGGGACTGCCTTTTGCTGTGTTGCTCTGCCAGTAGGTTATTTAACTATTCAAGCGGTGACCTCATTAAAATAACGTTTTTTAATGTTATATAAGGATAGAAGCCACGGTTAAGAGATATAAAAAAAAGAATTGGGACGTGGGTGGAGAGGCTATCGCGACCCACCCACCAAATTACCCTCAATCCAGAAGGTTGCGAGTTCACATCCTGGTTGGGCGGTTGGCTCAGCCCATAATCCCGTCATGCCTGCGAGGTCGATACAGTTGGTACAACGTTGTGGTGAAGTCAACAGTGGTTGTCCTATGGATAACCTCACCCATACAATCGCCCGCCATAGGAATGTGGAATTTATACCACCGGCTCAAGTAGATGTTTAATAACAATTTAGGATATTTCCTCGGATATTCGGATCATGTTAAGTTTGTAACAATCTCACCAGTCCAAAGTTGTTCATACCACTCCAGTAAACGTGGCACGTTTGGTTGGACCAACGTTGGCGCAACGTTGGAGCAACGGTTCCAATCAGATGTTAACGTTGGGCGAACGTTGGCAATGTTTACTGCAACCCGGGTGTTGTTTAAAGGGGGGGGGGGGGAGAGAAGTCACGTGCTGCAATAAAGTGACGGCATGAATCCGAAAGTCGGCGAAAAGCAACTTATTTTTTTTTCAAGACAACAAGTAAAAATTATAAATAACCCACCCCCCCTCCTCTTCTATATCCCTGTCGCCAAACACAGACGCGACGTATAATAAATGCGTAAATATGAATGTTACACAGCAAAGAGTTAGTTATAGTAGGACATTCGAGAGAAAAAAAAAACATGATTAATGGAACATGTGAACATGTAAGATAAATGATGGATACCGAGACGATGGCGTGCAAACTAAACAAAATCTTACGTAGAATTAAACTGTCAAATAAACACATGAACAAACTTTCCCTGTCTGGCTGTTAATAGACTGTTGGGGCAGTGGCTGTTAGCGAGCGTCCATGAAGGCCGGTACAGCGCACAAGGATTTTGGGTGGCCAGCACCACGCCCGGCCGCCTTTGTCACATACACATGCACACACATACACACGTACACATGCACACACATACACGTACACACGCACACACATACACATGCACACACATACACACGTACACACACGCACACACATACACAAGCACACATATGCACAGTTACACACACACACACATACACACGTACACACGCACACACATACACATGCGCACACACATACACACGTACACACATACACAAGCACACACATGCACAGTTACATACACACGTACACACATACACACGCAGACACATACACAAGCACACACATGCACAGTTACATACACACGCACATACACACGCACACACATACACACGCACACATACACACATACACACGCACACACATACACACATACACACGCACATACATACACACGCACACACATACACACACATATACACGCACACACATACACACGCACACACATACACACACACATACACACGCACATACATACACACGCACACGCACACACACACGCACATACTCATCGTTGCGCGCACGCTCGCAAGCGGACCAAGAGAAAAGTCATTCTTGCTCGAGTACAATTCAAAGCCCCCACATCTCCCCCCTCCCTCCCCACCCCACCCCGCTGGACATCACAGGACGAGAGCGTTATTGTGAACTGCACAAAGCTTGGTAGCGGGACAGTCACACCGTCAACAACATCATCATCATCATCATCCGGTCTCCGCATCACATCGCCGCGGGGAGGGAGGGGTTTCCGCATCCCCCGCTGTGGCCGTGCCTGCTGTTCGGGACGCGGCATGAAGCTCCCCCTTTTGTTCGGCTCGGCTTCAATTCAAACTCCACGAAACCAATTATTATTGTTGATGTGTGTTGTTGTTGTATCCGCCGCTTAACCCATTCGCGTCGCTGCCACGGTGCGGTGATTACCGCGCGATCTGCATTCCAGAGAGAGGTCGGTGGCGCCACGGTGGCTAGGAGATGTTAACTACCTCGCCTGGTATGCAGGAGGTCGTCGGTTCGTTTCCGACCCTGACGCCTGCTGCTGTATATTTGGAGCGTGCGTGTCTGTCTCCCCGTGGTCGCGTGGATTTCTCTCCAGGTCCTCCGGGTTTCTTCCCTCGACATTGAGAAATCAACATCACGAGTGTTTTATTGAAAGCAGTCGGCTGCTTTTATATATATAAAAAGAAAAAATCCACGCGATAAGCCACTTCGTTGAGCTATCAGTTGTGGCCAGGTCGCTTCTGAAAAAAGAGCCATATAGCTCAGTGGGCCTTACCTGGTCCAATAAAAAAAACGTGTTGAATAGTTGCATAGGTCGCTGGATCGGCTCGGTTCGGTGGAAATGGAAAGAGCAAATTCAAGTGCCCACTGTAAGAGAATGAAAAGCACTCTGTGAATGCGCTTGCGGCGAATACATCGAGAAAGTCCACACTCTCTGATTGCAGAACACGTACGATGCATTATTCCTTCTGTGCCAGGAGTGCTGTTGCTGCTGCTGCTGTTGTTGTAGTAACACTTGTGATCATTATTAATATTATTCTTATTTCAAGGATGTATATTGTTGGAGTATTGTCATCATTGGGGGTTGGCCGATTAAATTCACTAGAAATCTCAAAGCCACAGCGAGCGAGTATGGGTACAAAGCCGGTCAAGGCGCAGCCCTGCAATTGCTTTGCTCGCTCCGCTGCTGTCGGAACGGCCCACATTAGTAGAGAGAGCTCTAGTCACCCCCCCCCCCACTCCTCTAGAGGTGTATTGTGGCCTGATCTTCCACCGGCACGCTGGGCAAACGTCTCGGAAGGGAAGGTGGGGAGAACCACACACTTTACCCCACCACGGGTGCCCTGCCAGGCAACTGACTTGTCCTGTAATCCTTTCATACCGCTGGGCGGGCGACGATGGGCATGCAGGTGAGGTGGGTATATATGGGATTTGTAGATACTGGCACCAATTTATTTTTCACCCTGCCAATTGAATCGGCGACCTCGGAACGAGTCCAGTGCGCGAGCCGTCACAGTCCATGGGCAGCAGCAGAAATTGGCAACCGCTTGTAAGGTATAAAAAAAAACTACTGAATGGGAACTGTGGCATTTGAATGTGCTGGAATCTGTGAAAAAAAATCCTTCATAGCTCATCGGATTTCTGCGGGATACATAACTATTATACGGCTAACAGGGATGAATTACTTAATAACCCCACTCAGTCGGCGTGGTCATCACTTCAGTCACTTAAAATTGCCCGTGCCCCACCCCCATGGAGAAATCGGAACCCGTTGAAGTTCTTCCACCGCGGGTGCTACCGAGCATGTAAAATATCTCGTCCGTGCCGCGTTGGGGCTGGAGCGGGCAGAGGAACTTCTCTGCGCCACGCGTAACCTCACCGCCCGCTGAGCCACGGCACCTAACGCCCAACATCCAGACGGATACTCTTTGGTTTATTCCACCTGAAGACGGAAGCTTGTGTTGCCTCCGAAACAGTCACAGCAGAATAGCTGTACACTTGGTACAGCTATTCTGCTGTGACTGTTCCACCTGAAGACGGAAGCTTGTGTTGCCTCCGAAACGTCGTGATTTAATTTAGTTGTTTTCATTGATTTTATATTACCTACGTGACTTTACCGAAAAAAACCAAAGAGTTTGAATCCTTGCAGTCACGAAAGCTTCAAATCTAGAATCCAGATGGATTCCAACGATGAGAGGAGCCGAGCAGAGCAGAGAAGCAGGGCTGAGAAATGAGATGGAATCAAAGACGTTTGTTAATGTATTTAAAAAAAAAACGCATAGAGGAGCCACCCCCCCCCCCCCACCATGTTACGCGGTGAATAATTTATTTAAGTGTCGCCTCGGAGACAGCTCGTTAACTTGCCCAGAGAAAAGCCGCCACTTTCCGCATTAACCATTCCTGCAGACGAGCGTCAAGGACACGTGGCTCGTGGGAACACAACCGCCCACTCATCGCCCGCACCAATCAAAGGGAGCCCTCAACCGCCTCTTCTTCGACCAATCGCTGGCCTCTTCTTCTTCTTTTCCTGTCGGATTGCGGAGAGTTGATCGCCAAAGATGTTCACGTTGACGTCGAGGTTTGAAGCGCGGCTCTTCTTGCAACACAACAACAACGACAACCACCCTTCACCACTAAGTTGGCAGTGACGTCACCCCGGCGCTTGTGCCAGGCTAGGTGCGCTTTAAGGCCACGTGAAGTTTCGAACACCCGGCTGGCAGGAGGTCACGGGGGCAGACCCAGGTCGTGCCATGGGTTGACTGACTGAGACGACTGGCAGATGCACCACCTGAAACCCCCACCCCCCTCTACTGTGCCAACTCGGTGTGCTTTATCCGCCCGGCGCTCCACTCGTTGTTGTGAGCTACACAGCCCTCTGTGCAACAAACATCCCCGTCGGCAGTTTTTTTGTTCCTGAAGATCTGCAACTGTGGCCCTCTTGTCTTAGCTCACCATCACAAGGAGATTTGGCCTCGAGGCCTTTTTTTATTAATCCAGGCATGCGTTGAAAAAAAATAGGTAATTACCTTTTTGACATTGGACCGATTGGTATCAACTTTTTGGCCACTACACCAACCCCCCCCCCTCCCCCCCCCCCCCCCCGTGAAAGTTTCCCTGGCTTCGTTTGGAAGTTGGGACTGTGCTCTGGGATGTGTGTCGTAGTAGACCTCCATGGACTAATTGCTCCGTTGTGAGAACTCTGTTGTTGTTGTGTTGTATGCGCCCTTTGTTTTGGTGCCCTTTCTAAATTTGTTTATTTATTTTAGATTTTTCTTCCTTCGTGTGTTTTCATTAGCTTGGTAGTGGCTGTATATGGGATTTGATCCTCATATATAATTAATGCACAACGTTATGGGATGCTATTAGCATGAATGACGCTATATCAAATGAAAATATAGTTATTATTTGAGCGGATGTGACCAGCAGCAGCGGTGATGGACAACCCGGTTTCGTCGTTTCGAGGACTCATCGGCACGACGTTGATCACTGCTGCAAAGTCTCCCTCTGGGAAGCATGTTCGTGTCGGAGTCCGTCCACACCCCCACACCGTGGACTCGGCATTTGCAGTTTGGGCATGTTTTTCCGCACACAAGCAGAACAACCAAGAGACCTCCCATCATCACGGTTGGCTACGTACGGTGCGAAAGAAGTTCAACGTACATCCATACACACGGATGCACCATCGTTGAAAAATAACCCCCCCCCCCCAACATGCCCACAGCATTACGTGTCTCGTTAACACAATTATTCGAGAGAGGAGTGAGTTGTAGTTTGAAACTACAACACGTGTGGACAGCCGGTTTTTAGGAGCGTGCCGAATGTTGTGCGCGCGCGCGTGTCTAATTGCCCCACTGTAAAAATGGGGGCTTTCTCATCATTCGTAGAAAATCGTGGGATTAGAAGTCAAAAAGTAAACGCGATTTCCTGCTTCAAAATTAACATTGCCACACTGGTGCTCACCTCTTTACGGCCCTGTGCCAGGAGCGGGGAAATTCCACATTCCTATGGCAGGGTGCAAGTCTGAAGACTGTTACCTGTTCAAGCTCTCACCTGGTTCAGGCTCGCACCTGGTTCAGACTCTCACCTATTTCAGACTCTCACCTTGATCAGGATCTCACCTCGTTTAGACTTTCATATTTTCAGGCTCTCACCTGGTTAAGTATCTCACCTGATTCAGTCTCTCACCTGATTCAGGCTCTCACCTGGTTCAGTCTCTCACCTGATTCAGTCTCTCACCTGATTCCGGCTCTCATCTGGTTCAGTATCTCACCTGATTCAGACTCTCACCTGATTCAAGCTCTCACCTGGTTCAGGCTCTCACCTGATTCAGTCTCTCACCTGATTCAGGCTCTCACCTGGTTCAGGCTCTCACCTGATTCAAGCTCTCACCTGGTTCAGGCTCTCACCTGATTCAGTCTCTCAACTGATTCAGGCTCTCACCTGGTTCAGGCGCTCACCTGGTTCAGGCTCTCACCTGGTTCAGGCTCTCACCTGCTTGAAGCTCTCACCTGGGTTTGGTCCTCACCTGGTTCAGGTTCTCACCTGCTTGAAGCTCTCACCTGGGTTTGGTCCTCACCTGGTTCAGGTTCTCACCTGGTTCAGGCTCTTACCTTTGGGCTCTGGCTCCACGCCTCTCGATGCAACATCCAGTAAAATTTGGGAAATATGCTCGCGTTATAAAGCGTGTTGAGTATTATTGTTGCTATTATCCAACGGACAGCAGCCACATTACACAAATGTAAACAGCTTAACTGAATAGCAACAGATTACGACCAGGTTATATTAAATATTAGTTTGCTTCTTTTGGTTAATGGATACGAATAAGGAAATACCGTACGGTATGTTTTTTTTTACGAACGTTCATATTCACGGAGCAAGACGTCAAGACGATGTGTTCAAACGACAAAAATATATAATAACGCAATGTAAAAAAGGACGAATTTTTTTCACAGTTACACTGACGGCTTTCGCACGTAAACCCTTTTGTCAAGTGATGTCAATTTGGTTGGGGTGAAAACATGAAATAACTTTTCTTTGCCCAGTGTCAATTTTATTTGCTTGAATGTCTCTCTAAGACACCGAAAATATGTATCTGTTTCATTCCCGACGAGAGGGAGGGAGAGACTGGGGCAGAAGTGAGCACAGAGCCACACGCAACGCAGATCAAAGCGGTAATCCAGTCATTTTTTTCGCTTATTTTTCTCCTCTGGGTGTTCATATTTCCCCCACCTGAACAAAACCAAAACCCCCAGCAGAGATGATGATTAGCACATCACTAGCTCTGCAATGCCATTCATCTCCAATCCTATCGCGGGCAATATGAAATAATGGCAAGAGGGCAGGGATCTGCCAGAGAGGTTCAAACGCGTAAACATTACCCACGTGACCCCCCTTTGGGGATTCCCGTGTACAGTGTCGTAGGGGGCCGCACCACGTGGCAGCGTAAGCGATGCCACGTGGCAGCGTAAGCGATGCCACGTACGGTACATTGAACTTATTTCGCACCATACGTAGGCAACCGCGCTAATCGGAGGTGCGGGGGGAAGGGCAATACGCTAAGCGCAACAAGTAGTGCTAAATAAATTAGTTTTTCAATTTAGATTTAATAGTGCAAAGCTCCAGAGACTTTCTAATATCGGAAGCAACAGCGTTCCAAACGGCCGCAGGAGCGTATCTGAAAGCACGTGGTGTTCGATCACTCGCCAAAAGCCGCTGCTGGGAGGATGACCAGAGTTCGCACGGTGGTTCGTGGTCCTTGACGAGATCAGCAGGGTATTGTGGTTAACTTGTGGAAAGCACTTTGTGTGCAATGAGTGCGACTTTACAACTGTACAGTGAGAGAAAAAAATTATTCGATCCCCTGCTGATTTTGTACGTTTGCCCACTGACAAAGAAATGATCAGTCTATAATTCTAATGGTAGGTTTATTTGAACAGTGAGAGACAGAATAAGAACAATAAAATCCAGAAAAACGCATGTCAAAAATGTTATAAATTGATTTGCATTTTAATGAGGGAAATAAGTATTTGACCCCTCTGCAAAACATGACTTAGTACTTGGTGGCAAAACCCTTGTTGGCAATCACAGAGGTCAGACGTTTCTTGTAGTTGGCCACCAGGTTTGCACACATCTCAGGAGGGATTTTGCCCCACTCCTCTTTGGAGATCTTCTCCAAGTCATTAAGGTTTCGAGGCTGACGTTTGGCAACTCGAACCTTCGGCTCCCTCCACAGATTTTCTATGGGATTAAGGTCTGAAGACCGACTAGGCCACTCCAGGACCTTAATGTGCTCCTTCTTGAGCCACTCCTTTGTTTCCTTGGCCGTGTGTTTTGGGTCATTGTCATGTTGGAATACCCATCCACGACCCATTTTCAATGCCCTGGCTGAGGGAAGGAGGTTCTCACCTAAGATTTGACGGTACATGGCCCCGTCCATCGTCCCTTTGATGCGGTGAAGTTGTCCTGTCCCCTTACCAGAAAAACACCCCAAAAGCATAATGTTTCCACCTCCATGTTTGACGGTGGGGATGGTGTTCTTGGGGTCATAGGCAGCATTCCTCCTTCAAACACGGCGAGTTGAGTTGATGCCAAAGAGCTCCGTTTTGGTCTCATCTGACCACAACACTTTCACCCAGTTGTCCACTGAATCATTCAGATGTTCATTGGCAAACTTCAGACAGGCATGTATATGTGCTTTCTTGAGCAGGGGGACCTTGCGGGCGCTGCAGGATTTCAGTCCTTCACGGCGTAGTGTGTTACCAATTGTTTTCTTGGTGACTATGGTCCCAGCTGCCTTGAGATCATTGATAAGATCCTCCCGTGTAGTTCTGGGCTGACCCCTCCCGTACTCATGATCATTGCAACTCCTTGAGGTGAGATCTTGCATGGAGCCCCAGGCCGAGGGAGATTGACAGTTCTTTTGTGTTTCTTCCATTTGCGAATAATCGCACCAACTGTTGTCATTTTCTCACCAAGCTGCTTGGCAATGGTCTTGCAGCCCATTCCAGCCTTGTGTAGGTCAACAATCTTGTCCCTCACATACTTGGAGAGCTCTTTGGTCTTGGCCATGGTGAAGAGTTTGGAATCTGATTGATTGATTGCTTCTGTGGACAGGTGTCTTTAATACAGGTAACAAGCTGAGATTAGGAGCACTCCCTTTAAGAGTGTGCTCCTAATCTCAGCTCGTGACCTGTATAAAAGACACCTGGGAGCCAGAAATCTTTCTGATTG
Organism: Petromyzon marinus; assembly: GCF_048934315.1. Taxonomy (NCBI): domain Eukaryota; kingdom Metazoa; phylum Chordata; class Hyperoartia; order Petromyzontiformes; family Petromyzontidae; genus Petromyzon; species Petromyzon marinus. Next base: position 5,834,236 of record NC_133704.1, on the reverse strand, counting down.
AGAGAGGGTCAAATGCTTATTTCCCTAATTAAAATGCAAATAAATGTATAACATGTTTGACATGCGTTTTTCTGGATTTTTCTTGTTATTCTGTCTCTCACTATTCAAGTAAACCTACCATTAAAATTATAGACTGATAATTTGTTTCTCAGTGGGCAAACGTACAAAATCAGCAGGGGATCAAATACTTTTTTTCCCTCACTGTATTCGTTCAATGGTTGCAGAGGTTCGCGGTTCGAGTCCGGCAGGCCGCCACGATTAATGCCGCAGGTGCATCTAGGGTAATGACACCTTGTGCCGTCGTCCGCTTCGCAGTTTGATACTCAAGATGCCGTGGCATTGTTCGAGAAGAGAAGGCCCTTTGTGCGTGCCAGACTCACGGGCCCAAAATGTTTCAAAATTTGAAAATATATTTAAATTACGACACAAATTGCTCAATTGCGATTGCAACATCGACCACCCCCCCCCCCCCCCACGCCACTGCCACTTATGGGAGTTGTTTGACCAAGCTTCACCACGGTGATGCCTTTGAGCATGAGGTGAGGTCTTCAAAAATGAGGTGCAGACTTTAACATAGGGGTGAGGCCTTTAAACTAAACTTCTTTTTTACAAGGTGAGACCCACTGAGCTATATAGCTGTTTCAGAAGCGAACTGGCCACAAATGATAGGTCAGCAAATTAGTTTATCAGGTGCAAATTTATAGCAGCCAAATAGTTTTTTTTTATTATTCTTGGTTCTTTCGGCAAAGTCACGTAGAAGGGAAATAATATAATAATACAAATAAAACATAATAAAATAAAATTATCACGACGTTTCGGCCACAACGCAAATAGTGTAAACAACTTCGCGTGATGTCGATTCTAAATATGGAGGGAAAAACCGGAGGACTCGGAGGAAAATCCACGCGACCACGGAGAGAACATGTAAACTCTAAATATACAGCAGCAGGCGTCAGGGTCGGGATCGATCCCACGACCTCCTGTATACCTGGCAATGTAGTTAACATCTCGCGATTGTAGCGGTGGCGAGATGTTATAGAGGTGGGACCTTTAAGATTATCTTAAAAGTCGATGTGTATAATTGAACGCTGCTGTGGATGAATGTGGCAGTGGAATGACAGCATCCCAGTCCACTCTGGCACGTTGCATTTCACCAGGTTCCATATTATTATGAACATTTAAAATGATTAAAATGACTATTTTAGTTCAAGCGAGTATCCCAAAGACACTGGTGCTCGCTGCATATCTGACATAAATTTCGTACTTATTAATGTGGACAAACACGGGGGAGATTGATTGCAATGCATCATCACATGGCACTTTAAATGAGCTCCGATTGCAGGGCATCGTAAACACCCATGGGTAGCCTGAAGCACTAAAGCGTTAATGCACAGCACTTACGTTCTAGGATTACCGCGCGTGCAAAACTCTGCAAATAGAAACGTTTAGACCGGGAGGGCAATCTGCAATTCCATTATCTGGGCCACAGCTAGAATGTAAAATAATCGCCGCATCAATTGTTCGCCGGTTTCAAGAGGGGCGCGTCCTTTGATAGGCTATCGATGTCACGTGGCATTCGCGACGTCACGGGTAACGCGCGGCAACGATTGTGACGTCACGCATGCCGTGTGGACGTCGACGACGCAAATAGGATATTGGTGCGCGATAAAAAGAAAAAGTTGGGGGAAAAAAAAACATTGGGTAACGTTTTATTTATTTGCTTTTACTTACTGGACCTGAACGCTAATCTCACTTCTTCTCACATCGCTTTCGGAGGACAAGTAGAACAATGGACTCGGTGCAATCTAGTCACCCATGGTGGGAGGGTTGCGTAAGGGGCCTACTTGCGGTAATAGGCCTCGCTCGAGTGGAGCTCCTTCTGGCAGCAGTGTCATGAGCGAGCCATCGCAGGGCTGCACCTTTACCAATAGCTGGAGTTGGTGGGGGGTGGGTGGATGGATGGGTGGTCCATGTGAAGCCATTGCATGCTACGCGAATACAAAGCTCATTGCATAGATCAGTGGTCGGTAGCCAAAATAACAGCAAGAGCCATTTTCGAAATCAGTTAGAAAATAAATTCAGTATTTCAAGAGCTGCGATGCACTGCGTGGTGAATACGAGACGAGCGAGTGGTCCTTAACAAATAACGGCCACGAATCAGTCGTTAAAGAGCCCGCATGCGTCTACGGGAGCCGCAGGTCGACTGGCCCCGTTGTTTTAGAGTGTAAATAACCGAAATGGAGTAAAATGGGTTTTTTATCCTTTAAACAAAAAAAAAGCAACATCTGCTCGCAAAGTTGTAGCCAAAGAGCCCGCTTGAGTCTCCGGAACCGTAGGTCGACGGACCCCCTGGTATAGAGGAACCATCACCCCGACCCCCCCCCCGCCCCTCCTAACCGGGGGTGTGAACTCAGCAAAAAAAATCTTCTTCTGATTATTGCCGCTAGCGGCGAGCCCGCTCGCTGTGCCTCCTCCCTGCCCGGCTTGGGGAGGGCAGCAAAATCTCAAGCGGGGTGAAAATTAATTTTCTCGCACGTGCAATGGACAACTAATGAGTCGCGTCGCGCTATTACCCATGAGGCCAGTACCTATCTCGGCAGCATTCATGAGAACTCTGCCATGATGTTTTTCATTAGGGCCTCTCTTTCTTTCTTCCTTCCTTCCTGCCTTATTATTTCATTCTTTTTTTTTACTTTTCGCAATTATCTCGGACGCAGAGTCCGCGAAAAAACGCATTATCCGCTCGATTCTTTGATGCGACAAACAAAACCCAGGTGGAACGGAGGCGACATAACAACAACAACGACAACAACGACGACGACGACGATGACGGCCAAGACAGAAACAAAAGGAGGCCGATAATGAATCCGGCGGAAGAGACATGCTAATATTACAATCCAATGTAATAAAGAGTTTGAAGGCCGAGCAATCTGTTCCGCAGTAAATTATTCATCGGCGTTGAGACGCTGGGGGAGGAGGGGCGGGAAGGTGGGTGGGGAGGGGCTCAAGCTTGTTTTAGGCGAGAAAAGCCCAGCCTTGATTTTTTTTTGCGTGTGACTTGAAAGCGATGAAGATGCATGCAGCACCATCACATATGGCATCCCCCCCACCCTCGGTAGCGAGATGTTCATTACCTCGCCTGGCATACAGGAGGTAGTGGGTTCGGTCCCGACGGCTGCTGTATATTTTGGAGTTTGCGTCTCTCTCTCTCTCTCCGTGGTGGCGTGGATCTTTCTTGGGGTACTCCGGGTTTTTCCCTTCCCCATTTAGTGCATTTTGAGTGCGGCATTTGGGCCGCGATACATTTCCGCACAGTGACGATGAGCCACTTCGTTGAGCTGTCGTTTGTGATGGCCAGATCGCTTCTGACAACAACAATAAAAATAGCTATATATACATATAGCTCAGTGGGCCTTTCCTGGTAACATTTAAAAAAAAAAACTTGTTTAAGTATTCTTTGGGTCTTTCGGTAAAGCCACGTAGATCGTGGCTTTACCGAAAGACCCACAGAACACGAATTCCTGCAGTCACGAAAGCTTTAAGTCATAGTTTAAGTAGTTTATAGAATGAGCCAGCGACCCTCTAGGGATTCACGCGAGTCCCCTCCCTCCTTTTGTGCCTCTCGCACAACGGAGCCAGAGAGCACTGGAGATCAATTGCTTGAGCGCTCTAAAAAGTTTAACAGTTTAGAGAAGCAGACAGACAGGCAGACAATAGATCTCTCTCGCTCACTCTCTGCCATTCCTTCGTGTAATCCGTCTCTCCGCGTTCAAATAATACAAGTGGGGACTTTATGTGTTTTTTTTGTCCGTTTAGTTCGAGACAGACCGACGGACGCACGCACGGTCTCTCCGCATGGGTGCGTAACTAGAGCACCATTGATCCGATGCGAGTCAAGGCCATATCGCAGCAGTGTGCGTTGCCGCAAAGGGCGGTGTTGTACGTATGCATGTTGAACTTCCTTCGCGCCGTACGCAACCAACAAGCGCCAATCGGAGGTGCGGAGGGAGGACGAACAAAACGCTAAACACAAAAAGGAGCTTTTGAAGAATTTAGTTTTTGTTCAATCCAGATTTAAAGGTGCATAACTCCGGTGGCGTCCTAATATGTGGAACTCAATCTCACAAAAAAACAAAACAGGTCCGCGCTATGGCCAGACGACGCACGTGTTGGCTATGGTGCACGTGGTGGCTATGGTGCACGTGTTGGCTATGGTGCACGTGGTGGCTATGGTGCACGTGGTGGCTGCCCTGTAATCCAGCACTGGAGGCTGTAGCGAGGGTTGATGGGTCACCGCTCCAACGCATATGTAGCAAAGTGCGGGCAGCACGGACTCCCGGTTCGAATAACAATGTTCTTCACCGTCTTCGTGTGCTCATCTCGCAGCACAATTTGGTTAAGCGAGATTGATTTGCGCATCTGCCTTGCCATTGGATGCACTGAATTATAGGCGTGATTTATACCTCGGGGAGGCCCAGAACTGATGTTAGATAGCCATGGCTGGAAGTCGAACTCAGGTCGCTGGGTTCGTAGCGCAATTGCATTCACCGCAACCACCATGGTTTGCAACATTTGCACACAAACACACACGAGAAAGATCCCCAATATAGCCATAAGGTACCTTCTAAGATGGTCGCTAACAGCACTTGCCCCACACTCACACGTTCACACACAAGCGCCTCGTCCTACCACGAAGATTCAGTGCCATGGGCAGAGCACTTGTGCCAGGCAAGGGGGACTTGGAGGCCTTCCCGTGAAGTACCGTATGCTGGACAGCGGGAGGTCTCAGGGCAGGTCCCAGGTGTTACGGGCACACGGTGTGAGACTGTTCCATGGCAGATGTACCACCTGTGCTCCCCATTGTGACACTGCACACACAAAGACAAATATCTCCCGTATAGCTTCTAACAGACTGTTGGGGCAAGTGCTGTTAGCGGCCACCTATGAAGGCCGACAGGGCACACGAGGGGGTGGGTGACCAGCACCACGCCCGGCCGCCTTTGTCTCCCAAACGTCGATGTTTACACACCACACCAGGTACTCATATGAGGCTGAGTCTACTGAGGTTCAGATAATCGTCACCGATGGTAGCGGTGAGCGTGACTCGAACTCGAGTTGCCGCGTTCAAAGCGATGCGGCGCTAACCATTGTGCCACCGCTCTCTCTTTCTTTACGATCAGAGGAAACAAGAAGATGCTCGGTGTAGTCGGCACTTTGCTTCGTTCATCATTTAGTTTTTTATGCTTTGCTTCATGTGCCCCCCCCCCCTTTTAAATGAAAGATTTCACAAAAGATTTCTCGCTCTGCTCTCCTTACCCCTTGCCGCTCTCTCTCTACCCCCTCTCTCTACCCCCCCCCCTCTCTCTCTACCCCCTCTCTCCCTATTCCATGGCTATGTTCCCCCTGTTTTATATGTAATATTTGTAAAAAAATGTTTTTACTACGACAAGTGCTGTATCTGCACCCAGCCCTTCTCGCAGTCCTACGGCCTCCGACGGGGTAGCTCATATCTGCATGAAGAGCTCTCCGTCTTCTGCTACCGAGCACACGGCCTCCTCCAGCGCCCACTCTCTCTCCCCTTGCTCACACACACGCACAGACACACACACGCGCACAGACACACACACGCACAGACACACACACGCACTTAGACACGCACAGACACACACGCACAGACACACACACGCACAGACACAGACACGCACAAACACACACACGCACAGACACAACAACAACCGCCATTCGCCACTAAGTGGCGGTGACGTCACCACGACGCTTGTGCCAGGCTATGTGCACCCTGAAGCCACGTGAAGTGTCGAACGCCCGCTGGCAGGAGGTCACGGGGCAGACCCAGGTGCCACGGGTCGACTGACTGAGATGACTGGCTGATGCACCACCTGTGCCCCCCTACTGTGCCAACCTGTTGTGCTTTAGCCACCCGGCTCTCCGCTCGTTGTTCTGAGCGTCGCTCCTCCGCCCTCCGTTGTTGTTGGAGGGCGACTGCCTCCAACTGCCCAGTAGCATCCTTCACGAGCCTCCTCCACAGAGGCCGATCTTGACACCGCTGGTACCAGTCATCGGCAAGTCCACTCAGCTCCACGTCCTCCTGTACCACATCACTCCATCTCCTCTCTAGCCCGTGCCGCGACCGCTTAGCCCCCTCAATCCGGCCAAACAAAAGCTGTTTCGGCATGCGGTGGCTGGGCATGCGGGCTACATGACCCAGCCATCGCAGCCTTGCCTGCCGGAGGAGCTCACCGATGGGACCCTGCCCAGATCTTTCAAGGATTTGTGAGCTCCTCACACAATCCAGTCTGGTTAAACCCAGGATGGATCGTAGGCAGGCCAGCCTAAATGTTTCTAACCGGCGAAGATGTTCCATTAGGGGGGTCCACGTTTCGCAAGCGTAGAGAAGGGAGGGAATGACCGTGGCCGAGAAGACCTGAAGCTTAGTGCGGAGCGACAGACCAGGTAGCTTCCACACAGCGTTACGCAACCGATGAAAAGATATTGCCGGTCGACTGATTCGGAGTGAGACCTCTGCTGTTAAACTGGAGCAAGTCATAAGCACACTGCCCAGGTATGGGAAACTCTCCACTCTCTCCACAACTGCCCCATCACCGATTGGGAGTTGTGGGGGTGGAGTGTCCGATGGTACAAAATACACACACACGCACAGACACGCACACGCACACGCACAGACACACACGCACAGACACACGCACGCACAGACACACACACGCACAGACACCCACACACACGCACAGACACACACACGCACAGACACACACACGCACACACACACGCACAGACACACACGCGCACAGACACACGCACACACACACGCACAGACACACACACGCACAGACACACACACGCACACACACCCACACACACGCACAGACACACACACGCACACACACGCACAGACACACACACGCACAGACACACACACGCACAGACACCCACACACACGCACAGACACACACACGCACACACACACGCACAGACACACACACGCACACACAAACGCACAGACACACACACGCACAGACACACACACGCACAGACACCCACACACACGCACAGACACACACACGCACACACACGCACAGACACACACACGCACACACACGCACAGACACACACACGCACACACGCACAGACACACACACGCACAGACACACACGCACAGACACCCACACACACGCACAGACACACACACACACACGCACAGACACACACACGCACACACACACGCACAGACACACACACGCACACACACACGCGCACAGACACACACACGCACACACACACGCACAGACACACACACGCACAGACACACACAAGCACATATCTTTTCCTGTTGGCTTAGCTGGCGCAGCAGCGGTCGGATGCCGGCGCACCTCGGCAGATGCCACGCTTGAGCTGGAAATCAGCCAGAGGAGAGAGAGGGGGAGAGAGAGAGGGGGGAGGGGGGAGTGGAGGAGAGACAGAGAGATAGACGCTGGCTCGTTCACCTCACCGGCAGGGCGAATCCCTCGCTACAACCTCAAGCAGCTCCGGCGTTTCACCCGTGCCAGCAGTGGCACAGTTGGCCACACTGCAGGGGTCTCTCTGCCATATGTGTGTGTTGTGTGCACTGCGGCCGGATTTACGCAGCGGCTTTTAGGTCGAGCGGTGGCTTGCGCTGCCGCTACTGCCGCTGCTGCTGTCGTTGTGAAACTCCCATCCCGTGGGGGTCTCGAGGGGGGCACCACCCCCCTGGCTCGGTAGGAGAAAAGGCGGCACAACAAAGTGCGGACTAATCTAAAATGAAACTATAAATCATGTAAGGCCCACTGAGCGATGCAGCTCTTTTTCAGAAGCGACCTGGCCACAAATGATAACTCGACGAAGTGGCTTGTCACGTGGGAATTTCTAGCAGCCAAATACTCTAAACGCACATGTTCTGAATGTGGAGGGAAAAACCGGAGAAAAATCCGCGCGATCACGGGGAGAGGAGAAAGAACACGCAAACTCCAAATATACAGCAGGCGACAGCGTTGGGATCGAACCCACGACCTCCTGCATACCAGGCGAGGTAGTTAACCTCTCGCCACCGTTTCCCCCATCTGTGTTGTCCGCTCGCGCAAGGCGTGGGTTTTCTCGAGTGGCTTCGGTTTCATCCTTACACTTCTAGAATAATTATCATCACTCATCGTTCAATGTCTGAAAACATCTTAAGTGAAAAAGAAAAACAATTTTACATCGCCTGGATAAAAACGTAATTATAATGTGTGTTTTTTTTTAAAAAAATAATTATTATTATTATCAAGGGCTGCTGCAGCCTGTGTGCCTCGGATTTTTAAGCGAGGCCCATATAAAAAATAACATACATTCTCATATTTTACAAAAAAGATTCACAATTGATTTTTGGGTTAGGCTCCGTCATGATCTGGCCACATATGTGTCGCGAAACCCTCGACCACCCGACACAGACAAAGGCATCGATTTGTCACGCACACAAGTGTTTAGCCCGCCGATTATTAATTAATCCGAACTATTGTTTGACCTTATTTCAGCTCACTACGCCCGGCCGCCTTTGTCTCCCTATTGTCGATGTTTACACCCTGCGCCAGGTACTCGTTTCAGGCTGAGTCGACCTAGGGGAGGCGTGGGACAGTTTCAGCTAATCGTCACCGGTGTTGGCCGTGAGCAGGAATGGAACTTGGGTCGCCGGGTTCGTAATGCAGTGCGGTAACCGCTCCACTAAAGAACCAAAAATACGCTCCACTATCCTCGATATTAAGGCCATGTACGTACACATACACAAAGACAAAGGTCCCCCGTATAGCCTCAACAGCTTCTTGGGGCAAGTGCTGTTAGCGCGTAACACCTTTGAAGGCCGACACGGCGCACGAGGGCGTACTCATTCGAGGCTGTGTCGACCTAGGGGAGGCCCAGGACCGGTTCAGATCATCGTCACCGGTGTTGCTGGCCGCGAGCGGGAATCGAACTCGGGTCGCCGGTGCGCCGTCAACCCGTGGACGGCTGTAGACGGCACCACCGCGGAGAGAGTCACGGGAAGATCGTTTCGTCTGAAATTCCCGATAGGGTTGCGTGCAAAAAAAATAACCCCTGCATCTATTCGCGCGCATTGCCGCTTCACCGCGAACACGTGTTACCATGAGCCGTTCGTGGCACCCGCGATTGCGGCACAAACGCAGCGCCCGGAGCGAGACGCACCATCATTTCTCAATGCGGCGGGCAGTCCCCGTGGAGTCTAATGGTCAACGGCACAACAACCGGACAATGAAACCCAGAGGTGGCCGGTTCGATTAGATTTCCCGGCGCGGCAGTTTAAACAAATGGTTAAACGAAAATTTCGATGCCCCAGCCTACCTGCCTGCCTTCCCCGCCCTCCCCCCTACCTCCCACCGCCTCCTAGGTAGGTCGCGCGTGACGGTGGTGGAGTTGGGGAAGCGGTAGTGTGGCGGTTAGCGCGCTGTGTTACGAAGCCGGCGAACCTGGGTTCGTTTCCCGCTCACGGCCAACTCGTGTGACGATTTTTTGAACGGGTCCCTGGCCTCACCTAGGTCGACTCAACCTCAGATGAGTACCTGCTACAATGTTTAAACATCGCCACTCGGGAGACAAAGGCGGCCGGACGCGGCGTTGACCACCTATACCCTCGTGTGCCGCGTCGCCCTTAATCAATGCTCGCTAACAGAACTTGCCCCCAACACTCTGTTCAGGCTGTACGGGTGATCTTTGGAGTTGAAAGGCCAGCCTGGCACCGCACTTTGTAAAACGCAATGAGTAATTCCGACGCAACGTTTCAAATAAAAAATAATCCGAGAGTATTTTTTTTTAAACTCAATGCATACCGGCATTGGTTTATTCATTCAACCATTAGTCCGTTCAGCTTCTCGGCGTGTGAAATTTAATCAGGGAGAAGTTCTATGCTCTGCTCTTTGCTTGGGCGGCGAGAAAGAGGCACCCTTTCCTTTACTGGAGATGGATAATTATTTTCTGATCGGCGGAGTCTTGGTTCTCTCCGAGTGAGATGTTTGACAGTTTGGGTAAAATGAGCCGAGCACTTAGAGACCCGACATTAAAGTCAGGAGAGAGGAGGGAGCGAGGGGGGGGGGAAATGTTAATTGGGCTCTTCTCAGATTGAATGTGTCTCGTACAAAGGAAAAAAAGTTATACGTTTTTATAATATTCAAAGATTAATGCAGCAGGGTGGTGGGGGGCGGGGGGCGGAGGGAGGGGGGAAGGTTGGGGGAAGGGTTTCCTTCCCTGGGAATTTTGACGTTTTTAATTTAATTGTGAAAACCGGTGGCTGTCAAATTGAGACGGCCTCTCTCAATGGCTCTCTCTCTCTCGTTGCCAAATTGTTTTTTCCCCCCAACTGGCGCTGTTATTATTATGATACGTTTTTTTATCTTCCTGTCCAAAATAACGGCGAATAGCGGATGGCCTTTTGCTCCCATAAAAAAAAGGAATGCCGCGAATTCTGTATAAACTCAAAGTGAATTATAACATCGACGTGTGGCGAGCAATTTATAGTTTCAAGCGTCATCCAGACACGTGTAAAAATAAAATGGCGCACACCCTCTGTGCATAGGCCCAACGAGCCCCTTGTGACGTGGGTGTGGGAGTTGGTATCACGTGACTGCCCATGCGTGTCGATTCAAACTCGTGGTTTTTCACGTCGACTGCTCCTCTGTTATACTGACGACGACAGCAGTTGTGGTGGTTTTTCGTCATTTACTTAGATTTATTATTGAAGTGTTTTATCCGGCCAGTTGACTCTGGGGTAGAGCGTTCCGGCTCGCAATTGGTAGGATTGAGGGTTCAAATCCTGGTCAGCGGTTGTCCTATGTACAGACTCGTCCCCGTCATATGAATGTGGAATTTCCGTCACTGGCTCAGACGGCTGTAAACGGAAGAGAAGCACCAACCTCAATGTGTCAATGGAGTAGAAAATAACTTTGGTTGTTGACTTTCAAAAAACAGACCTTGACTTCGAGGGAAGAATCCTTGACCTTGTAACGACGATTCTGTGACTTGTAAGGAAGGGTCCTTGACCTTGTAATGAAGAGTCCTTGACTTTGTAAGGACGAGTTATGGACTTGTAAGGAAGAGTACTTGACCTCGTAAGGAGTAGTAATTGCGTTTGTAAGGACGAGCGCTTGGATGAAGGAAGGTGTGAAAGTGAACCACTGAATGTGGAGAGCGCATCAGCGGGATCACGTGGATATTGGGTTTTACGGTATAATCCTCTAATGATGTAATGATGATTTAGCAAAGCTATGTTTAGCGAAACGGGTCCTGCCTGCTCGTGTGTCGGCACAAGGCCTAGGATTTGAGCTCTGGAACAAAGCGAATCGGTGGAGCGCATCAGTGCGGACGTCTTCATGACTGTCCAGTGCAGCTTGCTCGCCGATCCATTTCCGGGCTATTCGGGCACGATGTCCGACGTTTTGCTGCACGTGTTAGGGACAACTTCGGGAACTTGAAATTCACGAATGAAATTCTGTCGCTTGTTTTTGCGTGACAGAGCTTTGGGCCTTTGTTCAGCAATTGCGATTAAAAAAAAAAGACACTTCGTCTCCGTGGATATGTATATGTGCGTTTGTGTGTGTCAGTCCTTGGTGGGGTGTATGAACATCGCCACTAAGGGAGGCAAATGTGGCCGGGCGTGGTGCTGGCCACCCATCTCCTCATGTGCCGTGGCGACCTTCATAGGTGTTGCACCAACAGCAATTGCTCCAAAGAGTCTTCGTCTCTGCCTATGTGTGTCTGTGCACACGAATTTTTTTGTTCAATCAGCACCTTGATGTCGGTTGGATGTTTGAATCTCAACAAAGCAACATGAAGTTGTCCATGGGGGGGGGGGGGGGGGGGAAACAGGTTCGTTGAGATGAAGTCCAACATACTCAGAAGTGTATCCTTATGACTTATTGACAGCGATAGCAAATGCATTTATGTTTCACGGTGTGCAACACGAAAATATAAAATGCAAAAACAGAAGCGGCGCTGCTATATTATTGGAGAAAATTAATTATTCTTGTAGCAAAAAATAATTAGAATTAGTTACAATTGTAATGAGCTTTGCATGAATATTTTTTTTATTGCACGAAAATCCACGTAGCCTACCCAGCGTCACACGCAGCGTACAGAGTGTCAGGCATTAGGCACATATCACCAAAACTACATATATAATTGGCATTACACACAGCAACGATCATCGTCCTCCCCCCCCACCCTCCAACAAGCAAACTGATGCCCCAGGTCGCTCTTGAATATGAGACTCAATCCTGACCTCCCGATTACTCACCGAGCTAAACAAAATAAACTTCATCTCACTCGTTCACTCACTCGTGCAGTCATTCATTCACCCACTCACTTCCCTCAATCTCTCACCCACCGACTTACGCACTCACTCTCGAAAACGAGGCTTATCCTGGCTGTTGGAGTTCTCAGCTGGTTCACGAAAATAAACGTTAACATCACTCCGCACCCGATCACTCACTCACTCACTCATTCAATAAATCATTCAATCACGCACCCACTGTTCACTCATTCGCTCGTTCATTCACTTGCACACGCACTCAACGAAATGAGACTCATCGTCACCTCTCAACTTCCCAGCTGGTTAAACAACATTCAACGTGAGGCTTGACACAGGCGGATGGGGAAAGTAATCCAGCGAATACCCTGTAAATGGCACCACCAGTGATCGCATTATATTTGTGAAACCTCGCGGTCGTGGACGATGCAATCACAGCTGTGGGCAGAAGAGGATTGCCAGGAAGAGCACTTGACGATCATCGGGGTGTTTTTGCTGCTGTTGTTGTGGAGCATCATGCACGGTGAATTGCCTCTCGTCCGTGTCTCCGTTGTCGAGTTAATCCCTTTATCCGCGACCCGCAATCGATCTGAGCAACCCAAATCATTCTTCCTATTATCCGAGACTTTGCAGAACAATTCACTACCCATTTGTGGGGGGTGGGGGGGGGGGAGACACTTGGGGAAAAGGGAGGGGTGTGATTCAGCTGCTTGCGTACAACGCGATGAACCCAGCTCATCATTATGACCAGCCATGGTCAATCCACTGCTGGATGAAGGCCACCCCAAGCTGTCAGCACCACCTCCAACGATCCTGCTATACAACAACACACCTAGCATCTGCACACGAACTGAACCCAGCAAAGCAATGTACCTGGGTTCAATCCCATGGCATGGTTGTGAATGATATCCCAATGGGTCCTGGCTTCCAGCCCCCCCCCCCATTTTACACAACTCACACTAACCAGCGTGGTGCAGTATGGTTAGGCAACAACTCATCGGCCTTCATCCAGCAGTCGATGGCGATTTCGTAATCACTGCATTGGTGCGAGGGTTGGGAGGAATGTCAGCGTACCGGACTTACAATGCAAAGGTGCGGCAGTTCGATTCGATCTCCTGGTGCGGCAGTTGTAATAATCGCACAAGTTTATAACCCTCCCCCCCCTCGGCCGCCTCTGTCCATTCAGCAGCACAAATGGGTTACGCCACAGGCAGCCAGTCTAACGCCGAGTCGGTCACGTGTGGGGGGGGGGGGGTAAAGTGTGGGTACTCCCACCAATTCTTCGATTATGTCAGGTCAGCGTGAAAGTGTCGAACTAAACACCCCCCCCCCCCTCTCTCTCTCTCTGGAGCTTCCATCTAAGAGATCCCTCTCGTGGTGGAAGCCCTTCCGCCAGCAGTGGCGTGGGCAAGAAACTGCAGGGCTGCGCCTTTACCTTCACATCTGGTGGTTGTAGACTCCGTGGATGCCGACAGCTATGGATCTCAATCAGCTCAAGCCTCCCGCAAACCGCTTGACTTCTGTGTAGCCACGCCCACTCTTAACCCCTCCCCTTTCTGCACTGCCCGCCCACTGTGAAAACAGACGCCGCTCCTCCGTGCAGCAGCAGCGTCGAGGCCCTGACGTCGCTTCTCCCTCCTTCCTCTATTCAGAATCAGAATATGTCTTTATACTGGAGGAATCCAATGAGCTATCACGCTCTCTTTTACAGATGTCCAGTAATCCCTTTATCCACGACCTGGAAGTCATTTCCCCCGACCCGCTCAATCCCGTATCTCCACTCCTTCTCAACTCATTCCCCATTCTCTTCTCCTCTTCCCTCTCCCTTTTTCTCTTGCCCAGGCATTGTATCATTGAGTCTACTCCTCTTCCCGTGTTGTGCCACGTGTACAAAAATTGTATACCTGCCAGAAGAACATATATATACACACACACTGGCGCCGAAATATAACCTCACACACAGTTGACAGGCGAGCTTGTTCAAACGAGTAACCCCGACGAATTACTCAACCACGCTCGTGAAAGCTGGCCCAGTCAGTGGTTACAAGTTCCGTGACCCGATCTGAAATTTGACAGGTCCGTGTTGCTCTCAAGCAAGCCGCGGCGATGATGAGAGTGTAGCTCTTCATGGACGGATCACGATCCGTGGCGAAGCCAATATTTGCTCTCGCCTCTCTCACTCTCTGTATGTATGTATGTGACACGAAGTAATCATCGGCATCATTGTTGATTGAGATTTTCATCAATAAATCAACGAATTAAAGATCAATGCGTTACCGTATGTCTCCATTGTAGCCCCAGACGCTAAGAGGCTGCTGTGGAGACCTGCGGCTGAGCTTAGGATCGGCGGTTGCTCGATTCTACTATGCTACGGGAGGAGCTCGGAATCCGTTATCTCGGGAGATGGAAATCAATGAGAGGTTGGTTGTGGAAAGGACAGGGATCAGCTTTCGCGTGGAAGTCTGGCAAGTGTCCAACACATGACCTTGTACCTCCAGCACCTTGTATACTGCACTGCAACATTATGCGACGCCTATAGTCCATTTGTAGCTTTACCTTCTTCTGGTATTGAGACATTCAACGTCTTCTTCCCAGAGTTTTTTTTTACGTATCTCAGATGTGGCAAAAGGGTTGCCACCTTCTCCACTATAGACCAAATTCGGACGTATTTTTCGGTCAGCAAAAGCCCTATTATCAACACGGTGCAGTATGCCTGTAAATACAGCTCCACGCAATACCAGTGACCGGATCTCGGTACAAATTAATTTCTGCCACCAGAACAGAGAGGCAAATTCATGGACTGCCCGGGTCAAACCAGGGTCCAAACAGGGTCAAAACCCAGAAAGGTGGCAACTCTATGTGGTAACCCTACTAAGAACAGAGCTTCCTCAATGATGCACACTTTGGATTCATCCGAACCCAACTATGATGACACTGGCTCTGATTGGTCTCTCACTCTCACTGTAACGAGGCCTTGCAGGTGTGTCTCTCTCTGTGTCTGGTCACGTGATACTTGTGACTCCCTGTGATTGGCCACTGATGAATTTAAAATGGCAGTCGGTGAACTCGGCCAGGAGGTTGAGATGCCCGGACGAAGACGGCACAGCCTCTCCGTTGGCAGTGCCGCAGTCTGCAAGTGATTGCATATTGGGGAGAAGATGAACCATTGCAAGGCTGAGGCAGCCTCCTTCTGATTTTGTTTGTGCCCCGGCAGTAGATTTTCTTTATTCACTGTCTAACTCTACTCTGTTGTCTGAAATGCATACCTATCAACCCCCTTATTACAGACCAATTCAGACCTTATTGGTCACCCCGTGCCCTTATAAATGCCAACGTCCATCCTACAAAGTCACCATCACAAGGGAGACACAAACAAATAGACAAAAGGGAGATTTTTTTTTGCCCGTATTGTAACGGCTGTACGCTGTGTGGACCCGAAAAACTAAATTTCCCTGTAGATTAATACCAGTAAGCTGTTCGGATTGATAGGTATGGAAATGATGTTGCCACCTCTGATGTATAACAAACCGGGGCGCACATCATGCCAAGGAGATGGAAAGAACACCGCATGACAGCAGAAGAGGGGACACACATTGTCAATGCATTATATTGACCGGTGTATAATTGTCATTATTTTTCTCATTATTGTTGTTGTTGTTGTTAAGCAACAACTGACAACAAAACCGGGGGACTTTTAAAGACCCGGAACTACATTTCCTAGTGGAGGGGGTGGGGGGCAAAACCCAGTTAAAATGGAACGTTGGGCCAACGTTTGACCGACGTTCGCCCAACATTTACCAACCACATGCCCGACGTTGGTCCGCAACCCTGCGTGGCATGTTTCCTGCCTCCTCGACTCGAGGACGACCCTGGCAAACCCATTGCCGATTTGGCAAAGCTATAGCGTGCGCGAGTATTCCCAGTGGTTGGAGACTCACCTGACACACGTTTGAAGATTTCTTATTGAGGAAATTACAAAAAAAAAAACAGTGCCTAAAAAAAACTCGCAAGCGGCTTTCATCAGTTGCTCAGTTGCATCACCGCGGCGATACTATATTAAGAAATGCTCGAGTGATGTTGCAGTCGTGTCTCTAGGGTTGCTCCTGACAGTAACTTTCAAGTATTTTTTTTCATTAAATGTAATTTTCACCTTTGTAGCAGGCAGCCCGAGACACACTGCCATGGTATATGTATCTTCAAGGGATGTTGGTATATTTTTTCCCCCCTTGCTCTGCAAGACATCCACCGTACATGCATAGCTGTATCGTCAGCAGTAGCCATGGGCTATCCACCGCTGGATGAGGGCCTCACCCATGCCATGGTCACCACTCACGGGCGGCGTCACAATGTAACAGCAATTAGTCCTGGCTCCCGCACACGAGCCAAGCTCCTTTAGCCATTAGCTTCGACCACGGGCCGCGATCGCATCCATCCACGCATCCTGCCCCGCAACCCACTTAACACTTCCCTTTCCGTACGATTCCTAACAGTCTGTATGAATACATTCATCAAGACACGGTACACTGAAGTGACATCTTCTCACGAATGTTCCTGCCTTTAGCTACCGTTTCATCGTTAGCCTCGACCAACCCATTATTCTTTTCCAGCCGCGACGCGCCCTTTCGATTTCTGTTGAACGTTTCTCGACAGCCGCGTGTCTGTGTGTGCGCGTGTTGTCGCGCGTACAGATCAAGGTCTGATGCATGCGGATGCGATGCAAATTCCTATGAAATTGGAAGAATTAATAACGTGGCAGTGTATCTAGAATGGAGATTCACAATTCTCACAATGGGTATTGCGAGATATACATGTATATATATTTTATATTATTTTTCTTTCCTTCCCCTAGGCAATTATAAAGAGAGCCCTAATGTATCTCGAGCTGGGCTCTGCTTTAATGAATTTTTTCTCTCCATTATTAAGAAAACCTCATTCATCAACATTTTGAAAGCCAAAGCAACATTCAATTTACTCCTCTGTCCTTCCACCGTTAATAGAGTGCCAAAACCAAATTAAATGTCCACATGTCGCAATAGAGCTGTAAATAGTTTGAAAACGCGGGGTTTGATGTAAGCGGTTATTTGTGCTATTTATTTATTTATCCTCGTTCTGATTGACTTCACGTTCCATGATGCCCGTGCATTAGAACGAAAGATGAAGCCATCGACGTTTGGAAGAAATCCGCGTGCCGCTGTGGCTCTGGCGCCGGACACGCAGCCTACAGCCCAGCGCCGTGAGGGGCAGCGGACCGAGGGTCGGCGAATCAAAGGTAAAGACAAAGATCCCTCCCCGTTTAGGCTGCACAGACTGTTGGGGCAAGCGGTGTTAGCGAGCACCTACGAAGACCGGCACGGGACACGGGGCGGATGGGTGGCCAACAATACACCCGACCGCCTTTGTCTCACTCGTGGCGATGTTTAGACACCGCACCAGGTACTCATTTGAGGCTGAGTCGACCCAGGGGAGGCCCAGGACCGGTTCATATAATCGTCGCTGGTGTTTGGACGTGAGCGGCAGTCGAACACGAGTCGCTGGGTTCATAGTGCAGTGCATTCACCACTTCCGCGCGCACGCACACACACTCACACGTAGATGACACACACGAAGAAAAAGATCCTCCGTATGGCCTCAACAGACTGTTGGGGCAAGTGCTGTTAGCGAGCACCTCTACATATGCAACCACATCATTGTGAAACTCCCTCCATTGGCCCGCCGGGCCATCGATGTCGCCATCTCCTAGCTTTTGGCCAGGGGCACGATAGCAGTACAGCAAGTGGGATGACCTCGATCTGCACGTCGGTATGGTTTGTTACCGCCTCCAAGCACGCGTCGGATTTTTTTTTGGGGCCCTCTGGTTTCCTCCAACGTGCATGGCCAAACATCCAAATATAGGATCGCAGAGCGTGGGGGCAATTGTAAGCGACGGTTCTGACTGCCGCCTTCCCGGTTATCCGTGTTTTCCCTCGCCTCCTGGCTCACTCGCATCTCTCTTTCTGAGAGTGAACGGCACGTGCGCGCGCGTGAATTAAAATAAATAAATCTATTTTATTAAACCGGGTCTCATTCTAGCACCCTTGTAATCTTCGTCCCAAACACCCCCCCCCCCCCACGAGCTCCGGTGGGTTTTAATCAAGCTCCGCTCTTAATTACGTTCACATTTTCATTCTGTCCAGGTGTCCGATGTGGTCTGTTCGTTACGTGATCGGTAATTGGAAGAATGATTTAGACCGGCATTCGCGAAGCGGGCACCGGGCCTCTCCCTGCTTGGCTCTACGCGGATCTCGCGGGTTCGTTTGAGTTTAATAAGCCACTCGCTCTCACCTATCGCTATCGCACCCCTCCCCCCTCCACTCCGCGCTTTGTTTTATTTTTATTTTTCCGTGTTGTTTGAAGGCGCAGGAGAAAATTAAGGGAGCAAACCCCCCTCCCCACCACCACCACCCCCCAACCTTTTTGGATTTCAAATCAGCGCTCGTTCTCACATCCATTGCCCAACGAACAAACACGACAGTCCCGGAAGTTGTGACTTTTTGTTGAATTTTTTTTTCCAGCAGGTCAAAATGGACATTTCAAAGTGACTTTGTTCTGCTCAAATGAGCATTGCGGAGGCATCGGTGCTTCTTATCTCCTGCTTACAGCTGCGCCAGAGTTAGCGGTGGAAATTGCACATTCCTATGGCGAGGAAGCGACTACTGTATATCCACAGGACGTGGGAGCGGTTCGTTCCGTCATTGTTGGGTAGTGTTCCTTGTTTGCTTTCTATCTCTCCAGTGGGTTTTTAAATTCACTTTTGAACACTTACCAGCCAATGTTGAACGCAATTATGCATCCATCAGCGTTGTCCGTCTGTCCGCCCGTCTGTCAGTAACGTGAGGTCGCGACAACTCTCCTAAATGCTCGTCCAATGCGAACGAAACGTTAGTAGCAGGCTACGTTGCTACTTTGCGTCTTAGCCGATATATGTGCCGGCTCAATTAATCAAATCAAACGGGTTAGTGCCCAACACTCGGAGACACGTGGAACAAAAATAACCGAGAGAGAGAGTGAGTGAGAGAACAAAACAAAAATACTCTTGCGAATATAAAAAAAAATACGCGTGTTTGGCACGACAAGCTACGACCCCGCTAATTAAATACTCGGAGAGGCGAGCTCGCTTGTTGGAGAGCAGAGCGCGCAATCCACGCTCACGCACGACTTTCTTCCCTTCATATTCCTCGACTCGCTTACTTTAAACTCGTCTCAACGTTCAGCGTAATGTCGACTAAAGGTTGGGCAAGAACAAAACATGTCAGGCAGAGGGGGACTGGCCCGAAACTTGGGATATTGTAACCGTGGAAAAAAAAAACCCATTCCTGCTTCGCCAATATGCGTACGCATGTTGGCCTGGTCCCTATACCCAGACTTGCAATTCAGAGGTCGCCGGTTCAATCCGATCTCCCGGAACGGCAGTTGAAACAATGGAGCGAGTTCCTTTAAATCCGCACCCCCCCCCCACCCGCCCCTTGCCCCACCGAAGTATCTGTGCAGCCAGCAGTGTACACGGGTTCATCCGCATTAGATCGACAGGTCACGTAAGATGGGGTAAAGTGTGGACAATCCCACCGCTGCTGCTGAGACGTCTGGCCAGGGTGGACGAGTCAACCAAAATTACCCTCGAGAAGTCGAGAAGGAGCCTCCTTCACTGGACTTCGCTCGAGTGGAGGAGGCTCCTCCCGCCAGCAGTGGCGTGGCCAAGCCGTTGCAGGGCTGCACCTTTACCGTTGGCGGTTGTAGACTGCACGAGCCCAACGTTCGGGCAACGTTAGCCCAACGTTCCACGATTAGTGGGTACCCGTTGTCTTGCATGCTGCTAATTAAATACTAACATCCTGAGGACAAATATAAACCCATGCGTATGCACGTTTTTTTCTTTCCAGCATTTATTTCAATTCCGTGAGCGCCAATTAATTATTTAAATACAAGTTGCCCGTTGAAATCCACAGCACAGATTGAAATCGTTAACACACTCGCACGAGACTCAGCCTGCTCACGCATAGGATACGATTGCAACGATCGCAAGCTCAATATTTAATATTCTTTTATTTCGTATAACCGCATTTAGCTGCTGTTGAGAGCGATTTTCATTCGAAGCTGCACGTGACGGATTCTGCCCTATCACCGACGGCCATAATCGGGAGAAAACTGTGAACGCGACGCATTAATCACGTGGCACGGCTCCGCTGGAAATCCATTAAAGCGAAACAATTCTGTGAATTGAGTAATTCCTCCTCCTTCTTATTGTAAACCTAGTGATTAAATGTCACCCCGTGTTCTGATGTCCCGGCAAATGGAAAGCATTTTTCTCAAACATATGCCGCCGCTGGCAATGGCCACACGCCAGAGGCGCGGCATCATAGCAATGGTCTGAATTTGTAGAAGTGGCCTATCCAACGAGGTGGGGGGAGGGGGATAAGGCTGGGTGGGCTCGGGTGAGGGGGGGGGGGGTATGGGCCCCCTCTTTGAGAACCCAGAAAATTGTTATTTTATTGATATTAATCAAAGAAAACACATTGAGTGGATTTTTGCCTTTTAACGTAGGGCCTTATTTCAAAAGCTTAAAATGTTAGGACCTCTGGACCAACCGCTCACCACCGCAAGACAAAAAAAAACAAATGCTCGTAAAGCGAACCAACGAGACAGTTGAACGATTTGCTCCGCTCAAAATAAGTGTCAAAAGCTCAAAGGCAAGGGCGCAGCCCTGCAATTGCCCGCTCACGCCACTACTGGCAGAAGAGCCTCCACTGGAGTGCCTGCTCGACACAAGATGTTTGGCCTGCTATTACACGCTTACCAGACATCTCGGGAGAAGAGGCGGGGGGGTACCCACACTTTACCCCACCACCCGTGGCCTGCCGATCGACTGGCTGCCGGCCGGATGGGGTGAAAGAAACTTAACTGGCACATTGTTTCAACTGCCGTGCCAGTGACCTCTGGATCGCAGGTTCAAGTGTGCACCGCCATTGCACCACGGTAGCATGGGCGGCAGTGTGGCGCAACTCGTGCCTCACAGGAAGAGCCTGGGTTTGATTCCTGACTCGGGCACATTTCTGAGTGGAGTCTGTGTGTTCTTTCCCCTGTTTTTTTTTTGCAAGGCTTTCCTCCGAGTCACCCAACTCGCTTGCGGGTGAGTTGGGTGGCTCGAGCGTTCCACGGTGGTGAGATGTTAACTACATCGCCCGGTATAGAGGAGGTCGTGGGATCGATGCCGACCCTGACGCCTGCTGCTGTATATTTGGAGTTTGCGTGTCTCTCTCTCCGTGGTCGCGTGGATTTTTCTCCGGGTCCTCCGTTTTTCCCCCCTCCACGTTTAGAATCAACGTCACTCGAATTCGCTTCTGAAAAAAAGAGCTATATAGCTCAGTGGGCCTTACCTGGTAAACCCAAAAAAATTGTTTAGTTTTAGATTAGTTCCTCACCTCGGATAAACTTCTCTGGCAGACGCTGGCTCCATACGAATCTGCTGGAATCGCCTAAAGGCATTTCACAATTGGCAGTCACGTTCTGGATGCGCACAATTAGCTGTGATTGGCGGTCGGGGTTAATTTGGCACAAGGGTTGTGTGGTAATTTGCGTGGAATTATAATTATTTCTTTGGAATGTGATAATTAAAATAAAATAAATCACGTTCTATTTAGCGATATAGGCTGAACGGATGATGCCGTTCTGACTCGGCGATGAGGTTACAAAGTTGGGACATATTTGGTTCCGATTTGGTTGAATTCCAGCGCTGAGAATTCGAATTTCGGGTGGATGAGAGCTTCCCCTCGATTGTGCTTGACCGGCGGTCACTCGAAGATATCTCGTAGGTAGTTCTGCGATAACCACTTCCGCGAGAGATTCGAATGGAGTCCACGTCTCGTGACGATGCGACGGCGACTGCAACATTTTTGAGATGAAGTTTGGAAAAATATAACAACAATATAAAATATAACAAAATGAGAAATTGAAGGCAAAGAAAAACAAATTGAGAATAACAATGTTACGAGTCCAATTTTTTTTTTTTTACAGCCCTTTCGCGTGCTATTAAAATAACAAATCCATTACGAACTGCTCTGCCGTGAGACATTGCATTGGCTTTACCGTGGCCAATCACAATTAACAACAAACAAAGAAACTCAACAAAGTCGCCACAAGACGCCCGTCCTGAAGAGTGGGCGACGGGGCCGCGCCGGTGACTTTACTGAAAGAACCAAAGATTATGGATTCATTTATAGCTTCACTCGCGAGGTCAGCGTTGTTTGCTGCTGCTGTTTTTGCTCGAAACCACCGATTAGCAAGGTTGGCTACGTACGGTGCGAAATAAATCCACCCAAAAAAACAAAGATCACCTGTATAGCCTTAACGGACTGTAGGGACAAGTGCTGTTAGCGAGCACCTATGAAGGCCGGCACGGCACACGAGGGGGTGGGTGGCCAGCACCACGCCCGACCGCCTTTGTCTCCCCCGTGGCGATGTTTTCACACCGCACCAGGTACTCATTTGAGGCTGAGTCGACCTAGCGGATGCCCAAGACCGGTTAAGATAATCGTCAATGTTGTTGGCCGTGAGCGGGAATCGAACCCGTGTGGCTGGGTTCTTGGCGCAGCGCGCTAACCGGTACACGACCGCTCCCCACATACATACACACACACACGCACCAACAGTCTGTTAAGGTTATACGGGGGATCTTTGTCTTTTTTTTTGGGGGGGGGGGTGGGGGAGTAGAGGGTATGTGGGGTGTGGGTGGGGGTCTCTGGGTGCCCCGTTTAATTCGCGTTGGTGGCCATCGGAGGCGAGGCGCGATTGCCAGGGTCACGGGGCCGAGCGCTCGCGCGGATCGCCGCGGCGACAAAATCGGTCACCTCGCGGCTGCCAGAACCCGCGCTCCTAATTAGTGCCGCATAATCGGCAGTTTTCGTGCCTTAGACCCGGAGCGCACGTGGGGCTGGATTTCCCGAGTGCGGGAAGCCTCTTTTGGTGTCTCTCCGTGACCCTTCCACCACCACCACCATCACCTCCACCTCTTCCCACAGAAGCCATCAGAGACGAGACATCACCCTCCTGTCATCTTACCTATACTCTGTTTAACACGCAGTAGGCTTTTGCGACCAATATTATCCATAATAGAGGGGCGGTTTTTTGGGGGGTTGATTCGTGGACATTTTGTGTTGTGGGTTTGCTCTCCACAACACACCGGTGTGCTGAACTTTCAACGAATTGCCACGTTTTGTTTACGTGATAAAACCTCACTACTTGGCTGTGTCGGGTGGTGGCGGGTTGAACGACACATTTCTATTTACGCGATCAAACCCAATCTTTATTTAGTTATTTATTATGGAGTACCTATACTCTGGTCGCAGAGCTCAATCCAGGTGGAAAGAGGAGACGGAGAATTTAGAGGCAGGCGAGAGAGAGGTAAAATAAACACAGAGCCTCCATTAACTCTTAAAATCGACATAGTAAGTTGGCTGCTTGACAGTTTTTTTCAACAAGTATCGGTGTGACTAACAGGAACACGCTGCTGCTGCTGCTGCCTACGGCAAGTCACTCGAAATGCGTCGTCGCATTCCCGGAAGGCGAGCAGGCTTTAGAGCCGCCTCGTTTAGCACGCGGAGACTTTGTGGTCTCGCACAACGAAGTGACATTTGGTGCAAGCGAATTTGCACGCAGTCATGCACGTATGAACTTCTTTCGCGCTGCACGTAGCCAACCGCGCTAATCGGAGGTGTGGCGGAGGGCAAACCAACCAACCAACCAACCAATCACAAAGAGCAGTTCTAAAGAAATGGGTTTTCAATCTTGATTTCAAAAGTGCACAGCTCCAGTGGCTTCGTAATCACAGACAGGAAGAGCGTTCCAGACGGCCTTGCAGAAGCGCATCTGAATGCGCGCGTAATGCGGTGAGCGCTCTCTTCGTTCGCTGGACGGTCACAACTCGCAGCCGACGACCGGGAGCTCGCGTCGTCGGTGACGGCACCAAGGACCGTCGACTCGCGCCGCACGTGAACACCCGCGGTTCAGACTCGAGCTGAGAGTTTTTTTTTAAATCTCAGCTGGTAAGGCCGACTCGAGCTCACGGGGCTAATCATTTTACAAGGACGGCCCAACAGGTTCGTACCGCGCGTGGCTTCGAGCCCAGAGTCGAACCCAGGCTCTCGGTCAGTGGCGGCTCAGTGTCTCTGAGCAACTGTGACTTTCAAGTGCGGGCAGGATGAACGTGTTGCGATTCGTGTGCCCGAGCTGTGATGTCGCTCACTTGACACTGCCTGCGAATGACCTCTATCGTTAATGGCTCAACTGTGAATCGAATCGCGACCCTGGATAACGACGGCTCTCTGTCCTCTCTCGCTTCCCTTGGGGAATGTGGAATTTCCACAATGGTCTCGTCAGGGCCGTCATACAGAGTCGAGCAATGTCCTCGCCATTAGAAATTTGAGTTGGACTCGATTGTGTAATTAAAGTACCGTGGCGTATAGCTGCATTTAAAAATACTCAATAGTTTAATTCTGGAAGTCAGGCACCCGCTATTTAACGGTCTGAATTATGTATTCGCCCCTCTTCACCCCCACCCCCAATTTATTCTCAATGTGTAATCTGCTTCTCGCCATCTCATGCGACGAATGACGAATGCATTTTCATTCGGAACTCCTGCAGAGGCAGTGTGACATCTCTCCGTGTCAGAGATGAGCCCGCAGAAGCGGGTATTACAGAACTTACTTCTGGAATACTGCTGTTCTCCTTGTTCTGTGCCGCAGCACCGCGGACCTCCCCCTGCAAAACTAACCGGCTAACTGGGGACTTTCCGTGGAACAAATAAACATAGCATGATTGACATCCACACAACTACGGCGCACTGCAAATCCCATCAATCCCACATCTTCCTCCGCGCAGGGACACGTTCGGCACACGGCAGTCAACTTTAGCATTTCCATACGATCAGATCGGCAATTTAGGCAAATTAATATAAATGCCCCGTAATTTAACGCAAGACGAGGTTTTCGTTCGTTTGTTTTATTTATCTCCGTGCGCTCATCGGAGGAGCTTGCCTCCCGCAATCACCTCGCTGCACTCGAGAACCCTGTCGAATGACGGGTGGAGCCACGGGCGGTAGCTGGGATTCGAACCCATGCAGGTTCTACAGCCGTTACCCGGCCCTCAGCGTCTTCTAAACACTTCAAAATCTATACCCCTCCCTCGAAGCAGCGTGGAGCCCGAGGTGCGTAATTGAACTTACTTTTACACGGGATATAAAGCCATGCCCCCCCCCCCCCTCCATCTAATAGCGGCGTTACCTGAATTCCCACTGTTCGGATTTGGAAGGGGCCAAGTGAAAACATTAATTTCGTGCGGATTAATGGCTTTTTGGAGAGGTGCTAAAAAAAATTGCCATCAGAAGACTATTTTCATTCTCGGAGTGAATTTTTTAAATTAATTTTAAATTGGTGGCACATGCCTTGGGCAAACGTATTTATGTAATAAATTAGCTTTATATAAATAACGCACACCGTGATGGCCGCAAATTGATCCTTGTGTAAACTAAATAATATAATGTCAAACTGTAACGCTCATCCGTTAACAGCCAGCGGAATGGGGTTTTTTTCTGCTAAAGTAAGATAAATGATTGTATAATCGAGTTACATCTCCATCCATCAGCCCTCATTTGAAAGACTGCGTATTCTAATCAATGATTGCAACGGAAATCTGATTTGCATTCTTTTTTCCCCCACACTGGCTTTGTTAAGAAATGCACCAAATTCGAATTAAAATGCCATTGTGCCCCAACAACAAATATTTAGTAGCACCGTCTGAAAAAAAGAATGAATTAACTGCACACATTTCCGATCTGTCGCCCCCGAGAAGGCTCGCTGCTCATGATGTGTATGTCGGTCGTGGGATTGGGGGGCGAGGGACGGGGGGGAGGTGTTTGACCATACTTTACTACTTTACCACGCTCCACCCGTGTCTGTTTTCAGATGAAAAATAAGCAAACGATACCATTCCAAAAACAATAACATTCAGACTTTAATAACAACAATCAGTTACGCTCACCTAACACGTGGGGGGTGGGGGGGGTGGGGGGGGCGGGGGGGGGGGCTAGGTTCGCAGGAAGGGCGGCAATGTCGAGGATTTAATCTCATTATTTTTTCAGCCGGAGCTGTCCGTGGCTGAGCACCGGAAAATATTGTTCCTGTGGATGTAGGGGGAGGGGCGGTTGCTGGGGGTGGGGGGGTGACCATGACGCACAACACAAAGGGCAAAGCCAAAGATTCCCCCTGAATAAGTGCGAAGACTGCTGGGGAAAGTGCTGTTAGCGAGCACACAAGGATCCCCCTTATAGCCTGGACAGACTGTAGGGGCAAGTGCTGTTAGCGAGCACCTATGAAGGCCGGCACGGCACACGAGAGGGTGGGCGGCCAACACCACGCCCGGCCGCCTTTGTCTCCCTAGCGGCGATGTTTACACATCGCACCAGGTACTAATTTGAGGCTGAGTCTACCCAGGGGAGGCCCAGGACCGGTACAGATAATCGTCACTGTTGTTGGCCGTGAGCGGGAATCGAACCCGGGTTGCCAGGTTCGTAGTGCAGCGCGCTAACCCCTACACTACTGCGAGCACATACACACACAGACAGACAGACTCACACACAGACAGACACACTCACACACAGACAGACACACTCACACACAGACAGACACACTCACACACAGACAGACAGACAGACACACTCACACACAGACAGACATACTCACACACAGACAGACAGACACACTCACACACAGACAAACAGACACACTCACACACAGACAGACTCACTCACACACAGACAGACAGACACACTCACACACAGACAGACACACTCACACACAGACAGACAGACACTCACACACAGACAGACACACTCACACACAGACAGACACACTCACACACAGACAGACACACCCACACACAGACAGACAGACACACTCACACACAGACAGACACACTCACACACAGACAGACACACTCACACACAGACAGACACACTCACACATAGACAGACACACTCACACACAGACAGACACACTCACACACAGACAGACACACTAACACACAGACAGACACGCACACAGACACACTCACAGACAGACACACACACAGACAGACACGCACACAGACAGACACACACACAGACAGACACACACACAGACAGACACACACACAGACAGACACACACACAGACAGACACACACACACAGACTGACACACACACAGACAGACACACACACAGACAGACACACACGCAGACAGACACACACACACACAGACAGACACACACACAGACACACACAGACAGACACACAGACAGACACACACACAGACTGACACACACGCACAGACAGACACACACACAGACAGACACACTCACACACAGACAGACACACACACAGACAGACACACACAGACAGACATACACACACACAGACAGACACACACAGACAGATACACACACACAGACACACACATAGACACACACATAGACAGACACACACACAGACAGACACACACACAGACAGACACACACACAGACAGACACACACACAGACAGACACACACAGACAGACAGACACACACAGACAGACAGACACACACAGACAGACACACACAGACAGACAGACACACACACAGACAGACACACACACAGACAGACACACACACAGACAGACACACACACAGACAGACACACACACAGACAGACAGACACACACACAGACACACTCGCTCTGGCTTTTTCGGAAGAGACCTCGGCGCATCCCGAATGGCTCCACACGCTGCCCTGCCGCATGAAAGCGCTCTTTGTGGTGACTTCCCATGAGCCCTTCCCATTTAATATCTCACAGCCTGCCACCGGGGCTATTCCCCACGAAAGCGCTCTCACTTCAGCTGAAATGAAGGCTCTCTGGTTATGATCGGTGCAGGCAAATGTGTGAGGGAGGGAGGGTAGAATTGGGGGGGGGGGGGGTGATGGAGGGAGGCAGGGACGGAGGGAGGGGAGTGTGGTGAAGGTAGGGAGGTAAGGAGTGGGAGGAATACAGGAATGGACATTGAGTGTAGGGAGCGAGGGCTGGGAGTTGGGTGGAGGGAGGAGGTGTGTGGAGGTATGGATGAAGGCAGGTGGACAGGAGGGATAATGGGATGTGTTGCTATGCTGAATTGTGCAGAGTATCCTATCACTTTTAGTATCTGTTCACCCTTACAGCGAAGGCACGATTTCATTTGTCGATTCCCAAAACGTTTTCGTTTTTTGTTTGCCTGTCAAATCTACACGCGGGAATTGAATTCTCGGAGGTGACCCGGTGGCCCAGAGGTCAGAGCACAGAGCCGGCACCGGTGAGAAGCCTAGGTTCGATTCTGGATTTCATCCGCCCGTGATCAATCGGGGGACCTGAAGTGCTGCAAGCTGAATAAAAACACTCTCCCCCCATCATAATACAATTGTGTTTTTTCACTCGATTTAGACAATTACAGCTATGAGACTACACTGCTTGTATTCTTAAACGCCAATGTAGCAAACACTCCATTACAGAGGCTCTCGGGTTAGATCGCGTAAATATAAATGCGTCGTTAAACCCGCCACCACCCGACACAGCCAAGTAGTAATGTTTGTCACGTAAAACAAAACGTGCCAACTCGTTACTCGTTCAGCACACCGGTGCGTTGGAGAGCAACACACACCCTTTGCAATGCATGCACACACACACACACACACCCCGCGTGCAACCCAGTGTGGGTTCAGAGGAGCTTACTGAGAGTGGTTTCACCAGTCGGTTCCGTGGCATCATCTTCCGGGGGGGGGGGGGGGGGGTAATTCGCTGCTGGTTGCGCAGGAGTTCCCGATGCAAACGCCTGCGTCTCACGACGCAACAAGGCGTCAGCAGCAGAATTGGAACACACGTTGATAGCTTAAGGAGGGAGAATGACGGCACCGCCGCGTATAGGTGTCAGCGTTGGTAGTGGGCGCTGGAGCGGTGGCGCGGTGATCAGCGCACTGCGACGCTAAACCCGGCGCTCACGAGTTTGTTCGCAACGTGTGCACGACGAGCCTTTTTGTCGCGCCGTGCGTAAGCCAAGCGTGCTCATTGGAGCTGCGGGGGAAAGAGCAACACACGAAGGAGTGATCTCGGAAACCGATCCTGGGCACCTCTCCGCCCGCCGCCCTCACTTTAACCAACCAGCACTGACCCACGTGGCGAAGTATGGTCAAACCGCCCGCAATAACGAATATGGTGTGGGGTGGGTGGGGGGGGGGGAGTGGGGGGCGGCCAGCATGCATGTGTACATGTTCCTCTCGCTTTATGCGGTAGTAGTCGTAGAAGCATTCCTTAAAAGAGGGCGCACAAAGAGAAATCGCGTAAGATGGACCACACAATGACCAATATCCACCGTTTTGCCTTAACAGGCTGTTGGGGCAAGTGCTGTTTTGCGAGCACCTATGGAGACCGGCACGGCACACGAGGCGGATGGCTGGCCAACAACACACCCGACCGCTTTTGTCTCCCCAGTGGCGAAGTTTTTTACACACCGCACCAGAAATTCATTTGAGGCTGAGTCGACCTAGGGGAGGCCCAGCACCGGTTCAAATACTCGTCACCGATGTTTTGGCCGTGAGCGGGAGGCGAATTCGGGTCCCCGGAGTCGAAGCGCAGCGCTAACCGCTACGCTACTGCTGCCCGCAGTCACCAAAGCACCCACAATGCACCGCATATAGCGAATTGTGGGTTAGACACAGAGTAGCCCCATACACAGAGCGCGAAATCGCACAAAAAACTGAACCCGCAAAGAGCAAAGGGGGAGGAAACCTGCGCTGTATTTATTATCTTTCGCCGTTATTTATTTATTTACATATTTTAGAGAAAAAGCCACACATTTTCAAACTCTCCCGGCCGTCGAAGGACAAAAGACGAACGACAAAGGGAGACAGATACACGCGCGCGTGACATTTAAACACAACAACAACAACAAGCGGGCCACGGCACGCCTGCAAAGGATTACACCCTCAAGCAATCGCATTTGTCACCAGCCACCTCGCGGGCACCCTAGATCACGGGGCTTGATCGGCGCGGAGCTAAAGCCAGCCCGAGCGAGCAAGACGGCATCGCGAAAGCCAAACTACTATTTTACTTTTTTTTAGATTTTTTTTTTTTTGTTCAAGGAGGAGGGCCGCGCGCCACGCGATCTCTAACACCGCGACAATTTATACGTTTAATATCGCTGTCGACGGGCTCTATTAAAGTGGCGTACAAGCGCGCGTTGTCGTGAGATTAGGCCGGTAAATATCGGGCGTAAATCGCCGGGTTGTGTCTGCGCGCCGGATTTTTTTTTGGGGGGGGGGGGGGGGGAACCCCGGGAACAAATCCATATCTTTATCAAGGCGCCGTCCGACCACGAGCGTCGCCATTGATTTGTGGCAAAGCCACCGGGCTTGTCTGAGAAGCCGAATCGGTGGCTGTTGTTGCTGTTTTTTTTTTATTTTGCTTAAGTTTTTTGGGCTTCGTGCAATATTTTTTTTGTTTTGTTCCGCATCTACGATAAAGGCGCGGCCCTGCGATCGCTTCGCTCACGCCACTGCCGACGGAAGTGGCCTTCCGCTGCCGAGAGGGTGAGCTCGAGACAGGCCCTCGAGACGGACACTTTTTTTTTTTGCACTGGCCGGACGTCTTTGGAAGAGGTGGCGGATAACCCACATTAACCCCCACCGCGCACTGCGGTGCAAAACGCCGTTCGTATTGCTCGGGAAGAACAGAAGCCGGGGAGATTTTGAAGAAGCCGCCCGCGCCCCGAGATGGAATCAAACCGGCGACCTCTGGATTCTACGTGCACCGTGCTCACCATTACCCCACAGCAGGACCATCATTCCAGGACTCCCCTTGAACGGCCCCTCAAATTGGCCCCGTTCACGTCTCACGTTGGCTCAAATTGGTGTCACGTTTGCAGAACGTTGCTGGGCTTTGTTCGTCTTCATCGATTCCACCTATCTTCCTTTTTTAAACGTGTAAATCCACCGGATGAAATAACGACAACGTACAGCCCCCTTTTTTTCTGTGAATCTGTGGATGAATGGAAGCCTCCCAATGGTTGTTGGTCATCGGAGCGGTGGGGGGGTGTTTGATCATACTTCACTACGCCGATCAGTGAGGGTTTGGTGAACGGGGAGGACCCAGGACGTGCTCTGATGTGATTCGCCACTGATGTTAGCCGCGCGCGGCTGGGAATCAAAGTGGAAATAGTTGAGTCCGGCGCGCCAGCCAGAATCCCACGGCAACACCCATTCAATCAGATCATCATCAGCAGGAGCAGCAGCCTTGGTCAATCCACTGTTAGATGAAGACCACCCCAAGACGCCGCCACCACCACCACCACCTACTTCTCACGATGTTGCGACGCAACAATCCACCCAGTACCTGCACTATTAAACTGATTTCACCGCTCCATCTTCTCGGCCGCCATCCCCCTTCGGATGAATTTCACTTCCTCGGCTGCCACTCGGCCGTTATTCTTGACCGATCGTTCATCGTTCCCTTCCAGCCGTGACGCGTCCTGCGCAAGCCCCATGCGTGTTCTTCTCAAGAAGGTGACAGTGACACCGTGGTGGCTAGGAGATGTTAACTGCCTCGCCTGCTATACGGGAGGTCGTGGGTTCGAGCCCAACACTGACGCCTGCTGTATATTTGGAGTTTGCATGTCTCTCTATCTCTCCTTGTAGTCGTGTGGATTTTTTTTTCCGGTTCCTCCGGTTTTTACCTCCACATTTAGAATAAACATCACGCGTTTAGAGTTTTTTTTTTGCCTGCTGTACATTTCCACGTGATGAGCCACTTCGTTCAGCTATCATTAGTGGCCAAGTGGCTTCTGAAAAAGCGCTATATAGCTCAGTGGGCCTTACCTGGCAAACTAAAACACATCGTAAAATATATTTGTCACGGATTGGAGCGTGTTTTACCTGCGTGTGCCCTCTAATCCGCGCGTTGCTGCCCCCACCAAATTGCGCTGCTGTTCAATGTAATTCCAGAGCAAGGCGTCTCTCTCGTCCCTTGCCCTGCCTTCTCTCCGCACACGTCCCACCTTCTGTTCCTTGATTTCCGTTAACGAGGGTGGCAATTCTGAACCGTGCGTCAAGGATATTCGCAGCAGCAACAACAACCAACATCGCCAACGAAAGGTAAAAAATGAAAATAATAACTTAAAAAAAGATGACAAGCGATGCGAGTCCTATTTGTCGCTGTAATTTCGAATGTCCCCCCCACCCCCCCACCCCCCCACCCCCCCACCCCCCCACCCCCCCACCCCCCCACCCCCCCACCCCCCCACCCCCCCACCCCCCCACCCCCCCACCCCCCCACCCCCCCACCCCCCCACCCCCCCACCCCCCCACCCAGGGTATCGCGGTTACCCTGGCGGTGAAGTGAATCGCTCCGGCCCACCACATTTGTTAGGCACGGCGCATTAGCCCTGCACGAGGTGGCGAGTAATCCTATCAGTCGAATCCCACCATTCATATTACCCGGCTTCGCTCGGTGATACGCTGACACTTCTCTTATTGATATTGATATTCCGTGTCAGCTTGTCGCGTGGGTTTATGTTCGGCGCCTAAAAAGCCACGCCGTTCTCGTGATGATACCCGAGCGCTGGTGGTGGTGGTCGTGGTGGTGGTGGTGGTGGTGGTCGTGGTGGTGGTGGTCATGGTGGTGGTGTTGGTCGTGGTGGTGGTGGAGGTGGTCATAGTGGTTGTGGTGGTGGTCGTGGTTCTGGTGGTCGTGGTGGTGGTGGTCGTGGTGGCGGTTGTGGTGGTGGTCGTGGTGGTGGTGGTCATGGTGGTGGTGGTGGTCGTGGTGGTGGTGGTCATGGTGGTGGTGTTGGTCGTGGTGGTGGAGGTGGTCATAGTGGTGGTGGTCGTGGTGGTCGTGATCGTGGTGGTGGTGGTGGTCGTGGTGGTGGTTGTGGTGGTGGTCGTGGTGGTGGTGGTGGTGGTGGTCATGGTGGTGATGGTGGTCGTGGTGGTGGTCATGGTGGTGGCAGTGGTCTTGGTGATCGTGGTCGTGGTGGCGGTGGTGGTGGTCGTGGTCATGGTGGTGGTGGTCATGGTGGTGGTGGTCATGGCGGTGATGATCATGGTGGTCGTGGTCATGGTGGTGGTGGTCATGGTGGTGGTGGTCATGGTGGTCGTGTTGGGGGTTTTTATTCGGTGTCACCTGGCGCGTGTGTACAAGCGGCGTGTGCGTCAAGTGTATGAGGAGGGGTGGTGTGCTGCTGGCCACCCACCACCTCGTGTACGGAGGCGACCTTCATAGCTAACAGCACTTGCCCCAAATGCATGTTGAGGCTATGCGGGGTGATCTTTGCCTTTGCCTTGTGTGTGGGTGTGTACGGTTAATGCCAGGCGGGAGACATTCGCCCCTTTGTGCATGGGGAGCTGGTGGCGCAAGGCTGAGCGCGCTGCGCTACGAACCCGGGGGGCCCGAGTTGGATTCTCGCCCACGGCCGATCATTTCGAGTGAACAGAAGCCGCGGGACGTGGGAGCAGGGGGGAGGAACGGGTTTTGGGGGGTGGGGGGGCGTCGAGGGGGAGGGGGTAGATTTAAGAACCTTGCACTGCTGTTGCAAATGCCGCTCCAGGAGATTGAATCCAACTCGCGACCAGCTGGTCGTACACAGTGCCGCGCCTTAGCCATTACGCCACAGCAGTAGCTCATTAAAGGCGTAATACATTATTCCCTAATTTAATTAAAAATTAAAATGTACATCCGCGTTTAATGAGCACGACTTTATTGGGACATTGCCCGTAGTGGGTCCGTGAACGGACTCTCCCACCTCCCCACCACCCCCGCCATAGGAATGTGGAATTTTAAGTGGACTTTGCTTACGGCAGCAACCCATTCTCATGCAACACGAGGACAATAGTTGTGCTCACGGCTCGCCTCAGAGCCACGCTCAGCCTGAGTATCGCAACACAGAGAACACTGTTGCGTGTAGACGCGAAGCCAAAGATCCCCTCGTATTGCCGTAACATGCTTTTTCAGGGGCGAGTGCCGTTCGCGAAGACAGGGAGAGATGGATGGAGTGAGAGAGAGCGCGCGAGAGAGAGAGGGAGAAAAAGAGAGAGAGAGTGATATGGAGTAGGAAGAGAGGGGGTAGAGAGAGGGGGGGGGGCAGAGAGGGGGGTAGAGAGAGGGAAGGGGTAAGGAGAGCAGAGCGAGAAATCTTTTGTTAAATCTTTCATTAAAAAGGGGGGGGTGTTACATAAAGCAAAGCATAAAAAAACCGAAATGATGAACGAAGCAAAGTGCCGACTACACCGAGCATCTTCTTGTTTCCTCTGATCGTTAAAAGAAAGAGAGAAGATAGAGCAAGAGAACAAACAATAAAGAGAGAGCAAGAGAGAGAGAGAGAGAGCGTCGGAGGGCGTTTGACTGTGAGGAGGGCTGCGTGCAGATGCAGCACTTGTCGTAGTTATAAAAAAGAGAGCGACATGGAGTAGGAAGAGAGGGGGTAGAGAGAAAGGGAAGGGGTAAGGTGAGCAGTGCGAGAAATATTTTGTTAAATCTTTCATTTAAAAAGGGGGGAGGGGGGGGGTTTACATAAAGCAAACCATTACAAAACAAAAACAAAAAACCGAAATGATGAACGAAGCAAAGTGCCGACTACACCGACCATCTTCTTGTTTCCTCTGATCGTAAAAAAGAGAGAGAGGGTGAAAGGGATAGAGTGAGAGGGCCAGAGAGAGAGGGAAAGATAGCCGGCTTCGAAGTCGATACACGTGCAGGGGAGTTGAGGTCTGAGGGCAGAGTGGAGCGCACGGAACGATTGGAAAGTCACGGTGGTCCGATCGCTCATCGCGCAAAGCAGGTCATCGTATTAATTATTACGAACTGTTACTAGCTATTGTATCTTACCGGGTAGATATATGAGCTCCTTTTTCAGAGTCGACCTGGCCACACGTCATGTGACAGCTCATCGAAGTGGCTTGATCATCGTCATCACCAGCATCATCATCATCATCGCACGTGGGGATTTATTCCAGTCGACAAATAACTCAACACACGGTCAGATTATAATCTGACCGTGTGTTGAGTCTAAATGTGGAGAGGGGAACAGGGGGCAAAAATTTGAGGAACTCTGAAAGCAATCGAAGCGATCACCACGGGGGGAGAGAGAGAGAGATCACGCGGATTCCAAATATACAATAACAGGCATCGTCAGGGTACGTGATGGAACTCACGAACCTTCTGCATATCAGGCGACGTGTATGGGCGAACAAAAATAGTTATTTTTCCCCTCCCCCCACCACCCAAACTAAAAATCTAGCGTGGTTGAAATATGGCCAAACGCTCCCCACGGGTGTATGTAGGTCGCGAGGGGAGC
Organism: Petromyzon marinus; assembly: GCF_048934315.1. NCBI lineage: Eukaryota > Metazoa > Chordata > Hyperoartia > Petromyzontiformes > Petromyzontidae > Petromyzon > Petromyzon marinus. The sequence continues at coordinate 5,798,481 of NC_133704.1, read as the reverse complement.
GACGCCTCCACCCAGTCGGAGCCTCGTGCCAGTGGTTCTTAACCTGGGGTGTACGCAACCCCCTGGGGCGGCGAGATGCCCTTTCTGGGCATGCGAGACACGGGGAGAGAGGCATGCACACTCCAAATATACAACAGGCGTCGGGGGGTCGGGATCGAACCCACGATCTCCTGCATAACAGGCGAGATAGTCAACATCTCGCCACCGTGCCGCCAATTAATTAGCAAGCATCTACGGAGGAGGAAAGCTCGCCCACCCACCTCATGACCCACACCTCCATCCCCTTTGCCCGTCCACCACCACATCCTGCTGTATACCGGGCGAGGTAGTTAACATCTCCGTGGCACCGTGGCGAGACAGCAGCAGGGCGGCCGCGAGGCTCCTCTCTTGGTGCCAGGACGACACGGGGGCGAGAGTTGCTCCTCTGCATTAATCAGCTTCACCAAGGAGAAGGGAACCACACAGCCAGGGGGGAGATTCGCAACTCCCCATCCTCAGCCCCCCCCCCCACCCCCCCCCCCCAACCTTCGCCAATTATTCCGAGTTCCATCGGCGAGAGCCATACGGGCAGATCCAACTCTTGACCTACTGTGCAAAACCCTCGTGGTATATATATATAACTCAACAATAACTAAAAAAAAAGCAAGGATTATTCACCGCTGGTTCGGTTTTTTTTTTAATGGAATCTTCAAGAAAACGAAGAAGACATTGCCACCGACGATGGCCCGGCGGTGCGCCATGTGTGCGTGCTTGCGTTTGTGTGTATTTTTTGTCCGGGGGGTGAAGATTATTTTGCAACCCACAGCTCCCTCTGTTGAATATCCGGCCAAATTGATATCGCTACTCACCTGGCGTAGCAGCAGCAGCAGCAGCATGCGTTTGCTTGCTGTACGTCCAAGGGTTTTGAATGAAATGTCCTACATGTGCTGGCCCAACGGATGGAATTGTTTCCAACCGAGCCACGATTTTGCACAGCGCCATTCACACAAAGTTACGGACCACACATTAACCCAATGTGGCCTGCGCTCCTTCAATGGAGGAGGAGGAGGAATGGCAAGACTACACGGTCTCTCTCTCTCTCTCTATAGTATAGATTTTTGGATTAGATCGTGTAAATATAAACGCGTCGTTAAACCCGCCACCACCGAGACAGCCAATTAGTAAGGCTTGTCACGTGAACAAAACATGCCATTGTGTTACTAATACAGCACTAACCGGTGTGTTGGGTAGTTAACCCACAACATTTACAATTCGAGTACGACGTTTCGCCAGTAATTACACGAGCATCATCAGACGACAGCCAGACTTGTGAATAAATCCTCCTGTTTCTAATTGGCTGTGTGGGGTGATGACGGGCTTAACGACACATTTCTATTCGCGTGATCTAACCCAAACACCTCTATCATGGACAGTATTGGTCGCGAAAGCCTTCGTGTCAGACTCGCTCGCTCTCTCTCTCTATCTGCTGAAGCCCTCTCGTCGTGACCAGCAAGACGTTGACACATCTAGCTCCTCAACAGATTGCTGCTGCCAATCACGTGCGGGAATAGATAATAATAATTGTTACGAATAATTATTAAATATCAGTTGGACGGTGAACATTTATGCGTAGCGTCGCACGTGGGGGAAAATGTGGCGAGAGTGTTGCCTCCCGTGTCTGTGGAAGAAAGGCCATTTGAAGGGATCTCGGAAGTCGTTCTGTGACATCTCTTCCGCGGGCCGTTCTCTCGCACGGGGGTTTGCACTACTCCGCGAGTGATCCGTAGGGAGAGTTTCTCTCCAAAGACGACGCCAATAGTAGAATTGGAAGAAAAAAAACAACCCATATCTATAGATAATGGTTTTCGCACGCTCGTAATGTCTGATTAAGCAGGCGACGTAATAAGTGTGTTCTTATTTACATCTATTACATTATTCCTTTTTTTCCCCATCCCTCCCCCGCTACCCACCGCACCCCCGCTTCACTGAACTGTGACACAAACAAGCACAATAATACAAAACAATCAATAGCCTCTTTGGCCAGCGAGACATGAACGTGAAAATGGGCCCGAGTAAAGAGATCTATGAAGATGGAAGTGTGTGTGAGCGTAGCTGAGGTCAGCCCATTGGGATAGCGGTTTTTAGTTTTCTCTCTCTCTCCTCTCTCTCTCTTCTCTCTCTCCTCTCTCTCTTTTCTCTCTCCTCTCCCTCTCTTCTCTCTACTCTCTCCTCTCCCTCTCCTCTCTCTACTCTCTCTCTCCCTCCTCTCTTCTTCTCTCTCTCTCTCAATTCCTTTCCCCCAGAGCCGCAGAGAGGAAGGCAGGATGGAGGTGGTGGGAGTACATTCGAAAGTTGTTGAGCGGCCCAGGGGAAAAGAGTAAGGATGTTGCATTTTCACAATTAGGGCGGGGGGTGTGGGGCAGGGGGGTTGGGGGGGGGTCAGAAGGGGAGTGGAAGAACACAGCATGGATTCACGGGGCCCAACTTCGAATTCCGCTTTGCAGACCAACAGTGACGGCGCTAGGTATAAGTAAAGCAAACCAAAGCAAAAGCTCAGCGTCCCATGTAGCTCAAGGACGGGGAGGGGTGGGGGTATCGTATTCATAGAAGATATCGCTGCAGAAATGTCAGCTTCATACAAGTGGCGGATCATCAGCGTCCACCGATGGTGCTAGGACTAAATAAGCACCGATAATCATCTCGAACTAAGATCCCTGGCGAATAAAAAAAATATCTCAAATTTGTTGTAATGCCACTATTACAATACGTTTAATGAATTAATGCATCACAATAATTATTTCACGCAACCGTGATATTGTTTTTTTTATCAAGTAGTTATCTCGCACATAATGTTCGGCAGTCAAGTGATGCACCAAAAAATACGATATTCTCCAGATCATACGTCCCCCCTCCACCCCTATATTTTCAGGTGGAGGTGCGTCTTATACTCCGGTAGGTGTGCGTGTGTGAAATGACCCTATTATCCGGGTTATAAGACGCAAAGTTTCATAATAACTTCACTTCATTGGCAAGGGGCACACGCTTTGGCGTGCGGCGTACTTTCCAGAGTTATCTTTATAATAAGGAGAATACAGTCATTTCCGCTTAGGGCCCCCGATGGACTGGCACCACCACCACCACCAATGTCAGCGTGTGCCTCTACCACCCCTCCCCCACCCCCCCCCCCGACTTACTCCCCCAGCCCCCCACGCCACCGCCTCCTCTCAAAATCCAAGGTGTTCTCCAGGTGGAGCCTCGTTTTGCTTCAGCTGTCAATGCGATAGCAAAACTTTTTTTATTTGGCGATGTTTAAACTCTGGAGTTGTTTTTTTTTTATATATTTACGCGCAGCAGTCTCTCCGGGGGGGGGGGGCGTGGGAGCACAGAAAAATAACTACTGGATCTTGTGCGACGCTGTGCACAAAGCCCAAATGACACCCCAAAAAAATGAAGACGGAAACTAAAAAAAATATAGAAGAGACGGGGAAAAGTTACATTTGATCTCCAAATATCGCCAGCTCCAAGCATAGCCCCTCCGGATCTGTGGGCGCCGTAAACTGAGGACTTAATATTAAAATAGCGTGAGCGTGAGGGTAGACACGCAGCTACCAAGCCACTCAGCTACTCATCCAGCCACCCACACGTCTATCCAGCCACCGACCCGCCCAGTCACTCATCTACCAAGCCACTTACCCTAGCCCCTCAGCCACCCACGTGTCTACTCAATCACCCACCCGCCCAGCCACTTACAGACCCATCCAGCCACCCACACATCCACCCAGTCACCCACCCAGCCACTCAGCTACATATTCAGCCACCCAGCAACCCACCCCGGCGTCTACACAGCAACCCACCAAACCAACCAGCCGGCCATAATAGACGACGTTTCGGGGCAATGCCCCTCCTTCATAGCACATTAACCAATGACCATTGTGCTCAATTGTGTGTGTGTGTGTGGAAGAGAAACGATGGGAGTTACCTTGGAAACCTGGTACGGGCCGCGGCGGTGGTGTTGAAGGAGAAACGGACGCGCCGGAGGTCGAGGGAACGTTGAGTCACCAGGAATCGGTGGTGGCTCGGCAGGAGACGGCAAACGCTCGTATGCGAGTGGGATGGATGGGCGCCTTGCACAGAAGAGGGAGACGCTTTCGTCGTGCCTGGGAAACGCAACAGTCGCAGTTGGCTTTTGTACCCGTGTGTCATCATCATCGTCATCATCACGAACCATGGGCAGAGAGCCCGCAGTTTAAACAGGTGTCCACTGCACATTCCGTAGTTTGTTTCTACTTTCCTCTTCCGTCTTGTGGCAATACGCTCAAGCAGTTGACACATCTCTCTGGCAGCAATCTCTCCTGTCGTCGACAAGCCAGTCTCTGTGAGGTTTTCCTCTCTTTCCGGTTCCTTCCATTTTTCCGCACAACACACGTTTAAAACTCTCGTTGTTGTTGTTGTTGTCTATGCCACGTATGTGTCCAAACGTGCGCCAGTTTCTGTCTAATCACTGCCTGCGTCATCAGATTGTTCACTTCTATATGCAACCTTTTTCGTACTTATACTTTGGTCATTCTTTGGGTCCAGCTTAGATGCCGGTATCATTCTGTAGCAATACATTTCGAGTGCCAAAATATCATATTTCTGTCTTTTATATAGAATGTGAATTTTAAAAAAACGTTTATTCAAGAACGGTGTGTGAAGGCACCGAACAAAGGCGTTAAGCGCAAAATGTTGGATGAATTAAAAAGTTAAAGGCGGGATGAGTTGAAAGTAAAATGCGGGATGAGTTGAAAGTCTAATGTGGGATGAGTTAAAAATAGAATGTGAGATGAGTTGAAAGTAAAACGTAGGATGAGTTAAAAATAGAATGTGAGATGAGTTGAAAGTAAAATGTGGGATGAGTTAAAAATAGAATGTGGGATGAGTTGAAAGTAAAATGTGGGATGAGTTAAAAATAGAATGTGAGATGAGTTGAAAGTAAAATGTGGGATGAGTTAAAAATAGAATGTTAGATGAGTTGAAAGTAAAATGTGGGATCAGTTGACAAGTAAAATGTGGGATGAGTTCAAAGTAAAATGTGGAATCAGTTGAAAAGTTAAATGTGGGATGAGTTGAACGTAAAATGCGGGATGAGTTGAAAGTTAAATGTGGGATAAATACAACGTAAAATGTGGGATCAGTTGACAAGTAAAATGTGAGATGAGTCAAAAATAGAATGTGGGATCAGTTGAAAGTTTAATGTGGAAAGCCAGAGCGGCTCCCCCTGCTTGGACAGAGCGCTTTGCTGGGGCCCGAAGTGAGTTGCCAAATTGCTCAAACACGATCGTGAATACCAACACCGCATTTGTGTGCGGCCCTGAAATGAAAAGTATACGACCCGCGATCCTCCGAGCAACGGCCCTACAACCCCAGAACCATCGGTTTTAGTTACGTATTTATTACGCTTGCTACAGCCACCTGGGACAGGATTGGGCACAAACCTAAGCGCACTTTTTCAGCCAGGCTCCTGGAGAGCACAGACGAAGTGTGTCTAACCTGACATTAAAACAAACCGTAAATTATATAAGAATCATATTTCAGAGGTAAACAACATTTATCGTATGAAAAACATGAATGCAATAATATAACTTGAAATCTAATTCATTTAAAATAAAATTGCATGATAGATGTTTTTTTTGGGTTAGATTGGCGTAAATATGAATGTGTCGTTAGACCCGCGACCACCCGACACAGCCAATTAGTAAGATTTGTCACGTGAACACATGCCAATTAGTTACTAGTACAGCACACCGGTGTGTTGGAGAGCAAATCGACAACATTTTTAAGGCCACGCTGTCGTTGAAGAATGTTTTAGGCGCTGCTGCGTAGAATTTTTGTTCTTTGTAAATGATCGTAAGTCAACTGTGGAAGCGTCTGGCACAACAACAACACTGTTATGAGTTCATTTATCCGTGGGTAGAGCCAGATTTAGATCTCTCTCTCTGTCGCACGTGGCTGGGATTGGAGCCTCGGTGCGTGGCTCGGTGTTGGGAGGAAAATATTGAATTTACATCATAGCGAAAATAAACATACAGAGACACAACGGCGCTCGCGGCATTAGGCGAGCGAGCGAGAAAGTGAGTGAGATAGAGTTTAAGTATGGGGCGGTGGTGCAGCGGTTAGCGCTACGCTGCGCTACGAACCCAGTGACGCGAGTTCGATTCCCGCTCACGGCCAACACCGGTGACGATTATCTGAATCGGTCTTGGGCCTGCCCTAGGTCGACTCAGCCTCAAATGAGTACCTGGTGCGCTGTGTAAACATCGCCACTGGGGAGACAAAGACGACCGGGCGTGGTGCTGGCCACCCACCCCCTCGTGTGCCGTGCCGGCCTTCATATGTGCTCACTAGCAGCACTTGCCCCAACAGTCTGCTATGGCTATACGAGGGACCATTGTCTTTGTATATATGTATGTTGAACTTCTTTCGCACCGTACGTAACCTAACGTGACAACCCGAGGTGCGGTGGGGAGGACAACAAACTAAAGAGAAAAAGCAGTTTTAAAGAAATGACTTTCCAATCTAGAATTAAAAAGCGCATAGCTCCAGTGGCTTCCTAACATGGGAAGAAGGAGCGTTCCAGACGGCCGCAGAAGGGCATCTAGAAGCGCGCGATGCGGTGGCCCTCTTTGCTCGATGGCCTGCCAAAAGCCGATGAGTGAGAGAGAGAGTGTGAGAGTGCGTGAGAGAGTGAGAGATAGAGTGAGTGATAGAGTGAGAGTGAGATATAGAGTGAGAGTGAGAGATAGACTGAGATATAGAGAGAGAGTGAGAGATAGAGTGAGAGTGAGATATAGAGTGAGGGTGAGATATAGAGTGAGAGATAGAGTGAGAGTGAGAGATAGAGTGAGAGTGAGATATAGAGTGAGAGTGAGATATAGAGTGAGAGTGAGATATAGAGTGAGAGTGAGATATAGAGTGAGAGTGAGATATAGAGTGAGAGTGAGAGATAGAGTGAGAGTGAGATATAGAGTGAGAGTGAGATATAGAGTGAGAGTGAGATATAGAGTGAGATATAGAGTGAGAGTGAGAGATAGAGTGAGAGTGAGATATATAGAGAGATAGTGAGATATAGAGTGAGAGTGAGAGATAGAGTGAGAGAGTGAGAGATAGAGAGAGAGTGAGAGATAGAGTGAGAGTGAGATATATAGAGAGAGAGTGAGATATAGAGTGAGAGATAGAGTGAGAGAGTGAGAGATAGAGAGAGAGTGAGAGATAGAGTGAGAGATAGAGAGATAGAGTGAGTGATAGTGAGAGATAGAGTGAGAGATAGAGAGATAGAGTGAGAGTGAGATATATAGAGAGAGAGTGAGATATAGAGTGAGAGTGAGATATATAGAGAGAGTGAGAGATAGAGTGAGTGATAGTGAGAGATAGAGTGAGTGATAGTGAGAGAGAGTGAGAGATAGAGTGAGTGAGAGTGTGTGAGAGCGAGTGCGTGCGAGAGAGAGGGAGAGCGAGGGCGAGCACGCTGATGCTGTTAATACGCAGCAGTGAACACGGAGCTATTGGTGCCGAGTCGACCCTAGGGTGTCCCTGATTCGCTTGGAGGGATGCTCCGTCGGAGGCAGCGATGTTGATGAATGTCTCCACGCAGCTGTGGTCGCAAACCACACGCATGCCGATGCACTGAACGCACGGAGAAAACAAAAACCGTCTGAAGTTATTTCCTGCACAAGCGAACATTCATTTTCCGGTGCACATTTCCTGTTGATAGTGCGTGAAGCCGGTGGGGGAAATTCCACGTTCCCACGGCGGGGAGCGAGTTTGCTCACAGGGCAGCCGCTTTCCAGACGGAACGATATTTATTGTATCGACCCTAGCATGGATGATGGGCTCAGTCAACCGCCAACAATCAGGTTTCTTAACTCGCTCGATGTACTAAGCTGCGCCGCCTGGCCGGGTCGGCTCACTTAAAAAATGTTTTACTAGGTAAGGCCCACTGAGCTATATATATATAGCCCTTGTTCAGAAGCGAGCTGGCCACAAACGATAGCTCAACGAAGTGGCTCGTCGCGTGGAAATGTTTAGCAGCCAAATACTCTGAACGCGCGTTGATTCTAAACGTGGAGGGGGAAAAAAAATCGGAGGACACGGAGAAAAAATCCACGCGACCACGGGGAGAATATGCGAACTCCAAATATACAGCAGGCGTCAAGGTCGGGATCGAACCAACGACGACCTCCTGCATACCAGGTGAGGTAGTTAACATCTCCTAGCCACCGTGGCTCTCTATCAGCCAGCAATGGTTACAGCCCCCCACCCCCTCCCCCCGCTACGGGCAGACTCATGACCTCCAGGCTGCTCTTGCAAACGAGACTCCTATCGTAGCGAGTCACATCGGACCCGCTCCTGAACCTCCCCGACTCCCATCCCCCCCCAACTGAACCAGCGTGGCACAACGCGGTCAAATAACCAACACGACCCTGCCGCCGCAGGGCGTGATTGTGGGGTGGCTACCTCCCCCCGCCCCACCACCTTCTCTCGCTCTCTATCCAGTGACAAAGGGAGCCAGCTGGGCACGCAAGTTCACGTGCGCGTGCATCAATGAGCGAGCAAGCGCATCGCTTTCAATCGGGCGCAGCGATGTCTTTGCCGCGTGACTAATTGCCGGCGTCGGCCTTGGCGGAGAACGGCAGAACCGCTCGGTCCAATGCAAAAAAAAGAAGGGGCCGATTTATTGGACGGACCTTGACGGCTGACACTGCCCTTAAAGACCACGCGGGTTTACGCAACGGCGAGTTAGAATAATGGGCATCGGCACGACGGCGCCCGTGACTCTAATCGGGACTCGTGCGTGTGTGTGTGTGTATATCAACCCGGGGGAGAGGTGGTGTAGCGGTTAGCGCGCCGCGCTACCAACCCGGTAACCCGGGTTCGGTTCCTGCTCACGGCCAACGCCGGTGACGATTATCTGAACCGGTCCTGGGCCTCCCCTCGGTCGACTCAGCCTCAGATGGGTACCTGGTGCGGTGTGTAGGAAACATCGCCACTGGTGAGACAAAGGCGGTCCGGGCGTGGTGTTGGCCAGCCAGCCCCTCGTGTGCCGTGCTGGCTTGCATAGGTGCTCGCTAACAGCACTTGCCCGAACAGTATGTTAAGGCTATACGGGGGATCTTTGTCTTCATATCACCCCACACACACACTTGCAAACCGCCGCAGATTTGCTCGACTATAAATCTGACAATGGCAGATGGAGATCAAATTAGACGCAGCCTTCGCAAGGGGGGGGGGGAGGGAGAGTTGTTGGAGTGGGGGGGGTACAGAGACAATTTTGAAAAACATTCAATGGGGCCACATGGCACACACGGCGATTGATTGCGCGCTGGACCATGGCGGGATGACACGCTCACAACGCAGGGAACAAAGATGTGTGTGTTGTTGTTATTGTTGTTGACGTTATTTTGTGGAGAAAAGGCCGAGTGAGCTCAGAGGTCAGAGACGCTGAGCCGGCAACCGAGCACCTGGGTTTGAATCCGGCTTTTAACCACCGCCTGTGGTTGAACCGAGTTCACGAATGCGGCGGAGTTGATGAGTGTATCGGCCCAGTCAACCGATGCCTCACGTAGACACAATGGACTCATATAGACACCCAGCGACGTATTAGACCCATAGACTCACATAAGAGACCCATGGATGTATTCGACCCATAGACTCACGTAGAGATCCATACGCTCATGTAGACTGAGTTGTGATTAGACTGGGTTCTCCAGTGCAGTGATTTGATGGTCTCAGCCTGGTCAGCGAAGCAAATTCAATTGTCTTTCAACTTAATCTGAATGCATTCCAGCGCTGAGAAGTTGAATATCGGATTGACCGTCACGCGATCGTCTCCAGTGTGCGGTGGGCCAGAGGTCACTTGAAAGTGATCTCCGAGGTAGCTCTGCCATAACCACTTCTGTGGGTCATTATCTAACACAAGGTTCGAATTGATAATACTTCATCTTGTGACACAATTGGGATACAAAACAAAATAGGAGGTGGGGTGGGGTGGGGGGGGGAAGCAATATTTGAACCTCATGGCGGGACCCCGGGGTCCCGAATAAACGGAAGTCAAAATCGTAATTAATTTATTCGTGGCGACTTCCGTCCCACCGTGCGCATGAACGCCGCGACCCGCCTGGCGCGGATCGTTCTGTTGTTGTGTCGTGTCCAAGCGGAGCGGCGACGACGAATGCGCAAAAATAAACAAAAACTTTGAAGCTTTGACTAGCGCAACGTGTGGAGCTCGCCGAGAGGAATAGATGTCCGCGCCGTTCGCCTTCAGCAGACGTAAAATGACGTCGCAAAGAAGTTTATGCGAGAGCCGGGGGATTATGGGACCCCCCGGGGTCCCGCCATAAAGTTCATTTGTAAATTTCAATAAATAGATATTTACATAGTTTTTTTTATAAATGTATAAATATGCGTTTGTTATTATATATAATGTTTTCTTACATATTTAGTATTAATTGTATTTGTTCTTTTGAGCGCACGAGTTGTGAACGGAGCCGTGATGGTGCCGTGTGTGGCGAGTGAGGAGCGATCGGGAGCAATGACACTGATCGTGCTCCCACGCACAGCGCCAGCGTGCATTAGAAGGACGAAAAAAAAAACCCACCACCCAACTAATTAGGAACATTTCAGAACCAGGCAACCTGAGTTTGATTCCAAGGCTGACATCAGTGGCGAGTGATAAAAAATACACACACACAGACCGCTCCGCCTTGCTCCTTGCACTATTAAACTAAACTACTTTTTTTTATTTACCAGGTAAGGCCCACTGAGCTATGTAGCTCTTTTTTTCCAGAAACGACCTGGCCACAAATGATCGCTCAACGAAGTGGCTCATCATCATCATCATGTGGACAAACAAAAACGGGAGGACCCCGTGAAAAATCCACTCGACCATTGGTAAAGAGAGCGAGATGCGCAAACTCCAAATATACAGCAGGCATCATGGGTCGGGATCGTGCCCACGACCTCCTGTATACCAGGCGAGGGAGTTAACACCTCACAGATCTGGGAGCCACGCGGCCCATCTACCGATGCCTCAATGTCCTGGGAGTAGATCTGCATCCCCAGATCTTAGACACCTTGAGGACACGTGTGGGTGCAGCAGCGTGTCTGCGATGTAGGCTGCAGCAAGCCGGTCCGGAGCTTTGTAAGTCTGCAAAATGATTTACCCATGACCTCCTGTATACCGGGCGAGGGAGTTAACATCTCGCCACCGTGGCGCTCTTCATTCACTACTGCATCGACAAAACTTCATTTCACATTTCACCCTAAAACTCCACCGCGACCACCCCATCCCATCCACCCCCCCCCCCCCAAAAAAAAAACATCCCCACCCGTTGTTTTACAAATGCAGAAGCCTATACTGTATAAAAGCAATTACGTTCGTGTCACGCGGCCAACAGCGCATCAGCGACGAACCACGAATCACGGCGGGGCTGAGAGACAAACTGAGAGAGCCAAAGTGGTTGATCTTGGCCGAGTGCGCAGTGGCAGCGAGGGTGGGTGGGGTGGGTGGGGCGGGGGGGGGCAGGAGGTCACGGTGAGGTCAGGCGGGGGGGTGACGGTGGGTGGTTTCAGGCGGGGGACAGGCGGTCAAGGTGGATTCAGGTGCAGTGGGGGGGGGGGGGGTGCTGCTATCGTGAGACGAGCCTCACTCCTCTCACTCCCGCATGCACAGCGGCTGGTGGTTCTCGCTCACTCTTGATTTTGTCAGCGGGTGATGCCCCCGTTGGGCTAAAGAGCGGCGGCAGTGACCTCTGTGCGGACGAGGGGAGGGGGGGGGCACTGGAATCTCACAGCGGTATACAAGACACAACAGCAAACACTTAGCATAAACATAACTCACGGAACATTCTTTAAAATAAATACTAAAATCAATATTCTGAAATGACTAATAGTTTCATTCACAAATACGTTTGAAGATGTGTTAAAAAACACACACACACACACTAAATGTCTACAGACTCAGAGAGATGCTGAGATCTCGCGAACGGGAGAGAGAGAGTTCCAGGGTCAAAATCTGTATTTAGACTGGAGGAATCCTATGAGCTATGAAGCTCTTTTTTTCACAAATCTGGACCGCCGAGCGGTCCATCGACCTCAATGTCCTGGAAACTCGCAGATGACTTGCATCCCCAGGTCTTAAGACACCTTGAGGGCACCCGTGGGTTCCGTAGCATGCCTGCGATGTAGGCCGGAGCAAGCCGGTTCGCAGCTTTTTAAGTCTGCAAGAGAATGAGAATAAAATAATCATTGAAGCACTGTCGTCCCGACAGTTCTGTTCTTTCACCTGAAGAAGGCTACTTGTGTTGTGGCCGAAACGTCGTGAGAATTTTATTGTCTGATTTTATTATTTTAATCTCATTCTACGTGACTTTACCGAAAGAACCAAAGAAGATGAATCCTTGCAGTCACGAAAGCTTTAAATCGAAGTCTGCAAGAGGATTTAGAGCCGCAATCCGATGCGAAACTCGAAGCCCGCCGTCAATATTCCCAGTGTGCTTCGGTGACTGCCGACACTCCGATGCCTGTCGGTGCCATGTGCCCCGTTGCAGGCGGATAGAGCATCGCCAGCTTCCGTCCTTTGCAAGGCCATGGCCGAGCGGTGGATGACCGCTCTCATTCGTGAGTAAGCGTGGTGGCTTCCCTGGTTTCCACCGATAACACTTGGTCTACATTTAGTTTTTTTTTTAAGACGTCGTCTGCTTCGGAGATGAAATGTGCTGTTTGTTGTGGATTTTTAAGTGCTAAATTCAAATTTGACGATAAAAACAACTGATTGGCTACTTTTTGATTTAAAGCTTTCGTGACTGCAGTGATTCATATTCTTGGTTCTTTCGGTAAAGCCACGCCGAAGGGAAACAACACCTGATGATGACTGTTTGTGTTACAGTCGAAACGTCGTGAGAATTTTGTTGTTTTAGGTGTGTTTTGTTGTTTCCCTTCGGCGTGGCTTTACCGAAAGAACCAAGAATATGATTGGCTACTGTTATGTTAGCCGACTCTCTGTGTTGTATTGCATTATATTTCTAAGTTTACTAGGTTTGTTTTCTCATTCATTCGTATCTGATGATGATTGCTTGTGTTGCAATCGAAACGTCGTACGCTATTATTTAATTTATTTTTCTTTCTACATGACTTTACCGAAAGAACCAAAGAGTAATTCCTGCAGTCACGAAAGCTCCAAATCAAGTTTGTTCTCAAGCTGTTCAAGTTTATTTTTACATTTTACGTCTATGATGTATATTGTGTAGATAGTAGAGTTTGACTCATAAGTTGTAAACCTAGGTCTTTTCATGTGTTTATGGTTGCTTTACATGATAACATGTCACCTGTCCTGTTCATGCAACACTTTAAAAATCAGCAAAAGGGTTGTAAACATAACATTTATTTAGAAACAAAATGCAACAAACGATTATGTATAAGTACATAGTTTAGTCCTTATTGATTAGAATCAGTTGCCTATGTTTAGATTTTGGTTGTATTGTTATTCGGTGTGCGAGATGTTATGTCTCTCGCTTTGTGTGCAGTGGGTTGTGGGTTCGATCCAGACACTGACGCCTGCTGTCTATTTTGGGTTTGCGTGTCTCTCTTTCTCGTGCCGGGTTGGCGTGGATTTTTCTCCGGGTCCTCCGGCTGTTCCCTCCACATTTAGAAATGTGCGTTTAGAGGATTTGTCTACTGCTTTAAATTTGCACGTGATAAGCCACTTGGTGTGAGCTATCATTTGTGGCCAGGTCGCTTCTGACCAAGAGCTATATAGCTCAGTGGGCTTTAGCTGGTTAAATAAAAGAGTATAGCAAAAATTTTTTTTATTTTTTTTATTTTGTGTATCATGCTGTGTGTGTCAGTGTTTATTGTATCATTGTATTTTAACCTCTGATGTACAGCGCTTTCAGATGACCAATTTGAAAGGCGCTTCATGAAACTGACTGTGATGCTAATAGTATTATTACAATCGCGAGAGATCCCGCGATACAAATGTGTTTTCTTCGTGGCGTGGAACGGAGGGGGAATCGGTGGTGGACAAACGCTGACGCACACATACACACACACACACACGGACAGTATTCGCACAGGAAAATACAAAGGTGCCTCGTGTAGCCTTTGACAGGCTGTTGGGGCAAGTGCAGCTATGAAGGCCCGGAACAACGGACGAGTTGGTAAGCGGCCAACACTACGTCCGCCCTTGTCTCTCCCCTACGTTGCTTGGTTCACACACCGCACCAGCTACTCATTTGAGGTTGAGTCAACCTAGGGGAAGCCCAGGACCGGCTCAGGTAATCGTCACCGGTGAGCGGGAATCGAACTCGGGTCGCCGGGTTCGTAGCGCAGCGTGCTAACCACTACACTACCGCGAGCACATACACACACACAAACAGAAACTGCTTGGGCATGCGGTGGCCGGGCCTAGGGGCTACCTCGGATTAGCACGGCTGGCTTATGTACGGTGCGAAAGAAGTCCAACACACATAGATGACCCAGGCAACGCAGCCTCGCCTGCCGGAGGAAGCTCATCGATGAAGGCTACTGTGTCCAGATCATTCAAGGACCCGCGTGAGCTTGTCGCGGTGTAATTCCGTCTCTGGTCAAGCACAGGATGGATCGTAGGCCATCGCAGGCCACGCGTGTTTCAAATGCGCGCAGCTGTTGTCGTGAATGAAGTTCCACCCACTTACAAACACACAAAAGGACGCGCGCCCGAGCGACAACTTTCAATTGGTGAAGCACAGGTGTGGAATAGCGGAACCCCTCGGGGCAGAGAGTTCATTCAATTTCGTGAAATGCGTTTCTGCTTCTGCGGAGTTGCGGGTTCGTTGTAAGCCACGAGTCAGAGCAAGGCCGTAGCCATGGAGTCAACGTTGGGGGGGGGGGACCAAATCTTCCAGGGGGTACCCCCCAGAAAAAAAACATCTAAATTTGAAAATCATTTCCTGCCATTTCCTGCTTAAAATAAAATAAATAAATTCACTAACACATAGGATGGACTTTTTATTAATTGTTTACAATAATGTCTAAAAGTGTATTGTATTGCATTGCTCTGTTTTTTTCTTTTTTTACCTTTTCTTGTTTAATTGTATGTAATGGCAGAGATTAGGGATTAATAAAGTGCAACCATAACCACAATCATATAAACAGAAATGTATTTTATAGCAATATATATTGGGGGGCACATTTTGAGCATATTTTAATATTGGGGGGGGGAGGGATACGTTCCCCCCCCAATATATATTATAATTACGGCCTTGAGTCAGAGCCTATTCAGAAGACACGGACGCACTCGCGTAAACTCCCGAGACAAAAGTTCATGTAACCCAGTCCTTTACAGGGGCTCCCGGCCGATGTGTCACCCCATACAGTGACCGTGCACAGGCGCGGTCTTTTATCTATCCACTGCGGGATGAGGGCCTCTCCACCCCATGCGGCCGGATTGTCGGGGCTGTGTGACCATGCTTCATCACGGCGCGAGTGCTGGAAGGCACGGGTAATCTTGAGACACGGGAGCGCATAAGAATGAGTAACAGCAGCCACACACCGAGACGAACGCGTCTACTTTCCCACATCCTCCCCCCATGTCCTCCCCAAAGTTGTTCATTTTTAAAGCGCTGGGCAAACGATGAACCACCCCCACGGAAAAAAACAGCCGTGCCCCATGAGCACAACAGAGCGCATTTGCGTTACCGCTCCATCGGTACCGTCGAGTGAGCGAAGACGGACGACGGGAGAGTGGCGGAGGGTTGCGAGCTACGGTGGTTGTAAGTGCGTAAAAGCGAAAACATCACGTTCAGAGAACGTTATTGGGCTTAACCATTTGCTGTGAGCGGTGCCGGATTAAACTATTACGGGGCCTGTAGCGTATGTTATAAAGGGGTCCTAAATAAATAAATAAAGACACGTACATATTAAAACACAATTTTTTTACTTGCATCAGATGGTAATTGTATTTTTTCATTCGCTATACAGCCAGATAATACGACAAATCGCTGACCTTTAACACCCAGTCGTTCATAAAAGTTGAAGGCCAGTATAGTACTATAGTAATAGAGCAAGTGCAGAATCACCGAACCGGAATTGATAGCTTGAAAACATTTCGCGCGGGGCCCTTGAAAGTGCGGGGCCCGTAGCAAATGTGGCTACTTTTGCTACTCGGATAATCCGGCATTTGCTGTAAGCGAGTAAACGCGTTCCGTTGCTGGACATTGCGTGCTTCCACTTAAAGAGTGCTCCGGAGAGCAACCCCACACTGATCTAGCGAGGGTACTTGGGCTACTCTTCCATGCTGATCAGAAGCATTGCTTTACCTTGCCTATACTTTGGGTTTTTTTGCATTATTTCCATATATATAAAAGGCAAAGTTGTGATTATGTGTCTGTTCAAAATGTTTAGCGTACTTCCCGACATGCAACAAACTTGAAATTTGCCATGTGGGTACTTTCCAGACTGTACACCATGCAAAAAATATAAAAATACACTTTGTTTTTTTTTTTTGGGGGGGGGGGGAACTAAAAAATGTATTTATTTTTTGCACTGCAAGTGAGCTGTGACGTCAAAATCTGTCATGTGACCCGCCCATGTGGAAGCGTAACGCATTGTAGTGTGGTGGTTAACGCGCTGCGCTACGAACCCGGCGACCCGAGTTCGATTCCCGCTCACGGCCACCACCGGTGACGATTATTTCAACCGCTCCTGGGCCTCCCCTAGGTCTACTCAGCCTCAAAACGAGTAACTGCTGTGGTGTGTGAACATCGCCACTGGGGAGACAGAGGCCGGCCGCGCGTGGTAAATCCAAGTCCCGGGCGAAGCCGGGTAGCACAGCTATTTATTTATAATAATGTATTGTTGTTGTAAAGTTCTGACCCCGTCCCTTACTGAACATCTGGGCAGGAGGCGCTCGAGTAAAGTCGCCATCCGTCCGGGAATTGGCCTCTGCGTTCAAGTGTGCCAAGAATGCATCTGTCACCGAGATCTGGTGGCATCGTATTTGTGGCCAGGTCGCTTTCGGAAAATAAATTAATAGCTCAGTGGGCCTTATCGGGTAAGATAAAAAAAATAATACATTGTTTAGTTGTATTTGTGTATATATATTTTAAGTGATTTGTTTACATTTCATATACTTTGCACTTCCTGCCGTATGTCGTGTTATTTGTTGTTGTAACCTTCTGACCTGCCCCTTTCTGGACATCTGTCAAAAAGAGCTTTATAGCTCATCGGATTCTTCCGGTATAAATACATATTCGGATTCTGATTGGAGGAGGTCGTGGGGGGGGGGGGGGGTACCCATACTCTACTCCTCCGAATAGAACCGTTTGGCTACGTACGGTGCGAAAGAAGTTCAACATAAACATGCGGTAACGTGTAGAACATAGTCCACGCTCCATCTCTACACCTTGGCCTCCAAACGCGACCTGACCCTTGGAGAGTTTGTTTGTTGCTGCTGCTCCCGCTTCTTGTTTGATTCATTCATTTATTGAGTTCCCATTGCAAAAGTACGAAGCACAGTACCGCGCGAATTAAGCATATTATTGATAGCCATTCACAATTCTAAGTATACATTCATTTTCTTTGGTTCTTTCGGTAAAGTCACGTAAAATGAGAATAAAATAATAAATTGATAAAATAAAATAACACAATAATATTCTCACGACGTTTCGGCCACAACACAAGCGGACTTCATCAGGTGAAGGGACGAGACTGTCTGGTAGGACAGCGCTGGAGTGAAAGAGCCACGTTCAGATCACGACCTTTAAGCTGTGTGAGAGGAAACAAAGCGCCCTCAACTTTAGCACCACGGATAGCTACGGGCCCCGTTCAGACGAACGAGTTCATCCATGGTCGGAACAGCTTAAAGGTCGTAATCTGAACGTGGCTCTTTCACTCCAGCGCTGTCCTACCAGACAGTCTCGTCCCTTCACCTGATGAAGGCCGCTTGTGTTGTGGCCGAAACGTCGTGAGAATATTATTGTGTTATTTTATTTTATCAATTTATTATTTTATTCTCATTTTACGTGACTTTACCGAAAGAACCAAAGAAGATGAATCATTGCAGTCACGAAAGCTTTAAATCGAAATTTATACATTCATTATTATAGCATTGCCATTTAATGACCAAGGTAAGCCTCAAGCGAGTCTCTAAGACTCCCTTTTGTTGTCTTGTTCAACAGGGTCCTGCTACATCCGGATGTTTGAGCTCAATTTGATTTCATTTAATGCAATTTGTGTGCCACCAAACGTGGAACCCCCTTCGCTACCTCTCTCCCAGGGGGCATTAAGAGCATTCATGAGGGCATTTAGGCACCGCCTTTCCCCCTCCCCCCTGGCTTCTTCTTATTATTCTCCTACAGGGGTATCAGAGCTGAGGTAGACACCAGGGGGTTGAAGTATTTACTGAAACGTGTTATCGAAACATGCGGTTTAGACGGGTTTCCACTGCACCGTAACCCGGGTTTGTGTGAGTTGTGCTGGTGCCAACCCCCTTTCACATCCTCTGTGCTGTGTAGCTGATATCGTCTTGTTTAAAAAAATAAAATACTTTTGGAAAGAAGAAATGCAATTCGTGACGCCGCGCAACATTTCCACGGACGTCATAATTGACCACGTGGCTCTGTCGTGTCCTCGCCTCGTCACGGTGTGGGGAGTGCCCAAACTTCACCCCACCGCGCGTGACCCGCTGATGGACTAACCCGTGGTGTGCCCTTACATGCTGGGTGGACAAAAGCCGGTGGAGCGGGGTGCGGTTGGAGGGTGGGGGTGTAATAACACCTCTCCCCCACTGGTGTTCATTGTCCCCCTTTTACGTCGCTTCGCAAATACGTCGCCACCTTATTAATACCCCTACCCGATTTTGCGTCGCCTCATCACCCACACTCACGTCCGCTGACGGCACCATCCGTGCGGTCTCGCCTCAGCCTTCGCCTCCGCCCACCCTTTCAATCGCTTCGATAAGACGTCGTTTCGATATTTGTTGTCGCACCTTTCAGGAATGCACCCCCGACGTAAATCGGGGTATTTGGCTGCTGTAACTGTCCAAGCGATTGGCCACTTCGTTGAGCTAGCATCTGTGACCAGGTCGCTTCTGAAAAAAGAGCTGTAGAGCTCAGTGTGGCCTTACCTGGTGATCCCGCATAAATATTATATATATACAGGGTGGCCCATGAGTCTGGAATCATTGGGACAAATAACTAATTCATATTTTTTTTTAGTTTCTGCAGGCCCAAGATGTCTCCGAGTAAGGAAGAACGAGTCCAGATAATTCTGCTCGTAGGACATCGGAGTCGGAGGGAGGTCGCTGTTGAATTTAACAGACTGCATCCAGACCGCGAGCCAATAACGCAGAGCTGCGCTGTTCCTATGATTCCAGACTTATGCGACACCCTGTATATTCCACCCAAAACGTTTGTCACCGACCAAAAAAAATCAAGGCATTAAGATAAATGAATATTTATATGTAAATGTTTCTATTTAACATTTTTTTATAACCTACCGCGGTGAAGCCGTGGTGTGCAGTGAGAGAAAGACAATGGCAGTGCCCTCCCCTCTGCCAATTATTGAACAGGCGGCAACATCCACAATGCAGCGTTCATTACACTTGCCATCTGTGGGTTTGCTTTGAACCGCTCCGACTAAAAGGATGCCTCTGCTCGTTTACGCTTGCCAGTTCACCTGCCTCTCCCATCTCATCGCGTCTCTCTCTCTCTCCCTCTGTGTGTGACTCTTTTACCATCATCATTATAACCATCATCATCATCAGCAGCAGCAGGAGCCATCATCAGTCCACTGTTGGATGGTAGGCCTCGAGCTGTAGTCATCTCTCACGGTTCCGCGACGTAACGATCCAACTTTTGATAATTAATAAAGGTTTTTAAGTTAGATCGCGTAAGTACAAAATGTATCGTATACCCTCACACCACCCGACACAGCCAGGAAGGTTTGTCACTTAATCGACGAGTCAGTCAGATACGACTTCAGCCCACCGGTGTGTTGGAGAGTAAGTCCACAACATTTATAATTTGAGCACGACATTTCGCTGGTAATTAATTACATCTAGCATGATGATTCTGGATGGAATAACCAGCGATACGTCGTACTCAAATTGTAAGCGTGGATTTAGTCTCCAACACACCGGTGGGCTGAAGTAGTAACTAATTGGCGCGTTGTTTACGTGACAAATCCCTTAGTGGCTGTGTCGGGTTGTGGAGGGTTATGACACAATTATACGTACGCGATCCAACCCAAACACCTATATTATGAATAATATTGGTCGCAAAAGCCTACGTGTTAATCCAATCCAACTTTGCTCATGCATTTTTGGGATGACTGTTCACAAATATACGGACAAACCATTAAAAACGAACATTTATTTTTTTATTTCACCGGGTAAGTCCCACCACTGAGCTCTATAGCACTTTTTTTTATTCAGAAGCGACCTGGCTATCACGAATGACAGCCCAACGAAGTGGCTCATCATCACGTGGCACATTAGAGCAGTAGCCAAATCCTCGAAACGCCGCGACGTCAATTCCAAATGTGGAGGGAAAGACCCGGAGGAACCGTAGACAAATCCACGCGAACGGCGCGACGTCAATTCCAAATGTGGAGGGAAAGACCCGGAGGAACCGTAGACAAATCCACGCGAACGCCGCGACGTCAATTCCAAATGTGGAGGGAAAAACCCAGAGGAACCGTAGACAAATCCACGCGAACGCCGGAAAAAAGACACTCGAACTCCAAATATACAACAGGCGTCACGGTCGGGATCGAACCCACGACTTCCTGTATACGAGGCGAGGTGGGTAACATCTCCTAGCCACCGTAACGCCCCTAAACGCCAGCGATGGTCGCTCCCACCCCCGCTACGGGCAGCCTCACGGCCCCCAGGTCACTCTCGCAAACGAGACTCTCCCTATATAATTAGACCTCCTTCGCCAGCGCCAAAATATAAGAATAGGGGTTTTTTCCCTTTTTTCTGGCAACAAAACTGAAACCTTTTTACAAGGATTCATGTCTGCATTAACCACAATACCTGCAGTCAAAATGCAAACAAAAAATATACTATGAAAATATATGCATTGTCCTTGAAACTGATTGGTCCTTTTGGCGTCACCTGGTCGAGCACCAATTGGGTCGAGGCTCCAAAGAAAGCCGTCCCTTGATGTGGACCAATCAGTTTCAAGGACAATGCATATATTATCATAGTATGTTTTTTTGTTTGCATTTTGACTGCAGGTATTGTGGTTAATGCAGTAACATGAATCCTTGTAAAAAGGTTTCAGTTTTGTTGCCAGAAAAAAGGGAAAAAAATCCCTATTCTGAGACTCCCCCTATCGTGGTCTCTTGAGTGAGTTCTCACCCGGCCCCAAGAAATCAACGGGGGAACTCCCGACTTGCGAGGCGCCCGCACGCGCCGTTCGTGCCATCATCGTCCTGCCTCCCGTGGCGTGGACGTTGAGACTGTGGAGGCCGAATATCAGCGATGGAGGCATTGGAGCCGAGCCACGGAGCTGACCTTAAAGGAAGAGAACGTAGGACTTGGGCGGAGACCTGTAGACTTATATAAAGAGCCTTAGACTTGTACAGGGACTCATTAACTCATATATAAGAGCCTATGGAATTAGGTAGAGACCCATAGACTTACATATAGACCAAAAAACTTATATAGAGACCAATAGACTTACATAGGGAACCATATACTTAGGTAAGGTCCCATATATTTCCATAGAAACCCATAGAGATACATGGAAACACAGACTTATATAGGGACCCATACACTTGTATAGAGACCCATAGACTTACATCGAGACCATAGACTTGAATAGAGTCCCACTGACTTACATAGACACCCATATACTTATATAGGGACCCATAGACTTATGTAGGGACCCATCGACTTATATAGAGACCCATAGATTTATGTAGAGACCAATAGAATGTACATACCCATAGAATTTCACATAGAGCCACAGATTACTTGGAGACAGAGAGAACCTACCCTTGGGCAACTAGCTTGACAGAGAGAGAGACAGTTCATTAGCATCCACAACACCTCTTACATTCAGAATGTAACGTAATACGCAGATGCTAAATGTATCATCTTGTCAGCAACAATCCACAGTGCGTTGATCGCAAAACAATGCTCACTTTCTAATAAGACATCACTCGTGCGGAACGCAACGCTCTAAAGCAGCCCGCTTCAAATGCCACGTGACAAGCCAACACTGGCGCCGGTGATGGTGGTGATAGTGGTGATGGTAATGGTGGTGATGGTGGTAGTAGTGATGATGGTAGTGGTGATGGTGATGATAGTGGTGATGGTAGTGGTGGTGGTGGTGATGATGGTAGTGGTGATGGTGGTGATGGTAGTGTTAGTGGTGGTAGTGGTGATGGTCGTGGTGGTGGTAGTGGTGATGGTGGTGGTGATGGTAGCGTTGGTGGTGGTAGTGATGATGGTGGTAGTGGTGATGGTCGTGGTGGTGATGGTGGTAGTGGTGATGGTGGTGGTGATGATGATGGTGGTGGTGATGGTAGTGTTGGTGGTGGTAGTGATGATGGTGGTAGTGGTGATGGTGGTGATGGTGGTGGTAGTGGTGATGGTGATGGTAGTGTTGGTGGTGGTAGTGGCGATGGTGGTAGTGGTGATGATAGTGGTGGTGATGATAGTGGCGGTAATGCTGGAGAGCGGTAGTGTAGCGGTTAGCGTGCTGCGCTATGACCCCGGCAACCCGAGTTCGACTCCCGCTCACGGCAAACACCAGTGACGATTATCTGAACCGGTGCTGGGCCTCCCCTAGGTCGACTCAGCCTCAAATGAGTAACCTGGGGCGGTGTGTAAACATCGCCACCGGGGAGACAAAGGCGGCCGGGCGTGGTGCTGACCACCCACCGACTCGCGTGTGGAGGCCAAAGATAAAATCATAGGCGCTCCTCGATAACAGCACTTGCCTCAGCAACCAGTTCAGGCTATACCGGGGGCGGGGGTTCTTTATCTTTACAGTGATGGTCGTGGTGGCGGTGGTGCTGGAGGACGCGAGTTTTGCAAGAATCCCAACGGCTCTCGAGCGGAAAATTTTCCCCTCCGGGAGGGAGGGAATGAGGGAGGTACGGTTGTCGGATGACTGGCAGAAGTTGCAGCGAAGATACAAGCATGACGCTCTTCAATTACGTGCTTTAAAATGTCACAATTCAGAGAAACGAGGAGGGAGGATGGGGAGGGGAGAGGGAGGGGTGGGTACAACAACAAATTGGCAGGAACAAAAATAGGCGATGAATACTCACATGCAATACCCCGGGCAGTGGCAGCATTCGCTGTTGATCTCAGGCAGGTGTCCTATTTCTCTGCCGGTAAAAACAAAAACAAAAGAGCTGTCCCTCGTGAGTTTCCCTGGAAGTGTGTAGCGTAGCGTGGATGGCATTGGCTCTGCTGTGACGAATGAAATGACGGCGCCTATCTCATGATGCTCTTTATAGCCCGGTGCCTGAGCTCCGGGTCGCAGTTGCACCGCCTGCACACTCCACAGCTACGCCACTGCATCGCGCGTTTGTGACGGTTCAGCCGCTCTCTCTTTTTTGTTGTTGTTGTTGTTTACCACGCGTAACGGAATCTTTACTGTGCACGTGGCGTTGCTATCGAGTGCGCAGGCCGTGCAACTGCGTCTGCGTCCACGAGCGAAGCTCCTCGTCCCTCCGCTGTTGTTGGAGGGCGACTGCCTCCAACTGCCCAGTAGCAGCGTCCTTCACGAGCCTCCTCCACAGAGGCCGATCTTGACACCGCTGGTACCGGTCGTCGGCAAAGTAGTCCACTCAGCTCCACATCCTCCCGGACCGCATCAGCTCCATCTCTTCTCAAGGCCGTGCAGTGCCCGTTAAGCGGTCTAAACACACGCATCAATTACACACGCGACATACACCCCATCCTATATTTATTTTCCTTCAGTTCACTGTAGAAGCCCCCCCACCCCAACCCCAACTTCCCCCGTGATCAAAGCAAGATTCCCCCGTGACTTTATTTTTCTTGAGCGTAAATTGGCCATGGCAGGGGTGAATTGCATCGCATCGGAATGGAACATGAAAGTCGCATTCCCCACTCCCGGCATCGCTGGTCGCTTTGTGCTCGGCGGAGAGCACGCCGGGAGGGGTTGAGGAGGTCCGGACTCGAGCAACAGCTGACGTCGAAGTCCCCGAATGGAACCGAAACATGAAACATTGGGACGGAACGCTCACGCCGCTGACTCTTATTTCGGGCTCATTGCGGAGGTGTCGGGGGGAGCGGTGGGGGGCTGGGGAGCGGCGGTGCAGTGGTTAGCGCGCTGCGCTCCCAACCCGGCCTATCCGGGTTCGACTTGTTTCACGGCCACCAACACCGTCTGAACCGGTCTTGGGCCTCCCCTAGGTCGACTCAGCCTGAAATGAGTACCCGGTGCGCTGTGTGGAACATCGCCCCTGTGGAGACAAAGGCGGCCGTGCGTGGTGCTGGACGACCCCACCCCCTCGTGTGCCGTGCCGGCCTTTATAGGTGCTACTCGCTAACAGCACTTGCCCCAACAGTCTGTTACAGGCTATAGGTGTGTGTGTGTGTGTGGGGTGGGGGCGAATATGTGTGTGCATAGTGCGGTACGGACCCTATACACCGTGGTCGTACACCGCTGTGCAGCCATGCGCTGGTGACTTCCGTCAGCGTGGTTGCCTCGTGCGCTCGATTTGGTGTGCGCCTGTGCGCGTGCGCGCAGGGACCGTTGACAGAGCGCTCCGTTAAGGCTGTACGGTGGATCTTCGCCTTGGTTATGTGGGGGTGATTGGGGGTGGGGGGAACAGTGGGTGTGTGTGTGTGGTGGGGGGGGAGGGTGTAAGCCAGCTACAACTACCTCGATCGAACGTCGCCCATCACGCGACGACTCATTAGGCGCCGGAGCTTCCATAGCGACGCCACGCGCTCCACGCTTTTTTTTTTGGTTGCAACGCGACGCGGAAGGAGTGAAAAAAAAGAAGCGGATGCTAGCGGCCGCTGTTTTGTTTGAGAGCGCTAACGACGACGCCGCCGCCGTAACGACGAGCGAACGATTCGGCGGCTCTAACGAGAAGGCCGCTCGCTCGCTCGCTCGCTGGTTTTAGTTGGCAGCAGCTGCCACCGTTGGTGTCAACAACAACAACAGCAACAACAGCAACCGTGGCCCCGCGGGCTGCCAATTTGCAATCGCGGCCGTCAAATTCTCGCAAAGCGTTCGCAACAGAGGTAGTTGGCGACCACGACAACATCGCGGCGATATGACAACATCATAATTCGATGTGTCGGCGAATCCACTGCTGGATGGAAGCGTCCTCAAGCCAAGGCATTGATAATCTGGTTACCAATTCATCATCATCATCATCATCGTAACCATCACCAGTTAGGGTCAATCCACGGCTGATCCATTTATAGACAGCCTACTTACCTACTTAAATAATAATAGGAATGAATAGGGGCGGACGAATTACGGAGAATGTGGGCGTTTCATTCCAAACCCTCGAACGAGTCTTCTGCCGTCATGCGTCACTGTCGACCCACGGCTGACACCCTGCATAGACACCCTGCTTAACCCAATAGCAACAATAACAACGAAAATAAATATAATGAAGAAGAAGAAGAAGAATGGGCGGTCCACTCCAAAACCCTCGACCGGGCTTTTGATTCCACTCGCAGCCTCTCTCCTGTCGCGCGCCCTTCTGCGACGCCCGGTCGAGGCGGTTTGAGCTCTGAGAGTCGAGCGGATCGTTAGAAAACAGCGTGGGGAGAGGGCAGCTTCGAGCGGGTAAATGTCCCTGTGTGTTAACTACAAAGGTCGACAAAGGATACAGACGAAGATGCCCCGTGTAGCTTTCTTTACTCGTCCGTTAGGGGAAAAGTGTTGTGGGCGAGTAGCGACACTTACGAAGTGCAGCCGGGTGGACACACGAGCGGTTTGGGTGGCCAGCAACCACGCCAAGGCCGCCTTTGTCTCCCAAGTGGCGATGTTCACACATCGCACCGGGTACTCATCTGTGGCCGAGTCGACCTAGGGGGGCCCAGTGCCGGTTCAGATAATCGTCAGCGGTTGTTGGCCGTGAGCAGGGCCGGATTAAGGCACGTGGGGCTTTAGGGTTTGCAGCCCCCAGGGGCCTCCGCCAGCTGGAGGCCCTCCAGAGATGAAGTGAAAAGTTATTTCGTTTGTGAATGCTGCATTTGATTTGTTGTTAGCCTTGTAAAAATTCTTTAACTTTGTTTTCCTTTTCAAAATATTACTGGGGGCCTCACAGTACCCTGTAGCCCAGGAGCCTACACAATCTTAACCCGGCCATGGTCGTGAGCGGGGATCGAACCCGGGTAGAATTCAGGTCGCCGGGTTCGCTCAGGCGACAAATGGGGTGAGCTGTAGTGGCACTGATAGGCAGACAAAATGTCTCCTTCACATATCCGTCTGGCTAGATTTGTAATATGTAAAAAAGTGTTTCTTACACATCACATCAGCAAGCACGGCTCCTCTGGCGGCGTACGCATTCAGCAGCGATGATTAAAAAAACGAGCAAAACTCTGCATTGGTTTTCGACACGCGGCGTCTCATCAGCAGCAGAGTTGCGGCTCGCACGAATCCATGCTGCTGGTCAATTGCCGGTCGACCTTAGAAGCAATGGCCCCTCCCCGCTTTACAGTCTGGGGTCTTCGTTTTTCAGCGCGATTGTACGGCGATGGACGACTCACGACGGCCTTTAACGGCGTGCCGCGTGGCGTTTGCAAAAAAAACGCGTTTGTGTTTTTGTAGTGTGTGCAGAGACGGATATGTGAAGGAGACGTGGCTTTTTTACAGTGAGCGAAAAAAGTTTTTGATCCCCTGCTGATTTTGTACGTTTGCCCACTGACAAAGAAATGATCAGTCGATAATTTTAATGGTAGGTTTATTTGAACAGTGAGAGACAGAATAACAACAAAAAATGCAGAAAAACGCATGCCAAAAATGTTATAAATTTATTTGCATTTTAATGAGGGCAATAAGTATTTGACCCCCTTGTTGCTTTGGCCGTGTGTTTTGGGTCATTGTCATGCTGGAATACCCATCCACGACCCATTTTCAATGCCCTGGCTGAGGGAAGGAGGTTCTCACTCAAGATTTGACGGTACATGGCCCCGTCCATCGTCCCTTTGATGCGGTGAAGTTGTCCTGTCCCCTTATCAGAAAAACACCCCCAAAGCATAATGTTTCCACCTCCATGTTTGACGGTGGGGATGGTGTTCTTGGGGTCATAGGTAGCATTCCTCCTCCTCCAAACACGGCGAGTTGAGTTGATGCCAAATAGCTCCATTTTGGTCTCATCTGACCACAACACTTTCACCTAGTTGTCCTCTGAATCATTCAGATGTTCATTGGCAAACTTCAGACGGGCATGTATATGTGCTTTCTTGAGCAGGGGGACCTTGCGGGCGCTGCAGGATTTCAGTCCTTCACGGCGTAGTGTGTTACCAAATGTTTTCTTGGTGAATATGGTCCCAGCTGCCTTGAGATCATTGACCAGATCCTCCCGTGTAGTTCTGGGCTGATTCCTCACCTTTCTCATGATCATTGCAATTCCACAAGGTGAGATCTTGCATGGAGCCCCAGGCCGAGGGAGATTGACAGTTCTTTTGTGTTTCTTCCATTTGCGAATAATCGCACCAACTGTTGTCACTTCTCACCAAGCTGCTTGGCAATGGTCTTGTAGCCCATTCCAGCCTTGTGTAGGTCTACAATCTTGTCCCTGACATCCATGGAGAGCTCTTTGGTCTTGGCCATGGTGGAGAGTTTGGAATCTGATTGATTGATTGCTTCTGTGGACAGGTGCCTTTTATACAGGTAACAAGCTGAGGAGGAGCACTCCCTTTAAAAGTGTGCTCCTAATCTCAGCTCTTTACCTGTATAAAAGACACCTGGGAGCCAGAAATCTTTCTGATTGAGAGGGGGTCAAATACTTATTGCCCTCATTAAAATGCAAATACATTTATAACATTTTTGACATGCGTTTTTCTGGATTTTTTTTGTTATTATTCTGTCTCTCACTGTTCAAATAAACCTACCATTAAAATTATAGCCTGATCATTTCTTTGTCAGTGGGCAAACGTACAAAATCAGCAGGGGATGAAATACTTTTTTCCCTCACTGTATATTCTCCAAAACCACCGCCAAATGAATTATTCTTTGGGATCTGAATTTTAGCAGATAAATGCGTTTAGCTGCCAGCGAAATGAGTTGACATTTTAGGACATTCTATACAAATGCCAAAAAAATAAAGTGATGGCCATAATCATGCTGAGACGGGAGTCTCTAAGACGGACACACAGGAGGAGGGGGGGGGCAACGGCTCAAAATGAGGAGCTGGGAGAGAGAGGGAGGAGGAGCGGCGGTGCGGGAAGAGGAGGAGGAGAGGAAAAAGGAATGACCGGGGCAAGATGTTGGGGATGATGAGACGGTGATGGTGGTCGTGGTGATGATGATGATGATGGTGAGAGGGTGATGATGATTTAGAGGGGACGGAAGAGAGGGAGAAGGGAGACGGCAGAAGTGAGCTACACAGAGGAGAAGCAGCGTCTGTTGTCACAGTGAGCGTGGTTGGGGGAGAGGGGGAAGGGTTCAGTGTGGGGGGGGGGGGGTGGACACACGGAAGTCACGATTTACGTGGGGGCGTGTGGGGCGGTGGAGGGGAGGTTCTTGAGCTGGTACACGTAGAGAGATGCAATGCGCAAGGACGCACCAAATACGTGTTGTAAATTAAAACAAAATCTACACGGGGACTTATTCGCCTTCCTCGGTGCGGTGAAGGTGGCCGTGCAGATTGACACGTGTCGCTCTCAATCTCTCTCTTGCGTCGGCGTCGACGAGCACGCGGCCACTGATGGGCTGGACGTCAGGGCAACGCACGAGGGAGCGGGGCGAGCGGGAGAGTCGAGGGTCTCGAGAAGTGTCGCGCGCTCACGGGTGAAAAGACGCGAAACTTCCCGAACGAGACGACTGAAGGACGCGGGAGGCAATCCCAGCCGGCGTCCGGCAACGAGCCACTGCGGACAGATTTGAATGAATGAATGACACAATTGCCGCTCAAAGCTACGGATATGGGATTTTGTTTAAGTTTGCTTTTTTTTTTATTTTCCACCTGAGGACGACCGCTTGTGTTGCGATCGAAACGTCGTGATATATATATATTGTTTATTTTTTTACCCACGTGACTTTACCGAAAGAACCAACAAGTATGGATTCCTGCAGTCACGAGGTCTTCGAATGAAAATTGCTTCACAAACTCCACCGGCCAATTCGGCGGATTACTAATCGGGGTTGGAGAGTGGAGGGGGTGAAGGGGGGGGGGGGGTTTGCGAGTTCATTTTGGGGGGCTGGAGATCATTTTGGTGGTGGTGGGGGGGGTTACTGAACTCCAGCCGCCCAAGTAATACCGATGTCATACAAGGTCACAGAGGTCACTCCAACGTGGACGGGTTTGCACCTCCCGCGAAGCAGTCTCAATGGCGACCACCATCCAACCGTACAATGTGATTGTGAGCGTCATCATCATCATCAGTAACAGCCTCTGTAGTAGCAGCCGTGGTCCATCCACTGCTGGCTGAATGACAGCCCCCCTCCCCCAACTACAACTCCCCCCCCCCCTCCTCCTCTGTCGCCATCCCACAACGCCCGCGTGCCACGTGCTCATTCCATGGCTCCGTCTCCTTCTGCGAGACGTATCCACGGACGTTCGTGTCCCCCACGGTTGCCGCTCTTCACCGTGCCGCCGTCGTTTCTTCTCGCCCTGGAGCTTCGATCGGTGCCCGTTACCCGTGCGGTCGATGCCAGCAAGCTCCGCGCGTCCCCTTCCCTTCTCCCCGTCTCTCGCCGTTATTCAAAACCGGCATCTCACCGCAATCTGTTATGTTGCTTATTAAGCTTCTAGGCTTAACATGCTAAGCACTTGAGCTCAAACGGCTTTGATAACACGAGACCCCATTCCATTCAGAGCGGACCTATTATCCGGGCGCGCACCACGTGATGATTTATTTCATTACGCGAGGATGGTTTGCATTCGTGTTCAAACCTGTGGCCCTCAATGCTCCTTAGCGATGGCGAGAACACGGGGGTGGGGTGTGGTGGAGTGCTGTATTGACACAGGGGCCCGAGTTCGCTCAGGTACAGCGCTGGGATTTCACACGGCGATGTGTGTGACCTTTTCCATTCACGTCCTGCCCACGATATGTTCCCATTGTTTCGTGGATTTTTTTTCCCACCCCCTCACCCCATCCCCCCCCACTCCCCGCCTCTCGCCGTCGGGAGTACAACTGCGCGTGCTCTGTCCGCTTTGAATCTGCGACTGCGAGACAGCTCTCTCCCGCGAGCCCGCAGTTTGTAAACGGGTCTTCGCGGTCACGAAATGACTGGTTATTATTATTTTACCAGGTAAGGTCCACTGAGCGAAAGATCTCTTTTATCAGAAGCGACCATGGCTATCGCAAATGAAAGCTAAACGAAGTGGGTTCTTTTAATAACTATTATTTTACCAAGTAAGGCCCGTTGAGCGATACGGCTCTTTTTCAAAAGTGACCTTGCCATCACAAATGAGAGCTCAACGAAGTGGTTTATCACGTGAAAATGTATCTCAGGCAATTGCCGTAAAGGCATGCCGATTCTAAGTATGGAGGGAAAAGACGGAGGAACCGGAGAAAAATCCACGCGACCACGGGAAGAGAGACACGCAAACTCCAAATATGCAGCAGGCGTCAGCGTCGGGATCGACCCTACGACCTCCTGCGTACCAGGCGAGGGAGGTGACACCTCACCACCGCCGCGCTCATTGGTCGAGAGAGCGAGCGAGCGGTCTTTGCGATTGGATGGTTGTGAGGTCAAATCTTGGTTGCGGAATGTTACCCCATCCCGTAATTTCGTTCAGAGGAGGGTCGATAAAATACCTACCGCTTTGTGCGGGAAGTTACCGACGGTTAGTCTTACGGGCATACTTGCCCTCGCCATGGGAACGTGGAGTTTCCACCTAACGATTCAATGATAGCTGTGAACGGGAAATCCCTTTGACTTGAATCGCGCCGTGTGCGAGTACTTACCGAATTGTCAGGATTATAAGACCGTCGTTTTGTGTAACCTTATTGACGCCGGGCACAATTTGTATGGGTGCATCACACTTATGTCCCCGGAGCCGTCTTCATGATGTATTCGTTCATTCATTTGCCAGGTAAGGGCCCACTGAGCTATCTACGGAGCAATTTTTTTTCAAAAGCGACCTGGCTATCACAAATTATTTTAACTCAACGTAGTGGATTATGTAACAATTTTTTTTTTGTTCCTGGGTAGTAAGTGTTATTTTCTAATTGCTTATGCCTCAAAAGTGCAGAAAATGGCTATTATTCCCCACAAACTTTGCTTTTGTGACCAGGACATTGATATTTTGAAATGTACCTCTTTTCAATGAGCAAACGTGGTGTGCATTTGTGTCATTCCTTCACGTAAAATCCTGGTCACAAAAGCAAAGTTTGTGGGGAATAATAGCCATTTTCTATACTTTTGAGGCTTGAGCAATTAGAAAATTACACTTACTACCCAGGAACAAAAATCGTGTTACATAGTGAATTATCATCACATAGTGAATTATCATCACGCGGAAAAGTGTCGCAGTAGCCAAATACTCTAAACGCGTGTTGCCGATTCTAAACGTGGAGGGGGGAAACCGGAGGACCTGGCGAATAAAATCCACGCAATCATGGGGAGAAAGACATGCAAACTCCAAATATACAGCAGCAGGCGTCGGGATCGAACCCACGACCTCCTCCATTCCAGGCGAGGTAGTTGACATCTCCTAGCCACCGTGATGACGATGAGAGAGTGAGAGACACGCAAACTCCAAATATACAGCAGCAGGCGTCAGGGTCGGGATCTAACCCACGACCTCCTGCATTCCAGGCGAGGTAGTTAACACTAGAGCTCCCTCAAGTGGAGGCTCCTTCCGCTAGCAGTGACGTGAGAAAAGCAATTGCAGGACCGCGCCTTTGCCTTCACGCGATTGGCACAGTTGCCTACGTACGGTGCGAAATAAGTTCAACATGCATACGTACGCTAACGTGTTAAACACAGGATAGTTTTCCTCTCTGGCCTCTGGACTTTCTACGTGCTGTGAAAAAGGGGCCATTGTCCGAAACGTCGGTCAACATGTACTTTTATGCCGTAGGCTATCGTGTTCTTGAAATTATTGTTGTTATCATAATTTGGGTTTGTGTACCACTGCCAACGCAGCAGCAACAACAGCAGCAGCAGCAGCAGCGTCGTCAAATAATTAGTTTTTGAACAAGGTCGTTGCATAATTCACTTATATCGGCTCTTCAAAGGCGTAATGTTGGAATGACTCACGTTTTGCAATCTCCATTTAAATATTGTCGTCTGGTCCCGTGCACGATAATGGCGAGAGGCCGAATCTCTCTCGCTCCCTATCTCTTCACGAGGGAGGGTGGGTGGAGGTGGGGTGGAGGTGGGGGTGGGTGGAGGCGGGGGTGTTTGGAGGCCAAATCCACTTCCAGGAAACCACCAATCCGGTTGGGACGGACCAGAGCAATGAATAATACTTCGAAGCTAAATTGAAGCAGAATGGAGGGAGGGGAAGTGACATTCAGATGTTTCCTCCCCACAGCTGCACGCGGAGAGACGCGGAACAAAAACGCGTCGAGGATCGTGGAGCTCCCTTAAGCTTTCTGGGCAAAATCTGGCGACAGTGGCGTGGGGGAGAGGTGGGGATGCGGAGTAGGATTAGAGGGAGGGTTGAGTCGTTACCATGATAAACCTGTATTTTTCACTTAATTGGCCGCGGGAGAGAAAAAAAAAGCTGTTTAATATTTAGATTTTGGAATAACCCTGAGTGAGCGTGGCAATTATTTCTCAGGCGGAGAAAAAAAAACCCACCCACACGGCTGGGAACTCATTACAACTCCCATTTGTGTGCAGTCAGCAAAAGCCTGGCCGTAGCTGCGGTGGTGCTAGTGGTGTTACGCTGTGGGCTCCCCCTCCCCCTCCCTCCCTCTCCCTCCCTCCCACCCCCTCCTCTCTCCCCTCTCTCCAGCCCCAGCAGGAGCCATTCGGCTCCCGTAACCCTTGCCTCGCCACGAGCCCACGCGCACCGAATGAGCCACGGGAGGGCCCCACAGCCGCACACGATCGCGTTCCTTGTGGGTGCGCGATTCGCCGCACGTGCGAGGAGTTAAATTCCGAATTTCTGGGGTGTTGCTTCTGCCGCCGCCGCTGCTGCCGTGCGTCCTGTGCGAGAGTTTCGAGTTCACCGTCATCGGTCATCTTCTTTGGTTCTTTCGGTAAGGTCACGTAGAATGAGAATAAAATAATAAAATAACACAATACAATTCTCACGACGTTTCGGCCACAACGCAAGCGGCCGAAACGTCGTGAGAATTTTATTGTGTTATTTTATTATTTTATTCTCATTCTACGTGGTGACTTTACCGAAAGAACCAAAGAAGATGAATCCTTGCAGTCACGAAAGCTTCAAATCGAAATTCGTCGTCGGTTAGTCATCGTCCGCGGGTTAGGATCGATCCACTGCTTGATGAAGACGGCGCCAAAAGCCGTTGCGTCGCCGTCTCTGGCGACGCGCGCGATGCCTTTAGCGGCCTATCGGGCACCTGCACCACGCCAAGTTGACGAAATCATCGCCCCCCATCTCCACGTGGCCGACGTTCTCTCGGGACGCGTTCCGTCTCTTGACTCGCACTATCTGGTTATCTCTGCACTCATTTCTACCTGGTTATCTGTGCACTGATTTCTCTTCGCTTCATGGCTCTGTTTAATTGTTTGCTTTATTGCTTCGGTCATTTCTGGAAGCCCCAGGTCACCCCTTGCTAATGAAATTAGAATCAAAATATTTGTTTAGACTGGAGGAATCCGATGAGCTATGAAGCTCCTTTTCACAAGACGTCCTCAGTACATCGCACAATGCAAAAACGATAGGAGTGCAAAGTAATGGAAACTGAGCAAATCACTTTTAAATATATACAAATAAAACTCGCATTCATCCGGTTAAAGCCCAACGAGCTATTAGCTATTTTTTTTTTCCAGAAGCGACCCTGGCTATCACAAATGATAGCTCAACGAAGTGGGCTTATCATCACTTGGGACATTTACACCTCTCGGCTGCTTGAAGCTAACCAGTGAGCGCGACACTTCAACTTCGGCCACTCGCCACCTACTTACTACTCTGTCTCCTTCACGGGAATCGCTCTCATCAATGGCGCATGCGAACGACGACAACAACAACAACAGTGGCAACAACAACACCACTGTGCCTTTGAGAGGGGATTACGACGACTCTGGCTGGAAGGGCTGAGCTGCCACCGGCACAACTTTCACAGATGACGGAGCGTAATCTCAACTCCCGGCAGCATTATGCACACACACACAGGACATTCATTTAGGTCGCATATTGTACAGGGACATTTATTTATTTTCCTTTCTATCCACATAGCGATATCGTCATTTGTGTTGCATTGCTGCTGCTGCTGCTGCTGCATTTTGCTACAAATTTCCTTGTGCGTGACAAACAATGGGAAATAATTATTTTCAACATATTTTATTGGGGTTTTAGGTATCGATGTGTAAGGGAAGTTGCCCCACCGGTGTAATGGCGAGCGAAGTTGAGCAGCACGCCAGGAATTATAGCACGAGATAGGCACCGATTAATATCTGGTTATCTCCGCTCTAACTTCTGTTCGCTTAATTGATCTATGTTTATTGTTGACGTGATTGCTTTGGTCGTTTCAAGTGACCCCCCCAGGCCACCCCTTGCTCACTAAATCAGAAATCAGAATACTCGAGGAATCCGGTGAGCTATAAAGCATTTTTTCACAAATGTCCAGTAGGAGCAGATCAGAAAGTTAAAACAACAAACAATACAAAAACACAATAGGAGTGCAACGTATAGGAAAGATAAGCAAATGGCTTTAAAAAATATAGACAAACTAAACTAAACTATTTATTTATTTTACCAGGTAAAGCCCACTGAGCGATGCAGCTCTTTTGCAGAAGCGACCTGGCCACAAATGATTGGTCAACGAAGTGGCCAATCACGTGGAAACATATAGCAGCCAAATACTCTAAACGCGTGTTGATTCTCAACGTGTAGGGGAAAAAACCGGAGGACCCGGAGGAAAAAAAATCCACGCGACAATGGGAACAGAGACACGCAAAGTCCAAATGTAGAGCAGGCGTCAGGGTTGGGATCGAACCCACGACCTTCTGTGTACCAAGCAAGGTAGTTAACATCGTTCAGCCACCGTGGCACACCTGTGGATCGGTGGAAGTGGCGTCACGTCGATTGTCAAGAGCAGCACAGGGGGCCTGGGCAGGACAACACGTCACCAGAAGGTGGGCGATGGTCAAGAGCGATACCGGAACGGC
Organism: Petromyzon marinus; assembly: GCF_048934315.1. NCBI lineage: Eukaryota > Metazoa > Chordata > Hyperoartia > Petromyzontiformes > Petromyzontidae > Petromyzon > Petromyzon marinus. The sequence continues at coordinate 5,763,055 of NC_133704.1, read as the reverse complement.
ACTCAAAGGAGGAAACACGCCTCGGTGAAGTGGGGGGAGGAGTGGGGAGGGGGGGGGCGCACCTTAGAGACGGAGCAATGGAATCAGTCCGTGCTGAGGTGGGTTGTTGGAATGCTATCGACGGTTCGGGGAGGGCAGCCTTCGCCCAGCCGGTGGCGTGACTATCGAGTAGGCAGGCGGTGCAAATGCACAGGGCCCCACGGGCCGGAGGAGACCGGGAGGGAAGAAATGGAACAAGGGGGTTGGTGGTGGTGGTGGTGGTCATCATTTCACATCTTTCCCCCAAGGGTTAAATTCCAAGCGCGTTACTATACCACAGCATCCAGCAGTGGAGAGATCATTGCCGATGACCGTGATGACGACGGACGCAAGCTCGTCACCTCGTCTTCTCTTTGCTCATAACCCCCGCATGAGCATACCCCAAATACCCCACACCGCCGCTGTTCGCAAAGTCGCGCCTTGTCTCTGTTATGTCAGGTTCGTCTGAACGAGGCCCCGGGGTCACCAACGTCGCCCCTCCCGGAACAGCTGCCTCTGCATTTTAACAACCGGAGAGCTGTCTGCGCATTCCTTTTTTTTTGTTGGCTACGTAAAGCTGCAATGGGATGGCACACTCGTAGATTATATAAAGCGGCGGTGGATAGGGAGGTAGGTGAGAGGGGGTGGGTGGGTGGGTGAGCTTCCCTCCCCCACAGCAAGCTGCTTGCTAATTAATTGGCGTCACGGTGGCTAGAAGATGTTAACTCCCTCGCCTGGTATGCAGGAGGCTGTGAGTTCGATCCCGACCCTGACGCCTGCCGTCTATTTGGAGTCTGCGCGTCCCTCTCCCAGTGGTCGCGTGGATTTTTCTCCGGGTCCTCCGGTTTTCCCCTCCTATGAATGTCCACGTGATGATGAGCCACTTCGTTGGGCTACCATTCATGATAGCCAGGTCGTCTCTGAAAGAGAGCTACGTAGTAGCTCAGTGGGGCCTTATCTGCTCGAGTAAAGAATCGTTTAGTTAATTTTCTTCTAAAAGTGCGATGGCATCGTGGTTTACGAGAGACGGTGGACAGCGGTCCAGACTAAGGATGGAGCAGCAGCCAAAGGCGGTGGTGGTGGTGGTGGTGGGGGGACACGAAAAGACGATCACGGTTGTTGGGAGTTGTGAGATCAGCTCGGATCGTTGCGTCGCGAACCAAGCGACGGAATGCGGCTGAAGATGGAGCCATGGAATCCGCTCCTCGCTTGACGGTTATCGCGACATCGTCGTCGTCATCATCATCGTCGTCGTCATCATCATCGTCGTCTTCGTCGTCGCAAGACCGTGGCGAACAGCAACGGCACGGGGGAGGAGGGCCTTCATCATCCAGCCAGTGGGCCTAGCCGTCGGGTGAGCAGGCGGTGCAACTGCGCCGGGTCCCATGGGCCGGAGGGGTCCGGGCGCTGGGCTATGATGAGAGGTGTGGAGGGGGGATATTGGTCAATGGATGAGAACAATCGACGAGGAAGAGGGAAGAGAATGGTAGCCGCCTCCACTCCCACCCATCAGCGATACGCAAACCACGAGCAGACAACGCCACTGCTGGATGCCGAGGCCGCTGCTCACAACGGGAGGCCCCGGGGCACACAGCTAGAGAACCAATGGGGGTGGGGGGGGAGGCAGTCAAAGGTCACGTCGGTGACAATCCCTGTGGTGCAGGCTCAGCTCGACGCAGGCCTGAACTCGGAACGTTCCGTGGCGCGTGCACCCCCTCGCCCCGCCCCCAAGTCCCTCCCCCCCCCCAAGTCCCACCCCACGTCCCCCCCCCACCCCACCGGGACACGACCACGGTGCATTAGCAGGGGCTGGCTGCTAACGATCGCCACGTGTTTGAGTGAAAACATCATCCCGTCCGACAGCAGCCACCCCACGTCTCGCTCGCCAATTGCCAATTGAAGGCTCGATCGTACGTTGTACGTACGTACCCGTCCGTTGAACCTCTTTCGCACCGTACGCAGCCAACGGCGCTCATCGGTGGTTGCGGGTGAAGGACAACAAACCAAACACACAAAAAAAAGCAGTTCCCAAGAAATGAGCTTTCAATCCAGGTGATTTTCGAAAGGGCATAGCTCCAGTGGCTTCCAAACATCGGAAGGAAGAGCGTTCCAGACGGCCGCGGAAGGGCATCTGAAAGCGCCGCGCGTTGCGGCGACCACGCGTCTGCGTTTGATGGCGGCCAGCCAAAAAGCCGCTGCTGCCGAAGCTGCTGCGGCTGCAAGGATGTCTCGCGGAGTTCGCGTGCCGATGCTTTATGCCCCTCGACGAGATCAGCGAGCACTTTGTCCGAAATTGAGCGCGACCTTACAACAATCGGATTCGTTCGGCAGGCGGGAGCCAATAGCGGCTGGGCGAGCGCTGGAACGGAGACGTTCGAATGTCGCAGCACGCCCATCACCACGACGGCACGATCGCGCCTGTGGCACGTGGCCTGCAATCACAGTGCCGCTGTGAGCGGAGGGGTTTAGGGTCGGTGGATCACCGCACGAATGTTGTGAAAAACCCCGCTTCTTCCTTTCGGGGGGGGGGGGAAGGGGGGGGGGCATCGATCGAGGAGGGTGGCATGCCCCTGGCTCGCCAGGAGAAGCGCGGTTACGGCGAAGTGTGGACCGATCGCCATCTGTTTTCATCTGGACGGAGATGCGGTGGGTTTCTTTCGGGTGCTCCGGTTTTCCTCCAAAGTGGTATAAACAACTCGTCAGACAAAAAGAAAGCTGAGATACATCTTTAAAAATCAAATAGAAACCAAATGTAGAGGCAGGATCCTCCGACAAAAAAAGGTTCTACAACTCACTGTGACACTCCCGGATGAATAAGTCAATTATTATTATAATTATTATTGTTATTCGCGAGCCACATCGGCGCCTTTTCATCATCACGATCAACAACAACAACAACGCTGGCCATTTGCATGCCCGTTATTATTAAACTCCGAAAATAAATAAATCCGAAAGCTGCGAACGAATATGAAAGCCGAAATGAATATAAAAATACACACAGAGAAGCGTGACCTTTCGTTCCAAGCTGTGTATAAAATGAAAGCGTGGTTGTTTAAATTATGTTCTGTTTGCCGTTGCTTGTTGTGTTGGTTCCTATTGCCATGAGACTCGATCCGTCTCTGAAACTTGGAACACGCGGGAACACGCGCAGCCAAGACATAAAAATACCACCCCCCTCTCTCCCCCCCAATCGTTTCACGTGTGCGACGTTCGGAAAACTACGCAGCTGCCTTACATACATACGAACCAATTCACTGACCCAGCCAGCCACTCACCCACTCTAAAAGCCACTCACCCACTCACAAACTTACTCATCCACTCAGCCTCTCACTCACTCACTTACCCACTCGCTCACCCAGTCACTCACACAGCATGCCACTCAACCAGACACTCACCCAGCCTGCCACTCACTCACCAACCTACTCACTCACCAACCTACTCACTCAGCCAGCCAAACACTCACCCACCCACTCACACAGACACTGTCTCGCCAACTTACTCATCTACTCACTCCCTCACTCACTTATCCACTCGCTCACGGAGTCACTCACTCACCCAGGCACTCAATTGCTCACTCGCCCACCCACCCACTAACCCAGCCACTCACCCAGCCACTCACCCGCTCACTCACCCACCAACTCATCCACTCACTCACCCGCTCACTCACTCGCTCTCTCACGTCAACGGTGTCCGGCCCCAATCTGTGTGGATCTCAATGCCGATCACTGACCGCGATTTGTCTCCAACTCTCACCCAGTTCTGCAGTCGTCGACTCAAGACAGAGGGATGAGTAAAGGACTCACGAAGCCACAACGACGGCGCATTCGTGCTCACCTCGTGCTCACCTCGTAGTAACCACGTGCTAACCACGTGCTTCAAGAATGTTTCATAGACCAAATGCGCCGAGCATTTCTGTTGTTGCTGTGAGTGGCGTCATTTTTCCGTGCTACGATAGAACATCGGCGATTAAACAAAACTATAAACGAGTTCCTTTGCAGTAGGTGGGTATGTGAGCGAGTGGGTGGGTGAGTGGGTAATTGAGTGTGTGAGTGGGTGGGTGGGTGAGTGAGTGGGTGATTGAGTGGGTGGGTGATTGAGTGTATGAGTGAGTGGGTGCGAGAGTGAGTGTATGGTTGAGTGGACGAGTGAATGAGTGGGTGTGTGAGTCAGTGGTTGAGTGAGTGAGTGGGTGCGTGAGTGAGTGGATGGTTGAGTGAGTGGGTGAGTGACTAGGTGTATGAGTAGGTGAGTGAGTAATGTGTCAGTGAGTCAGGGGTGGGTGAGTGTACGGTGGTGGCGGTTCAACCCTGTGTGGATGAGACGACGAAGTCAGTGTCGAATAGACGAATTCTTCAACGCGAGTGGAGGGATTCTACGAGTGAACAGGAACGGTAAAGCACGTGCAGTAGCGGCGAGAGAGCGATACGGAGGCGACTGGCTGAGCGCGTGACTGGAGTGAATCAGTGTGTTGATGGCTTACACGTAAATCTGGCAGAGTTTCCGCGACACGAAGACAAAGATCCCCCGCATGCCATAGACTGTTGGGGCAAGTGCTGTTAGCGAGTACCTATGAAGACCGGCACGGCACACGAGGGGCTGGTTGTGCCAACACCACGCCAGGCCGCCTTTGTCTCTTTAGCGGCGATGCTTACACATCGCACCAGGTACTTATTTGAGGCGCATAACCGGTTCAGATAATCGTCACTGGTGTTCGGCGTGAACGGGAATCGAACCCGGGTCGCCAGGTTCGTAGCGCAGCGCGCTAACCGCTACACCACCGCTCCCCACACACAGACAGACACACGGCAACACTCGAGCCCGGGGAAACAATCCAATCTAAGAGGATCGTGCGACTGAAGTCTGTTCACGGTCATATTGCTGCTCCCCCCCCCCTGGTTCCTGGGCAATAAAGGAATATCTGGGTGAATAGAAAGTTTTCTTGGGTTCAGCCCAAGAGAGATGATGGGAAGGAGTATACGTAGAGTGTCTCCCTGTGTGAGCGATGGTGGTGGTGGTGGTGTGTTTGTGGGGGGCGAGGGTGTTTGAAAGATGGAGTGTATGTGTGTTTGTGTGTATGTGATTGGTCCGGCAAAACAACCCCCTACCTCCTCGCGGTGCCAGATGGGAAACTCTGTCGTGGACAGTGCTGTCGGTCGAGGGCCAATTCCGATTGGCCCCTCCTCTCATGGCGTTCTGCGACCACCACCGTGGCTAAACGGGGGCTCTGGACGGGTGCGAGGGGCTGGTAACCCTCCACCTTCAAAAATTTACCACTAAACCACGAATAAAAAAAATTACTAATAAGCTTGTACCGGAGGCCCCGGAGGGACAGGTATCTATGACGTCGGAACAGCGTGTTGGTAATTCCAAGCCCATGAGCAGCCCATGGGCTTGGAATTACCAACACGCTGTTCCGGCATCGGCGCATCCACAAAACATCATGGATGCATGCCGGGTCCAAGCAAGAACATCTGCTGGACTACATAGTGAGGGACCAGCGGATGCGAGCCCATGTCCTTGACACCAGGACCTATCGTGGAGCTGATCTGCCCTCTGACCATCGACTAGTCATCAGTAAGATGCGCCTGCCATTCATCCACTCCGGTGGTGGGTGTACACCCAGGACCCCATTCCAACCTAAAGTGGCCTGGTCTCAGCTGATGAAAGTTGCAAGCGAGAATGTCATCAACGCTTGCGGCTGGGGTTAGCATCGTCCCCCACTCTTTCTGCTGTCGAGGGTAAATGGGCGAGGTTTAGGACTGTGACTCATGCAGCTGCAATGGCTGCTTTGGGTACGCGGCCCAGACCTCCCCAGAGACCCTGGCTGACAGAGGAGGTGTTCAAGATGCTTGAGAAAATGCGACAGGCCCACTGTCACCGGCTACAGAATCCCACGTCAGAGAATGAGGAGGCTTACCGCAGCCTTCGCTCGGAGGTTCGGAGAGCCGTGCGGCGCTGCAAGGATGGGTGGTGGTCGCGGGTTTCTGAGGAGATGGAGTCTGCCTCAGTGGCCCGCGATCACAAATCTCTATTTAACTCTATCAAAAGAGTAACCTGCAGCGCCGCACCTATTACCATCATTAGGGGAAAAAACGGTGATCCAATCTCCGACCCCCAGGAACAGGTTTGCAGATTTTCTGAGCATTTCTGTGAGGTCCTGGGGGAGTGGAAATCCCTCAGCCAGGAAAACATTGTGGCACAAAGTGGGGATGACCCTGCTGAGGCTGCGGTGCCTCAAATATTGGAAGAAGTCACCCCTTGTGAGTGGCTGGGTGAGGTGCCATCTGTTGAGGAAGTACTGAAGGCGATCCGGAGTCTGAGACCAGGAAAGGCACCGGGTAGAGATGATCTCCCAAGCAAAATGCTGAGGGAGGGTGGCGTTTGTGCACAGACTGCCCTATATTACATCATAACAACAGTCTGGACCACTGGACGGGTTCCACAGGATTGGAAGGATGCCCTGGTGGTCCCCTCTCTTTAAGAAGGGGGACCGCACAGACTGTAACAACTACAGGGGCATCTCACTCCTCAGTGTGCCGGGAAAGGTCCTGGCAAGGATTATTCAACATCGCCTTGCCAGGCATGCTGAGGAGAGGCTTGCGGAGCCCCAATGCGGTTTCAGGAAATGGCGGTCCTACACATATTCCATATTTTCTGTCCGTCTGCTACAGCAGAGGTGTAGGGAATTCCCACAAGACCTACATCTCTGCTTTATTGACCTGGTCAAGGCCTATGATACCATCAGTAGGCCTGGGCACTGGGTTGTTCTTCGTACTTTTGGAGTTCCTGACCCTCTGCTCACGATCATTAAGGACCTTCATGATGGTGAGCAGGCCCGGGAGTAAGAGCCATTCCCTGTACACCTTGGGGTGCGACAGGCTGGATTGTGTGAGGAGCTGACAAATCCTTGAAAGATCTGGGCAAGGTCCCATCGGTGAGCTCCTCGGGCAGGCAAGGCTGCGTTGGCTGGGTCATGTAGCCCGCATGCCCAGCCACCGCATGCCGAAACAGCTTTTGTTCGGTCGGATTAAGGGGGCTAAACGGGCGCGGCACGGGCTAGAGAAGAGATGGAGTGATGTGGTACAGAAGGACGTGGAGCTGAGTGGACTTGCCGATGACTGGTACCAGCGGTGTCAAGATCGGCCTCTGAGGAGGAGGCTCGTGAAGGACGCTACTGGGCAGTTGGATGCAGTCGCCCTCCAACAACAACGGAGCGCGGAGGAGCGACGCTCACAACAACGAGCGGAGCGCCGAGTGGCTAAAGCACAGCAGGTTGGCACAGTAGGGGGCACAGGTGGTGCATCAGCCAGTCATCTCAGTCATCTTAGTCAGTCGACCCGTGCCACTTGGGTCTGCCCCGTGACCTCCTGCCAGCGGGCGTTCAACACTTCACGTGGCCTCAAGGTGCACATGGCCTGGCACAAGCGTCGTGGTGACGTCACCGCCACTTAGTGGCAAATGGCGGTTGTTGTGTTGTGTGTACGGGCGTGGTGTTGGCCACTCACCCCCTCGTGTGCCGTGCCGGCCTTCATAGGTGCTCGCTAACAGCACTTGCCCCTACAGTCTGTTCAGGTTACACGGGTGTCCTCTGTCTTTGTTTTGTGTGTGTGCGAGTCGGTGGAAGCTGTAGTGGAGTGATTAGCGCACCGCTGTACAAACCCAGAGACGGCAGCGCCCAGGGGTATCCCCTGTACCTGGCGCGGTATGTAAACATCGGCATAGGGGAGACAAAGGCGGCCGGGTGTCGATGTGACCACACCACGTGCAGTCGCGCGCCGTTCCGCCCTTCAAAGGTGCTCGCTAAAAGCAAACCTGCTCGCCTTGCCCCCAGCACGTTGTGCAGCCTATCCGGGGCACCTTTGTCTTTGTCTCGTGTGCCGTCGAGTGAGCGAGTGGGTGGGTGAGTGATTTGGTGAGTGGGTAGGTGAGTGGATGAATGGGTGAGTGATTTGGTGAGTGGGTAGGTCAGTTGGTGGGTGAGTGATTGGGTGAGTGATTTGGTGAGTGGGTGGGTGATTGGATAGGTGAGTGGATGAGTGGGTGAGTGATTGGGTGGGTGAGTGGGTGAATGGGTGAGTGATTGGGTGAGTGGGTGAGTGATTGGGTGGGTGGATGGGTGACCGTGCGAGCTATTATAGTGGAGCAGAAGAAGACGCCAAGCTGCGCACGAGCCGACCGCATTTTGGGAGTTGAAAGCTCAGACACGCGCATCGCAACGTCCACCACCGCCTCCTGACAACATCACTCCAATTCAGTCGCATTTCATAAAGAAGAAGACGAAAAAAAACACCGCCATGCAGGGACTCCTCTACTTACGAACGAGTTAGGTTCCACAGGTTTGTTCGTAAGTCGATTTGGTCGTAAGTCCCACTTGACTCCTGTCGATTCCAAAACAGCTTGTACGGCGTGCACACTAAACATGGAGACTAGCTTTACAAGTTGTATTATCTCCTGTAGATGTAAATTCCACTGGTTCTTCACGTTCTGCAGACGTAGATGCCACCACCGCCATCCATTGCGCGTGTCGGTTAAACTCACGACGCTCGATCCGAACGGGCAACTGGACACACACGCACACAGGTTTGTTCGTATCTCTGAAAGTTCGTAAGTAGAATGTTCGTAAGGAGGGGAGTCCCTGTACACTGAATCGTAGTGCTCTCTGTCAGGAGGGTCCTGCTGCATCGGATGTTTGGGTTGGTTTAAGATGATTGCATCAGCCCACCGATGATGAGCGTGCTTACTCTACACCAGCGTTCTTCATTGCAAGGCCCACGCGAGCCACTAGCGGCCCCTTGTGGCCTTTAGTGCTGCTCCTGACAATACACAAAGAGTGACAACCCCCCCCCCCCCATTATCATCATGCTGCTGTCAATCTCAGCATCGCTTTCAAATGCGTGGCGGCTCTCACACTGACGATGTCTTATCGGCGAAAGTGTCCCCCGCCCTCCACCTCTGAAAAATGAGTGAGGAACGCTCCTCTCCAAGTGCGGAGAAAACGGAGCACCCGCGAGGGGGAAACACTCTATCCCACGCGGACGGAACACTACGGCTATGCTGTACGGCCTTCCCCTGGCAAGCCAGGTCATGGCACTAACAGCGGCTGCAGCAACAACATCGGCACTCTCTCCCCGTACAGACGGGAACAGACGGCGATTAGTCAGCACTTTGCCGCGCGGCCTTCTCCTGTCCAGCAGGTGGCACGGCACCTCCTCGACACCCCCACGGGAGGCGAGGGAGTTTCGCAACATCTCTCTGTGCGTGCTCCATCAACCCTCGCTGCTGCCTACACAGTGCAGGGGTTACGGACAGCTACGTGCAGCAGCAGCAGCAGCAGCGTGGACACCGCCAGCGAACGTCTTAAGCCTGTACCGTGTACTGTCCAGTAAGTAACACAATCCACTGTCAGGTGCAGGTCATAGATACACGGCCAGATGTATCTATCAACAGTTGTCCCATGTGGGCGAGACTCGCCCCGCCCCCGCCATAGGAATGTGGAATTTCCACCGCTCGCTCGGGATGGCAGACAGGCGATGAGCACCGCATTATTTGTCATTTGAGCCGGAAACCACTTTAATGACTTCGGACTTCCATCACCGTCAGTATCGTAATCACCATAATCATCATCAGCATTACTATCGTTATAACCTTCATTGACATCATCATGGCTATCATCATTTCCATCATCATCATCATCGCCATCGCTACCACCATTTATCATCAGCCACATTTTTTTACTTTACAAGAATTTCAAGAACGGTGCCGGAACATTCAGCCCCGGGGGGTAGGGGGGGTGGGCTCACACCCCCCCCCCCACTTCCCACCCCCCGCCCCCTACCAACTCTTCGGGGGCTGCCTGCACATTATCCCACGCATGGCTGATGCAGTGTTAAGCAGAGAAATAAAAAAAAACCCGCCACCACTCTAAAATCCATAGCACTTCTTCTACCTTTGAAACCACGGAGCAGCTGCGGGTTCTTTCTCTTGGTCTCCTTCCCCTCCCCACTCTCTCTCTCTCCTCCCTCTCCTCTCCCCCGATGATGCGAACGGAGATTTGCCTTGCTGCTTGCTTCTTCCATCACCGCGGTGGGGGGGTTGGGGTGGTGGAATTCTGGTTTTCTAGGCTGAGTGCTCCATCGATTTGCGTGCAAATGTCAAGGGGGTGGTGGTGGTGGTGGTGGGGTGCAAGCCGAGTGGTGTGACTCTGACGCGAGCGCATCATCACCATCGGCATCGAGGGCCGGCAGGACATTGCGAAGGGGGGGGGGGGGGGTGGCGTGCAAGAGGCGGGCGGACCAATCTGCGTGCTCCGCGAACGTGCGGAGACCCGCGCCGTTCGGCCGTTCCGTCGTGCGGTGCTGAGGACGTCGCTTCAACGCGCGCGGTCGAAGCCAGGGAGACGTGGCCACCGGATTGTACATTCAGAAGCCGCCGGCCTGTTGGTGGTTGTGGTTGTTGTGGGGGTGGTGGTGGTGGTGCTGGTGGTGGTGGTAGTGGTGATGATGGTGGTAGTGGTGGTGGTAGTTGTGGTGGTAGTGGTGGTGGTGTTGATGGTAGTGGTGACGGTGGTAGTGGTGGTGATGGTAGTGGTGGTGATGGTAGTGGTGTTGATGTCGGTGGTAGCGGTGGTGGTGGTAATGCTGGTGAGCGGTAGCGTAGCGGTTAACGCGCTGCGCTACGAACTTCGCCGTTCGAGTTCGACTCCTGTGGTTGTTGTGGTGGTGGTGGTGGTAGTGGTGGTGGTGCTTGGTGGTGGTGCTGGTGGCTGTTGGTGCGGTGGTGGTAGCGGTTGAGCGCGCTGTTGCGACGAACCCGGCCGCCCGAGTTCGACTCCCGCTTACGGTCAACGCCAATGACGATTTTCTGAATCGGGCCTGGGCCTCAAATGAGTACCTGGTGCGGCGTGTAAAAAATCTCCACTCGGGAGACAAAGGCGGCCGGGCGTGGTGATGGCCACCTTACCCCCTCGTGTGCCCTTCGGGCCTTAATAGGTGCTCGCTAACAGCACTCGCCCCAACAGGCTGCTCAGGCTACACGGGGTGGGATCTTTGTTTTGCCTTTGGTGGTTGCTACCCAGTAAACATGGAACGTTTGGCCAATGTTGGAACAGCGGTCGGTCCAACGAGGATTCCAACCACACGCCGAGCTCGTCAAGGAGTCATAAACCATCATCATGCCAACTCCGGTGATCATCATCCTCGCCGCAGCAGCAGCAGCAGCTTTTTTTTTAATTCTCGCAATTTAACAAAAACGGTGGTCAGCGCATCGCGCGGCGCTTTCAGATGCGCTTCTGCGGCCTTCCGATATAGACTGAAAACCTCGCTCCTTTAGCACTGCTTTTTGTGCTTAGCGCCATGTTGTCCTTCCCACAACCCACCTCCGATTAGCACGGTTGGGCTGCGTACGGTGCAAAGGAAGTTCAGCATACACACATTGACACCACCAGGGTCGCATCCTCTCCTGCACTCTAGATCCACCTGCTCTTCCGCCCTCCACCCCTGCTCCTGTCTTCTTCGACTTTTGTGATCATCGGCGAGTAAGGGGCTCGTATCCGCCGCAACCCCCTGTCTCAAAAGGGCGCCACGCGGGATTTTTTGTATTCGCGTCGTAAATTGAAACCCCGCAGGGCGCTGGCATTTAGACGATGTGCCCCCTAGAGGAGATGGAACGACACACGCACACCAATAAAAGTGAGATATCTACATTCATAACATTTAAAGATTGGGGGGGTGGGGGGGCAGCGAGGGGGTGGGAGGAGTGGGTAGCTATAATCCCATCCCATTTCATTCCAACATGCCAAAAAAAAAGATGAGCGAATGAATTTGAATTATTATCATCTCACCATTGGATGGAGACTTCGCCTTACCACGACGTTGACGGAGTCAACAAAGCACCCGATAAACAATATCAACAAGACAACAACAACGACCGCCGTTCGCCAGCAAGTGACGGCGACGTCACCACGGCGTCTGTGCCAGGTCAGCTGAAGTGTCGAAGGCCTCGCTGACAGGGAGGTCACGGGACAGACCCAGCAGGTGCCATGGGTTGACTGAGATGACTGGCAGATGCACCACCACCACCCCCTATTGTGCCAACTTGCTGCGTTTTATCGGCCCGGACCTCCGCTCGTTGTTGTGAGCGTCGCCCGTCGGCCCTCCGCTGTTGTAGGAACGCGAATGCCTTCTACTGTATACAAAGGCCGATCTTGACACGGATAACTGGTCCTTGAAATACAAAATAAATAAACAACGTCCCCATCACATGTTCGACTCAACGCATAAAACAACCATTCTTAGACAATAGTTTATTATATGACGGAAATAGCCACACAGAATGAAGACAATCGGTCGCATCGTTGTATATATAATGCATCTAATAAAACAATGCAATCTTACGAATCTGTATCCATCCACTGCTGGACGAAGGCCTCCCCCATGCTGTGCCGTTGGTCACGTGCCGGTCAGCGAGGATTGGTGGCGATTCTTTCAGATGTCACTCGCCACCGATGTTAGCCGTGCTCGAGAACTAAACCCTCACGCCGCCCGGGTTCATAGCACGCGGCGCGCTAACCACTGCGCCACCGCTCCATCCCGACGAAACTAATCATTTAAACTATAGAACATTTCTAAAAAATATATTTTTTTGATATGTAGCCAGGGAAACCACACTGACTCTTAGTTAGGAGGGTCCACAGTAGCGTAACGAGCGTGGGGGCAGGGGGTGCCTTGCCCCTCCCCCCTCCCCGCCGTCCCCACCCTGGTGACGAGCTGTGGGAACCCCTTGACCACCGCCATGAGAGACGGGAGCGTCCCTACAGCGTTAAATGTTCGAGACCGTGAGTGTAACGACGAGATTCGGCAAGGGGAGCCGCGATATACAGGGTCCTTCAAAATTGTTTGAACACTTATATGGGAATAAAATGAAAATCAAAAATAAATTAAAATTCACCATTGGAACCTCCTTTGCCAGTAACAAAATATGATAATTGGTTGTTTACCCTTTTATCTGGCAACAAAACTGACACCTTTTTTTACAAAGAGTCATGTTTGCATTGACCACAATACCTGTGGTCGGAATGCAAACGAAAAAAAACATAACTCTAATAATGTATTGGCACTGTCCATGAAATTGATTGGTCCACACCCGAGACAGCTTTCCTTAGAGCCCTAGTCTCACATGGTGTTGGACCAGATGACGCCAAAAGGCGCACCTTTTGGTGTCAGGTATTGTGGTCAATGCAAACATGACTCCTTGTAAAAAAAGGTGTCAGTTTTGTTGCCAGATAAAAGGGTAAACAAACAATTATCAAATAAAAATTCATCAGGCAGATGAAGACCGCTCGTGTTGCGATAGAAACGTCGTGGTTTTTTTGCTTTTATTTTTAATGTTTATTTATTTTTCATTTTTATTTTATTTTCTATCTACGTGACTTTACCGAAAGAACTAAGAATATTAAATCCTGCAGTCACGAAAGTTTTAAGTCAAAACTTATACGGGACTATCGTTTTTAACGGAAAAAGAACGTACAATGCACTTTCGATTTAAAGCTTTCGTGACTGCAATGATTCATCTTCTTTGGTTATTTCGGTAAAGTCACGTAGAATGAGAATAAAATAATAAATTGATAAAATAAAATAACACAATAATATTCTCACGACGTTTCGGCCACAACACAAGCGGCCTTCATCAGGTGAAGGGGGCGAGACTGTCTGGTAGGACAGCGCTGGAGTGAGAGAGCCACGTTCAGATCACGGCTTTTAAGCTGTGTGAGAGGAACAAAGAGCCTTAGAGTCGCGGCATCTCTTCAGAAAGGTGAGAGACTCGATTAGTTGAGCCTTCTTATCCCGAAGTCTGTTGAATGATCTTAAGGATGTGTGGAATCCCTCCCCGTAGAGGCAGTTAAATTTCGATTTAAAGCTTTCGTGACTGCAATGATTCATCTTCTTTGGTTCTTTCGGTAAAGTCACGTAGAATGAGAATAAAATAATAAATTGATAAAATAAAATAACACAATAATATTCTCACGACGTTTCGGCCACAACACAAGCGGCCTTCATCAGGTGAAGGGGGCGAGACTGTCTGGTAGGACAGCACTGGAGTGAGAGAGCCACGTTCAGATCACGGCTTTTAAGCTGTGTGAGAGGAACAAAGAGCCTTAGAGTCGCGGCATCTCTTCAGAAAGGTGAGAGACTCGATTAGTTGAGCCTTCTTATCCCGAAGTCTGTTGAATGATCTTAAGGATGTGTGGAATCCCTCCCCGTAGAGGCAGTTAAATTTCGATTTAAAGCTTTCGTGACTGCAATGATTCATCTTCTTTGGTTCTTTCGGTAAAGTCACGTAGAATGAGAATAAAATAATAAATTGATAAAATAAAATAACACAATAATATTCTCATGCCGCGACTCTAAGGCTCTTTGTTCCTCTCACACAGCTTAAAAGCCGTGATCTGAACGTGGCTCTCTCACTCCAGCGCTGTCCTACCAGACAGTCTCGCCCCCTTCACCTGATGAAGGCCGCTTGTGTTGTGGCCGAAACGTCGTGAGAATATTATTGTGTTATTTTATTTTATCAATTTATTATTTTATTCTCATTCTACGTGACTTTACCGAAAGAACCAAAGAAGATACAATGCACTGTCACGTTTGTATGTTGATTGCTTCAAAAATTCAAAGAGTCTCCCACGTGTTCGCCATCGTTGTCAACGCGTGGCCTGGAATCTTCTCCAGCTGATCTCCAGAGTCCGGAGGCGGCAGCACATTTCCTATGGCGTCGTTGCAAATTCTCTGAAGTGTTAACATTCTTTTTTGAAGCACCCGAGGTGCGACCATACGATACAAATCAAACATTGGGGCCCCACCTGACCCGATTGCATGCGCCCCCTGAGCTGATAATGTCGTCACTACGCCACTGAGAGTCCTCCTACAGTAGGTGTTCATTTGAAGATGACGAGTTCATAATAAAGGTTTTTTGGGTTAGATCGCGTTATTTATAAATGTGTCGTAACCCTCCACCACCCGACATGGCCAAACAGTAAAAAATGTGTCACGTTTACAAAGGACAAATAGTTCACTACTTTAGCCCACCGGTGTGTTGACGAGTGAATCAACATCATTTAAAATTTGAGTACGACGTTTCGCTGGTAATTACATCCAGCATCATCGGGCAATTCGCCTACGTGTTAAACAAATTGCGAGTTGTGTTCATTACGCTAGCGGGAGGAGGAAACCGGAGCGCCCGGAGTAAAACCCACGCCCTGCGCGAGGGGGAAACACTCTATCCCCCGTACAGACGGAAACAGATGGCGATCAGTCTGAACTCTGCTGTGCCGCCTTCTCTGGACAGAGCCAGGGGTTGCACGGCTCCTCCTCGACGCACACCAATGGGGTGTGAGAGAGATTCACGCAACCGTCAGTGCGGTGAATCGCCGTCCCTAGCCGCTGCCTTGACTGTGCAGAGCCTCGGTCAACATGTGCGGTCAGAAGCAGCGCTCGGCAAGTTCACTGCATCAACCATCGATGTAATGTGCAGCGGCATCCTCGTCAAACGTAACCTAGATCGGAAGATGAATTGAGAAATAATCAGAACGCGCTTCCGCAAGACGTGTACATATGTCGCGTTTACAATCTATTTACACATTTATCACGGCACCACGTGGATATTTGATTAGGTGTGTGTTTGGCGCTCCGTTAACGGGTGTAGGCATGATTTGAGGAGTTCGAATGGCACAGGACGCGGTGCTGGTGGGGCGATGTCGCTCAGCTGGTCTGGGAACGCCTGGGAATCCCCCAGAAACAGCGAGAGTCTTGTATAGTAGTGTAGTGTATAGTAGTATACAGTAGTGTATAGTGTATAGTAGTGTATGGTAGTGTAGTGTATAGTCGTGTACAGTGTAGTGTATAGTGCAGTGTATAGTAGTGTATAGTGTAGTGTATAGTAGTGTATAGTGTAGTGTATAATAGTGTATAGTGTAGTATATAGTAGTGTATAGTGTAGTGTATAGTAGTATACAGTAGTGTATAGTGTATAGTAGTGTATGGTAGTGTAGTGTATAGTCGTGTACAGTGTAGTGTATAGTGCAGTGTATAGTGTAGTGTATAGTAGTGTATAGTGTAGTGTATAGTCGTGTATAGTGTAGTGTATAGCGTAGTGTATGTTCGTCTATAGTGTAGTGTATAGTAGTGTATAGTGTAGTTTACAAGTAGTGCATAGTAGTGTAGTGTATAGCAGTGAAAAAGCCGTGGATAGTGGCGTGTATAGTAGTGTATAGTGTAGTGTACAGTCGTGTATAGTAGTGTCGAGCTAGGGAAAGTGAGGTGTTGCCCGCCACGACTCAACACGCCGCTGCCCGCCGCGACCCTCGCCCGGACAAGCGGACTGAGAAACGAACGGACGGACGTTGCAATCGGGGAGCGTTCGCGAGCGTTGTTGCGACCCCTACCAAGCGAACCCTTCACCGCGCAGTGTGGCCTGGCTGGCCTGGTTTACCAGTGGGCCGTCACGTGGCCCCAGCCACCCACCAGCCAGTGGGCGGCACGCGAGGCTGTCGTGTCAATCCCTAGAGCCGCACAAAACGATGGGTGGATTATAGAACACACGGCAGCAAACAAGCAAGTTACACACTCACACACTCACATACACTCACACACAAAACCCCGAACAAGCATTGGCATATGCCGCAATAAACACAATTTTAGCTCTGGCTTAAAAGGTGAAATCCAGAAATCTGTGGGATTAGACACTTTCTGAGCTGTAGCCTGTCGTCTTCTCAGGGCTGATTGCATTGAGATAGCTGAGCCCTCCTCGCTCTCGCTCTCTCTCTCTCTCTAAGCATGTTGATTCCGCTATGGTATCGTTAACAGTGGCAGCAGCGTTTAACATCGCACAACAACAACATCATCATCAAACGCAAGCTACACCAATGGATCAACGCCTCCCACTAAAACTCCATTGCAGTGGCACGGCGGGTGGGACGACGTGGATTACAACGACAAACAAAGAAGACGCGACAGCCTCACGGGAAGAGGGTGAACACGAGGCTGCACCAGGTGGGGCGGAGAGCCCGAGAGAATGAGCCGAGGAGGTTTGGTTGTTCCACGTGGTGAGTTAAACACCGGGTGATGGAGAACGGTGGAGTTGGACGTGGAGACGGTGGAAACCCACGCAGGACAGAGAGAGAGAGAGAGAAGGGAAGGCAGAGCTCCACACGAGGGGGCGAAAGACGCCAGGGTGGAAGAAAATGTAAGATGCATTGAGAATCAACTGATGACCAGGTGATGTGCTGCTGCGTTGCCAGTGGTGCACAAACAACTCGACACATTAGTCAACGGCTGTTCTCCATCATCATCATGATGATAACACACCTGGTGACAGGTACTCGTCTTGGGGATGCCCAGAAAGGGTTCAGATGCCCATCACTGATTTTGTCCGTGAGCGAGAATTGAACTCGGTTCTCCGGGCTTCGGAGCGCAGCGCTCACAAATTACCCAACAAAGCTCCCACCCCAATCAAAAGCAACCCAGATATGTAATGACGAAATGTCACGTTCATTTAAAACCGAGGTAATTGGATGTTCCATTTCTGTCACAATTCAAACTGAAGAAGAACAAAAAAAAAAACCCACCCCCACTGCTCAGCGAGAAAGATATTTTTAAAAAATACACGGTTCGGTTTTAATCAAACTTAACTATCAATACGGACACGCAGTTTCATGTCTTTTTTTTCATGATCTGCTATTACACATCAATGGGCTACGCGTGATTATTAAAGCCGCACACGCAACAATATAAATAATAATAATGAAATAACGCCGTAAACTTTGATAGGAACCTCAAAGGTTGTGGCCATCTGAGCACCTGAAACGCTTCGCCACGGGCGTCCTGTTCTTGTGCACAAGCGGCCTTCGTTCACGAGACGCGACATCGGAATCGGGATCTGTATCTACACTGGAGGAATCCGACGAGCTACAAAGCTCTTGTTCACAGATGTCCAGTAGGGTGCGGGTCACGGAACACTACTGCGAACAAATATTTAAAAAAAAACATGGTAGGAGTGCAAAGTATAGAAAAAAGTAAATAAATCACTTGAATGTATACAAATAAAACTAAGCTCCTTTGTTTTTATCTTACCAGGTAAAGCCCACTTAGCTTATTAGCTTATTTTTCAGAAACGACCTCATCACAAATGGCAGCTCAAGAGAGTGGCCCATCATGTGGAAATTTATAGGAGCCAAATCATATAAATCAGTGATTCTAAACTTGGGGTGCACGCACCCCCTGGAGGTGCGAGATGCTCTTTCTGGGGCTGCGAGACATGGACACATTTTTTAAAGAAGGTAAATCATCGAAACGCAAATTAAGCTCGGCCACGAAAGCACAACTGCTTTCGTCATCATTAGACCTCCTTTGCCAGTACCAAAATATAATAACAGGGTTTTTCCCCGTTTTTCTGGCAACAAAACTGAAACCTTTTTACAAGGATTCATGTCTGCATTAACCACAATACCTGCAGTCAACATAAAAAAATATATAATAATATATGCATTGTCCTTGAAACTGATTGGTCCACACCAAGCCGTCCCTATCACTACCCCTATCACTACCCAAACCCCTATCACTACCCCTACCCCTATCACTACCCCTATCACTACCCAAACCCCTATCACTACCCCTACCCCTATCACTACCCCTATCACTACCCAAACCCCTATCACTACCCCAACCCCTATCACTACCCAAATCCCTATCACTACCCCAACCCCTATCACTACCCAAACCCCTATCACTACCCAAACCCCTATCACTACCCCTACCCCTATCACTACCCAAACCCCTATCAATACCCCAACCCCTATCACTACCCAAACCCCTATCACTACCCCAACCCCTATCACTACCCCTACGCCTATCACTACCCAAACCCCTATCACTACCCCTACCCCTATCACTACCCAAACCCCTATCACTACCCCAACCCCTATCACTAGCCAAACCCCTATCACTACCCCTACCCCTATCACTACCCAAACCCCTATCAATACCCCAACCCCTATCACTATCCAAACCCCTATCACTACCCCAACCCCTATCACTACCCCTACGCCTATCACTACCCAAACCCCTATCACTACCCCAACCCCTATCACTACCCAAACGCCTATCACTACCCCTATCAATATCCAAACCCCTATCACTACCCCTATCACTACCCCTATCACTACTCCTACCCCTATCACTACCCCTACACCCCTATCACTACCCAAACCCCTATCACTACCCCTACCCCTATCACTACCCCTATCACTATCACTACCCAACCCCTATCACTACCCCTATCACTACCCAAACGCCTATCACTACCCCTATCAATACCCAAACCCCTATCACTACCCCTATCACTACTCCTACCCCTATCACTACCCCTATCACTACCCCTACACCCCTATCACTACCCAAACCCCTATCACTACCCCTATCACTACCCCGATCACTATCACTACCCCGATCACTATCACTACCCCTATCACTACCCAAACCCCTATCACTACCCCTTTCACTACCCCAACCCCTATCACTACCCCTACCGCAACCACTCCTCCCAGCTTCACCATTCTGCACCGCCCAGTGCGTTGAAGGTGTATCACCAAACTATTAAACCACAAACGTTTTTTTTAACGTTGCTAGGTAAGGCCCTCTGAGCTCTATTACTTCTTTTAGAAGCGATCTGGCCACAAATGATAGCTCAACGAACTGTCTTATCGTGTGGAAATGTTATCCGTAGCAGCCAAATACTCTTAATGTGGAGGGGAAATAACCGAAGGACCTGGAGAAACATCCACGAGACAACAGCGAGGGAGACACGCAAACTCCAATTATATAGGCGTCAGTGTCGGGATCGATCTCACGACCTCCTGTATAGCAGGCGAGGCTGTTATCACCACGGGTATCGTGTAATACGAGAGGCGGACGAACGAGAGACAGTGATGTTGGTGAGACGAGCAAACAAGAGGCGTGGGAAGGTGTTCTATCAGCCATTGGATTGATCAAGGGCTGCAGAAGATTTTATTATTGTATTTGACTGTTTAGTAGCTGTGGTTCTACATTCAGTACACATGAAACGATGCACGCTTCCCACCGCTCAAAGCCAATTCGGGGTGGCTATAAAAAAACAACATGCTTTATTTTTGCTATTAGAAAATATTTTTACCCGTGGCACCGTCACCGCCACGCCAAGGGCGGTAGGAGTCAAGGCTGTGATGCGTCCCACAGAGAGCACGGAACGGGAGATGGAAGAGATTCAGAGAGAGTTTGGGAGACCGCAAGAACAGCATGGAGAGGGAGTGGAGAAACGGGAACGAATGGGTCAGGGAGAAATGAGGAGAGAGAGGAGGAGGAGAAGGAGGAGGGAGGAGGAGGAGAAGGCTGCATCAGGGCCTCGACGCTGCTGCTTTTGCATTTCGAGGCGTCTGTTTTTATAGTGGGTGGGGTAGAGGGGTGGGTCTCCGTGCTCAACGTTCATCTAGGCAGGAAATTAGCTCGACTCTGCCACAGCATTGTGGGTGAGCTCACGGTCTACAAATGTGGTTTGCAGTCGTGCATTCTTTCCGCCTGTGCTAAAGGAACTTTGTGAGTAACTTAGCGTTGGCTTCCCGACCACCGTCAAAATCGAGCACGCGAAATGAGTAGGCACATAGATCAACATTGAGAAAAAAATATAAAAAAAACTCAACTCGTGCTATTTCGTTTCGCAAAGTCATCATCACGATCCATGGGCAGATAGCCCCGGAAGTGTCCATAGCACATTTTGCCATTTGTTTCCACTTTCTTCCGTTTCGTGCCAATGTGCTCAAACAGTCATAATAATAATACTATTATGAATAATATTGGTCGCGAAAGCCTACGCGTTAAACTGCTTAAATAGTGCCACGTCTTTCTGGCACGAATCTCTTATGGTGCCGTCAAGCCATTGTTAGATCTTACCTCTATGACCTTCCATTTCTCCGAACAACTCACTTGCGAGCGACTCACTTTCGCAAAGTAGGGAACTTTAAATAACATATCGATTAGTGGGGAGAGTTTGCTCACTCTTCAGCCCACATTGATCGCTCCTAATCCCGGCGCTTTGAGGGTTAATTATCCCCGGGTCACGTGCATCACACGCAACGTGAATGGAACGTTCGTGCCGCGCAAGAGCAACACCGTTAGTCCGTGTTGCCGCGTGTGGGCCCTGGGACTCGCGACTTTCCGCACACATCAATCACAATGGACGCCACAGTGGCCGCGAGATGTTAACTCCCTCGCCTGGTATACAGGAGGTCTTGGGCTCGATCCCGACCCTGACGCCTATTGCATATTTGAAGTTTGCGTGTCTCTCTCTCTCTCTTCTCGTGGTCGTGTGGATTTTTCTCCGGGTCCTCTGGTTTTTCCCTCCACAATTCGAATCAACATCACGCGTTTAGAGTGTTTGGTTGCTATACATTTCCACGTGATAAGCCACTTCGTTGGGCTATCATTTGTGGCCAGGTCGCTTCTGAAAGAGAACTGTATAGCTCAGTGGGCGCTTAACTTGTAAAACACAAAACTAGTTTAGTTGAAATTTTGATTTAAAACTTTCGTGACTGCAGGGATTCATATTCTTGGTTCTTTCGGAAAAGTCACGTAGAAGGGAAACAATAAAATAATAATAATAAAAAATATATAAAACAATCAAATTCTTACGACGTTTCGACTGCAACACAAGCAATCATCATCAGGTGTTTATTTTTTTCCCTTCTACGTGAATTTACCGAAAGAACCAAGAATATAGTTTAGTTTAATTTGTTATTCTTTCTGTTTCGAGTTATAATTCCAAGCGTGCTGCTCAACCTCACTCGCCATTACACCGGCGGGGCAGCTTCCCTTACACATCGATGCGGAAAACTCCAATAAAATATGGTGAAAATAAACGACTGTTTCCCTCCTGTTACGCTCAAGGAAACCTGGGCAAAATGCAGCAGCAATGCAGCACATGCCAGCCGCATGTCGACTCAAATCACTTCCCTGCTGGAAGTACACTCAAATCATACGTATGCTGCCCGTAGGCTCATATCACATTCCTGCAGCCAGTAGACTCGAGGCTGCTGGCAACAGAGTCCACGTATAAAGTATCATTCTCATTATCCAAGTGGGCCCTGGGTGGTGGGGGGGGGGGGCATTAGTCTGCCCAATGTTCCGTTTGGAATTGATAAAAGCTACCATACTGCCTCTACTTGACTACTGTGAGATCATGTATAAATCAGCCCCAAGTACTGTACTGAAGAAGCTTAATTCCATCTATCACTCGGCCTTAAGATTTACATTGAACTGCCCATATAGGACTCACCACTGTGATCTCTACATTTGGTCAAACTTAACATCTGTTAATGTTCGACGGCTTGTGCTCCAGATCTTATTTATTCACGATGTACTTACAAAAAAATCCGCAGACTACCTGCTGGATCTCCTCTTTGTTTCAAAGAACAAATTTGACCTCAGATCTTCGCTCATTTACCAGCTTCACATTCCCTATTGTTGTACAAAAACTGGAGGAATGTCCTTTGCTATTGATGTCCCCATGGTCTGGAATGCTATTGCCAATAAACTGCAACTTGAATCGCTACCAATGAGATATTCTCTCAAAAAAGCTCTAGAGGAGTTGTACACCCCTAGCTGCCACTGCTATTCATTGGCGTAAAATAAAATGTTTCGCTCCGGATGACGCTGCAAAGTATTATCTGTATTTTGATTTAGCGTGCTGATCTTAAAGGTGCATTGAAAAATTTGATACTCCGACTGATGCTTGTTGTTGTGGAGTAACTCATGCAGCCAGCTATGGATCTAGGATTTGGTGTTACATGTTATTTATGTAGTTTATTGTAAAAATTCGGTCAGAGTCCCTATGATCACTGCTACATTGCAATTATGACTTTATTTTTTGGTGATTTCGAAAACGTTTTTTGGTTTGGACATGTTTGTTTTGTTGTAGTACGGAGTTAGACTGATGGCCTTAATCTAAGTTTTCTTGTGGTTATTGTTGTTTGACTTGCATCCCACTGGGATGGTGTACGGTGCTTTTTCAGGAATATTTTGCTGTTATTTTTTCATGGATTTTCTGTTTGCACAGTCACAAGATGTTTTCTTGTTCTTGTTCGTGTTTTTGTTTTTGTTTTGTTTGTTGTGGTTGCCCTCGATTCAAGAGCCGAATGGCTCACTGGACTATAAAAAAAACTAAAACTAAAAAACTAAACTGTGGGGGTGGGGGGTACATTTGATACTGCGGAGGGGTGCGCGTGTTGGTTGTGCAAATATCAGTTTGGGGTAAATAGTAAGGCACTCTGACACGAGGGCAACTTTGTAACTTGCATCATTAACCCCCTCCCCCACAGCCCCTCCCCCATCGCGCAGGGATTAGATCAATTTGAATGTGCAATTTAATCGAGAGACCGTGTGTTTTTTTGTCTTGGTGTGGTCTGGGACTATTGTTGTTGTTGTTGTTATGCTGCCTTTCCCAAGCATGCATTTGGTGTTGACAAATCGTCAAGGAAATAATGCGCTTATGAAATTCGTATGATTTTTTGTGACGCCGTCAGATGTCTCCCTCTATTTAAGGAACGAAACGGGAGGATTTCTCCACAAATCGGCCTGTCGCCTGATGAAGCTGGTTGTAATTACTGCCGAAACGTCGTACGCAGATTGTAAATGTTGTGGCTTGGCTCTCAAACACACCGGTTAGTGCTGTACTAGTAACGAATTGGCCACGTTCTGTTTACGTGACAACCCTTACTAGTTGGCTGTGTCGGGTGGTGACGGGTATTAACGACACATTTATATATTTACGCGATTTAACAAAACATAAACCTGTACAGTGGATAATGTATTTATGTTCACTCATCTCAAAATGTTTGCACTACCCGTTGTTTGTGTATCGTTTCTTGTCGCCGTAACTTGCTGAACCCTGCTCCAATAAAGAAAAAGAGCTTCATAGCTCCTCGGATTCCTCCTCCAGTGCTAAGTAAAGATTCTCACTCCGAGGACCCTGGCGGTCCGTGTCCTCAAACCCACAGCGATCCGCGCTGCCGTGCCAACGTCGCAGCCCTGATGGAGAAAAAAATAATAACGTCGAGTGAGAAGACTCCACCGTCCGGTGGTTGATAAGAATTCAAAGCGGACACACACAAAGACGTGGTGGTGGTGGTGTGGCTGAAGCACCACGCCCACCATGCCCACCACGACCAGGGCCGCCTCTGTGTTTTCCTTTGTGTTTTCCTTTGTGTTTCCATCTCCCCGCATTGCTGATTGTGTACAAACGCCGCACGCACGCCCGCCCGCCCGCGCGCGCAGATACTCATCTGTTGTTGTTGTAGTTGTTGTTGTTGTTGTTTACGGTTGAGTCGACTTAGGAGAGGGTCCAGGACGGGTTGAGGTATTCGAGTGAGAAATTTAGCCGTGGGTAAGTAGATTGCGGGGGTGGAGGGGGGGGAGGCAAGGAGGGTAGGCAGTGTGCACTTGACCATGCGATTTACCCAGAGAATTCTATTTGGCAGTCGGGGTAAGATGGCTAAGAGGGTTTGCGTGGGGGGGAGGAGGAGGGGCAGGGGGTGAGGAAGGAGCAGATGGGGGCCTCAGCTAAAGAGGGGCTGGAAGAGAACGCGAGGAGCGGGGGGTGGTGGGGGGGGGGGATGGTGATCGCTCATCGCAGTGGTAAACGCTGCACTTACATTCTCGTGGGGAGCCAGCTGCCAGGGTTAGGATCTTTCCAGGGGGTGCAGATGCCACCCCCCCCCCCCTCTCACCACCCCCCCCCCTCTCAAACCCCCCCTCCCCCCGCCTCCAATTAACTCCGCTCCACTACCCCGCACGCACATTGTGCCCTGGAATTCTCAGCTGGTCGCTGGTGGTGGTGCTGCTGCTGCTGATGATGATGCTGATGATGATGCACGTGGCTTAGCTGTAACAACTGCGCCGTGGAGGCAACAGCGAGGTGGATCACCGCAGAAATGTTGTCGAGGAGGAGCCATAACCTGGCTCGCCAGGAGAAAGCGATAGAGCAAAGATGTGGTTTCCAGCCGTTCCGTCTATACGGGATAGAGTTTAACACGCGGTAGGCTTTCGCGACCAATATCTTCCATGATACCGGTTGTTTGGGTTAGATCAGCGTCAATATCTAAATGTGTCGTTAAACCCGCCCCCACCCGACACAGCTAATTAGTAAGGTGTGTCACGTAAACAGATACACGAGGACTTCTCCACAAATCTGGCTGTCCCCTGATGGAGCTAGTTGTAATTACTGGCGAAACGTCGTACTCAGATTGTAAATGGTGTGGCTTGGCTCTCCAACACACCGGTGTGCTGTACTCGTGACGAATCGGCCACGTTCTGTTTACGTGACAACCCTTACTAGTTGGCTGTGTCGGGTGGTGGTGGGTTTAACAACACATTTATATATATATTTGCGCGATCTAACCCAAAAAAAAAACATTATTATGAAATAGGAGTGTATCCCACTCTCACGCATGGGTTTGCTCCGGGTGCTCCCACATGTAAACGCTGATCAATTGGCCGAAAACGCCTGAATATATATAGGACCGCAGAGCTTGGGAAAACGTTTGGTAGCATCGGCTCATAGCGTGGCTGCTGCTGCTGCCGCCTTCCCCGCTCGTCTGTGGTTCCTCCGCTTGGCGCCTCTGCGTCGTCCTCTCTCTCGGCGAGGACACACCGTGGGGCGGCGCTGCAGTGTGACGAGTTGAAATGATTCTCATTATGAACCAAAATCTCATGGTCCAATCCACCACCACCTTGCCACCGTAAGGAGCCGTAGCCAAAGGGGGATGGCGGATTTGGTGGCTTAATGCAGCCTCGAAGCCTTGTCCCCAGATCACACGGCACTGCGTGATCCGAGGGCAAGGCTCGACCACCTCGCAAAGTTGAGCCCAGATTGCCCTACCGTGGGTGGCCACGCGCGGACATTAATGTTGTGATAATGGGGGACGAGGGCCCGTTGTTTGCCCCTGAACAGTCTTGCCAAGTGGATGTAGGGTAACAGGAGGTAATAGCCCACCACTACCACTAACCCCCCCCCCCCCCCCCACATACGAACACTGAGCAGCAGTGCAGGCATGTCTAGGCAGGAGTCCAATGACCGTGGGACGCATACAAAATTAAAAATATAAATTCCACTGCACAGCGCTGCCGGTCTCAACTGTGGCGCTGGACGACCAGGGTTGGTTTTTCGGGGGCTGGGGAATGCCCCCCCCCCCCCAACTCCCGCCGCCGCCACCCCCTGATGCAGTGGCTGACCCAACCCCGCGCAAGTTGGCACCACGGGCACCCTCTGCCCAGCTGTCAAATCGGTAATTATCGGCCGACTGGAGCTTAGCACGCAGTTTTACGCGTCGAGGCACGCGTGCTTATGGCCCTCGAGTTCAGCGACGGGCGAGCGGGCCGCGTGTCCCAGGCTGCCCCAAACGGCACGCGAGTCGCATCCGTGCGGGTCGCCCAGCCCGGTCTCCCGGCACACCGCATCGAGTATACCTCTCGATTACGTCCGTGGTGGCTGCTGCTGCTGCTGCTGCCGCTGCTCACGCGCCACAAACTCGATTGTTTGCAGGCGAACCGCACGTACTTTGTGTGTGTGTGTATGTAGTGTGTGTACGTAGTGTGTGTATGTAGTGTATGTACGTAGTGTGTGTACGTAGTGTGTGTATGTATGTAGTGTGTGTATGTAGTGTGAGTACGTAGTGTGTGTATGTATGTAGTGTGTGTATGTAGTGTATGTACGTAGTGTATGTACGTAGCGTGTGTACGCAGTGTGTATGTAGTATATGTATGTAGTGTGTGTATGTAGTGTATGCATGTAGTGTGTATGCAGTGTGTGTATGTAGTGTATGCATGTAGTGTGTGTATGTAGTGTATGTATGTAGTGTATGTATGTAGTGTATGTATGTAGTGTATGTACGTAGTGTGTGTATGCAGTGTGTGTCTGTAGTGTATGCATGTAGTGTGTGTATGTAGTGTATGTATGTAGTGTATGTATGTAGTGTGTGTATGTAGTGTGTATGTAGTGTGTGTATGTAGTGTATGTACGTAGTGTGTGTACGCAGTGTGTGTATGTAGTGTATGTATGTAGTGTATGTACGTAGTGTATGTATGTAGTGTGTGTATGTAGTGTGTGTACGTAGTGTGTGTATGTAGTGTGTGTATGTAGTGTATGTATGTAGTGTATGTACGTAGTGTGTGTACGTAGTGTGTGTATGTATGTAGTGTGTGTATGTAGTGTGAGTACGTAGTGTGTGTATGTATGTAGTGTGTGTATGTAGTGTATGTACGTAGTGTATGTACGTAGCGTGTGTACGCAGTGTGTATGTAGTATATGTATGTAGTGTGTGTATGTAGTGTATGCATGTAGTGTGTATGCAGTGTGTGTATGTAGTGTATGCATGTAGTGTGTGTATGTAGTGTATGTATGTAGTGTATGTACGTAGTGTGTGTATGCAGTGTGTGTCTGTAGTGTATGCATGTAGTGTGTGTATGTAGTGTATGTATGTAGTGTATGTATGTAGTGTGTGTATGTAGTGTGTATGTAGTGTGTGTATGTAGTGTATGTACGTAGTGTGTGTACGCAGTGTGTGTATGTAGTGTATGTATGTAGTGTATGTACGTAGTGTATGTATGTAGTGTATGTATGTAGTGTATGTACGTAGTGTATGTATGTAGTGTGTGTATGTAGTGTGTGTACGTAGTGTGTGTATGTAGTGTGTGTATGTAGTGTATGTATGTAGTGTATGTACGTAGTGTGTGTATGCAGTGTGTGTATGTAGTGTATGCATGTAGTGTGTGTATGTAGTGTATGTATGTGTGTGTATGTAGTGTATGTACGTAGTGTATGTACGTAGTGTGTGTACGCAGTGTGTGTATGTAGTGTGTGTATGTAGTGTGTGTATGTAGTGTATGCATGTAGTGTGTATGTAGTGTATGTATGTAGTGTATGTACGTAGTGTGTGTATGCAGTGTGTGTATGTAGTGTGTGTATGTAGTGTATGTATGTAGTGTGTGTATGTAGTGTGTGTACGTAGTGTGTGTACGCAGTGTGTGTATGTAGTGTATGTATGTAGTGTATGTACGTAGTGTGTGTATGCAGTGTGTGTATGTAGTGTATGTATGCAGTGTGTGTATGTAGTGTATGTATGTAGTGTGTGTATGTAGTGTATGTATGTAGTGTGTGTATGTAGTGTATGTATGCAGTGTGTGTATGTAGTGTATGTATGTAGTGTGAGTATGTAGTGTATGTATGTAGTGTGTGTATGTAGTGTATGTATGTAGTGTGTGTATGTAGTGTGTGTATGTAGTGTATGTATGTAGTGTGTGTATGTAGTGTGTGTATGTAGTGTATGTACGTAGTGTGTGTATGTAGTGTGTGTATGTAGTGTGTGTATGTAGTGTGTGTATGTAGTGTGTGTATGTAGTGTGTGTACGTAGTGTATGCACGTAGTGTGTGTACGTAGTGTGTGTACGTAGTGTGTGTACGTAGTGTATGTACGTAGTGTCTGTACGTAGTGTGTGTACGTAGTGTGTGTATGTAGTGTGTGTATGTAGTGTATGTATGTAGTGTATGTACGTAGTGTGTGTACGTAGTGTGTGTACGTAGTGTGTGTATGTAGTGTGTGTATGTAGTGTATGTACGTAGTGTATGTATGTAGTGTGTGTATGTAGTGTGTGTATGTAGTGTATTTATGCAGTGTGTGTATGTAGTGTATGTAGTGTGTGTATGTAGTGTATGTATGTAGTGTGTGTATGTAGTGTATGTATGCAGTGTGTGTATGTAGTCTATGTATGTAGTGTGTGTATGTTGTGTATGTATGTAGTGTGTATGTAGTGTATGTTGAACTTCTTTCGCGTCGTACGTAGCCAACCGTGCTAGCTCTGAGAAGAACGTTGTTAATGTTGCATGTGGAGAGACGGATATACTGTATATGGAGACATTTTCTGTCTGTCTGTGTTGTTCCAGTCGGTAGTATGTTCACAGCAGGGAGGCGAAATTGCCGCGTGGGTTATATACAATTAAGGAATTTGCGGGCATTTTTTTTTTTACAATGTGTCAAATTTAGAGCGCGAAGCTGGTCACACAATGGCTTAGCATCTTCTTGAATAACATCACCGGATGTTTAACGTGCAATGTGAAGCGGACGTCTCGCAGCATGTCACTGTCGATGCACGCGCAGTATTAACCAGGTCGGCCTGCGGCGGTGTCGAACCGCGGGGTCATTATGCGACGACAAAAACGCCCGCTGCATGCGGCCGACGGAGCAGCACGCGGTTGCACACGGGCAAGACTCAAACATTGTTTTTTCAAACTGTGATAGCCACGTGCGATTTGAACAATTGATCTTCAAGCTATCGACAACGTTGTGTGGGGAGGGGGGGGGGTCATGTAAACTGGCCCCGAAGACGATTGAAGGACGAGAGAGAGAGACACGGCGACCGGGGGAGAATATACAACGCGTGGCATTGGAAACACTCACACGCGTGCACACAAAGAGGACCCCCGAGTAAACACGCAGAATTAATTGCCGCGTTGACACAAGTCTGCCTTTGTGTGTGTGTGTGTCTTCATCAGGCATCGCATGGCACACGCACCTGGTTACCTTCACTGCCAGTGTTGTGTCCATCAAGAATGGCGATGTCATCAGCGTTGCCAAAGCCGTTGTTGATGACACCACCGCCACCACCACCACCACCACCGCCACCACCACCACCGCCACCACCACCACCACGCGTTCTCCACTACGCCAGATTCAGCAGCTGCTGCACAGGAGACGCGCAGGGACCTCCCAAGATTCTGTCCTGACAGCCTCCACCACCAACTGCTTGGCCTTAGACTCACTCAGAGGCCCAGAGACTCACACAGAGGCCCAAATTTTCACTCACAGGCCCAGAGACTCACACAGAGGCCCAAATTATCACTCAGAGACCCAGAGGTGCACACGGATACCCACAAGCTCACTCAGAGACCCAGAGACTCACTCAGAGACCCAGAGGCTCACTTAGAGACCCAGAAGTCCACACGGACACCCACAAACTCACTCAGAGACCCAGAGGCTCACTTAGAGACCCAGAGATCTACACGGACACCCACAAACTCACTCAGAGACCCAGAGACTCACTCAGAGACCCAGAGACTCACTCAGAGGCCCAGAGACTCACTCAGAGACCCAGAGGTCCACACGGACACCCACAAACTCACTCAGAGACCCAGAGGCTCACTCAGAGGCCCAGCGACTCACTCAGAGATCCAGAGGTCCACACGGACACCTACAAACTCACTCAGAGACCCAGAGGCTCACTTAGAGACACATAGGTCTACACAGACACCCACAAACTCACTCAGAGGCCCAAAAAATCACTCGGAGACCCAGAGGCTCACTTAGAGACCCAGGGGCTCACATGGAAACTCACAGACTCACTCAGAGACCCAGAGACTCACTCAGAGACCCAGAGGCTCATTAAAAACTCAGGGGCTCACACGGAGACTCACAGACTCACGCAGAGACCCAGAGGCTCACTTAGAGACCCAGGGGATCACACGGAGACTCTCATAACCACCCTCTCGTCATCATCACACTCTCATCCTCACCCACTCATGATCATCACACTCTCATAATCACTCTCTCATTATCACCCTCTCGTCATCACCATCTCGTGATCATCATCCCATCATCATCATCACCACCACCCTCTCATCATCCCCGACATCTTGGCCCGGTCATTCCATTTTCAGCTTCTCCCATTCCTGCACGGGCGCTCCTCATTCGCCCTACTGCTCTTATTTCCCCGATATTTATTTCCCTTCTCTCTTCCCTTCTCTCTCCCGCTCCTTTCTCTTTTTCCCCACGCGTCACCTCCTCGACCCGAGCACCATTCACGCGGCGCTGCGCTGGCGGCGGGCAGAACAAAACGGAACGAAAAACTTCGCTCGTCAGAGAGATTCACGAAACCCACCAGGCGAACGCCTGCACCCAGCGCGCGTCTCTACGCCTCCCGGCGTTAGCAGTCGAAGTAACAGACTCGACGTTCCACCTCATCCTTAGCGCCGTTCGGTACAAATCAAATGTGGGGTTGTTTTGTTGTTGCTGTTGTTGTTGTCGCGCGAACAAATGTGAATTCAATTGGAGGGGAGCCGCCGCAAAGCACGTGCGTTCCCTGACAGCTATGCGAGGAGCGTCTACGAACACGGGGACGACAGCTGTTTGCTGATGATGCTGCTGCTGCTGATGCTGCTGATGATGATGATGCTGCTGCTGATGATGATGATGCCGTTGCTGAGTGCTCCACTCCAGAGTTCTTCACTAATTTTTAGAGGTGGTGGGGGGGGGGGGGGGGTCAGGAGTAAGGGGGGGGGGGGCACCTTCGCCGAGAAGACATCGTCAGTGTGAGGGCCGCCACGCGTTTGAAACCATTGCTGGGTTTGACAGCAGCACGACGACTACGGCGATGCTGGTGGTGATGGTGGGGCGGTGTTTTCACCATGCGTGGCCCGCGGGCCTTTGCGCCGAACAGACACTTCTCTACCCACACCCACGCGTGCGCACAGGTGTGCACGAGTTCTCTTGCCCAGGTGCGGCGGGCGTAAGGGCTCCGCTGGATGTGCGTGCCACGTGCTGCCGCTATGCTCCGTGCCAGCGGAACGTTGAAACAAAACACAAAAAATAAAGAAACAGCCAATTTCTGATTGCTCACGAACCGAATGACTGCCCGAGTTTGAATACCCAGGCGCGGCTTATTGGGCAGTAGTGAGTGATATCCGAGCCAGTCCTCTATCACACCACCTTCACGAACCTGCAATGACCCGCGTGGGGAGGTATGGCCACACAACCCACCACATTTAACACATTCCTGCGGAGGGAGCTGGTAGGAACGTTGGGTTGCTCGGTCAATGGCCAGGGTCAACAAGGGCGGCACCACGTGGTGTATTCCGCAAATATGCCCGACTGTGAGGGCGGGCACAAGCCGGCGTGAGTAGGTTAAACGTTGAGTTTTATGAGGGCACCACGGGGTGACCAGGCCCTCCCCACCCAGCCCCACCCCTCCCACCCCCCACCCAGCCCCACCCTCCCCACCCCCCACCCAGCCCCACCCTCCCCACCCAGCCCCACCCTCCCCACACAGCCCCACCCTCCCCTCCCCACCCTCCCCAGCCCCTCCCCACCCTCCCCTCTCCACCCAGCCCCACCCCTCCCATTTTATCCGGGTGTCCGGATACACGTGGGCAGACATCCACAGACATCCACAATTAATCCCCTGCCTCCTGTGAATTAATCCCGGTTGGGCTTCCAATCCACTACGTGTTCTACCAGTAATGCCCACTAGGAGCTTATTTGTTATATATCCGGGTGTCCGGATACACGTGGACAGACATCCACAGACATACACAATTAATCCCCTGCCTCCTGTGAATTAATCCCGGTCGGGCTTCCAGTCCACTACGTTTCCTACCAGTAAAATTACGCTTGAAGGAGGTGTGTGGGAATGGGGGGGGGTACAGGGGAGCGGTAGCGCAGTGATTAATGCACTGTACTACGCACCAAGTCGCACCTGTGACATCTCCACTTGGAGAGGCACCTAACGATACGGCTACGGGTATCTAATGCTTGAATGCAATCGGCACAAACTTTCAAAGAGTCCACGTTAGCGACGTACCCAGAGTGTAAATCGTCGCTCTTTCTGTGTGTGTGTCTGTGTGTGTCTGTGAGATTCTGTGTGTCTGTCTGTGTGCGTGCGGTCACTTGCGACTGGGCTACCAGCCGTCGATTCGCACTAGGTCCGTCTGTGAAACGTTCAAGATTGCGACACTCGCCTACATCGGCGACTCTACACTTGTGACACCGCGGCGGGTGTTGGCAGTGTTTGTCTGTTGCAGGTAATTGCTCATCGCTGGATTTAATGCAGTGCAACCCTTCATGCAATGCAACCCTTCATGCAGTGTAAACCTTCATGCAATGTAACCCTTCATGTAGTGTAACCCTTCATGCAATGCAACCCTTCATGTAGTGTAACCCTTCATGCAATGCAACCCTTCATGCAGTGTAACCCTTCATGCAGTGCAACCCTTCATGCAGTGCAACCCTTCATGCAGTGCAACCCTTCATGCAGTGTAACCCTTCATGCAGTGCAACCCTTCATGCAGTGTAACCCTTCATGCAGTGCAACCCTTCATGCAGTGCAACCCTTCATGCAGTGCAACCCTTCATGCAGTGCAACCCTTCATGCAGTGTAACCCTTCATGCAGTGCAACCCTTCATGCAGTGCAACCCTTCATGCAGTGTAACCCTTCATGCAGTGCAACCCTTCATGCAATGCAACCCTTCATGCAGTGCAACCCTTCATGCAGTGTAAACCTTCATGCAATGTAACCCTTCATGCAGTGTAACCCTTCATGCAGTGCAACCCTTCATGCAGTGTAACCCTTCATGCAGTGCAACCCTTCATGCAGTGCAACCCTTCATGCAATGCAACCCTTCATGCAGTGCAACCCTTCTGCAGTGCAACCCTTCATGCAGTGTAAACCTTCATGCAATGTAACCCTTCATGCAGTGCAACCCTTCATGCAGTGCAACCCTTCATGCAGTGCAACCCTTCATGCAATGTAACCCTTCATGCAGTGCAACCCTTCATGCAATGTAACCCTTCATGCAGTGTAACCCTTCATGCAGTGTAACCCTTCATGCAGTGCAACCCTTCATGCAATGTAACCCTTCATGCAGTGTAACCCTTCATGCAGTGCAACCCTTCATGCAGTGTAACCCTTCATGCAGTGTAACCCTTCATGCAATGCAACCCTTCATGTAGTGTAACCCTTCATGCAATGCAACCCTTCATGTAGTGTAACCCTTCATGCAATGCAACCCTTCATGCAGTGTAACCCTTCATGCAATGCAACCCTTCATGTAGTGCAACCCTTCATGCAATGCAACCGATCATGCAGTGCAACCCTTCATGCAGTGCAAACTTCAATTCCATGCAAACCCCACCCCGTGCATAGTCGCCGTTGTGCATACGCCTGGCGCCGACACCGCCTCCTTCTCCTCCTTGTGGCGCTCACCACCTCCTCCTCCTTCTCCTCCTCCTCCTCCTTCTCCTCCACCTCCTCCTTCTCCTCCACCTCCTCCTCCTCTTGTGCCTCCTGCCAGAGGTGCAAATGGAGTGAGTTCCAGCAAGACGGAGGCGGCTGTGTGTGTGAGTGCGGTCACCGCCAGGCGCTACAAGCACCCCCGGGGGCAACCCGAGTTCGGTTCCCGCTCACGGCTTAACACAACCGGTGACGATTATCCGAACTGATCCTGGACCGCCTCCCCTAGGTCGACTCAGCCTCAAATGAGTACCCGCGGTGCGGTGGGTAAAGATCGCCACTGGGGAGACAAAGGCGGCCGGGCGTGGTGCCAACCACCCACCCCCTCGTGTGCCGTGCCGGCCTTCAAAGGTTCTCGCGATCGGCACTTGCCCCAACAGTCTGTTACTGGCTATACGGGGGATCTTTGTCTTTGTGTGCTCGCGAGCAGCACTTGCCTCAAAAGTATGTTAAGGCTACAGAGGGGATCTTTGTCTTTGGCTTTGTGTTCATCTCAACGCGGGAGATGGCGGTGAAGCACGCTGGCCCAACTGCACAACGATCGGCGACGATGCAATTAACACAACAACAACAACAACAACACGAGACACAACAACACGGGACACACCAACAACACGGGACACAAAAACATGAGACACAAGAACAACAACACGGGACACAACAATAACAACAACAACACGATACACAACAACAACAACACGAGACACAACAACAACAACAACAACAACAACACGGAACACAACAACAACAACACGGGACACAACAACAACAACAACAACAACACGGGACACAACAACAACACGGGACACAACAACAACAACACGGGACACAACAACAACACGGGACACAACAACAACACGGGACACAAGAACAACAACAACAACAACAACACGAGACACAAGAACAACAACACGGGACACAACAATAACAATAACACGAGACACAAGAACAACAACACGGGACACAACAACAACAACACGGGACACAACAACAACAACAACAACACGGGACACACCAACAACAACAACAACAACAACAACAACACGAGACACAACAACAACAACAACACGGGACACAACAACAACAACAACACGGGACACAACAACAACAACAACACGGGACACAACAACAACAACAACAACAACAAGGGACACAACAACAACAACACGGGACACAACAACAACAACAACACTGGACACAACAACAACACGGGACACAACAACAACAACACGGGACACAACAACAACACGGGACACAACAACAACAACAACAACACGAGACACAACAACAACAACAATAACACGGGACACAACAACAACACGGGACACAACAACAACACGGGACACAACAACAACACGGGACACAACAACAACACGGGACACAACAACAACACGGGACACAACAACAACAACAACACGGGACACAACAACAACAACAACAACAACACGGGACACAACAACAACAACAACAACAACAACAACACGGGACACAACAACAACAACAACAACAACAACTCGAGACACAACAACAACAACAACAACACGGGACACAGCAACAACAACAACACGGGACACAACAACAACAACACGGGACACAACAACAACAACAAGGGACACAACAACAACAACACGGGACACAACAACAACAACACTGGACACAACAACAACACGGGACACAACAACAACACGGGACACAACAACAACACGGGACACAACAACAACAACAACACGCAACACAACAACAACACGGGACACAACAACAACACGGGACACAACAACAACAACAACAACAACACGAGACACAACAACAACAACAACAACAACAACACGGGACACAACAACAACAACAACACGGGACACAACAACAACAACAACAACAACAACAACAACAACAACAACAACACGGGACACAACAACAACACGGGACACAACAACAACAACAACACGGGACACAACAACAACACGGGACACAACAACAACAACAACACGGGACACAACAACAACAACACGGGACACAAAAACACGAGACACAAGAACAACAACACGGGAAAAAAAATAACAACACGGGACACAACAACACGGAACACAACAACAACACGGGACACAACAACAACAACAACACGGGACACAACAACAATAACAACACGGGACACAACAACAACAACAACACGGGACACAACAACAACAACACGGGACACAACAACAACACGGGACACAGCGCACAATCCCCGCGTCGGCAGTGGAACCCAACTTCGTCCCCGCCGCGTCGACCGTGGCGGGTGTTGCGTGTCGACTTGTGAACCCCGATCTTCTCGGATCAAGCCACAAAGACCGCCCCAGTTCGAGGGACTTACCGACACGGACACAAGGGGCGAGGATCACACAGAGAGGAGGGTCCGATCCCTTCGACCCTCCACTCCACTCCCCTCCCCTCCCTAACCGGATTCTCATCCCAATGGATGACGCAGCGGAACAGGTGGTATGCGGAGGATTAAAGGAGACTGACCCCCACCCCCTGCACCCCCACCCCCTGCACCCCCCCCCCCCTTGCACCCCCACCCCGGAGACCCCCCCCCACACCTCCCCAATCCCAGCCCCCCCCCCTCGCGACCGCACGTCATCTGGGCCATAATGGCGTCGGTGACCCCAATACTTCACAAAGTGGATTATGTAAAAAAAAAATGTGCAAATCAGGGCAAACAAAATGACGATTTGAGCACCCGCCACCACGGTTTAAATAGCAAGTGTTGTCTTAAACTCTTATCAGCTCAAATATTCTCGGGTCTCTCTGCGTGCTGCGAAGGGGTCCATTGCCCGAAACGTCGCCTATTCTTTATCAGGCCTCCCATGGTCTCACTCTGCTCGTGGACGGTGCGCTGTCTCGAACTCGCATCCACTCGTGCCATCTCTGGGCGCACTACGTGGTACTATTGAAGAGGGACCATTGCCCGAAACGTCGCCTTTCTTTTCTTCTCAAGGTCACACACAGCGTTGTTATTGACGATTTCTATTGGGCTGTTTGTGACCTCCCCCCCGCCCGCCCGCCCGCCGCCCCCCCCCCCAACCTCCGGGTCTCGCGCGGCGCGCGACCGAGAAGATCTCTCGCCCACGTGACTTTTCGCCGGGCGGGGTCGAGTTACGGGCACCGGACATTTGGCCCTAGGGGGCGGGGGAGGGGGGGTAGTTTGTTGTTGTTGTTTAGCGTGGCGATCGTAATAGCGTCAAGTAGTAAAACTCGCACGCCGCCGCCGTATAGAGCTCGCTCGCTCGCTCTCGTAGAGATTTCAGGAGGAGGAATCACAGACGAGGGGCGAGAGAGGCAGCAGCAGCAGCAGCCACGCGCTTCCAACAAGTGCCCGAGCTCTGCCGTCCTCTACATATGCTAAGGCGCTCTCGGCTAATTCGTGAAGTGTTTACACGTGTCGGAGGAAACCGGAGCGCCAGGAGAAACCCCACGCGCGCGCGAGGGGGAAGCGCTCTATCCCATATAGATGGAGTCCGCGTGATTTGCTGCACTGCGTTCTCCTGGCGAGCCAGGGAAGGGCTCCTTTTCGACGCCCACCCGCGAGACGGGAGTTTCACTGCCCATCTGTGTGGTGATTCACCAACCCTCGCTGCGGTCCTCCACAATGCTTGATTACAGCCCACGCTCATAGCCGCCACCGCCACCATCAACATTGTCTTCATCGACCGCGATCATTCCGCTGCTGGAGGAAGACCTCCCCAAGTCCCTTCTCACCTCTCGAGGTGCTGCGATGCACTCAGCAGCAGCAGCACCTGGACGCGAGCTGATTTGGAAGCGGCTGGGTTCAATTAAAACTCCCACCCAATCGTCTTTGACGCCCCACGTGTTATGCACGTGCTCGGATGGAGCGGTGGCGGAGTGGTTAGCGCGCCGCGCTGCAAAGAACCCGGCAGCAGAAAACAAAAAACTAATTCAATTTTCGACCACGGCAAACGAACATCAGTGGCGAACGATGTATCAGAACCGGTCCTGTGCCTCCCCCCCCCCCCCCATAATTCGACTTGGCCTAAAGTAGATAAGGGGCCGTCCATAAATGACGTCACGCGATTTTGGATGAATTTTCACCCCCCCCCCCTCGTCACACGGCGTCACAAAAAGTCAGACCCCCCCTCAAATATGACGTCACAAAGCTCTGCCCCCCCCCAAAAAAATATATAAAACAAGCTTCAAATCGCTTTAAACTATTGTCATTGTAGTTGCGTACTTAATGTGGCGCTGCACTCTGATGCAGTAAGAGAAAACATTTATTAAAAAGTCTATTTGATTAAGTAGAACGTGTTGTCTATATTTATTTAAAGTTGCGCATTTTGATGTGACGTCACATTTCTCAACCCCCTCCACCTCGTCACACATCATCACAAATGTCTGACCCCCAAACCCCCCCCCCTAGGTGCGTGACGTAATTTATGGCCGGTCCCTTAGTGCACAGTCATGTACCTGGTGTGGAGTGTTGACATTGCCGCTTGCGAGACGCACGGTGGCGGACGGACGCGCCGTACAGAGCCGTGCCGCTCGCACTAACAGCGCTTGCCGCAAGCAATGTGAAGAGTCTACACGGGGGTGAGAGGGGAGGCATATTTGGTCTTTGGCTTGAGCTCCTGCTGTGGGGTAACGGGGAGTGTTGGGTTGGTGGGGGGGGAGGGAGGGCGATGGCAGCCCCCATGGAAATCTACTCTGTCCCCCCCCCCCACAGACCCGAGTCCGCCCCCCCCCCCTTCACCACAAACAAATTCCTCGTTCCAGCATTTACACGCCAACTCCAGCAGCTACTGTTCGTCGTAACCGTCCGGGGAAATCTCTCCCCCCACCCCCCCGCCGCCCTGGCACGCACGCGAACGGCTCCGTGGTTCCGCGAGCTTCTTCCTGCGGAACAGATGAGATGCACCGGTAGCATCCCACCGCTGCGGCGGAGCGAAATAAAGGCATACATTGCAATTAATCCGCAATGTGTAGGCGTATTCGGGTTAGATCGCGTTAATGTGAATGCGTCGTTAAAAAAACACCCCGCCAACGACCGACGCAGCCAATTGCCAAGGGTTTGTCACGTAAGCAGAACGTGCCGATTCGTTACCAGTACAGCACACCGGTGTGTTGGTGAGCGAAAGCCGACGTGTTAAATTGTAATTCATCATTCGTCCTCTTTCTGATGCTGCTACTGCTGCTGCTGCAACCACAGCAACAGCAGCAGCAGTAGTGGCATCAGCAGCAGCGTTAACAGCGACTGCGTTAACGCCAATAGTAGCAGCAACAGCAGCTGTAGCAGCAGCAGCAGCGTTAACAGCGGCTTCGTTAACGCCAGTAGTAGCAGCAACAGCAGCTGTAGCAGCAGCAGCAGCGAGCAGAAGCGGCCAAATGAATTGATTTACTTCTCAAATGAGCGTTGATGCGTCGCTCATGTCCTGTTCACAACCCCGAGCCAGTAGCGGACATTCCACGTTCCTATGATACGGGTGCGTCTCTCCATAGCACAACCACTGTTGATTTATATGCATAATAAAGGTGTTATGGGCTAGATCGTGTAAATATAAATGTGTCGTTAAGCTGCCACTACCCGACACAGCCAATTAGTAAGGGTTGTCACGTAAACAAAAAAAAACGTGTCCAATAGTTACTACTTCAGCACAGCGGTGTGTTGGAAAGTAAACTCACAACATTTACAATTTGAGTACGACATTTCGCCGGTGATTACAATCAGCTTCACTGTTTATTTCCTCGCAAAGTGGTACCTATTTTAGCGGCCTCGGGAGGTAAGACAGGCTGAGTCAACCTGCACCCCCCCCCCCCCCACCCTCTTTCAACAACCAAGATTCGAACTCGCAACTTTCCATTTTGCGAACGGCTCACTCGACTGATAAAGCAGCAACAGCTATAGCAGCAGCAGCAGCAACAGCAGTAATATGAACAGCGCATTGTGGTTTTAAAGGAACGTTGCAGAAGCGTATGCCGTTTTACACGTCCCATATAACTTAACAAATTCTCAATCATCGGGGTTCATAAATTTGCTGGGGCGTCTTTGCCCACTGACTTGTTTACTGCGCCCGTCTGCTGCCATTTCAGCCGGCTGATAAATTATGAATGAGTGGATTCCACTGATGGAACGTGAGGGCAAGGGAGGGGGGGGGGCGAGGGAGGGGGGGCTAAGGGGGGTGAGGGAAGGGGGGAATCTCCCCACGGAGCCACAACTCGATGCGGCCCGAGGGCCAAAGATAATCAAACTTATATTTTTTTACATTTGTTACCCCTCCTCCCACCTCCACTACCCCCTTAGCCCCCCCCACCTTGGGTAAAGTGCACTTAACAATGCCGACCCGCCCTCCTTTCACCCCTTAATGCACGATCTGAGCTTGCGAGGTGCAAAGGCTGATGATGTGACAGATTCAAAGAGGATATTCATCACAGTGATTCACATCCGACGGGATTGGTATTGCTACTTCCGAACGCCTTTACCGCGAGCAGTGGTTTGGTTGTTGTTGTTGCTGCTGCTTCGTTCTGGGAACACTCTCACGTTGAGTGACGCGGGCCCCGGTGCCGTTTGGTTGCTCGAGAGGTTCGCGGTTCGAACTCGGCACGCCGACCTGGTTATAATTATGAAAAAACATACTAAACAAATTCGCCAATAACGCAGTAATCTGTAAGAAAAATATATACATGAACGATGACGCTTCTGGCAAAGACCATTCTACAAATCTACGGCTCTTTGTGAGTGTATGGGTCTCTCTCTCTCTGCGTCTATGGTTCTGTCTGTGAGTCTGTGGGACTCTCTATGAGTCTTTGGATCTATCTGTATGTTGGTCTCCGAGTGAGTCTCTGGGTCTCCGAGTGAGACTATGGGTCTATGAGTGCGTCTATGGGACTCTGAGTGACAATCTGGATCTCTGAGTGAGTATTTGGGTCTTTGAGTCTCTGGGTTTCTGAGTGAGTCTCTGGGTCTCTGAGTCTTTGGGTTTCTGACTCTCTGGGTCTCTGAGTGAGTATTTGGATCTGTGAGTGAGTCTCCGGGCCTCTGAGTGAGTATCTGATTCTCTGCATGAGTCTCTGGATCTGAGTCTCTGGATCTCTGAGTGTGTCTCCGGGTCTCTGAGTGAGTTGTTGGGACTATGAGTGAGTCTCTGGATCTCTGAGTGAGTCTTTGGGTCTCTGAGTGAGTCTCCGGGTCTTTGAGTAAATATTTGGATCTCTGATTGAGTATTTGGGTCTCTGAGTCTCTAGGTTTTTGAATGAGTCTCTGGCGTCTCTGAGTGAGTCTTTCGGTCTCTGAGTGAGTCTCCGGGTCTCTGCGTGAGTCTTTGGATCTCTGAGACTCTGGATCTCTGATTGAGTCTCTGGATCTCTGATTGAGTCTATGGGTCTCTGAGTGCGTCTTTGGGTCTCTGAGTGAGTCCCTGGGTATCCAAGTGAATCTAAGGCGAGCTGGTGGTGGAGACTGTCAGATCGCCACTTGCCTCCCGTGCAGCACTGCTTTCGTTGGCCCGATTTTCGGAATTTTCATTGAGATTTTCCAATATCGGGAACATCTATAATATGCATGTGCTTTTATAGATGTTGCATCGCGAGATTGTGGGATATGGAGACAGCTCTGGGAGGCCTCCATTATCCCACAGCGGATTGATCGTGGCTGTTGATGATGACAACACAGATTGTAGACACAATGTAAAATTGGCAATTATCATGAAACAAATTATGGACCAAAAAAAAATGCCTCACTGAGTCTCGGGAGGATGCTGCTACTTTGGGATGTTAGGCCAATTACCTTAACGAGAGTTTGGCTTGCGTGTGGGTGGAAACGGGAAAACCCCGGAGAAAACCGGTGTGCTGTGTACGAGGGGAGGCGACACCCACCACCACTGGCAAACACTCCCCGGGGCCACCACAACCTACAACATCTGGCAGTGCCCCGGTGGCGACGATGCTCTTCCTACTATCCAAGCGCTTACCAGGCTCACACCCGATTAGCTGCTGATTGGCTAGTCCCCCGTCATCCAGCAGTGGATTGACAGAGAGGGCCGCCAGTAGTAGCAGCAACAGCAGCTGTAGCAGAAGCAGCAGCAGCTGCTAACCCATCACTAATGTTGGTTACAAGTCGAACATGAAACCGCGATCGCAAAATTTCGCAGCGTTATATTATCCATAAGAGGGGTCTTTGGTTGTT
Source organism: Petromyzon marinus (assembly GCF_048934315.1). Classification (NCBI taxonomy): domain Eukaryota; kingdom Metazoa; phylum Chordata; class Hyperoartia; order Petromyzontiformes; family Petromyzontidae; genus Petromyzon; species Petromyzon marinus. The sequence continues at coordinate 5,720,733 of NC_133704.1, read as the reverse complement.
GATGTTTCGGGTTAGATCACTTAAATATAAATGTGTTGTCGTTAAACCCGCCACCACTCGACCCAGACAATTGGTAAGGTTTGTCACGTTCACAAAACATGCCAATTAGTTAACTATTTTAGCACACCGGCGTGTTGGAGAGTAAACCCACAACATTTACAATTCGAGTACGACGTTTCTCCGGTAATTACTCCAGCCTCATGAGGCACGTTTTGTTTGCGTGTCGAGCCTTTCTAATAGGCTGTGTCGGGTGGTGGCGGGTTTAACGACATATTTATATTGACGCGATCTAACTCCCAAATAAACCGCTCTATTATGGATGATATTGGTCGCGAAAGCCCACGTGTTAAACAGCATTATAATAACAATAATCATCGTTATCATCACGCGAACTGGTAACGCGTCGCCACCGCACTCGATCCGCTCACTCTTAAAAAGAAACAAGCGAGAGAAAGGGGGGGAGATGAAGACTCAGCAGCAGCCACGCATTGAGCCAGCGGACAAATCCAGCCCCCTCCCGCAAGCTCTGCGGTCCTCTACATATCAAGGGTGTTATCGGCCGATGAATGAGTGTCAACGTGTGGTTGGAAACCGGAGCATCACTCGGTGAACCCACGCGTGCGAAGGGGCAACGGGTCTGTCCCGTACACACGGAACACGTTGAGTCCACATGTTCTTGTTGTTGCTGTACCGCATTCTGGCGAGCAGGGGGGTTACGGTTCCTCCTCGACACCCACGGGAAGGAAAGGGAGTTTCACAAGAGTAGTGCGCCGTGATCCACCAACCCTCTCTATTGCGTTGCGCAGTGCTGGCTTACGGGCAGCCACGTGCATGCACCACCGCACGGCGTCAGCGTGACCGTGACATGCGCTTGCGACGATCATGATGATGATGTCGTATATATATCCCAAGTTAACACACGAATGCTATATATTAAAAACAATTTAAGTGACGAACCCCCCCCCCCCTCCCCATCAAAGCAGCACGTTCACACTCCACCTACAAGCCGCGTTATTTCATTCACTTCGCACGCACGCACGCACGCACGTGGTGGTGGTGGTGGTTGTACAACGCAGCCTCGGCAGCTAGCGAGGTGCTAATTGCCAGCGCATCCTCGCGCTGACAGTCCGCGAGACCTCTCGGTGCGCGAAGAGGGGGTTGGGTGGGAGGGGGGGGGACGATGGGACCGAGTAGGGGGGGGGGTCAGCTCTGGCAGATGGGGCAATACCTCCCCCTCTCTCACCCCCCCCCCCTACTATACGTTCCTCCATGCCTTGGGCAGCGCGTTAATTGGACGCAGCTCCTGCAGAGGCAGACGTCCCTGTAGGGACCGAGGTCCTGCACCAGCTGGGGCTGCGTTCCGTGGAGCTTTACGCACACGGGCCTTGGCATTGTACCGCCACCACGAGTGGTTGGAGCTGGGATAAGGGCCCGTGAGCTGGGCTCTCAGCTGGGATACGACCCGCGACTTCATTTCACATCGCCCGTGACTTAAATCTCACGCACGCGCTCAAACTTTGCATTTCTCTTACGCCAGGATGGCACAGACGTAATGCGCCTTCTTGCTTGTCACTTCGGTTCGATTCCAGACTCCCCCCCCCCCCCCCCTGTTCTCCACGTGTTCTCTGTGGGCTCTTTGGTGTTTCCCTTCCACGGATAAAACACAAACCAAATTACGTAGAGGGAAATGTTTTTTTTTGCCCAAAACATCCAAATTGCAGGACCCTTGTGAAAATGAGTCGGACTCGTTGTGGCTTTCATTTCTCGCGGCCCACGACTTCGTTCCACACGAAACGCGGTCGCACGAGGCTCTAACCGCTTCAAAACGGCGCGCAGTACGATACGCTATCCGCCGCTGCCAGCATCTTAGCCGCACTAATCGGGCCCTAGATGGGGGGGGGGGGGGGGGAGAAGGATATTTCATGACCCCGACTAAGCACCGATGCGTTCGCCCGCTGCCTTCGGCATGCACCTATGCCGAACTTCTTTCGCACCGTACGTAGCTCACCGTGGTTGGCGACCTGCGCGGCGTGGAGAGGGCCTCGTCCAGCAGTGGATGAAACGCACGGGTTGTATGCTTGTCATATTTTGAATGAACACAACAGCAATAACAAAAATCAGTGCATTTTAAGTAGGGCTATTTAGTCCCGGTGGGGATTGGGGGAGGGGGCGGAGATTAGTGGGGGTAGGGGGGTGGGGCTAGAGGTACAAAGGTTCAAAAGAGGGTCCCACAACGCAACTGTTGATGTTTGTCTCTAATTAATGAGGTGATGATACAAATAATAACGATGATTTCAAGGCGGTACACGTAAACATTCGCCGGAAAAGGAGCGAGAGTGTCCTGCAACATCTCACACCTGGAGGCAGCAAGGGTGGCTTCTCTCTAGGGGAGCGAGTGAGACGGGGGTGGAGGGATAACATCTCTCCATGGTGGTGAGATGTTAACTACCTCGCCTGGCATGCAGGAGGTCGCTGATTCGATCCCGACCCTGACGCCTGCTGTATATTTGGAGGTTGCATGTCTCACTCTCTCACCCCATGGTGGTGTGGATTTTTTTCTGGGTCCTCTGGATTTCCCCTCCACATTTAGAAACGTATGCTTAGAGTATTTGACTAGCGATTCATTTACACGTGATAAGCCACTTCGCTGAGCTATGATTTGTGGCCAGGTCGCCTCTGAAAAGGCGTTATACTGAATAGCTCAGTGGGCCTTACCTGCCAAAATAAAAAATAGTTTAGTTATAGTTTAGTAAGAAAGTAGCATAATCCACACGGCAGTAATTCCCACCACTACCACCATCGCTTCCCACGTCTCCCTCGAGAGGATCCCATTCTTCCGTGGCATTTAACCGACGACAGCTCAGTCGCACCAATACCAACTTTGACGTTTTTTTTTTAAACAGTGATCGGTAACCAGGCTGGGACCATCAGCTCATTACTGCACTTGAGAACCCTGTTTTAACTACTGTGGCTGAGCGGCTGATAACACTCGGATTCGAACCCAGGATTTCGGTGGCCGCTGGCTCAGGCGCTGTGACCTCTGAGCCACCCTGCCACGTAGATCTAAATTTCAGACCATTTCTCTAATCCCATCAGTTGTGAGAAACTCATTCGGCGAACAAATCAACTTAAGCTCGGTTTATATTTTTAGAGAATTCGAGGCGTGCTTGGTACATCTGCCCTCGGACATCGACAGCACGGATCAGCTGACTGCACAATGAACCCGGCGACCCGAGTTTGATTATCGGCCACAGCTGCCGTCAGTGGACGAGCGATATTTGAACCGCGGTGGCGAAGATGTAAACTGCCTCGCCTGGTATGTAGGAGGTCGTGGGTCCGATTACGACACTGACGCCTGTATATTTGAAGCATGCGTGTTCTCCCCGTGGTCGCGTGGATTTTTCTCTGGGTCCTCCGGTTTGTTCTCCTACACAGTTAGAATCAACATCGCGCGTTTAGAGCATTTGGCTGCTATACATTTCCACGTGATACGCCGCTTCGTTGAGCTATCATTTGTGGCCAGGTCGCTTCTGAAACAAAGCTATATAGATTTTGATTTAAAGCTGTCGTGACTGCAGGGATTCATATTCTTGGTTCTTTCGGTAAAGTCACGTTGAAGGGAAACAATAAAATAATAACAATAACAATAAAATAATAAAATATATATATATTTATATATATTATTATTTTATTGTTTCCCTTCAGCGTGACTTTACCGAAAGAACCAAGAATATAAAGCTATATAGCTCAGTGGGCCTTATCTGGTAAATTAAAAAAATATATAGTTTTTGAACCCGTCCTGGGCCCATTTCTTTCACCATTCCGCACTGACCAGAGTGGTCAAGTGCAGTCAAACAAACCGGCAGGAAGGCCTACATCCAGCAGTGGTAAAGGGGGCACATGACTGGTTCAAATCTCACTCGCCACTGATGTTAACAGTGGCGAGGAATCGAACCCGAAATTTGCCGGGTTCATCGTGCAGTGCGTTGACCTCTGTCCCACGGCTCCAACCCCACAGTCACAGAACATACGTTATACACTACATGGTTAGTCGGGTGTAGGGTGGGGTAAAGTGTGGGTGCTCAAACCTTTTTCAAGACGTGCGACGCGCGTGGAAGAGTAGGCCAACAACATCCTCTAGAGCTCCCTCCTATCGTGTTGGCCCTTCTGCCAGCAGTGGTCTGAGTAGGCAATTGCAGGGCTGCGCTTTGTGAAATTCCGGGGACGAAGACCGGGCTGGATGTCCCGGACGGTTTCTTGGATTCAGAGCGGAAAAATATCCAGATCGGTGAACCCCCGTGAATTATTCCGGCACTCCACGAAATCCATCTCGCCTTATTTTGTCCTCATATTCTTAAACATATACCATAGTATTGTAGGAGTATACAGTGGTGTATACTATAGCATTCTTATTCTTCTGAACGGATAAGAGGTACATTGTCCGACGTTTCGCTGGAGATCACCTCCAGCATCGCCAGGGTGCGAATAGGGGCTCAGCTTGTCTTATTCAGGTCCTCAATAAGGCGCCACGACATAATCGCGACAAACCGTGCATGCGATGCCCGTTTAACAATTAGCGCTAATTGCTGATCGATGGGTCGTGATTGGCAAGGTCTGATTAGTGTAACAACAACAACAACGTGCATCTACTGCCGTGCCTGGAGAGGGAATCGAACACTGCGATAGAAGTGGATTATCTTATTCAGGTGCGCTTACCATTACACCACCACTGTGGCAGCAGTTGTTGTTGTTGTAACGTGTAGTCATGATACATCTTCATTTCGCTTTTGGTACACTCCCACTGGCCATCAATCCAATTCCAGAGCTTTCAGGTTTCAACCCCATATCCATCCTGAGCTCATAAATTATCACCTGGTAAAATATAGATGAGGTGAAACAAAAATTCGAACTCCAGATGGGGTTATCTCTGCCTCGGTGATTTGTTCAAATGTTTGACACTTCCCAGTCTGGTTTGGAAATGTTTTTAAACAAACACACACGTTTCATTATACACGTATAGGGCATTGCAAGACCAATATTTACGCTTAGTTCTGGGTTAGATCACTGTGTAGGTATAATGTAATCAAACAAACAAACAATTTCCCTCCACCACCCGATCGAGCCAATCAATTCGAGTTGCCACTCATTTCTCTCGAGCGGCTTTTTGTGTTTAGTTTATTGACCTTTACCCACACCTCCGATTAGCGAGGTTGGCTACGTACGTTGCGAAAGACGTCCAATATATACACATACATACGTGGGCAAATATGCTCCAATTGACGTGGATTTTAAGCAAAATTGTAGAAGGAGGAGTGCTCGCGACAAAAAGACACATGCTAATTGGTGATTTTACAAAGCTATTCATTTATTTTTTTAGTTTTTCTTCTTCTGAATGTATACACTCAGGGCAGTATTTAGAGAACATCATGAACCCAGTGAGAACATTTGTCGTCCATAGCCCTATCTTCATTAAACGGGCAGATTCATTTGCTCCAAAATCACAGCGTTATTTTTGACGTCTGCTCCGGACATTTTTACACGAAAAGTTTAAATAAAAGAGAAAACCCGATCAATACATCGGGAGAAAAACTCCACCGTTTGATCTGAAGAAAAAAAAATGCAAATCACGTATAGCTTCAAGCAAAATATATTTCTGTTCATGATGTACAGTTCTCTATTTTCTGTGTGTGTGTATTTGTTGTGTGTTCAATTGTCAACGAAGGCAACTTAATCAGCTCTTCTCCTGCGGATGTTTGGAGTGTTGCCACCTGCTGTTGTTGTTGTTGTTTGGCACCACGTCTGACGTTTCGCTACACGTGCTGGGAGCTTCTTCGGGAACTGCGCGCTATTTTTTTAAAGCGCCGTGGAAACGAGGCGCTATTTTAGATAACATTTAAGATTACATGATAAAATATATATGTAATATATTGATTTCTTTCCAGGAGAGCCACGCCGAGCCGCAGGACTGATTTTCAATAGGGTCCTGCCGCTGCTACAATGAGGTTTATGCTTGTTTATTTGTTGTATGCTTTCAGCCAATGAATGATAAGTTGTGAGTATGTTGAACTTCTTTTGCACCGCTCGAAAACGGAGCATCCGGAGAAAAACCCATGCGCCCTGTGCCCGTACAGATGGAAACAGATGGCGATTGGTCCGTCCTTGGCTGCACCTCTTTCTCCTGGCGAGCCAGGGGTATGGCATCTCCTCGAAAACCCCCGCGGTGGGGAGGGGAGTATCCCAACACCCGTGCAGTCATCCACCAACCCCTAGCTGTTGCCTCCACGGCGCTGGATTATGGGCAGCCACGGGCAGCAGTAGCAGCGTAGCCACCACCAGCAGCAGCGAGAGAGAGAGGAGACAGAGAGGAAGAGGGAACGTTTGCAAATGTGTTCCTTAACGTGGCGAATTTAAAACCACAAAGAACGTAGATGCACAGCCGCTGTGCCCCTGAGTTGCACAAATCATTCCTTTTCACACGGCAAGAAAAAAATCCCATTCCTACCCCCCCCCCCTCTCTCTCTCTCTCTCTTGTGCAGTAACAATACAGAGGGGCTGTGAAAAATACATTAAATATACATTAGCCGAGCTGCGCGGTAGGCTGTTTTGTGTTGAATTATTTATCAGCTTCGGCCAAGCACGATCCAAGTTCACACACGCGCACACGTGCCCGTTTGAGCTGGCCGTGTGTGTGTGTTTTTGAGGAGCGGTGGTGTAACGGTTAGCGCGCTGCGCTCCGAACCCGGCGACACGAGTTCGATCCCCGCTCACGGCCAACACCAGCGACGATGATCTGAGCCGGTCCTGCGACTCCTCTAGGTCGACTCAGCCTCAAATGAGCACCTTGCACGGTGTGTAAACATCGCCACCGGGGAGACGAAGGCAGTCGGGCGTGGTGCTGGCCACCCACCCCCTCGTGTACCGTGCCAGCTTTTATAGGTGCTCGCGAACAGCGCTTGCCACAAAAGTACGTTAAGGCTATACGGGGGGTATCTGTCTGTGGAGAGACGGGAGGAGTTGGGGTGGGGGGGTGAGGGTCGCGGGGGACGAGAGGGGTGGAGGAGATGGATCGGTTGGTGGGACAACGAGCAACTGTGGTACCCGTGGCCACACCACCGTGGGAAGGCGAGTCGAGTCAAGGATGTAACTGCGCCGCGGTGGCGAGATGTTAACTACCTCGCTTGGCATACAGGAGCACGTGGGTTCGATCCCGACCCCGACGCCTTGCTGTTTATTTGGAGCTTGCGTGTCTCTATGCCCACGGTCGCGTGGGTTTTTCTCCGGGTCCTCCCGTTTGTCCCTCCACGTTTAGAAACATGCGTTTTAGAAAATGTGTCTGCAATAAATGTGCACGTGAGAAGCCACTCCGTTGAGCTATTATTTGTGGTCAGGTGGCTTCTGAAAAAATAGCCATGTAACTCAGCGGGCCTTACCTGGTCAAATAAAATAAAAATAAAAACGAGTCTCGTTCATTAATGCATGGGGAAAAAGAAAGGAACTGGAGAGGGACGAGAGAAGAAGACGATTGGGAAATGAGAGAAAAAGGATGGAAAAGCAGAGGGTCAGGAGGGATGCCGATAGGGCGGAAGAGGCTACACGAGGGCCTCGACGCTGCTCCTCGGAGGAGGAGGAGCGGCGTCTGTTTTCACAGAGGGCGGGGAAATGGCGGGGAAGGGGCGGGGCCAACGGATTATTCAGATTGGGCGTGGCCGCACGCAGAAGCCACGCGATTCGCGGGGACGCTTGAGCTGAGCTAAGAACGGTATGGAGAGATGCGAGACGGCTGAATGGGACTCTGCACGGGAGAAGCTGAAGATCGCGATAGGTGGAAGACACGGACCGCACGAGGAGCATCGACCGACCCCCTCAGTTGACACCCTTGAGCAGTGGTTCTTCACCCGGGGTGCACGCTGCACCACCCTGGGGGTGCGAGATGCCCCTTTCTGGGGGTGCGAGATGCCCCTTTCTGGGGGTGCGAGACGTGGCCCAGATTTTTTTCCGAACGTTAATAATAGAAAACACAAATTAAGCACGGCCACTTAGGCACAGCTACTTTGTTTCGTCAAAGCTACTTATTTTCTTTAGCATATATATATTTGTTTTTGCGATAGAGAACCAAATGGGGGCAAGGCTGCAGTATAGGTTAATAACAACTGCCCTAGAGTCTTAGACAGATCGAGTGAATGGGGTGGGGGGATGAAGGGGGGCTGGGGGAGATGACGGTTTTGCGGATAGAGTGACCGCGAAGGTTTTGCGATCGTCTATCCCCTTGTGAAGTGAAACAATGCACCCCCTGCAGAGTACACGATCTGCTTCGCCGAGCAGGGTCACGGGGATGAGGGTTTACTGGGAGAGGCGTAACACAGCAAACACAACACATACACAACATACATACACACAGCACACACACATAACATACACACAATATACACATTCACATAACTTACACACAACACACATAAACCGCACACAGTACATACACACAATACACACACAACACATACACACAGCATACACACAACACACAGCATACACACATACACACAGCATACACACATACACACATCACACACAAAACACACACATACAACACACACACAAGAAACACACAACACACGCACAATACGCACACCCACAACACATACACGCACAACATACACACAACACGCACACAACACACACACACACAACACACACAAATGGATTAGCATCTTGACGCATGACGTGCTGTGAGATGTGACGGTGGTGGCTGGTTGGCAGTGTGTGTGTGCGATGCGGTAGCGGAGTGGTTAGCGCACCGCGTTACGAACCCCCCGACTCGAGTTCGATTCGCGATCACGGCCACCAACACCACCGACGATTATCTGAACCGGTCCTGGGACCTCCCCTAGGTCTGAATGTTACTGTCTAATGCATACAAAATGCCCGATGGCGAAAGCGGCGGTTTCAAACACGACACAAAGACAAAGATCCCCCGTATAGCATTAACAGACTGTAGGGGCAAGTGCTGTTAGCGAGCACCTATGAAGGCCAGAACGGCACACGAGGGGTGGGTGGCAAGCACCACGCCCGGCCGCCTTTGTCTCCCTAGTGGCGATGTTTTTTACGCACCGCACCAGGTACTCATTTGAGGCCCAGAACCGGTTCAGATAATCGTCACTGGTATTGGCCGTGAGCGTAAATCGAACCCGGGTCGCCAGGGTCGTAGCGCAGCGCGCTAACCGCTACACTACCGCTCCCCAAGACGCACACACACACACGTGCAAAAAACCACCAGCAGTTCCTGCAGAATCGCATTGCGCTCCTGCTTGTCTTCAATCGCCATCAAAATAAATGTTGACCTCATGTGACCAATGACTGACAGCGGCGGTGATGCAGTGAATGGACAAACTGGTGTCGTCGTGAGTAGGACTCATGGACACGACGTCGATCACCGCTGCCAGAGTCTCCGTCTTGGCGGAGTCTTCCCGCACCCTCACCGTGAGCTCGGCGATTCCAGATTTGATCGTGGGTCCACCACAAGCAGAACAACCACGAGACGGACGAATCATCGTAAAAAAAAAAACAACAACAAAAAATAAACAACCCCACGGCATTACGTTTCATTAGCACGGTTATTAAAGAGAATAATGAGCCAATAATGTTTGTTTGTGTGTAACGCGTGTGACGTCACTCCACATGCCGCACCGCCCCCCCCCCCGTCATTAATATTCATGAGCGGGTGGATTTTTACACTCACGCAGAAAAGGAAGAGCTGGAAATAATTTTGTTCGCAAATTCGCTTTAAGTTTCACGTTTCTTTATTGAAAGTGAATCTAATAAATAATTCTGCGCAGCAACAAAGTGAATTTGGTGTTTGTATTTATTTCTTCAGCACTTGAGACAAAAGATAATTCTAATTTATGCTTCTACATTATTGCGAAATATACATTTCTCGGTGATGTTCCAGATATTGTAGCGATTTCCATTTAATGTTAACCCCAGCGACCGAAAGCAGAAGAGAATAAAGTATCAGAGCAGTGAATTTGAACAAACTGAAGGTCAGTTATATACAGTGCTATAGTGAAATGCAGTGAAGTGTTTTATGACGTAGTTTTGTGCAAGATTCGCTGACATTAAATTGACACAAGGTACAATTATACTCTGCTGAACTTTTTTCGTAAATATTCCGTCCTCGGGCGGACAAACAAGCGAGTGAAATAGACCGTGAGTTTGCAGTGGATAATCACTGCGTCTCGAGCCAAGCCGGTAACTATCAGTACCACGCCAGGATAAATAACGCCCCCCCTCAACCCCCCCCCCTCCCCTTGTTAGGGCTGTGTCGGTCCAGCAATTGGAGCTCGTGTCTGTAACACACGAGACAAAAGATTCCCCCGGATAGCCTCATGAGACTTTTGGACGAGTTCTGGAAGAGAGTAGCAGCTATGAAGGCCGGCGCGGCGCGCGAGACGGGGGTGGGTGGCCAGCACCACGCCCGGCCGCCTTTGTCTCCCGAGCGGCGATGTTTACACGTCGCACAAGGTTACGAATTTGTGGCCGAGTCGACGTAGGGGGTGGCCCGGGAGCGGTTCAGATAAACGCCACTGCTGTTGATCGCGAGCGGGAATCGAACTCGGGTCTGCCGCGTTCGTTTCGCAGCGTGGCTAACCACTGCGCCACCGCTCCCCACACGTGCTTCCAGACAAACAACACACAAAGGCAAATATCCCCCGTATAGGCTGTAACAGACTGTAGGGGCAAGTGCTGTTAGCGAGCACCTGTGAAGGCCGGCACGGCACACGAGGGGGTTGGTGGCCAACACCACGCCCGGCCGCCTTTGTCTCCCTAATGGCGATGTTTACACATCGCCTCAGGTACTCGTTTGACGCTGAGTAGACTTAGGGGAGGCCCAGGACCGGTTCAGATAATCGTCACCGGTTTTGGCCGTGAGCGGGAATGGAACCCGGGTCGCCAGGTTCGTAGCGCAGCGCTAACCGCTGCGCCACCGCTCCCCACACGTGCTCCCAAACAACACACAGGCGCACACTCACGCACGCTCGCATTACGCGATTCCTGCGACAATTGGGTGCTATAATGAGGCGTTGCACGCCGAGTGACTGAGCACTCCACTGTTGTGGTTCGGTTGTTCGTCTCGCTCCAATTTCATGTGACCGTTTAGGAACATCCCTCTAACGTTCTGTCGACGTCGAGAGGCGATGCCGCGGTGTACACACACACACAAAAGGACACACACAAAAATGGTTCGTTAGCACACTGCGCTTGCGGTCCAGTGATCGCCGGCATCGCATTCGATCTTCAGGCGCGGCAGTTGAAACAATGGTGGAAAGTGACTTCAACTCCGTCACCACCACCACCACAACCATGCACCCGAACCACCGCCGCCGCCTTTATCCACCCAGCAGTATAAATGGGCCACACCACATTTTAAACGATTAAACTTTTAAAACGTTTAATTTGTTTTTACGAGGTCAGGCCCACTGAGCTATACAGCCCCTTTTTTCAGGAGCGAAAAGTCCACAAATGGTCGCCCGACGGAGTGGCTTATCGCGTGGAAATGGTATAGCGGCCAAATGCTCTAAACGCACGTTTCCAAATGTGGAAGGAAAACCCGGAGGATCCTGATAATAATCCACGCGATCACGGGGGCGAGAGACACGCACACTCCATCCAACCCCTGGCCTCCTGTATACCGGGCGAGGTAGTCAACATCTCGCCACAGCCTTTGCCTCCCCAGCGGCACGGTGGGGTAAAGTGGTGGGTAACTCCCGCCTCTTCCAAGACATCCGTCTCGGTTAGCTCGCGCACGTGGTTCACCGATCGCACGACAAGTCTTCCACGTGGCCCTGCTCGTGGTTACCTTGTGCTCCCTCGTCGTTTGACATCGATCGTCCAAATCAATGACATTCAGTGGCACGTGCTTTCCGATGAGCGCAATGAAATGCGACGATGATGATTATGATGATGACGAATGAATGATCTTTTAAAGTTTTTTTTTTTTCTCTCTAACCACTCTGCAAAGAGTTTCTGAATGGTGAGCTCGTCATTGCACGACGTCATTGTAATAGAAGTTTGGAAGAAGCAAACAACGCATTTTTGCGCGTGTGCCGTGCGGTCGCACCTTTGCAGGGAACTGTTATTAATTATTATCTCTCTCACAATGCACGCGTAGATTTATTTTATTTTCCCTTGCAAGCCTGGGTTCTTAACATCGTAAGCATCGCATTGAATCTATAATCAGCGTCTCTCGTGGAGATGGGACCACGAGAGGACAACGAACCACCAACACCCGGGCGCTTGACATCAGCGCTGAAAACATCACGAGGCCTCCTTTGCCTACTGGTAGCAAAATATAAAAATAGGTTTTTTACTCTTTTTTTTCTGGCATCAAAACTGACATGTTTGCATTAACCACAATACCTGCGGTCAATCAATTTCAAGGACAATGCATACATTATCAGAGTTGTTTTTTGTTTGCATTCTGACCCCAGGTATTGTGGTTAATGCAAACATGATTCCTTGCTAAAAGGTGTCAGTTTTGTTGCCAGATAAAAGGGTATAAAACCTATTATTATCGGTGCTGAAGTGGCTTGCGTGGCGCTGCTGCTGCAGCACGTCTCACGGATGTCTGAAGAATGCATTTGCAACGTCTCAGGGATGGCTCAGGAATGTCATCGCCACGTCTCAGGAATGTCTTAGGAATGTCTTTGCACCGTCCCAGGAATGTCTTTGTGATGTCTCAGGATCGTGTTTTCAACGTCACAGGAATGTCTCACTAATGTATCAGACGTCTGAAAATCCACGTCCCCCTCTTTAAAAAAAAATAATTAATCGCGTTTCATTTGTCCGCTCCTGCATGGCTACATGGACGTCGTGTGACGTATCAAGAGTCTTTGCCACGTGAGTTCATTTGCACAGTTTCCCTCTTCGCAAATCCCCGCCAGCCGAACTTCTCGAGCTGCCCGCAAACAAACGCGGCCTCGGCGTGATGCGGAGCTTTGAACGGGGAACCACGCGTGTGTTGAAATTGCGCATTGTCGCTGCTTCGCGCGATTTCCTTGTCGTGGAGTGACACCTTGGGGTCATGGTTGAACATTGCACGTTGTACTGCCGCGCTCGCATAGTCTGTTGCAGAATAAAGGTTTGCGTCGCCGTGGGAATGCTAGCTCACGGGATCATTTCAGAATGAGAATCTTTATTTATACTGGAGGATTCCGATGAGCTGTAAAGCTTGCTTACTTTCTACGGATGTCCAGTAGGGGCACGGGGTCAGAACGTTACAACAATTCAGAAAAAAAACACAATAGGAGTGCAATGTATAGGAAAAGTAAACAAATCACTTAAGAAATTAAAAATGTTTTTGTTTGAATCTTACCAGGTAAAGTCCACTGAGGTACTAAGTTATTTTGCAGGAGCGACCAGGCCACAAATGAGAGCTCAACGAAGTGGCTTATCATCGTGTGGACATTTATAGCAGCAAAATAATCGCAATGTTCTCAATTTCTCGGTAAATGCCCCTCGCCCCAACCTTGGCTGTGACTCTTCTTGACCATCGGTGACGTCAGCCCTTCCCGCCAGTGACGTGTTCTCCCCGGGCCCACCTCGCAGTTGGAATCGTGCATGTCACGTGTGAGTTCTCCCAGCCACGTGTTTTCTTCTTCCAGTTTGTTGTATGTATTCATGTATGTATGTTGAACTTATTTCGCACCGTGCTATGTAGCCAAAACCGTGCAAATAAGAAACATCCCAATGCCATTAAATTATCCAGCAGGTAAGCCTTTCTGAGTCTCAAAAATATTTTTCAGCAAGGGTCCTGCTACATTGGGATGTTTGACCAATTTACAATTATAAATTTAGTTTAATTTCTTAATCAGGGCACGGTTATTTTGCCAAAACATGTATTAATTCATTCATCCAGTGCGTAAGAATTATATTTGTTGGCCACGTGTAGCTCTTGTAGCTCTCCGCCGAACCTAATGGAGAGTCCTGAACAATATTCAACATGTAATTACGAAGACACTTTATGAGTTGAAAGGGAACGCAATCTGTTCCATGCAATAATAGCTTTGTAAAAGAGTCGGTACAGATATAATTCGCCACTGGTGTAGCCGTGGCCGAGATACCAAACTCATTATTCTGCCTGATTCGTAGTGCAGGGCGCTAACCACTGAAAATAAGTGCAGCATCCATCCCATACCACTCAAATTCATACTGCTCCCTATTTTGTACACTTAGTAATTGTTCAATTTATGCCGCTTGCAGTTTCTGCGCTCGTGCCAAAAACTAGCTGTTAAAACCGTATAACACGTGCATACATAAATTATTCAAATCCTCGGCCAAAAACTTTTTTGCAAACATATTTTGGTAAGATATTTTTTTCGTGACCCACATTTCCAGCAACGCGACGCGTCGCTTTCGGTTTCAGTCTGGAGGCATCTGCCCCTTTGCTTTATTCACAAAACGAATGCAGCGGTGCAAAGCCAAAGTGCTGTGTCCATTGAGCCAATTAGAGAGTCGATGAAGAAGTCTTCTCATTAGCAGTAGGTTGACAGTGTAGTGAAATTACCAGCAATGCGCGGAGCGAAGCAGTAATTCGTCAATTTAAGTCAATTCCCATGCGCTCATGATGCTTGCATTGGGTTGTGTGTGTGTGGTGGGGGTTGATGATGTAGCGATTTGCTGCGTTGCGTTACGAACCTGGCTATCGGAGTTCGGTTCCCGCTCACAACTAACATCAGTGACGATGTATCTGAACTGGTCCTGGGCCTCCTTTAGGCCGACTCAGTCGCAAATGAGTACCTGGTGTGGTGTGTAAATATCAACACTTGGGAGACAAAGGCGGTCAGGCGTGGTGCTGGTCACCCACCCCCTCGTGTGCCGTTCCGGTGCTCTTCACAGGTGCTCCCTAACAGCACTTGCCCCAACAGTCTGTTCAGGCTATAGGGGGGGATATTTGTGCATGATAATCGGTTGTTTATAAATATCAGCATCGTAATTATCATCAACTGTGCCATTTCGCTCCTGAACATATCGCCACACGCAAGAATAGAATTCACCATGTTCAATCCACTGCTGGATGAAGGCACGCGAGGCATACAGACTGGTGAAAACTCCCACAATTATGCGCCACAGTTAATCTTGTTTTTTTTTTACTAATGTTACATTTAGGTCATTCCGGTGAACAAAACTGTACAAATGAGATAATGTTAGTGTTAACTATTCACATGAAAATTTAAATACTGGTCGTTAGGATGTTTTGTTTTAATGTCATTCTTATCAGGCCCCATGGTATTAAGTGCAGTCTCCAACTCTTAGCACTCACTCTCTCCTGGCCTGTGTATCTGCTACGAAGAAGGCAAGGGACATTGCCCGAAACGTCGCCAGTTATTGTTTTCCTTTTAAGGCCACGCTATTGAAGAACGTGATGATTTTGTGCTGCGCTTTAGTTGTGATTGTGTGCCACTGTATGTATGTTGAACTTCTTTCGCAGCGTACGTAGCCAACCGTGCTAATCGGAGGTGCCGGGGGGGGGGGGACGGTCAACCAAACCAAACACATAAAAGCAGTTCTAAGTAGATTCGTTCCCACTGTCTATGCAAGCAGGATCACCACCACTGCAAAATCTGTACAAATGATAGGGAGTGGGGGCGGGCGGGGGAAAAAACGAGACTCAGAAAATGTCAATTCCCCAATTCTCGAATCTTCTGTCGTCTGTCGTATGGCAGGAAGGGAAAGGGACAGTTTTTTTTCTCTACCAATCCAAGTAGGCCAGCCCCGGCCTACTTAGACCTGTCACACAAACAACAATTACATTTTCTTTTCCCGCGCTTTCAGATTTTTAATCCGTAAATTAATACCATATTATTGTTTTCTTTGGGTCTTTCGGTAATGCCACGTAGATGGGAAAATAATAAAATAAATAAAATAATAACAATACCACGACATTTCGATCGCAACACAAGCAATCGTCATCAGGTGAAAAATACAGCGGGAGAGCTGCTGAGGCAGGAAAAATATATGGCGGGAGCGCTGCTCAGGCAGGGTGTTACAAAGGTTTGAGAGGTTCGTATAAAGCTTCGTATTATTATTATGCTTTTCATGTTCATAGGCCCAACAGTGTGGTCCGCGGGTGGTGCATTTGAATCCAAAGCGGCACCGCTGTCCGATTGAGTTTGACGACCTTTGAAGCAAGCCGTGGCAGCAGCAGAATCATCAGCAGCAGAATCATCAGCAGCAGAATCATCAGCAGCAGCCTCTGTGTGGATCACGCAGACGACACGGCCTGGACGTTACACGGATGACGCGTCCGTCGGTGACGGCGGCGGCTGCGGTGGTGGCGGCGATGGCGTTTTGATGATGGCTTGGACTTCGCGGCCGCAATCGCAGCTCGCGCGATTCTTTGATATTCCATTTGTGCACAGTGTGCGCACGCGTCCTCCCACGCAGCGTTGGAGAGCGCGGCGTAGCGAGGAGGTCCGTTGGCGGTCATGGTCAGAGAGAAGCCCCGTGCCTCCATCAGTCGGGTGCCCAATGAGCTTTTTCTTTGCCTCGTCCATCGCCGCTCACGGACGTCTGCTGTGCTTTATTTATTGGTTTTGCTTTTGTAAATTTGGTGACCCAGGTCACTGACGCAGATGAGATGTATCACGGTATCTTGGCTTCTAACCTGGTTAAACAACATGAATTTGACTTAACGTCTCATACTCTTTGGTTCTATTCGGTAAAGTCACGTAGGTAAAAATAAAATAACAAAAAAAAAGCGGTTAGCGCATTGTACTCCGGCGACCTGAGTTCAATTCCCAGCCACGATCAACGTCGAAGACGAGTGAAATCCGAAACAACCTGTGAAATAGACACGGCATGGGGGAAGCCTTCATCCAGCAGTGGCTTAACAAGGGGCTGTAAATGTCTATTATTATTATGACCGTTGAATACTTTCACTGTGTATTAAAAATCCCATTTTAATCGCCATTTGTAGTCAGTTTGGCTGAAGCCACGGCACACGCACAAAGATAAGCTGTCTCTAATCTTTCCGTTTGGCTCCAGACACATTGGCACGGGTGCGTGGGCGCACCACCACATCGTTAGATATGATGTCAAACAGGGACATCATAGCGAGCTGAGGTATTTCGCACCCGACGATGGCACTAGCCACCGGCAAGGAGATAATGAGGGACGTGTTCTCTGTGTTCCTCCGCCTTAATACGACACACACACTTTGGACTCTGTACATTGAATGTTGAGACAAGTTCAACTAAAAGCGTACGCGTGGAATGCGCGCAGCGCTTTCCAACACGCGTCTTGTCTCCCCGAGTATTTAATTAGCTGCTCGTAGCTGTCGTGGTGGTGGGGGG
This sequence comes from Petromyzon marinus, assembly GCF_048934315.1. Taxonomy (NCBI): domain Eukaryota; kingdom Metazoa; phylum Chordata; class Hyperoartia; order Petromyzontiformes; family Petromyzontidae; genus Petromyzon; species Petromyzon marinus. Next base: position 5,703,385 of record NC_133704.1, on the reverse strand, counting down.
GGGGACGTTTTCATATTTGCAAGCGTTAAAAAAAAATCTTCTCTCTCGGTATTTTTTTTTGTCTCCAGGTTTTTTCGGGAAACAACCCTTTGATTAATTCGGTCGGTATTTCGGGTAAGTCCCTAATACCGAACGCAACTTTTGACTAAAGTTTCGCTCATATTAGAACATCGTTATTTATCGTGATCCAGAGCTGATGCACCAACCCGTTTGCAACCTTATGGGTCGAAGCCGTTAGAAATGGGACGGAAGATGGCATAATTTATTCGCCATTTCTGTAAGATGTATTAACAGCGGCTATCGCTCGAGCTTAAAAATGGTATATGGCTCATAAAAAAATGCTGAGATGAAAATTCACCACCAATGACATGCAGGCTAGGTGGATTCTTCAAGTGCGTTGCTCACAGGGGCGGAGCCAGGATTTTGACTTTGGGGGGGCTGACTTCAATATTCTGAGATATCCAGTGTATGTTTTCAATGGCGCCACAAATAGGTCGGAGCCGCTGATGTGGCTAAGTTCGATAAGTTCGAAAGGTTGCCGCTCAAGCAGCCTGCAGGGCAGCACAAGGTGACAGCCAGCATTTTACAGCAGCCGGATATCCGATTATCCCGATTTACCGACTTTCCCAAAATTTCAGGGGGGGCTATGCCCCCCCCCCCAGCCCCCCTGTGGCTCCGCCCCTGGTCGCTCATGATACCTTGCTGATCTCGTGAAGGAGCATAAGCCATCACGCGAACTCCGGTTATTCTTACAGCAGCAGGCTTTTGGCTAGCCATCGAACAAAGACGGTCACCGCATCGAGAGCACTTTCAGATGAGCTTCTGCGGCCGTCTGGAATGCTCTTCACTTTCGAAATAAGGACGCCATTGGAACTATGCAATTTTAAATCTAGATTGCAAACTAATTTCCTCAGAACAGTTTCTTTAGGGCTTAGTTTGTCATTCACTCGTGCCTCCAATTAGCACGGTTGGCTACGTATGGTGCGAAAGAAGTTCAACATACATGAGATCTGCCCAAAGGGATGACTTAGACAAGGGGTGATGGAGGTGGCGGGGTGAGGGGTGGGAGAGCAATAATTGAGTTGGCTCTCTTTTCCATCCTTTCAGCCCAACCCCGAGGACAAGCAACGTTACAAGCCATATTATGATGCATGTCATCATCATCAACGGCCATGGTCAATCCACCGCTGGACGAAGCCACTCCCAAGCCTTCACAATCATTACACAGTTGTTATATGTGGAACGCAATGACTTCAGACACGGACTGTAGAGGGCTTCTCATTTATTTCTCGTCGGCATACAGCTAACGACTTTAATGACGCAGTCACTGTTACTTATCCCTGGCTGACTATACAGCTGGTTGACTATAAAGCGACGACGACGATGCTAACTGTGTAGTTCTATGGATCTATATAGTGAGCGACGACGATGATGACGAAGAAGAGGTGGCAGCAACGACGATGATGAGGACCCCGAACTCCCCGTGCGCTCAGAAACCCCCGTTCACACTCCCCCTTTAAATACCCCCGAGCGCGGCCATGCCACTCTTCACGAAGTCTCTCTTTGACCCTTGGACTAGTTTTCACCCTGTTCTATGGTTCTTTCGGCAAAGTCACGTAGATAGAAAATCAAATAAAAATAATAAAAAATAACAGAAGTAAAAAATGTCAAAAATAAAAAAATATATATTAAAAAGAACCGTAGAATATGAATTCCTGCAGTCACGAAATTTTAAAGTCGAAATTTAGTTTTCCTACTCTAGTTGTCGCTCACACATCCCTTGTGATGAGACTTTGTAGGATGAACGTTGTGATTTATAACGGGCACGGGATGACCAATAAGGTCTGGATTGGTCTGTAATAAGGTAGGCGCTCATAAGGGGTTGACAGGTATGTGTATTATTGATTATATTTACGTCATATGTGTGTATGAATGTTAAACTTCTTTCGCACCGTACGTAGCCAGCCGTGCTAATCGGAGGTGCGTGGAGAAGGACAACAAACTAAACACACACAATTTCAGTTCTAAACAAATTCCTTTTCAATCTAGATGACTTAAAAGAGCATAGCATCCAGCGGCTTCCGAATATCGGAAGAGCGTTCCAGACGGAGGTGCCAATTATGGCTGTCGCCTGATGAAGCTGGTTGTAATTACTGGCGAAACGTCGTACTCTGTAAATGTTGTGGCTTGGCTCTCCAACACACGCCGGTGTGCTGTACTCGTGACGAATTGGCCACGTTCTGTTTACGTGACAACCCTTACTAGTTGTTCTGTGTCGGGTGGTGGCGGGTTTTAACGACACATTTGTATATTTACTCGATCTAACCCCAACCCCCCTCCCCTGTGTTATGGGTGCCAATTATGATTAACCTCAATCGAGCATTAGTTCGTATCGTTAATTTCCTCCTAAACACAAAACACACCCCACAAACACACGTGTGTGTGTGTGGGGGGGTATGTTGCGCGTGTTTAGACCTGTACACAATTTTTTTGTCTTAAAAAAAAAACCCGTTCAACTTCAATCTGTGGCCCTGCAGTGATCTCACACGTGAGAGAGAGAGACAGACAGAGAGAGACACAGAGAGACAAGAGCCGGTTCCGAGTTGAAGCCGCGAGACCCGGGTAACCCGGTCCATGCGTCGCCCGCCTACCTTCGCAACACGAGAGAAGGGGTGGTGGTGCTGGTGGTAGTGGTAGGGGGGTGGTTGTTGTGTGTGGAGAGAGAGAGAGAGACGCCGCGAAACACCGTAACACTCAACACCGCCCTTGCCTTCCCTTACCCCCGGGTCTTCTTGTTCGCCCGTAAATAAATCGCCAGTCGACCGGGTGAGTCGCGTGATTGTTGATAGCGAACGGGGGCGCGGTTGTGTCGATTTGCGTTTTTGATTCAAAGTTCGGCGAAATTTGCGGCCGATTTTTCGTGTTGACACCGGCTGCGGCCTACGCGAGTCGTGCTCGGGGTGGGGTGGGGGCGGCGGCGGGCGGCACCGAGGCTCGGATAGAAGCTGGGCCGGGCTGGGCGATGCCTTTGCCGGCAGGCCGAAACAGGTCGATCCCGTAACCGCCACCGATGCTGTTATAACGCTGTAACGCCGCGTTCAATCTTACGATAGTTGAATGCGTCAACGTCAGCAGCGTAGAAGGTGTTCATGAGTGCGTATGTTCTGTTGGAAATGTACAAAAAAAAAGTATGTACGGTATAGTATAGTTCGTGCGACGTGTACGTGTCCGTACGCGCTGCAGTCACATGAACCGTCATCCAGGGTCTATCCACTGCTGGATGAAGGCGTCCTTCCCTCCAAGCCGCCGCCTTTATCGCGCTTATGCTGCGGTGATGTACCACAAGCCGCCTAGCAACTTGCACACGAGCGAGATTCCGTCGCTCCATCTTCCTCGCTTTGACGCCCTCTCGTAACGCGCCTATCCATCCCTTGGGGGGGGAAGGGTGGCACTGGCAGCATTATTTTAACAATAAGTGAATTCCGTGATCAATAAACAAAAGCCAACGGGCATTTTAAATAGCCACGTTTTTTTTTGTCCATATTACAGTCTGCGGAGAGTTTGAGAAAAGTTGCAGGCTCGAAACGCGCGTTATTTAACGTTTATATTGACAGCCACGTATTCAAGTTGACGGCTCATTCAATATAGTGAACAAGCTTGACCATGCTTCACCACGCGGGTAGGTGTAGCCGGGGAGGAGACTTGCTCGACTATCTCTTGCCACTTTGCTTAGCCGTGGCCAGGAATCGATCTCATCATATTCTTATTGCCTGGGTTCACTCTTATTCTGCGCTAACCACTGCGCTACCGTTTCACCCCCAGTCCAAAGTTAGATTTCAAAGTCACGGCTGGTGTTAAGTTACACTTGCACACATTTGGGAGACGTGAATGCTATTAAGCATATTTGTTTTATGGCTAAAACGGAACGCCCATTGGCTATCATTAAATATTTCACACGTAGGACGGTGTCACACCCCCCCCCACCCCTTGTCGACTAGTTTTCTTGCGGGATTAGATTCGACTTTGGCGGTACACGTTGACAGGCCGTAGGGGGGGGGGGGGGTGGACCACGGTAGTCTATTTCAATTACGAATAAACATCGTTTTGCCTTTCACAAAGTGGCCCATTGGCGGATGTTGGTTAACGTCTAACCGTGTAGCTTATTAACTTGCCGGTGCCGTTAACGTAAAATAATGGTCATTCAAATATTCCACACCAGGAATTCGCCACGAAGTGACGGTGACGTCACCACGGCGCCTGTGCCAGGCTGCGTGCACTCTGAGACAGCCACGTGAAGTGTCGAAGGCCTCGCTCGCTGCCGACAGGGGGTCTCGGGACCAGACTCTATCAGTGCCCGATGGGTTGTCTGACTGAGATGACCGGTAGATGCACCACCAGCTATAACCACCCCCTCCCCCGCCCCTACTGTGTCAACTTGTTTTATTTTATCCACCCGGCGCTCCGCACGTTGTTGTGAGCGTCGCTTCTCAGTTGTTGGAGGGCGACTGCCGCCTCTAAACTGCCCAGTAGCGTCTGTCACGAGCCTCCTCAAATATGGAAATATGCCACGCACACGCTTGCCTTAAAACTGCTTGATCGAATTGCCGCAACAATGTTCTAAGTACGTGTGCTCTATGAAGGATACGCCCTCTGGTAACAAGATATCGTATCTCAGCTGTGCGTTTCCTCTCCTCAATGCGGTAGCTGATGTCATTATGGTCGCTCAAGATATATTATTTTTTGCGCAACTGCCAAACGCAACGTTGTTCGTAACTCGCGCTACTTCCGTAAGCGTCTCCAAATCGCGCCAGCGCTCCGTAATTTCTGTTCGTAAATAGCCCCAGATTTGTTGTCGTTAAGCACGTGTCAATATGTATTCTCTGGAGGGGGCTTTAAAATATTTTCAAAGGGGCGTTGTGGTGTGGAGTCTTGACTCGTGAACAGCGTAGCAGAAGGAGGAGGAGGGGGGTGGGCAACCGAGCGTCTTTTTTTTCTTCTGGTCAGACTAGATTTGCCACGGTGTGCGGTTGAGGCGATTTTTTTTTAAAAGGATACATTTTAATTCATTTTAAGCGGCACCACCCAACTCAATGCCATCATATCCACGAGCTATTGGCAGCTGTCGGGTTGGTGGTGTGCGCGATAGGCTATGGGCGTGGTTGCATATCGTGACTTGTCGGCTCCCTTTTCATGGCAGACGCGGTTAAAATAACGCTAAAATAAATACACGTCGTCAACGAAGCAGACGCAGCTGCTGTGAAGTGGTGTGCGTCGTGAGTTGTCACTCTTATTTGGGCGCGCACTCTTGTGCAGAAATATACGAGTGAACGTGCACGCGTAAACACGGCGGTGTAAACAAAGTGATTGGATGGCAGCATCGCGCGGTTGGGTGGCAGACTTAATTCAGCAGTGGCTTAACCGTAACCCACGACGATGATACAATAAACAGTTGCCACGTGTTAGCACTTTATGAACAACATTATTTAAAAAAAAATGTTATTGTAAGGCTTCCTCCCTCCAAGATCACATTTTTGAAAACATGAAGTTAATTGTTTCTCACTTTCACAATGAAGTAAACGGACTTGGTCCAAACTACGTGTATGACAAAGGGCAGCATGATTTTGAGAGAAAATAAGTACATAACATTAGCTCTGCCTTAATAAAATGTCGCTGTCATTAGGTGTTTTTGGCTGCTGCTTGTACGAAACATGCCTAAGCTGTCCCTTGAGTTTTTATCAGAAATGACAGTGAACACTGGGAGAAACTGATAAGGGCTCATGTGTTTTTTATTCTATCTCAGAAGACTGTAAGCCTGTATAAAGCCGATTACAGATATTTAATCTCATACATTTTCATACGCTGAATGTATGTATGCCGCAAAACTTTTACCAAACTGAGCGCCCGTCAACATCTCGGGCCAAGAAAAGCCCGCAGCGGGTGGAGATTTAATCATGCCGATTACCTCACTTCAATATATTTGTTACAAAGAATTAAGGCTTAATTAATGTGTGGCTGATTTACTGTGATTAGCACGTTGCAGACCAGGTTTTCCAGCTGTGAAATGTAATTGTTGCAAAATGCCTCCCATAAATTACAGCAGCCCTTCCCATAACCCAACCCCGTGCCCTGGGCCAGATTTTGGTATGTATTCTTTGTAAGCATTACATTATTTTTTTAACTTAAGCTACCAGTGTACTGGATTTCCTTAGGGCCAGATTTAGGTATGTTGCCTTTGTAAGAATTACATTTTTTTAAAAAAGCTTAACTACTAGCAGTGTGCTGGATTTTCTGTACAGTATGAGAATTCACCAAACTCCAAAACCAAACCTGTAATGTTTAAGACTTGTATAGCTCGTAACCGATTATAGTTGCATTAACAATATAACTATTTACATCCCTTTGGCATTACACTGCTGAATGAAGACCTTTGGCATTACACTGCTGAATACCATGTTGATTTGAGAGTTATTTAACTATACTTCCCCACCCTGGTCCATGCGGTTTGGTGAAGGGAGGGGCCCAGGACCATTTGCAATATCACTCACCACTGATGTTAAGCCATGGCTAAGAGTCACCACTCTTATACTCTACTAGCGATACTACCCGGCTTCGCCCGGGACTTGGATTCACCACGCCCGGCCGCCTTTGTCTCCCCAATGGCGATGTTCACACACCACACCAGTTACTTGTTTGAGGCTGAGTCAACCTAGAGGAGGCCCAGGACCGGTTCAAATAATGGTCACCGGCGGTGGCCGTGAGCGGGTATCGAACTCGGGTTGCCGGGTTCGTAGTGCAGCGCGCTAAGCACTACACTACCGCTCCCCCCACACACACACACACACGCGCGCGCGCGTCCATAGTTACACATACACGCGCTTTCTGCAGACTTCAGACAACTTTCAGGGTGCGTACGGCAGTAAACGACTCAAATAATAAACCAATGCTGCGCGAAGAATGCCTTCGACCTGCAACACATTTGTATGGCACTGTACCCGCGGAGGGTTGGGGGGTGGGTGACGTTTTTGCATTTGCGAGTGACATGACAGATGTGACGTCACAGCTCACTTGCCGTGCAAAATATATGCATTAATGCCCCCCCCCCCCCAAAAAAAAAAGTACAAAAGTCTATTTTTATAATTTTTGCATGGTGTACAGTCTGGAAAGTACCCATTTTGAACAGACACACATTCACAAATTTCCCTTTTATATAGATAGATTATCATTCATAAACTTGTTATTCAACTTAAAAAAAATGCGTGTTCTTGAAAAACTGCGGACAATTAGGCTTCTACACAATAGTAGCCCTGTATTGATACACCGATACACGCATCACATTGCGCACATGATAATCGAACGTTGTTTCATTTGGATATGTCATATGTGATCGGCTCACATCCCCTCAGCCTACAGCTACTGCATTCACCACGATGCCAAAAACAAATAGAATCTTGATTTAAATCCTGTTCGCGGTTCATGAAATCGAATTATTATATGCCTGCTCAATGTTTGCTCGAAATGCTGGGATGCTAACTGCTGGGAATTACTTTTCTTTGTATAATCCAGGTCCCTGTTGGATGGTGGTCAAATCGAGCAGAGCCTGCCAGCTGGACACTTGGCCACGTTGAAGCCTGCATAGCATCACTCGTGTGTGGATGCGCTGCTCGTCGGAGGGCGGACATGAGCTCGTTGAAGCCCAGCGGGCTAAAGGCCCCCAGCAAGATTGCCAAACCGGCCAGTGCGATCGCCAGACCCTGCAGAGATGGTGAGTGATAATTATAAATAGCCCCTTTCCCACGTTTACGTCATCGGAACGGAATCAATTCCGAAGGGAATCGAAAGTAAAAGGCCGTGCGGGATGGCGCGTGGCACAGTTTGGCGCCAGCTTCTGTATAGTACGCTTGTGTTGGTAAAGTTTTCTGCGATGAGCACTGCAAAATGTCTTTTAAAAGCAGCAGCGCTGTACCTCTCTAAATAAAATTAACGTGAACCGCTTGTGCGTGCTGAGATTCGGCGGTGAACGGGACCCACCCTGCAACTTGCAGACGTCTCGGAAAGGGTAAAAGTCCAAAGTCAAAGTTGTTTTCTTCACAAATGAACATTGAGGCGGTGCTCATTTGTACCCTCGAATGACACCCACTAAATGAGCCTAACCGGTCATGGGCCCTTCCTGCTAAATAAAAATCTAATCTGTTTACAGCCCTGAGCCATTTGGTGGACATTCCTCAATCTTATGGTGGGGGAAAGTGTCTCCATAGGATAACCACTATTGACTTCCCCACAAAGTGATAATAATTTTGTCGATTCCAGAGGGATGATGGGCTGAGTTAACACCCGACCAAGATTTGAACTCGCAACCTTCTAGCACTGAGCCACCTGGCTGCTTACAAATACTCATGCCTTTAAACCTCTTTCCGCCATGCAATTGGGTTGTGCCGAGCCAGACTGCCACATTTCAGGTTTCACCAGGTCGTCTTTTCACTGCAGAAGCCGAGCCGTCCTGCTGACGTCACGCGCAGTCAGTGAATCAAGACGCACGTAGATGACACGTGCGTCTTGAGGTGCACCGGTGACGAGATGTTAACTACCTCACCTGGCATGCAGGAGGTCGTGGATTCGATCCCTACCCTGACTCGTGTTGTATATTTAGAGTTTGAATGTTCTCCCCGTGGTCGCGTGGGTTTTTCTACAGGCCCTCTGGTTTTTCCCCTCCACATTTAGGATCAACATGCATTTAAGAGTATTTGGCTGCCATAAATGTCCACATGACGATAAGCCACTTTGTTGAGCTATCATTTGTGGCCAGGTTGCTTCTGAAAAAGAGCTATACAGCTCAGTGTGCCTTACCTTGCAAATTAAAAATAGTTTATGAATAGTTTAGACTCGACGGCCCAGTTTTCTTCTGGGGTTACGGACTGACTTCACATGCAGTGAACGAGGCAGTAAGCCCGGCCCTGTCCCTGCTTGACCCCAAGCCAGTTTTTTTATGTCGTCTTGTGAGGCCAGTGTAATAATGCACGTGCTTTAGATTCTGTCTTGGCACTGCAAATAACCAGTGGAAAATGACTGCGAGGGCTTTGCGTTGTCTCGACGCAGATGTGCCAGTGGAAGAGGGGTATTACTTGCCCAGGAAAACCTCGCTGAGCCTCAAAACTGTTTTTTTACGACAGTTTCACCACTTTGGAATGTTTGGCTAATTACATTTGTGAGTGTGTGGTTTCCATTCTGCCATCTTCGGGCTAGCTCGCAGCTCATTGTCATGCATCTTCATTGGGATTACATTAGCATTTACATTTTTCCTTATTCTGTAATTCTTGGCGACACTGTCGCGTGTTTCAGTCACTATGTCAGGGTTTCTCAAGTTTCATAAATGATGTCACTATAGTGTAGCGACAGTACCGAGCGAGTGGTACTGTATGTGCGGAACCTCTCCCTAGCACCTGAGTGAGTATACCATGGGAGAGGTTGAGTGAGGACACAACAGTCTGGGTGAACCCGAGGGGGCACGTGACCGGATGAGGTGGTAACGAGGACCAGAGAGGAGGTGAGAGGGACACGTGATGTGGGCCCCGAATCGTTGAGAAGGATCTGGAAAAGGGGCGTTGCCAAGGGCGGTGCCAGGCCACGCCACAGCGGATAAAATCTTGAGTCTCGGCGGTGATCGTGGTTGTTCATCTCTGGGAAGGAATCCTCCTTCTTTGTGGTTCCTCGGTCTCCGGTCTTCGCGCATATGGACCAGGCAGCGTGTTGGTTGTCCTGGTCCGATTTACTAGTTATCCCATCCAGTGTGTAGATAGTCACCTGTGGTGTTCACCCCTCCAAGTGTATATAGTTACTCGTGGTGGTCACCACCCTTAGTCATTATCCGGTTAAGTAGAGAGTTACCTATTGGGATAATGAACAAACGTGTTGCCTCCAAGATCAAGTGTGCGCCTCAATTGAACCCATTACGCGTCTGACCCAACTCAGATTTTATTTCCATGCTTACACATTTCCTTGGCTCAAATACAAATTCAGTGGCCATACGCTGCATATATCTGATTGGCGATTGGTTTTCGTGTACCACGTGATCTAAAGAACGCCACTTGATATTTTGATTCAGGCCTTAGGTGTGTGTGTGCGTTTGTGTGTTTCAAGCTGGTGACCTCTCCTTTGCAAGCCCATTGTGCTAACCGTTCACCTTGCACCACCGCGGAACATTTTCAAGATCTTGTGCGTGGAGCGGTCGTGTTGTGGTTAGAGCACCCCGCTGTGAACCCGGCAACCTGAGTTAAATTCCCACTCGCAGTTAGTTAACATCAGTCACGGATATATAGGGCCTCCCCTAGGTCAACTCGGCTTTAAATGAGTAGCTGCTGCAATGTCTAAAACATCAGCATATGGGAGACAAAGGTGGCCAGGCGTGGTGCTAGCCACCCATCCACCTGTGTGCCTTGCCAGCCATAATAACCGTGCATGAACAACACTTGCTCCAACAGTCTGTCAAATGTCACATGGGGGATCTTTATCTTTGTCAATATGTAGTGAGTTCAACTGAGTCACAGACACTTCTTGGAGGCAACACATTTTTTAATACCAACAGACTGCCCCTTAACAAGATAACAACCTATGGTGGTGGACCACCAGGCTAACTACACTAGTTACACTGGGAGTAGCTACAACGGACAGGACCACAGCTTGGTCCAGGTCCACGTGTTGGTGACTGTAGGACGTAGAACGAAGATTTCTTCAAGATGAACCACAGCAGCCGGTCCCTCTCGGGGACCCGGCTTTTCTCCTCTGTGGCGTGGCTGGCCCAGCCCTTAGCCACGACCACCTTCTAGAATCCTCGAGCAGGATCTCGACCCTGACACGTGACCACCCCTAACCCCCACCTGGGGGCCCTGTGTAGACTTTACCGGTCACGTGTCCTTCGGGGTCAACCAGAGTGCCATGGCCCTTAGTAACCCCATTTTCGTGGCCGGCACTCTCACACCCTATCCTGTAGGGGTCGGCACTGCACGCAGAGCGTGGTTCCACTCAGCACTGTCGGACAGCGCTCACCGAGCCCCTCTAGGGCCGGTACTACATACACGTGGTGCCCACGATGTCAATACATTGCACGCCGTGCCTCTCTAGGGCTGGCATTACACAGTGACATCCGCAATGTCACTACAAATAGATATGGAGACGTGTTTACCAAACAGGCACATGCAGCAGTATATATGATTGAATTTGTATATGAACGGAGAAGATTGATACATCTGGAAGATTGTATTGTGTTAGGTGACGAGGAACGGGGAAACTATACAATAGCTTGCACACACTACAGGGACTCCATTTGCGAACAACTTAGGTTCCAGAGGTCTGTTCGTAAGTCAATTTGTTCCCAAGTCCAATTTTACTTCTGTCGATTCCAAACATGTTGTACGGTGTGTACACTAAACACAGGGAATGGCTTTAAAAGTTGTATAATCTCCTTAGGTGTAGATACCACCAGGGGCGGAGCCAGGATTTTCAGCCCAGGGTGACATTCAACAAATTTTAATTTCAAGAATGATTAGAGAGTCAGCCTGTTGAACTAGACGCCATCGGTTGGTGACACACTCTGACAATGCAGTTGCACGGAGTGTCGTACACTTATACGCAGAATGTTTCAGATTTTCGATTTTTTTTTCGGGGGTGACAATTGTCTACCCTGTCACCCCCCTGGCTCCACCCCTGGATACCACTGGTTCTTCATGTTCTGCAGATCTAGATGCCACCATCGCCATCTATTGCGCGGCGGTTAAACTTACGACTCTTGGTCCGAACAGGAAACTGGACATACGGACAGGTTTGTTCGTATCTCATAAGTAGAGGAGTCCCTGCACTGCCTGTGGAAGAGCCTCCAATAGAGGGAGTTCTAGAGAGCCAGTCGAGAGGGTATTTGGCCTACCCTCTCATGCTGATCAGACGTCTTGGAAGCGGTGGGTGTACCCACACTTTACCCCACTACACGTGACCTGCCAATGGACTGGCTGTAGTTGTACCAATTTATACTGCTGGGTGAGCAGAGGCGATGTGGGGGAAGCGGGGGGGGGGCAGTATTTTATAAACTTGCATTATTGTTTAAACTTGCGGCGCCGGAACATCAAATCAAATTGGCGAATTCTACGTTGCATGTTGTGCTAAGCCATGCACCTTTTTACCACCGCAGAATATTGTCACGATCATGCACAACGTCAACCGTAGAGCAGTCAACATTGAATAACTTTTGTTTTCTCAGCAATATTCATATATGTAAGCCAATATCGCTGCCACATTTTACCGTTGACTGCCGCTCCTAAATGTTCCATGAGAGAATACTAATTTCGCTTCTCGAGCAAAACACTGGGTGGCTTGTGTTATGAATTTAAATTTGCCAATGAAATTATGCAAGATTTTTTTGTACATTATTTTTTATTCGTATTATTATTATTCCACCGGCTTTGTGCTTCCATTAACAGCATGGCTTAGAGCTCGGGTTAACATTTAAAATCCTATGTACTGTGGGATTAAAATACATTTTGACCTTGATCTCCTGAGAAAAATTCACCTTGGCGGCAGGCACTGGAAGTTGCTGTTGACTTCGCAACTCGCAGTGCACCATGGCGTAGCCATCGTATGCCTGCTCGCGTTGCACCGTGGTGCTGGATAAGGTGGCTCCTCAGGGACGAGCAGATAGAGCTGAGGCCACACGCGGTACGGCGCAACCTCTCCTTGTTTTGTACCCCCTACGTGACGCAGATAACCGGGGCTATTAATAGGACGAAATACCGATGACGGCTACCGTGCAGACTCATCCAGCGTGACGATTTATTTTTAATTGCCGCTTTCGTGCGAGGGTCCGCCTAAAACGAGGCACCGGTGTGGAAAATTGTACGTCCGACACCTGTGTAATTGTATTATTTCCTAAATATTATTTTCGGTATACGCTATGCGCGGATGCTGCCACTGTGGTTGTTAATGGTTGGCCCTCTGCTGGCCACCCTGTGAGCCCACCATGTGCCATGGACAGCTTTCTCCTTAAATTGTACCGTAGTAGATGCTCTCCAAAATAATGACGCACAAAGTTAAACCACTCGAGACACCTGCCTAACATACGCATACATGGTTTACATTCGCGTGCCGTTTGGAATGAACGTAGAGTTTTATTTTACGCAACAACGCACAAGGTTAAACCACATATATAACTTCTTGTTGTAACAGCTCTCTCGCTGGTTCAGCAATTCCACTGCTGGATAATTTTTTCGGTCTGAGGACGACAGCTTGTGTTGCAATCGAAACGTCGTGATATATTATTTTTTATTTTATTTTATTTTTCTACCTACGTGACTATACCGAAGAACCAAAGAGTAATAACAAGGTGAGACGTTGCTCTAATTTGTGTTTTCCCCAACTCCCAAACGCCAAAAATCTAAATTGCATTATATATTGCTTTTGTTTAAACTATTCCATGTGACGACTTTTCCCATTTGCCTCAATTTCACACGAGCTGTTTACATTTGGAATCTTTGATTAAGTCTGTTTATTTTATTCATGGATCTTGTATAATTTAGTTTAATTTGGTTTGGGTTTCCATTTCATTTGCTTTCTTTACTTTGTTACGTATTTATTTTTCAATCAGTCTCCTTTGGAAAAAAAGGGTGTTTGTATCAAATTTGATATTTACTCTTGGGACATTACATAGCATTACTAATTAGGTGTACCTTAAACTGCAAGTGTATTACCCAGAAACCACATCGGAGCGCTGAAAAAATGTACTTCAGTACTATTGTTATTATGTTACGTTCCATGAGTAAACACCACATTTGATATCAACGGCCCATTTTTCAAGAAACGCTGATTAAACATAGATAAAAAAATGAAAACGCAATAAAAATCGACCGAAACTCAACAGAAATAACTGGAGTGCTACACCACGTGCGCAATTCGACACGCGTCCGATGCACTGTGAGAGGTTAAGAATCGGGCCTTGACGTTTAAGGTAATCGTGACCTGCCTAACATTCGTTTGTTTAACATCTCTCCGTGGTGGCGAGATGTTGACTACCTTGCCTGGTATGCAAGAGGTCATAGATTCGATCCCGGCCCTGACGCCTGCTGTATATTTGCAGTTTGGGTGTCTCTCCCCCCACGGTCACGTGGATTTTTCCCTCTGGTCTCCAGTATATCCCTCCGCATTTAGAATCAACATGTGTTTAGTGTATTTGGCTCCTATAAATTTCCGCTCGATGAGCCACTTCGTGGCGTTATCATTTGTGGCCAGGTCATTAAAAAAAAAAAGCTAGATATGTTATTGGGCCTTACCTGATAAAAAAAAAAATCTTGAATAATTCTCTCCAAATCTGTATGCGACAGTTAAAGGTGGAGCGACGTCGGCCCCATCGGCGCCATCGTCCCCTCCCGAGTCGGAATCCGGCAGCGTGGCCGCGGGCAGCGGCGGCGGCGATGAGTCGGCCTTCGCGGTGGGCGAGCGCGTCTTCGTCAACGGCGCCAAGGCCGGCACACTGCGCTTCCTGGGCCCGACGCAATTCGCCCCGGGCCGCTGGGCGGGCATCGAGCTCGAGGAGCCCGTCGGCAAGAACGACGGCTCGGTGGCGGGCGTGCGCTACTTCCAGTGCCGCCCCCTACACGGCGTCTTCACACGGCCCTCCAAGCTGGCACCGACGGCTGGCGAAGGCGAGGCCGCCGAGACCGACGCGTCCCCTAACACCGCGGCGGCCACTACGGCGACGCGAGCATCTTCCAGCGGCGCCACCCCTCCGTCCTCCTCCTCCGAGGCCGCCACCGTCTCGTCCCCGCAGGTCATGACCCCGGCAAGCCCGGCGACCCCCAAAAGTATTCCCACAACGACGACGGGGCCGCCGTCACTGCCGCCGCCGACAGCCAGACCGCCCTCGTCCACACCCGCGTCGATGAGCAAGATGACGAGCGGGTCGGTGTCGAACCTGTCGGAAGCCGGGTCGATGAAGAAGGGCGAGCGGGAGCTGAAGATTGGCGACCGCGTACTGGTAAGGACATATCATCCATAATAATAGTGCTGATGGTAATGTTTCAGCAGCCATCAACTCCTCCTAGAGCTCCCGACCGCAAGTCTAACCTTCCGACACCAAATAAGCATTGGCCTCATTGTGGAGAATGCAAAAAAAAGTATGCAGACGATACATCTCCACCTAAATTTTTTTTAAGAACGGTAACGACACAACCGACCGGCCACATGGCCTTCTGGAAGTGCATCGTTTTCAGGAGCATTGTTTCAAGACGAGCAAAACTCTCGAACGGTTTTGTCATTGCAATGTCTCATCAGTAAATCCGTGCAATCTTGATAGCGTCGTTTTTATCACGCAAGGATATCAAGAAGGCGCTGCTTTTGCCAATAGGGGGCAATGTTGGCTCGTGGTGAATGCACTTTAGGATTCTTTCATCAATTTCAACGTTCATCCGTCTCGTCGGCAACATCGTTTTTCTGGTCTCTAGCTGTCACAAAACCTCCCAGGATGCTTCAACACCGTTTCACGTGTGCCTGGACGTTGTCCATCCCGGGGTGAAGTTTAGGCTGTTTTCCATTTTTCCTCCTTTGACATTATCGCGATCTCGTCGTGTTTTATGCACACGCATTCTCATTCCATCGTCGCCGTGCGACCGCTGAAAATAGGCCGCACGGCGGTCTAATTTCACGCTCATGTAAATGACTGCATTTTACGTCCTTGTTTACAATAAATCTCAACTTAAAGTGTCTCCCAACATCTGCGGCATCGTACCTTTGCACAACGGCGACCAATGTCACTTTCCCCCTTGTTGCCCAATAAATATGTAAATGTTTGTGGGATGGTTTCCGTGGCAGGTGACTCTTTTTAACAGCCTTGAAACCGGCTTGAAATAGTAGGAGCTCGTAATGGGCATGAAATAATATGTACCACGTAACGGTATTCTCACTGCATTTAATTTGTTAAATATACATGCGCAACAGTATTCGAGCACATTTTATATGCACAATATACTACATAACAGTATTTGAGTGCACTTAATATGGATTTTATACAGTGTAATGGTATTCTAGTTCATTTAGTAATACATTATAGGCTACGTAATGCTACTCTCGTGCAACTAAATGTTATATGTCATATTGTTATCCAGCAGTATAAATGGGTATGCCACGCTTAGTCCGTCGGCAGATCGCTTGCGGTGGGGTAAAGTGTGGGTATCAACAACCTCTTCCAATATGCCTGGCCAAGGTGGATGAGAAGACCAAATTCCCTCTAGAGGGCATATGGTGGCCCTTCCACCAGCAGTGGTGTGAGCTAGAAATTGCAGGGCTGAACATTTACCTTCCACTAATATCTCTAATTGTATTTGTTTCCCCCCAGAGCGTATTATTGCCGGTGTGTCGCACTGTCCATTCTGTTCTTGCGCATAATCTCGGCGCATACCGCTCCCTCTTTAACCACCGCTTGGTGTGACCTTTCCCCTCCCCCCTTCCTAGGTGAGTGGCACGAAGGCGGGCGTGGTGAGGTTTCTTGGCGAGGCGGACTTTGCCAAGGGCGAGTGGTGCGGTGTGGAACTGGATGAGCCCCTGGGCAAGAACGACGGCTCTGTGGCTGGCACCAGGTATCAGATAA
Organism: Petromyzon marinus; assembly: GCF_048934315.1. Lineage (NCBI taxonomy): Eukaryota > Metazoa > Chordata > Hyperoartia > Petromyzontiformes > Petromyzontidae > Petromyzon > Petromyzon marinus. The sequence goes on along the minus strand of NC_133704.1, from coordinate 5,686,767 downwards.
TTCGAGCCCCCTCCTCTGTAGACCAATGAGAAGACGACCCCACGTGTGGGGTCTATGTCGAGCATATCTTCTCTGAAGCTTCAGCCACACTCTACTGCGGTTGAACTGACGAATCTCACCTGCACTCCTCCATCGTTGTGCTGTCTGCCTTCGTCCCCATTATCCTGTTGGCCCCTTAGGCCTCTGCAGTTGGATAGTGACTCTTCATGTTTACCACTACCAATTGTGACCACGATTGCATTGCGAGTGGCTTTGAAAGCAGAGCATAACGATAGCAGTATTAACAACAACAACAAACTGGTTTCACCTTTTCCCCCCCATCCCCCCCCCCCCCCCTTGCATGAAGATATTTCCAATGCCAGCCCAAGTACGGCCTCTTCGCCCCGACGCACAAGGTGACGCGAATTGGCTTCCCGTCCACGACGCCGGCTAAGGCGAAGGCCGGTGGCGCCGTGCCGGGCACCCGGCGCACCGTCAGCTCGGGCATCGCCGCGCTCAAGCGCAGCCCCAGCGCCTCCTCCATCAGCACGCTCAGCTCCGTGGCCTCGTCCGTGAGCGCCAAGCCCAGCCGCACCGGCCTGGTATGTTTATTTTTTTTTATAGCATTTTTTTTTCAAATAACATTTAAAAAAAAATAACATTTTTTTTTTTTTTTTACCCAGGAAAGGAGGTCCACTGAGCTATGTAGCTCTTTTTCAGAAGCGACCTGGCTATCACAAATGATAGCTCAACGAAGTGGCTTATCACCCACACCAAACCCACCCCACGTGTGTGTGTGTGTGTCCCCCGCAGCTAGCGGAGACGTCCGCCCGCTACTCGCGCAAGATCGCGGGGAACACGGCGCTCCAGGAGGCGCTCAAGGAGAAGCAGCAGCACATCGAGCAGCTGATGGCCGAGCGGGACATGGAGCGCGCCGAGGTGGCACGAGCCACCAGCCAGGTCGGGGAGGTGGAGCAGGAGCTGTCTCTCGTAAGACACGCGCACTCGCAGGTGAGGCACCCCAATGATCCTATTCTACTTCAGTCCGTTCTTGATCTTCGCGATCACTGTGGCGGGGGCGGGTGGGGAGGGGAGGCAGAGTCTGCTTCGGTCCTTGCCGCATCGATGCGTCACTGCGTCTCTTCTACGCTGCTGCTTCTTCGCTGATCTCTTTACATTCGTCTTTAGTCTGTTATTCTTGTTGTTGTTGCTGTTGTCCTTTATTTAACGAGAAGGTGAAATAAATAAACCCATTGAGACGCACGAAACAGCATTGTGCCTCTTGCAAGCGTGACCTTTTATGGTGCTAGATCGCTGCCTTCATCCCCACTGCCTATGCATGCCATTGTCATTATCGTCATATGCATGCGTTCTTATCGAAAGCTTCATCCTCATCATGTGTATGTGATTTGTGTAAAATTATCAGCATCGCATGTTTCATCACTTAGCATCCTCATCTTTATTGATTTTCCACTGCTGGATGAAGGCCTCCCAACCGCGTCAACCATCCCTCACAGCCCTACAATGCAAGAGTCCATTTCCCTCCTGCGAATGAGCCGATCTCTTTGCGTCGTCTAACACGGCGGTTGTCTTCACGGTCATCTCCTCGCCTTTTGGCTGCCATTTTCTCACGGGTCTCATTCGTCCGTGCTTTCCATGCGATCTCCCTCGTGTTCCGTAAACAGTTCGTGGTTGAAGCGGAGGAGAAGATGGACAGCCTGCGGACTCTGGTGGAGGCAGCCGATCGCGAGAAGGTGGAGCTGCTGAATCAGTTGGAGGAGGAGAGACGGTGAGTGAGAGAGGTGGGGCCACACCATTGATTCCCAATTATTAATAACAATCATCGGTAATTATTTTACGGCCATTTTTATCGATCAACTGCAATGAGTCCTCGTCACGTGTCGGTCAAATCAACGTTTACATTAAATTAGCTGGAATAAGCCAAAAAGAATGAAGAGTCAAATGTTCCCTCTTGTTCTGCTGTAGATGCTCGTTGCATGGCATTTAAACTGATATATTTTTTTACTCTCAGAGACGGATGGTTTCGGACAAAAGTCAGTGAAAAAACTAAAATGTACGTGATGGGTTGTTGTGCGTTGCCCGTTTATCAATAAAATCAGCAGTTTGTAATTCCCGCAGATAGAATTGGAATTGGGTGGGAAAAAAAACATTATGGAATATTAGTTTTTTTTATGCGTTCAATGGTTGGGTGAGCTGAAGCTATCAAAAAGTCGCTCCGCTTGAGAAGCCGGTTTAATCACGGGCGGCGGAAACCCAGACTTGAACCCAGGATCTCTGTGGGGTGCCAGCTCGCACTTCCATCTTTTCATTAGCTTCATGAGCCACCCGGTCAACTCCCAAAGACTCTAAAATGGATTGCATTGGAGTGTGGGAGATGTCCTTAAGTTGATGTTCTCTGTTACACGGACGATGTTCCTGTTTATTGATCGAGGAGGGCTAAAACAGAACAGGACACGAGAGTACAAATAGTTCCACTGAAATAGAGTTTCAGTGGAACTGTTTTCGCAAATGAGCGGTTATTTAAAGTTTCTCCTTTTGAGTTAACGTTTTTAATCGAATGAAATACCCTTTTAAAGTAAATGTAACATCGAAAACAAAAGCCTGCGAAAGAGTGGTAATCTTGAGAGTTATTACACGAAACAGAGTTTTAATAGAAATTCAACTTTCGTCCCAGTTGAGTTTCGCGTTTAACATTTGGTTTTACCTTCAAGGGATGTGGCTGGGTGGCTCAGGGTTCAGAGAGGGGGCAATAAACCAGCACCTTTAAGAGCCTGTGTTCGAATCCAGATTTCGCCTGTGAGTTTGATTGTCACAGCCCCAATGACCAAAGACAATAATCACCAATTAGTTATTTTTTTTTTCACCAAAATAAATCCAGCTCTGAGAATCGACAACAAAAATGTCGGGTTGAGGGCCGTGCGGTGAATATTTCACTGTTGTAGGGCCCGTGTGAAAGTGCGTTCCCTCTAGCAAATGATGAGGCCGCTTGAAGGCATTTCCAGAAGTCGCATGAAGGGATTCCCTCTGGCCTGTGATACGTGGGCGATATCGCCCTCCTCGGGAGGGCCGTACTCTAACAAAGTGACGATGTGCTCGCGAGAGTTATGGTAGGACGCGCCATCTCTTGCCATGACGCCGACAGAGAGACAACAAGAACAAAGAAGACAGTATTTTAATTGACAAACGAAAAACTTTAGGGGAGAGATGGAAATAAGTAAATGGTCACGTGCACGCATGTATTTTAAATTGTATTCAGTTTCTCCCACTTAACATTGTCTTCAACAGAAGGGTGGAAGACCTGCAATTTCGGGTGGAGGAGGAATCCATTACGAAGGGCGACCTGGAGGTACACCGAGAGCATTTAGCCTTTGTCAAGATGTTAAAAATAATCGGCGTGTAAGAAATCACAAGCACGTTCCTCACAGGTACATCAGGCACCATTGGATGGGGTGGAGGCAATGATTGGCCATACTCAACTGATGATTCCTAACCGGCATGAAACTAGCCCACATTCTCGTTTGATCCCGCGGCAGTCACAGCCATGCAGACTCCCAACTGTTCGATTTGTACGGGATGAGAGTGTTGTCCCCTCGCATGCGTGTGTTTTCTCCGGGTGCTCCACTTTCCTTCCATACGTATAAACACTCATTAATTGGTCGAAAACACCTTAATATGTAGAGGAGCGCAGAGCTTGGGGTGCGGTGCACAATTTGGTTGCTGGGTCACCGCCTGGCTGCCGCCTTCCCGCTGGACTTTAGTGAAAAACTGCTGGACATCTGTGAAAAAGAGCTTTATAGCTTATCGGATTCCTCCGGTATAAAAAAAGATTCTGATTCTGATTGTCTGTGGCTCCTCCTCTCGCCTCTGGAGTCTCCCTCTCTCTTAAAAAGAGTGAGTGAATGCCGTGCGGTGGCGAGGTACAAGTTGAAATCGTGCTTTTTTTTTAAGTACGATGCTGGGACTCATGTGCCACACCTATTTAACTAATTTCTTTACAACTGATTTTTGTGTTTAGTTTGTTGTCTTTTCCCCCCCGCACACCTCCGATTAGCACGGTTGGCTATGTACCGTGTGAAAGAAGTTCAACGTACGTGCATACATACGTGTATGACGGCAGCTGGTGCGGCGTTGCCAATTGCCACTCTCTGTTGCCTGTTGCGATGGCACCTTCTTGCAGCAGTGGTTCCTTCTTGCATGTGCATGAGCTGACACGCACTTCTCTGGATCTGTGTCTTTACGCGTGCACGTACACTTATTCCCGTCGGGCTCAATCAGTTTGTGCTGACGAGTCGGCTGTGTGTGTGCGCGCGTGTCTTTACTTTCAAGAGGCCGGCAACAAACAGCACTGTTAGCAAAGTTGTAATCGTTATCCATTACAACTGTGACACGTTTCTTGAATTGAGCAAGATTATTATTATAAGAGCTTGGGGAAAAGAGATGATCGGAGGGAATTCCAAAGTGGAGCAGTGCAGGGTAAAGAAGGTGAAAGACAAGTGTTGTGATTTGCATTGTGGTGATCAGGTGAATGAGCGAGTTAGTTCCTGAGCGAATGGGTGAGTGAGTTTGATGTTGTGACCTGCAAGTGTGAAGATTGAACGCAGTATGGATGGAGACGAAACAGTCAGTGTTTGGTCGACCGAGTTCTCAACGCGGGCGGAGGAATCGATGAGTGAAGTTCATGGGAACAGTAACAGCAACTATGGTAGTAGTAGTAGTTGTAGCGATAATAATACATACAAGAATGATAAGGAGGCGACCGACCACCGCTGAGCTAGTGAGTGACGTTTACAAGCTGTGAGACCTCTGTTCTGACACTGCCTTCCTCTCTCTCTCCCTATGTGCACGCTCACGCGCATGTGTTTAATCATGGTAGTAGAAGTAGCGATAGAATACATACATACAAGAGTGTTAAGGAGGTGACTGACCGCAGCTGAGTGAGTGACTGACGTTTACAGGCTGTTAGACCTCTGTTCCAACACTGCCTTCCTTTCTCCATGTGTGCTCGTGTGTGTTTAATCGACTTGTCGGCTGTGCGCTCGTACTTGCTCCGATTGCTCTCTCTTAACCCTCGGTGTCTGTGTGGCTGTCTGTGGTCTGACACTCACCCCCCCCCCCCATCAAATGTCGGTTCATTCATTGGTGTGCGGTCTCTATCTTTGGCGTGGGTGTGAGTTTTGCATGCGTGTGGATTTTTTCGACTAACAGACTCAAACCAAACTGGAGCATGCGCGCATTAAGGAGCTTGAGCAGAGCCTTCTGTTTGAGAAAACCAAAGCCGAGAAGCTGCAGAGAGAGTTAGAAGACTCGCGGGTAAACTGGGATGCAACGTTCACACTGTCCGTCCGTAGCGATCATGCGGAACAAACAAACGAAAACAAAATATTTTTTTTTACGGTACTAAACCTTCAATCCAGAATTTAAACATGCTACTGCACAACGTCGCATGCCCCGACTGCCGCATGTCTTTCCCTGACCAGTTTAATCGCCCGAACCCAGCGCGACGTGCTGCGCATAGCGGAGCCGTGGATTTTTTTCTCCCGCAGGTGTTCGCAAATCCACCCTGGTTTCACGTACAATCTTGTATTTTTCATTTTTAGCGTGAATTCGCCAACTCCTAAAGCGGTGCAAAACGGCTTCTCTTGCCTCGTTTAAAGCAGTTGGCGCTTCATTTTTATTTGTTACAGTTACAAAATTGGTGCGTCGCGTGAAAGTGTGGTCGTCTACACGCGCTCACGTATCCTGCCCCCTTTGCATATCCGCCCATACATCAGTCCCCAGCGAGTTGGATATGCGACGTTGTACCGTATATATTTTACGTATTTTGTGACTGCAGGTTGTATTTAACGACCTGTTTTAAAAAATATATATATATTCAATTATTCTAGCCATGCTAAAGAGACGGTGGATTGAAAGTTTCCGTATAATTGCCTGTCCAGTTAACTATTTCTAATGCTTTGTGTTGTTTGACTGGGTTATAATAAGCATGGCGCCAAATAATAATTAATCATCTTACGGCAGACGCATTCCAACAACAAACGACCGAAGAGGTATCGACCTGCGCTGTAGCTGTCCGACGTGTTTGTTTTTTGCGGGTTGTACCGCTACGTGTCGTTCGTAGTTTCTCGCCACGTGCCCGGGAGCTTCTTCCCAGAGCCGTCTCTAAACATCGGATATCGCGACGAACAACACGTAGCGGCATAACTGCGAAAAAACCTACGCAGTTCTACTTTAGTCGCATGGCTGTGCTGTGTTCCTGGCTCTCCGACACGAGTTCGAAGCTTCGGTAATGGGTGGAGAAAAAACGAATTAAAAAGTGGCTCAATAACTCGCCAATTAGTTAAAAAAAAACATATCCTCTTGGATGGTGGTGCTTGCGTGGGTGACCACCGTGCTCGTCAGGTTGCTACAGGCTGCTACGAGGCTACGCGGCGGGCAGCAGAGAGGGCAGTGCAGAGAAATCCATTGTACTATTCTATTCTTTGCTGCCCGCATTCGCCAACCCGAAGTGGCCGGCGTGGAGACGTACAGGCAAGGTCACACCCACGACTCGATTAGCGTAGGGGGAGGCCCTCATCCAGCAGTGGATTGACCAATGGGCTGTAGGTATGCTGTATGTAATGTAGTGACACGACTGCCGACCGAGGCGCTACGGTCGGCACAGTAGAAATAAAAAAAAAACTAAAACTGACGCCCGATAGTAATTCAATCTTGAAATCAAACGGGCAGACCGCGGCAATGTAGCGGCATCGCTGCAGTGGCGTCCCGAAAAGTACGGTGGTCACACCGGCAGTGACATCGCTCGAGAGTGACGGCCTCGTGCCTGAGAGGCACTTTCAAGTCTGTTTTTCTCATTAACGTTCACTTTACTTTGGTTTCCAATAGTCTGGGTCGCACCTCCGAGGTAATGCCTTACACGGATTTGTTCCTTGGGCTGCGTCTGCCTTTTAAACGCTTCTGACTTTTAACCCACTGTGGGAGACATAACCACTTAACCTTGTGTGCGACGCTGCTCAATCACTGTGTGCCCAACCTTGGTAATCGTCTGAAAGCCGGGCTTTAATTTCGGCCGGGTCTTTGTCTGGCTTGGCGGGCTCAGAAAATATTTCTTCATTTGGCACACCGCATCCAGTGTAACTCTCGCTGTGACTGTAGCTAATAACACTGGGCATGTCCCACTTACTCCTGTTAACTAACAACCTGGAAAATACCCTGTGAGCAATAAATCACTTTGAACAACCACATCCAGTATTCATCTCTCTGGGTGTGGCTACTGGTCACAAACCATCTACTCGGGCCTAGCAAATAATCCTGGAGGATGTTGCCCACACCTGGCACACAACATCCAGTACACCTCTCGCTATGGCTGTGGCAACATGCCACCTGCTCGGGTTTACTAAGCGACTCGTAAAATATTTGGCGATGAATAAAAAAAAATCTGGCCATCGGCAACTGCCTCGTCCGCGACGCGATGGATTTACCGGCAGAAAAATTGGAACGGTTAAAAAAATAACGGCGAACTAACGCGCGGCTGGTCAGGCCGCCACCGTCTCGGAGAAGTCTCGCATCCTGGAGCTAGAGGCGGAGCTGGAGGCCGCGAGGCAGGGCCTGCCCGGCAAGGCCCTCCCGGCGGACGCGGGCCCTGAAGCGGGCGCCGCGCACGCGGCCGCTGCCGCGGCGCTGATGGAGGCTCTGCAGGCTGAGATCAAGGCCCTCAAGGAGCAGCTCGCCGCCGCCAACAAGGACAAGGTAGCCCCCCCGCTCTGCTGAATGTTGTTTGAGGCGAAAACTTGACTCGCGTGCGTGCGTGCGTACCGCTTGGTTTCTTCAATTTGTTGCAATTCTCTCCTCGATAATTTTTGGTGTCTGACTTTCTCTTTGCGTCATTGCTCTAACTTTATTTTATTCGGTTTTTGCTCGTTTTTGTCGTGACTTTACCGAAAGAACCAAAGAGTTCGTCTTTATTTGTAAGCTGCAGATGGCCCTACGCAGTTGCTTCAAGCAGCTTCTGTCTTGCGAGCCTGGGCAGCACGACAATTACATTTCTGAGCACACACACACACACACTCCGCGGCCGTTTCTCAATGCCACGGGCTATGTTGTGTCGGCGATGGAGCAGATGGAACGGCAGACTCGGTATACTCATCAATCATGTCAAAATTGACAACATGCACCACCGTATTACGGTGCTAATGAGGACGCGCACAGCGGTGAACATTCATTTCCGATGGTAAGCGTTTGTTAATGACGATTGTATTTACCTCGGTAAGCCTCGCTGAGTTTTCGAGACTTTTCAAGAGGGACCTGCACTGGGATCGTTGGCACATTTCAATTTAGGAGTTGTTTGGCTTGTGGGCGGGGCAAACTGGAGTACTTGGGGAAAACCCACCAGATATACGAAGGGATAACACTCGAGCTCCGCGCGGATAGAGTCAAGGATCCAGTGCTGTTTTGACATTGCTTGGCCAGCTTCCAGCCAAAACCTTACAGCTCTTGGTATTTTCCAGGCAGTCTCTCGTCAATTTAATGAACCAGGTTCAACCCTTCTGATGAGTTTGGGCACATTCAGGAGGATTTGGAAGCGATGCCTTTGAATAGTCCAAGCGGGTGTCTCATGTCCCGTTTACCGCAATGAACCGTTGGTGAAATTCCACATTCCTGTGGAGGAAACCAGTCATTCGATTGGAAAACCACTGATTCTAAAATGTGATATTTATTTAGTCAACTCTGTTCGGTGCCTGATAAAAGCTGATCGATGCACAGGGAGTCTGAGTGATGGACATGAGTTTGTGCTGGCGCGCGTAAAAAAAAAAAAACAGGTGGTAACGCGTGACGCACTCCTTTCACCCGGATTCAAACTCGTAACCTACACATCGTGAGTCACGTGCTCTATCCACTGCGCGACACAGCCAGGTGGCAGCGCAAGTTACCCAGCGTTGCGCTGTGCCCTCTGGCTATGCAAGACGAATAGCAGAGCGCTGCTTCTTTCAACGTGTTGCGTCTGATTAAATAATAATATTTTTTTTTTAAACAGGAATTTCATTAAAGCCAGCTTTTGACGGAGCACTTTCGTTCTGCGTGTAATATTGCTAGCCACGTGTTTTCTGAATATAACTCTTTGGGTGTAATGTACGTCGCGGCGATAATTGAGTTCATAACGCGGCAGCATTCTCTTACCGCGGCATCAAGGCGACCGTATCGACGTGGACAGTTCACGGAATTTGACTTTCAAATAAACGGAACAAAATGAAAATTATAAAAAAAAACAAGAACGCAAGTTGGCTACGTTGAGAGACACACAGGTCAACACTGCCACGTTTATGACGACGACGATGATGATGGCGATGACGGCATTTTCTCTTCGGTACGTTACATTTTTTGCGTATACATCTCGCTCGAATAAGTGCTGTGTATTAAAAATTTAATGTATTTGTTTCAATCGATATGATGGCTAAATTGTTCCAGGAGAAGCTTCGCTTCCTGAAGACGCTTCCAAACAGGTAGGCGGTTCGAAACGTCTGGACATCGTGCCGGACAACATGCGGCACAACCGGATGCGCGTGCACGCACGTGCCTGCTGGCCCCTTTGCTCCAATTCCCCGCCCCCCCCCCCCGACCGCTGTTGTCTTCCCATTGACAGGCGGAGGAGCGGCGAGCGGCGAAGGCCCTCCAGGAGAGTCTCGATGCGGCCCTGAGCGAGGCCGAAGCCCTCAAGAAGGCCCACGCCGAGGCCGAGTCTCTCCGCCGGGAGCTGGCCGCGACGACCAGTGAGGTGCAGCTGTGGAAGGAACGCCTCGAGGCGGTGGAGGCCGCTCACCGCCAGGCCCTGGAGGACGCCGCGAGCCGCTCGGCCGCCCCGGGAGCCGAAGCGGCGGCGGCGCTGGAGGCGCTGAAGGGCGAGCGTGTCAAACTGGAGCGGGAGAGCGCCGCGCACCTCAGGGTGAGTGGGGCGTGACGCGTGGGAATCATCCGTGGAACTGCACGCGCCCTCGCTCGCAGAACAGGGTGGCGTCGTGGACGGTGGCGGTGGTAAACGTGGTTGTTCCACTGCTTTGCCGCACGGTCGCCATCTCTTGTGGTCCCTCCAACGCAGGCAGTCGGCAACCAGCGGCTCCGGAGCAACCCTCTTTAACATCTCGCCCCGGTGGCTAGGAGATGTTAACTACCTCGCCTTGTATGCAGGAGTTCGTGGGTTCGATCCCGACCACTCTGCAAGCTCACTGGCTATCAGCAAAGATTCGTTCATGAAGCCATCCAGATATATAAACACAGGTGCAATTTCAACCGAGAAGATGGATACAAACTGGAAGGACGTTATTAACCAGTTTAAGTCATAACTGGCTGTGATGTTTCCATCCTACCTGCCGATGTTAGCAGGTATTTTCGACTCTCTGAGTTGCATTACCAGGTTAAATGTCTTTACATTCACAGGCTAAATGTCTCACTAACACAGCCACCGTTGCTCGTTTTCTTCGATGTGACGGTGGTTTTCGTGTTGTTCGTTTTTCTTACATTGACATGCTAATCTCTCAATACAATGGCCACCTTCACAGCTTCGTCAACGTGGAGGTGGCCCAGCTCTCCGATCTTACATTTACATGCAAATTTCATCTCCAACCCCGCTCACTTCTCTTATGACCCTTGGGTTACACCCATCTCAAACCTTTACAACATCCTGCCTCAGCAGCTCTCCCGCTATATTTTTTCCTGCCTCAGCAGCTCTCCCGCTATATTTTCTCACCTTATGACGATTGCTCGTGTTGTGATCGAAACGTCGTGATGCTTTTATTATTTTTCTATCTACGTGGCTTTACCGAAAGACCCCAAGAATGCGGATTCCTGCAGTCACGAAAGCTTTTAAGTCAGAATTAAAATAGTTTTAGTTTATCGTCGCCGGTGCTTTGCTCTGGTTGTCCTGCGCAGGAGAAGGAGGAGCTGAAGGCGAAGCTCGGAGAAGCGCTGAAGGGGCGCGAGAGCGAGGTGGAGCGCGTGAAGCAGCAGCTGGAATTGGCCGGCACCCAGCACATGCTGGAGCTCGAGGAGATGCTGACGAAGCTCTCGCAGGCCGAGGACAAGCTCAAGGAGGCCGAGAAGACGGACACGGAGAAGCAGGTTGACTACGTCACTTGCATGACACGCGCCGACACACGCGCGAGTGGGTCTGTGTGTTGCGCGCGCTCGTGCACGTACGTACGTGTGCGTGTGTGTGTGTGTGCGTGTGCACGAGCGGCTAGGTGTGATGTTGGCTACCCCCACCCCCTTGTGTGCTCGCTAACAGCACAAGCCCCCAACAAGTCTGTTAAGGCCATTTCCGGGAGATCTTTGTCTGTGTGTGCAAGCGTGGGAGTGCAACGGGATTGGCGCGCTGTCTGACTGCCGGGCGAAGAATGTTTGCCTGTGCCAGGCCACATGGGAAAAGTGCAGCCGCCCACTGGAAGGGATCTCGGAAAGCGGTTCCTCAATTTTGCCTTCTTTCGGGCCAAATCTCGTGAGATGTGGCGATGTGCTACTCGGTGAAGGGGTTTTGAATGGACACTCCTTCTCGTGACATTGACATGGGGGGGGGGGGGGGCATTTTTTAAACAAAATTGAAAGCAATGAATCCATTGAGAGCACGCATTGAACCGCTGACGGTGGTAATAGCGTAGCTGCATGTTCCGTGTGCCCGCTTTGCCACAGGCGTTGCAGAGCCGCGTGTCAGAGCTCGAGGCGAAGTGCCGCGAGTGTGAGAGGCTGGCGGAGGAGACGGAGGCTTCCCACAAGGAAAACGAGGCCCTGCGGGGGAAGCTGACCGCGGCCCTGAGCACGTGCAGCGCCGTGGAGGCCGAGAGACTGTCTGCTGGCGACAAGGTAACGGCTGTCTGTGCCACACTCGCCTCTCGTTTGTTTACATGCACGGAAATTGGGCGCCTGTGCGCGCGTGCGCGTTCGTGTGAAACTGCGTCTGTTTGTGTGTTTGTGTTGTGTGTCAGCAGCGGTTATGTAGCAGTTAGGCGAGCTGCTCTACGAACCCAGTAATGCCAGTTCGATTCCCACTCACGGCCAACACCCAGTGACAATTATCTGAACCGGTCCTGGGCCTCCCCTAGGTCGACTCAGCCTCAAATAAGTATCTGGTGCTGTGTGTACACATCGCTACTGGGGAGACAAAGGCGGTCAGGCGTGGTATTTGCCACCCACCCCCTCGTGTGCCATGCCAGCCTTCATAGGTGCTCGCTTAACAGTACTTGCTCCAACAGTCTGTTGAGGCTCTACGGGTGATCTTTGTCTTTGTAGAGCAGTGGTTAGCGTGCTGCTCTTCGAACCCGACCACACGAGTTTAATTTCCCGCTCACGACCAACATCGTTGACGAAGATCTGAACTGGTTCCTGGACCTCCCCGAGGCCTCCATTGATTAGTTTAGTTTACACCTCTTTTGTGAAGCCACTGCTGGATGAAGCCCTCCACACTGGGTTGCTGTTGAAAAAAAAGTTGAACTCAATGGGCCTTACCAATAATGAAGTGGCTTGACTGAGCCTTCAAATGAGTACCAGGTTGCAGTGCATAACATCTGCACAGGGGTGACGAAGGTGGCTGGGAGTGGTGCAGGCCACACCAACCCCCTCGTGCACTGCGCCGGCCTTAATATGCACTTTCTAACGGTACTTTACGCGGCAGTCAGTCAGGCGCTACAGGGGAAATGAAACAATCTTTATACTTCACAACGTTTATCCTGGGCTTTGAGCCAGGGCTCGGCGTGAGTAAAAATTTTTTTTTTTAAATGAGGAATCATTTATCTGTGAATTGGCAGTGGCGTTTCCCACCTGCTCACTCCATAAATATTGCAGTACACTCGGCTGCCTGGTTTAGCATTATTGCAGCGAAGGTACTTGGGAGAGTGGGGTTTGGCGGTATTTTTACTTTGCCCCGTCCGCACAGGCCGGAGAGCTCGCTGAGAAGTTGCAAGTGATGGACAGAGAGCTGGAGGGCCTGCGCCAGAAGGTTTCATCTCTCAGTGACGATAGGGGCCAGCTGCAACAGAAACTGTCTGCGCGGGTAAGTGTGGCCCTCGTTTTTGACATTTCGTACCGGATTTTAGCGTTGCCAGCGAAAGTGTTCTCAAGTCACATCCACTGCGATCTGACCCAGCGGTAGCGTGCTCTTTCCGTTTTTTGTGTGGGTTCGCCGTTCGACCCCGGCGGATGCCCTGGTATATACTGCCCGGTGTATTCATGATAAATGACGGTGCCGCCTGCTCTGCAGTGAACTTCAAAGGTCCTGCGACGTGATTCGAGAGTTAGGGCCACGTGTGTTCGCCTCGTGTCCCAGAAGTTTGGCCAGCTTGATAAATATCTCATAATATATGTACATACTGCATGTTGAACTTTCGCACCGTACGTAGCCAAGCGTGCTAATCGGACGTGCGGTGGAAGGACAACAAACTAACAACAACAACAAAAAAACCGGTTCTAAAAACCGAAGTTTTCAATCTAGATTTAAAAGTGCATAATCTCCAGTGGCTTCGTAATATCTGAAGGAAGACCGTTTCAGATGACTACAGAAGCACATTTGAAAATGCGCGATGCAGTGATTGTTTTCGAACGTTACCTGATTAGGAAGCCATGTAACAACGTCGCCCCTACACGGGCAGCTGCCCCTGGGGGTCCCTTGCCGCAGGCCGCCTCGAGAGGTATTGCACGGGAGGCGTGGAATACATGCTAAACGACAATCATGATAATGATGATGATGATTACAGTTATCGTTTAACACACATGGTGTCTGCTTTTAGATGGAAGAAATAAAGTCTGCGACCGAAAAAGGAAGCAGCCTGCAACAAATTATTGAAGGTGCAGTCAATAGAATTTTATTTAGAGTTGCACATCTGTCTTATTTGTTTGTCCTTGAATTACACTGTGTGACAATTTTTTTTTGTGCCTGGGTAGTAAGTGTTATTTCCTCATTGCTTATGCCTCAAAATTACAGAAAATGGCAATTATTTCCCACAAACTTTGCTTTTGTGACCAGGATAGTGATATTTTTAAATTGACCTATTTTCCAGAATATTCCAGATAGATTCTGTGCTGAGTAAACTTGGAGTACCTTCTCGAACATTCTAGTGCTTTCCAGTCATATAAATAGTAGTATAAATACAGGGGCCTTAAGCCCACCAGTTCAGTTTAGTTTAGTTCCAGCTGCCTAAGTGGATATATATCTGCCTTTTTCTGAGATGGCATCAAGAGGCTGTAAGCATCCAGCAGACGCATTTTGCTATGTGTGTGGCCAATTTATTAAGACGAGCGAAATACTGCTCTGTGGAAGCATCTGCTAAGATGTGTGAGGCCTACAAGGCATATTTCGGCATGCCTGTCGGGAATCAAGACAAACCCTGGGCACCTAATTTCACCTGCGAGCAATGCAAACAAAACTCTGGAAGGTAAGATGGACAATTGTTGCTCGGAATTTTACGGAATAAAATCTGTTACAATTAAAAAAAATTGTAAAAGTTTTTAATTTTAAAATGTTTTACAATTTTGAATGTTATTGAAAATGTATATCACGTGAAAAATATTGCGAGTATCTCTCACACATTAGTCATGGGTGAAATAAATGTATTTTTGTAGGATGGTACAGAGGGGAAAAGAGAGCCATGAAGTTCGCTATCCCAATAATTTTGCGGGAACCCACTGACAAAACTCAAGCATCTGCTACTTCTGCATGGTGAACCCTTACAAACGTCGGACTGGCAAGAATGCACCTGCTATCACGTATCCGGACCTTCCTTCATCCATCGCCCCGGTGCCACACTGCCATGAGCTCCCTGTACCCACTCCTCCGGAGAGAGAGCAGCCGTCTTTAAAAGAGAGCAGCAAGTCAGAGAGTGAGGAAGATGTTGTAGATCCAGATGACAATTTCAGAGGTGGAGCTGAGGAGAGAAACCCATACTACCTCAACCAAAAAGCCCTCAACGATTTGATCAGAGATCTTGGTTTCACCAAGTCCAATGCCGAGTCTCGGCTCAAGCAGTGGAACTTGTTGGATAAAAGTGTGCAAGTCGCAGATCAGAGGAATCGTTGCCAACCTTTTTGCAGCTTCTTCACCCATCAAGATGGGCTCTGATTCTGCCACAATGTGACCAGTCTGTTCGAGGCAATCGGAATCGCCTGTAATCGGAATGAGTGGCGCCTCTTCATTGACAGCTCATCCAGGAGCCTCCAAGCCATGCTGCTGCATAATGGTAACAAGTATTCGTCTCTTCCCCTGGCTCACTCGGTGCACCTCAAAGAGGATTACAACAGCATCAAGACCTTTCTGGACGCCTTGAAGTATGATGAGTACCGCTGGGAGGTCATCGGAGATTCCAAAATGGTGGCGTTCCTGATGGGTCTCCAAGCCGGTTTTACCAAGTTTCCTTGCTATTCTAGATTTGAAGCTTTCGTGACTGCAAGGATTCATACTCTTTGGTTTTTTCGGTAAAGTCACGTAGGTAAAATAAAATAAATGAAAACAACTAAATTAAATCACGACGTTTCGGAGGCAACACAGCAGGTGGAACAGTCACAGCAAAATATCTGTATCAAGTGAAGAGCTCTGAGACATCCGAGATTATATACAGGTTAAGGGGGGGGGGGAGGAGCCAGGAAGGGACGTGGGTGGGGGGGACAGCTAAGTTTTCTCCTTACTAGCTCACTAGTAAGGAGAAAGCGGCTTGGGACAGCTTTGTCGCAGTGGTTTGTGGCTTCTTGGACAATCACAAGGTCGAAAACGATGTGGAGCTGTTTGGGACTCTGGTGAAGAACTACGGCATAATGGGCTGTAGCATGTCCCTCAAAGTCCATATCCTTGATGCTCATCTTGATAAATTCAAGGAGAACATGGGAGCGTACTCGGAGGAGCAAGGCGAGCACTTCCACCAGTATATGGACTTTGAACGCCGCTACCAAGGACAGTATAACGAGAACATGATGGGAGACTATATTTTGGGGATTCGTGAAAGTGATTTACAGTATAATCGTAAATCTCGAAAAACTACTCGCTTCTAAATCTTTTGTAGACATTTTTGTATTACTTTATAAATACATGTTAATTTTTATTCATATGTTGTTGTTTTCTGGCTTTATTTGAACGAAAAGACACAAATTCACCCGTTTTCTCATTGAAAATACGTAAATTAAAAAAATTCACTGTCCTGATCACAAAAGCAAAGATTGTGGGGAATAATAGCCATTTTCCATTATTTTTAGGCATAAGCAATTAGGAAATAACACTTACTACTCAGACCAAAAATTATGTTACTTAGTATTCTTTGGTTCTTTCGGTAAAGTCACGTAGATAGAACAAATAAAAATAAAGTGAAAAATAATAAAAACAAATTTTAAGCAAAAATCACTAATGTAGACTAGCCTGGTTCTAAATCGGAGTTAGTGTACGGGCAGTCTATAATGTAGACTGTAGCCTGGTTATTATGTAACACTATTTGTTACATAGTGTTATTTTTCCAATTTCACTCAACATTTAGATCTGTACTTACAGTTTTTTTTAACTTTGGCATTTGTGTGACCCCCCGGTCACTCTTGTAAATGAGACGCATCCTCGTCTTGATTGTTTTTAAAATACAAATAAAACCATATTCTCCAGATTATGAAATGCTCATGAAATTAAAACTCACGAGAAACTTGCATCGGGTGTCAACATAGTTACACAAATCTGGTCTCACACACAAAGACAAAGATCGCCCATATAGCCTAAACAGACTGTTGGGGCAAGTGCTATTAGCGATTAGTACCTATGAAGGCCGGCACGGCACACGAGGGGGTGGGTGGCCAGCATCACGCCCGACCACCTTTGTCTCTCTAGAGAAGATGTTTAAACCCCGGACCAGGTACACAAATGACAACCAGATTATAATACATCTGCTTTAAAATAAAAGGGGGGATAAAGAGCATCTTATAATTGGGAGAATACGGTAATCTGGTGGGCCGTAACGGGCGATGGCCTTGAGTTGTAATTTTTTCCCCCGACAGAACTGGAAGGAAAGGTGAGCTCGCGGGAGGAGCAGAACTCAGGGCTGAGCGTCGAGCTCCAGCAAGTGAAGACTGAGTTGTCCGGTAAGGTAGATCAGTGGCTTCTCAACCTTTGGCTACTGGTTACCCCCTTGTTCAATTTTGTTTCAACCGAGTAGCACCCCCCCCCCCCCCACCGTGTGCCTGACCCTCCATGGTTCTGAGAAATAAATGTATGAATAATGAACATGAATATTTTAATCAATTGTCCATTTTGTGAAGTATCTTAATTTGCTAGTAATTGCAAGCGATTAAAAAATAATAATTCAACAGACGCTCTGCATGCATGACATAATTTATTCGCGCTCGCTGGTTGCTCTTGGAAACCACATCGTTTAGAAACGTCTTTTATATCGTTCTAAGTTACCGTATCGATTCAAATAGTCTGTTTAGGCTATATGGGGGAATCTGTCTTTGTTGTCCAGCGCTGGAGCGTAAGGTGCACTCGGGGGAGGAGAAGGCCGAGCAGCTCGCGCGAGACAAGCAGAAGCTGGAGGAGGACATCGCCCAGATGATCCAGTCTTCCGGAGACAGCTCGGCACAGCTCACAAAGATGAACGATGACATCAGGAAGAGAGACAAGTGCGATTGCCTCTCTTTTTTTGTTGTTTTGCTGTTGGCTGCTCTCTCTGTGGAAATTATGGAGGCAGAGCAACTGGCAAGGTTTTTTCTTCTACGTGGCGGCTCGGCTGTGGGCATTGTAGCGAAAAATCCATCGTCACATTGCGTAGTACTAATGTGTGTCCACGTCGGCGCTCCCTGCCTTCAGAAACCCGCGTTGACCAGCGTGGGCAAGAGGCCACTCGAAGGGATCTCGGAGACAGCCCCCGTGGTATCCGCTGTTCCCGACGGGTCGTTCTTCATCACGAATGCTTGCCGCTGCTCCACTGGCGGATCCGAATGGACACTTGATAGCACAGTCGGGATAAATAAAAAAAATATAAATACACTTGTTGCGGTGTCACTGCAACATTGACTGTGACCGAATCACGCGCGAAAAATGTGTCTGGAGTTTCAACAGATCTGATAAGTTAAGCAAGGGTTGAACCGAGTGGATACTGCTCCTGATTGGCAAACGCCATGCGTGGCGCAACAGGGTTGCACCGCTTTGCGAGAGACACGAGCCGACAGGGGCAATGGGGATAGAAACGTGTTGCGTACGTGTGACCAACGTAGCTTCCGCCTCCCCCGCCTCCTCCTCCTCCTCGCGTGACGATGTGTGTCCTGCCAGGCAAGTGGAGGAGCTGCAGGCTAGCCTGGCGCAGGAGCGCGAGTTGGCGGCCAGTGTTTCCGAGAAGCTGCTCGAGTTGGAACGCGGGGCCCAGACGAGCGCGAAGAAGGCGGAGGAGACGCACTTGGCTGAGGTCAACGCTGCCAAAGCCTCCATTGCCGGCCTGGTAGGTGCCCTTTGTCACTCCACTGCTGGATGAATGCCTCCGCCAGTATCACGTTTTTTTTCGTTTACTTTTGGAGCCAGCAAATTATTTCCCCTCCGTTCCCAACAAACCACCGAGGCCGCCGATGACGTGCTTTGCTTTTCGTCCGATTTCTGTTTGCTTCGTTGCCGTTCTTTATTTGATTGCTGTTGTCGTTTTGGCGCCCCAGGTCACGATTGCAATTGAGACTCTCTACGTTGGCCTAGTCAGCTCTCATTTGGTTGAACAAAAACAAACTTGAACTTTGTCATTGATTGCTGGCGATCCAGGAGGCGGAGGTCTCGCGAGCGGAAGCCCTCGGGAAGGAGGAGGCCGAGCGTCTGAAGAGAAATACGCAGAATGTGCAGGAAGCCCTAGAGGAGGTGCAGCGGAGCTTGACTGAGATGACGGCTCGTGCAGAGCAGTCCGAGCGCGAGGTGCAGATTCTGGGGACGCAGGTGGAGAGCGGGAAGGTACGGTGATGATAATTGTCCCGCTATCCCATCATGTGGACGGCTAAATGCTGGAATTTACCAGCGGCAGAATTTAGATGTTGGTGATGGGTAGACGTGGATGATGGGTAGCCCTGGGCGATGGGTAGATGTGGGTGATGGGTAAGACCTGGGTGATGAGTAGACCTGGGTGATGGGTAGACCTGGGTGATGGGTAACACCTGGGTGATGGGTAACACCTGGGTGATGGGTAACACCTGGGTGATGGGTAGACGTGGGTGATGGGTAGACCTGGGTGATGGGTAGACCTGGGTGATGGGTAACACCTGGGTGATGGGTAACACCTGGGTGATGGGTAGACGTGGGTGATGGGTAGACCTGGGTGATGGGTAACAACTGGGTGATGGGTAACAAGTGGGTGATGGGTAGATCTGGGTGATGGGTAACACCTGGGTGATGGGAAGACCTGGGTGATGGGTAGACCTGGGTGATGGGTAGACCTGGGTGATGGGTAGACCTGGGTGATGGGTAGCCCTGGGCGATGGGTAGACGTGGGTGATGGGTAGACGTGGGTGATGGGTAGACCTGGGTGATGGGTAGACCTTGGTGATGGGTAGACCTTGGTGATGGGTAGACCTGGGTGATGGGTAGCCCTGGGCGATGGGTAGACCTGGGAGATGGGTAGACGTGGGTGATGGGTAGACCTGCGTGATGGGTAACAACTGGGTGATGGGTAACAACTGGGTGATGGGTAGATCTGGGTGATGGGTAACACCTGGGTGATGGGAAGACCTGGGTGATGGGTAGACCTGGGTGATGGGTAGACCTGGGTGATGGGTAGACCTGGGTGATGGGTAGACCTGGGTGATGGGTAGACCTGGGAGATGGGTAACAACTAGGTGATGGGTAGACCTGGGTGATGGGTAGATCTGGGAGATGGGTAAGACCTGGGTGATGGGTAGACCTGGGTGATGGGTAGACCTGGGTGATGGGTAGCCCTAGGTGATGGGTAGACCTGGGTTATGGGTAAGACCTGGGGGATGGGTAGACCTGGGTGATGGGTAAGACCTGGGTGATGGGTAGACCTGGGTGATGGGTAGACCTGCGTGATGGGTAGACCTGGCTGATGGGTAAGACCTGGGAGATGGGTAACAACTAGGTGATGGGTAGCCCTGGGTGATGGGTAGACCTGGGTTATGGGTAAGACCTGGGGGATGGGTAGACCTGGGTGATGGGTAGCCCTGGGTGATGGGTAGACCTGGGTTATGGGTAAGACCTGGGGGATGGGTAGACCTGGGTGATGGGTAGCCTTGGGTGATGGGTAGCCCTGGGCGATGGGTAGACGTGGGTGATGGGTAGACCTGGGTGATGGGTAACAACTGGGTGATGGGTAGACCTGGGCGATGGGTAGACCTGGGTGATGGGTAGACCTGGGTGATGGGTAGACCTGCGTGATGGGTAGACCTGGGTTATGGGTAAGACCTGGGGGATGGGTAGACCTGGGTGATGGGTAGCCTTGGGTGATGGGTAGCCCTGGGCGATGGGTAGCCCTGGGTGATGGGTAGACGTGGGTGATGGGTAGCCCTGGGCGATGGGTAGACGTGGGTGATGGGTAGACCTGGGTGATGGGTAACAACTGGGTGATGGGTAGACCTGGGAGATGGGTAGACCTGGGTGATGGGTAGACCTGGGTGATGGGTAGACCTGGGTGATGGGTTGACCTGGGTGATGGGTAGACCTGGGTGATGGGTAGACCTGGGTGATGAGTAGACCTGGGAGATGGGTAGACCTGGGTGATGGGTAGACCTGGGTTTGGGTAGACCTGGGAGATGGGTAACAACTAGGTGATGGGTAGACCTGGGTGATGGGTAGACCTGGGAGATGGGTAAGACCTGGGTGATGGGTAGACCTGGGTGATGGGTAGACCTGGGTGATGGGTAGCCCTAGGTGATGGGTAGACCTGGGTTATGGGTAAGACCTGGGGGATGGGTAGACTTGGGTGATGGGTAAGACCTGGGTGATGGGTAGACCTGGGTGATGGGTAGACCTGCGTGATTGGTAGACCTGGGTGATGGGTAAGACCTGGGAGATGGGTAACAACTAGGTGATGGGTAGCCCTGGGTGATGGCTAGACCTGGGTTATGAGTAAGACCTGGGGGATGGGTAGACCTGGGTGATGGGTAGCCCTGGGTGATGGGTAGACCTGGGTGATGGGTAGACCTGCGTGATGGGTAACAACTGGGTGATGGGTAACAACTGGGTGATGGGTAGATCTGGGTGATGGGTAACACCTGGGTGATGGGAAGACCTGGGTGATGGGTAGACCTGGGTGATGGGTAGACCTGGGTGATGGGTAGACCTGGGTGATGGGTAGACCTGGGTGATGGGTAGACCTGGGAGATGGGTAACAACTAGGTGATGGGTAGACCTGGGTGATGGGTAGATCTGGGAGATGGGTAAGACCTGGGTGATGGGTAGACCTGGGTGATGGGTAGACCTGGGTGATGGGTAGCCCTAGGTGATGGGTAGACCTGGGTTATGGGTAAGACCTGGGGGATGGGTAGACCTGGGTGATGGGTAAGACCTGGGTGATGGGTAGACCTGGGTGATGGGTAGACCTGCGTGATGGGTAGACCTGGCTGATGGGTAAGACCTGGGAGATGGGTAACAACTAGGTGATGGGTAGCCCTGGGTGATGGGTAGACCTGGGTTATGGGTAAGACCTGGGGGATGGGTAGACCTGGGTGATGGGTAGCCCTGGGTGATGGGTAGACCTGGGTTATGGGTAAGACCTGGGGGATGGGTAGACCTGGGTGATGGGTAGCCTTGGGTGATGGGTAGCCCTGGGCGATGGGTAGACGTGGGTGATGGGTAGACCTGGGTGATGGGTAACAACTGGGTGATGGGTAGACCTGGGCGATGGGTAGACCTGGGTGATGGGTAGACCTGGGTGATGGGTAGACCTGGGTTATGGGTAAGACCTGGGGGATGGGTAGACCTGGGTGATGGGTAGCCTTGGGTGATGGGTAGCCCTGGGCGATGGGTAGCCCTGGGTGATGGGTAGACGTGGGTGATGGGTAGCCCTGGGCGATGGGTAGACGTGGGTGATGGGTAGACCTGGGTGATGGGTAACAACTGGGTGATGGGTAGACCTGGGAGATGGGTAGACCTGGGTGATGGGTAGACCTGGGTGATGGGTAGACCTGGGTGATGGGTTGACCTGGGTGATGGGTAGACCTGGGTGATGGGTAGACCTGGGTGATGAGTAGACCTGGGAGATGGGTAGACCTGGGTGATGGGTAGACCTGGGTTTGGGTAGACCTGGGAGATGGGTAACAACTAGGTGATGGGTAGACCTGGGTGATGGGTAGACCTGGGAGATGGGTAAGACCTGGGTGATGGGTAGACCTGGGTGATGGGTAGACCTGGGTGATGGGTAGCCCTAGGTGATGGGTAGACCTGGGTTATGGGTAAGACCTGGGGGATGGGTAGACTTGGGTGATGGGTAAGACCTGGGTGATGGGTAGACCTGGGTGATGGGTAGACCTGCGTGATTGGTAGACCTGGGTGATGGGTAAGACCTGGGAGATGGGTAACAACTAGGTGATGGGTAGCCCTGGGTGATGGCTAGACCTGGGTTATGAGTAAGACCTGGGGGATGGGTAGACCTGGGTGATGGGTAGCCCTGGGTGATGGGTAGACCTGGGTGATGGGTAGACCTGGGTTATGGGTAAGACCTGGGGGATGGGTAGACCTGGGTGATGGGTAGACTTGGGTGATGGGTAGACGTGGGCGATGGGTAGCCTTGGGTGATGGGTAGACCTGGGTGATGGGTAACAACTGGGTGATGGGTAGACCTTGGTGATGGGTAGACCTGGGTGATGGGTAACAACTGGGTGATGGGTAGACCTGGGTGATGGGTAGACCTGGGTGATGGGTAACAACTGGGTGATGGGTAGACCTGGGTGATGGGTTGCCCTGGGTGATGGGTAGACCTGGGTGATGGGTAGACCTGGGTGATGGGTTAACCTGGGTGATGGGTAGACCTGGGTGATGGGTAGACCTGGGTGATGGGTAGACCTGGGCGATGGGTAGACCTGGGTGATGGGTAGACCTGGGTGATGGGTAGACCTGGGAGATGGGTAGACCTGGGTGATGGGTAGACCTGGGAGATGAGTAGACCTGGGTGATGGGTAGACCTGGGTGATGGGTAGACCTGGGCGATGGGTAGACCTGGGTGATGGGTAGACCTGGGTGATGGGTAGACCTGGGCGATGGGTAGACCTGGGTGATGGGTAGACCTGGGAGATGAGTAGACCTGGGTGATGGGTAGACCTAGGTTATGGGTAGACCTGGATGATGGGTAACAACTGGGTGATGGGTAGCCCTGGGTGATGGGTAGCCCTGGGTGATGGGTAGACGTGGGCAATGGGTAGACCTGGGTCATGGGTAAGTGGTTTTAGAAATGCGTGTCATGTGTACAGTGGAATGTTGGCCATGTTACAGGGACGGATTGTGAACCCATACAACCGCACCTTTGCTTTTGGAGCCACAAAAGAAGGAAGAAAAACGAGTGAATTTAAAATGTGGAATGGGACCTTTGCAGATGCCGCCATTCCTTTCATTCCTTGCCCATTTTTATTGTTTTTGAACTTCATGAGGCTAATATCATTTCATAATGGAAAAGCAATTACACTTTTTTTTCTCCCATTTTACGTTACACATTTCTACTTGCTGCCCTCTGTCTTGCCGGTTGTCTGTATTTATTTGCTTGTTTTTATTTTGCTGCTTTTTATTGTTTTTACTTTGCCCCCTCCCCCAACCCGCCGCACCCCCCCACACACACAACACCTTCCACAGTCGCTAACCGTCGAGCTAGCCTCTGCGGAGGCCGAACGCGCGCGCCTGTCGCACGAGCTAGACGCCTTGCTCTCGAGCCACGGCGCGGCAGTGGCCGAGCGAGACTCGCTCGCCTCCGAAAAGGAATTGACGTCGAGCCGGCTCGCCGACCTGCAAGCACGCTGCGTCTCGCTGTGCGGGGAGCTAGACGCGGCGCGGGCAGGGCAGCGGGAGCTCTCGCTGGGCCGCGACGCCCTGCTCGAAGAGAAGGAGGCTCTGATCGCCGAGGGCCGGAGGCTCGAGGCCGAGGCCGCGTCCCTGCGGCAGGACCGTGACGCGCTCGGGGAGCGAGTGGAGAAGGACCGGCAGATCGGAGAATCGGTCGCGGCGGAGGCGGCGATTGTGACGGGGGAGCGGGACGGGCTGAGCGAGGCTCTGCGGGAGGAGAAGGAGAGGCGTGGCGCCCTTGAAAATGAAGTGGAGAGCTTGAAGGCCGCACTGGCGGAAATGAAGGGTCAAGTCGAAGCTGGAAGATCTGAAGCCGGCAGTCTGGCAGAGGAGAAGAAGAAGCTGTCAGAAGAGCTCGGCGACTCTCGATGCAAACAAACCGAGGCGGATGCCCTAGCGCGGCAGTTGCAAAGCGTTGTTGAGCAGCAGGCAAACGACCTGACAACGGCACGCACGAGCAACACGCAGCTCAAGGGTGAGGCTGAAACGCTGGCGGCTGCCGTCGAGGAGTTGAAAAGCGGCAAATTGCGTGCGGAATCGGAACGGGATGAGCTGCTAGCGTCATCCGAACGGCTTCGGAGCGAGCTCAGCTGCACCAAAGAAGATGTCGCCAAACTCGAGGCGGAGAAGGAACGTGGTGCGGGCCTTCTGCAGGACACCCGGGGTGGTCTGGAGGTCGCCGAGAACGAGAGAGACGCATTGAAAGAGGCAGTGAAGGCAGGCAAAGCCGAAAACGAGTCGCTGAGACTGGAGAGCGAACGCGTGTCGGCAGAGAACGGGCGGCTCGCGCGCATGCTGGAGGAGCTGCGGAGCGACAGCAAGGTGACGGACTCGGAGCGCGCGGCCCTCCTGCAGGAGCGCGAGAGCCTCGTCTCTCGCCAGGAGGAGCTGCTGGCCACTCAGCGGCGCCAGGACACGGAGAACGCCACGCTGCAGCAAGACGGGGAGGAGATGCGCAAGCAGGCGGCGTCTCTGCGCGCCGAGCTAGAAGCGATGGCTGGGAGACAGCGGGAAGCGGCGCTGGAGAGAGAGGAGATGGCCGCCAAACAGAAGGAGGTCGAGTCGGAGTGTAACGCGTTGAAGAAACAACGGGACTTGCTGGCGGAAGAAAAGGCGTCTCTCGAAGCGAACGTGTCTTGCCTGAGTAGGGATTTGGAAGACGCGGTCGCTAAGCATCAAAGCGATTCGGCCAGGGAGCAGGAGCTGATCTCTAAGCAGGAGGAAATGATGCTGGCGCAGTCCGAGCTGGCGACTCGGCGTGATGATCTGTCGAAGGAGAACGAGGAGCTTCAAGATCTGGTGTCGGCTCTGCGCAAAGACCTGGACGACGCAGCCTCGAAGCAACGGGAAATGGCGACGAGGCAGCAGGAGTCCGACGCCAAATGCGAGAAGCTCGACACGGAGCAGCAGCGGCTCACGAATGAGTACAACGCTCTGCTGAGCTGCAACGCTCAGTTCCGGGACGAGACGTCGGGCTTAAGGAAAGACCTAGAGGAGGCCGGCATCTTGCAACGGGAGGCGGCTGCAAGAGAAGGGGAGCATATCGCAAAGTACGAAGCGCTCGCTGCGAAACTGGAGGAGGTGGGAGCGGAGTGTGAATCTGCGAGCAAGGAAAACTCGGAGCTAAAAGAGAAAGTTGTCGCGCTGGTGAGGGCTGCCGAGGAGGCGGACCTAACCCGACGGGAGATCGTCGCCGCGCAGCAGGAGGGGGCCGGCAAGCAACTCGAGCTGATCTCCAAGCAGCAGGAGCTGGAGGCTGAGCGTGAACGGCAGGCGGAGGAGATGGCGCGGCTGCGCGAGGAAGCGTCGTCACTTGGCGAGCGGTTGGAAGAGGCCGCCACGGGCCGCGAGCGGGCGACCGCCGAACGGACGCGGCTGGAGGAGGAGCGCGGGCGACTCGAGGGCCGCTGCTCGGAGCTTGGCGAGCTGGCCGCGGCTCTCCGCATCGAAATCGCGGAGGCGGCCGCGAAGAGGGAGCAGGCGGAGTCGCTTTGGCGGGAGGTCGAGGCGAGGGAGGCGGCGCTGGCGGAGAAGCGGCGGAACGCGGAGGGGGAGCGCGACGCGTCGGCCGGGGAGTGCGCAGAGCTGCGCGCCCTCGTCGCTTCCCTGCGGAGCGAAACGGAGGGGGCGGTGGCGGAGAGGGAGCGACAGGAGGGCGACGCGCGCGAGCGGGAGCGGGCTGCCGTCGCGAAGGCGCTGGATGAAGAGAGGGGATGCTGGCTGAAGAAGGAGGAGGACACGGCAGCGCAGTTGAAAGAACTCGAGTTGATGTGCTCTGCCAAATCGGCGCAGGCAGAGGAGGTATCTGGGATGCCGCAAAAAATAGATTACATGTCTAATGAGCTTGAATCGAGTCACAATCTGACTTGCTTAACCAGCATCCTCCTGTCCAATTACCTCATGCGAATGTCGTCTTATCTGACTCTGACTCTACCTCTGCACGTGTTTTGCTTCTTTGGAAAAAAAAAAATAACATGACAGTGTGTGCTTTACACTGTTCACATTGTGTTCAATTGGTAATTTCAGTATTTTATTTAATTGAAGAAAGCATGTCCAGAGGGATGTCACATTTTCTCATTTCTTCATGCATTCCACTCGAATTTTTTTTAACACTCCACACTTAAGCTTTGCTTTAATGAGATATTAACGATCATGCTTTGCCTGTGTGACGCCTCTTAAGCACATTTACTGTTTACACGGTATTTGACACCTAGGATTTTCTCCGATCATATTCTCCGGATTGTCAGACGCTTTGGAAAAGTTAGAAACACCCCAATAATTTCATTATAATCTGATGACACGCACGCATCTTCATACGCGACGCTCTCTGTAGCACCATGGGAAACCATCCCCCCCAGCACAACAGAGAGATTGTTGGCAGGCTGGAAACAAATAGGTTTAACAAAAATACGACTGGTAGGGTCTGGAACAGGCTAAGGGCATTGTACATGCAATGTGGTGATCACATCATGATAGGTTTGCAAGGCATGATGGGAGTTGGGCCTACCCTGCTGTTTGCACGCACCCATCTCCAAGATTATAAACACAAAATAACTCTATGCATTCGTCATTAACACATTGTGTGTGTGACCTTAAAAAACTAATTATAAATATAATAGGCGACGTTTTGGGCACTGTCCCTTCTTCTTAGCGCATTTGCTGCTCAGGTAGTGTTATTGATGAATGTTATGGAGGTTTTTAGTTTAATACTGGATTATGTGATGGACACATCCCCAAATACAGCGGTGGGGGTGGGGGGGGTGAAAATGCACCTCTTGTAATCCGGAGGATATGGTAATGAGGTGTTCTTACCTACTCTTGTCTAGAAATTGAATCCTCTGAAATCTTTTTCTCACAAACCATTCATTTTCATCGATTGCGAGACGATTGAGAAGGCAGCGTGATTCTGCACATCGTCGAAATGATTAACCCCTCCCCTCCCTCGCCCGACCTCCAAGCTCCCCCCCCCCGCCCCCCGACTCCCCGAACCGCACGTCGCGTCTCTAATAATTCGGCGTGCACGAGCGTCGACGCACGACCAAACGAACCGACGAGAACCCACCGAGCACATGGAGTTTACAAAGGCGCACGCATGCGCCGCCCGGAGGGAGGGCGTCCGGTAAGGAGCACGGCCCCATTTACTTGGAAGGGTGCAATGCTTGGACTTGCATCAGCATGCGCCTTGTTTTTTTTTTCCGCGCTTGAACGCGGTGACATGTTGCGTTGGCTCGTGTATAATTCTACCGCTCGCACGGCCACTGACCCTGTTGCATTCTCTCCGTCGCCAGATGAGAAAGAGACTTGGACTAACCCTCCACAAAGTTTCAATAATTTATTCAAACATTAACCTGTTCAAATTGGCGTTTACAAATGAAGGTTGATGTCGCGTTGCCAAACTTATGGCTTTAAATCAACCTGATCATTAATATTATTATTGTTCTAATGGCATGATTTTAATTTTTTTAGCTGGATGATAATTTATGTATGGGTACCTTTTATTAAAGAAAACACACCTTATTAAAGGAATCAAGTATTGATTAAATTCAATACATAATGTGCTTTGGGTATGATGCTTGGCAGGTCACTGCATTTCAAACACGTCTTCCCTTGGTGTGTTTTGTTGTTGTTTGTGTCGGTTGTGGCGGTGCCTTTAAACAGTCGCTTAAAGCCAATGAAGAGCTCCTGCAGAAGCTGAGCAAGCTGCAGGGTGAGAGAGAGGCCCTGGCGGAGACAAATGCCAGCATCTCCACGACCTTGCAGAAGACCAACGATGCCAACAACAGATTGGCCCAGGAGGTGATCGCCATTTTATTTCACTCACTATTATTATCGTTAAGCATACGGTACAACGTCGCTTATCCGACCGTCCGTCACATGTTTGGCCT
Source organism: Petromyzon marinus (assembly GCF_048934315.1). NCBI lineage: Eukaryota > Metazoa > Chordata > Hyperoartia > Petromyzontiformes > Petromyzontidae > Petromyzon > Petromyzon marinus. The sequence continues at coordinate 5,658,411 of NC_133704.1, read as the reverse complement.
AACCAATTGACTGCCTTCGACCCACGCGGTATTTGTGCGTGGTTGTAAAATGGTAAATTTCGAACTCTTTGGTTCTTTGGGTAAAGTCACGTAGGTATAAATTAAAATAAATCACGACGTTTCAGGTGGGAAAGCATGGTCTGCTGCTGAGGCAGACTGTTTTAAAAGGTTTGAAATGGGTGTAGGTCAAGAGTTATAAAGAAGTGGCCTGGATATTGTATTTGCAATGTCCTGGAGTCTACAAACTAAGTTGCACCTGTGGTGGCTGTTACATTGTGGAAACGAAACGACATATCTCGGACCGTGTTCGCAAACACAAGTCAGATCTGAAACACGGCAGAACCAATACCTCTGCCGTTGCTGACCACCGTTATAACGCTGTGGGCTCGCATGATATTGTTTTTTGTCCGAGACCAAGGTACTCTGCAAACCTTCAGGCTACTATCAAAGGTTTGTTCATGAAGTCATCCAGATATATAAACATAGCCATAATTTCAACCGAGAAGATGGATACAAAATGAGCAATCATTGGAAGGATGTTATTAACCAGGTAAAACCCCAACTGCTTTGGAGTGGTTGCCGTCTATCATATCTGCCGGGTACCACTACTACTCTATTTTTCCGAGTTAACCTCTCCTCCGCATCCCTAGCTCTCTCGGCCTCCCACTCCCAGCCCCGCCTACTTCCCCCCCCCCCAGCCTCACGTACTCCCCCTCGCGTACTCCTCCTCGCGTACGCCTCCTCGCGTACTCCTCCTCGCGTCCACGCAGCGCTCCCCCTACCCCACACCCCCACTCCTCCCTCTCCCCCCTTGCTCCTCCCCCTTTCTTACCGATATAACCTCCTACCACGGCAACTCTCTCTCCCACTTCAGCAAAAAAAAAAAATCTTGCTGTGGTTTTCCCACCTGATGATGATTGCTTGTGTTGCAATCGAAATGTCGTGATTTTATTTATTTTATTTTCTACCTACTACGTGACTTTACCGAAAGAACCAACGAGTATGGATCCCTGCAGTCACGAAAACTTCAAATCTAGATTGTTGAATTCCGACCATATATTTGTTTATTGGTTACATATATATTTCATTAAAATATACTCAACCGATGGTAATTAATCTGCGCATCGTATTTTACCTGCCTCAGTGGAACATACTCTTTGGTTCTATTGGGTAAAGTCACGTATGTGACTTTACCTACGTAACTTTACCCAATAGAACCAAAGAGTATGGATCCTAGCAGTCACGAAAGCTTTAAATCAGTGGAACATCACATTTGCAATGGTGTCCAGGGTTATGGATGTTGTATTTTGCATGTTGCCGAATCAGGACCTCTTCACGTGCGTGCTCTTAAATCTCTTGTATGCATATGCTCGCTTCTAAGGCCCAGCCAAGTATTTTCCCGTGAGATAGTATATTTATTGAACTTCTTTCGCACCGTACCTAGCCAACCGTGCTAATCGGAGGTGTACAGCAGCATACACTTTATTCGTATCCACTAAACCTATTAGTGCGTGGTGTAGCCGTCGTTCAATAGACATTGACGTATCCAACCATTTCTCACATCTGCCTATACCTCTTGTCCCCACTGAGTTCGATATGCGACGTTGTACTGTACAATTTAAAATGAAAGTGCAGCGCTCTTGTCAAGCCACTGTTGTACGAAGGCCTTTCCACATCGTTCCGATTATGGGGGTTGGCAGACTGCTTCACCACACTGGTCTGTGCTGTGGGATGGCCAAGTGGGAGAATGGCTCAGGACCGGTTGGGATATCACGCACCACTCATGTTAGCCTTGGCCCACAGTCAAAGTCTAGGCGGTGGTTTCTTTGGACAGGGCACCAATCACTATGCCATCGCTCCACACAGTTCACAGAATATACATATGTGCGTATGTTGAGCTTCTTTCAAAACTATACGTAGCCAACCGTGCTAATCGGGAGGTGAAATCCGCTCAAGTCTCCTGTAAACCATGTGACCTCCGCGTGTGGCCACGCCCACTTTGAACCCCTCCCCTCTCCACGCCGCCGTCCACTGTGAAAACAAAACGCCGCTCCCCCGTGCAGCAGCAGCAGCGTCGGGGCCCTCGTGTAGCCTCTTCCTCCCCATCCTCATCTCTCTTGACTCTTTGCTCCAGTTTTTTGTTCCTTTTCCTGTACATATTTATTTATACGTATGTAGTGGGTTCCACGGAGGCACACACATCAGCCACCTGGCCCTTGAGTAGTCATACTGGATATGTACACACCCATCGACACAATATGGACGTCAGGGTCCCCTGCCAGAGTTTCAGTTTCATTTGGTATCGCCCTGTGAGCCATTCGGCTCTTGAATCGGGTGCAACCGCAACAAACAAAAAAACTAAAATATGAACAAGAAAACATCTTAAAGTGACTACGCGCAAACAGAAAAATCCAGGAAAAACCAGCAAAATCTTCCAGAAAAATCACCGTACACCAACGCTGTGTGCAAAAATACCAGTGGGATTCAAGTCAAACAACAACAACCACAAAATAACTTAGATTAAAGCAATCAGTTTAACTCCGTACTACAACAAATAAACATGGCCAAACCAAAAAACATTTTCTAAATCACCAAAATGAAGCCATAAAAGCAATGTAACAGTGATCATAGGAACTGTGACCGAAATTTCACAATAAACGACCTAAACAACATGTACCACCAAGCCCTGTAGCCATAGCTGGCTGCATGAATCACTCCACAACAGCAGGAGCATCAGTAGGAGTATCAAAAATTTTCAATACACCTTTAAAGATCACACACTAAATCAAAACACAAGATCATACTTTGCAGCAGTCATCCGGAGCAAAACATTTGATTTGAATAGTGGCAGCTAGGGGTGTACAATTCCTCTAGAGCAGTTTTGAGTGAAGATCTCATAGGTAATGATTCAACTTGCAGTTTATTGGCAATAGCATTCCAGAGCCTGGGGGCATCAATAGCAAAGGCCCTTCCTCCAGTATTTGTACGGCAATAAGGAATGTGAAGCTGGTAAATGAGTGAAGACCTTAGGTCACATTTGTTCTTCGAAACAGGAGATCCAGCAGGTAGTCTGCGGATTTTTTTGTAAGTACATCGTGAATAAATAAGATCTGATGTACAAGCGGTCGATCATTAAGAGATGTTAAGTTTGACCCAATGTAGAGATCACAGTGGTGGGTCCTATATGGGCAGTTCAATGCAAATCGAGTGATAAATTGAGTCAAGCTTCTTCAGTACAGTACTGGGGGCTAATTTATATACGATGGCACAGTAATCAAGTAGAGGCAGTATGGTAGCTTTTATCAATTCCAAACGGAACATAGGGGGGAGGCAGTGCAACCATCCCATCACTCAGGTGGTGATAGGGTGAAGTCTGAACCATCCAGGTGCTTATCCACCTCTTAATTAGATTGTGGACATCTTCCGACATCCTGGCTCAAAGAAGTCACGCTTCGAGGTCGACCCACATACTGGGTCAAAGAAGTCGAGCTTCGAGGTCGACCCACATACTGGGTCAAAGAAGTCGCTCTTCGAGGTCGACCCATATACCAGGTCAAAGAAGTCGGGCTTCAAGGTCGACCCAGTATGCTGCACCCCAAGGTGCAGCAACCGTTAGTGTGCAGCCGCTATACTTTGCCCCATAGAACGGTGGGTACCACACAGTTATAGCGTTGCAATTCTCCATCCCACACATCAGCAGCCCTCCTTTGAGGATCACTGGGGACATTTATAGTCGCCCTTTACCACCCTCCCGTCTTTCTGACGCGGCGTCTCACTTTTCAGTCGCACGCATTGGCCGTATCGGGGGGGGGAATTTTTAACAGTCTCTCTCACCAGGGCTCGCATCGCAGCGTTAGCTGTACACAATCGAAACGGAGAGGACAAAAACGCAAAAGGACGGACAGATGGAAGATCAACGCACCCTTGATCCACCAAGATCTTAAGGGGCATTCTCGCACCAAAAACAAATCTGTGCAACACAGACAGGATACAGCCATTGACCTTGAACAAGCACCGGACCGGTCGTTTGGATCTCCCAATAAATCAGTCCAACAACAGACAGGATACAGCCAGTGACTTTGAACAACACTGGACCTGCCATTTGGATATACCCATTAACAAAACACGGGCTCAGAGCACCTGAACTCTACGGCAACAACAACAACAACAACAAAAAACGAAGTTACAACGCGGACAACTGACACGGACGCCGTGGCCAATCCGACACCCAACGCAACCCGATCCTCACGCCCCGCAACCCGGCGAGGAGTAACAGCAAACAAATCCCACCTGGCGCATGAAAACGATGCATGGTGTGCCTGCAAGGCACTGGTGTGAGATGTGTCGCGACTCGCCTGAGGACCCAGAGGTGAGCGGAGGACGGCAGAGTGGAAGTCGAACGGCGTCCCGCGGCATCCTCTTGAGACGTGACCCGGCGGGCGGCACTCAAAGCAGATGACGGGGGCGCTCCTGGCACGAGTGGAGGTCCTCCCCTCCGCAGGGGTCGGTTTTTGGCGGGAGACGTGATTTGGCGGGAACCCGCTCCCGCCCGGCTGACAGAATGGCGGCCGCGCGCGCTGGCGGGCCGCGTTTCTTGGGTTTCCCGCGCGTGGGAAACGGCAGCGGCGGAGCCGTCTCCCCGTGGATCCCCCGGCACAGCGACTTCACTTCGCGGTCCCTCCAGTTCCAACACGGCGACCCAACGCTACTGGTGCGGCAAAAAAAATCGACGGGGCAGGCGATGCGCGTCAGGCGCTTGCTCCCCAACGGCGGCGGCGCGGAGACGTCGGCTCCCTCCCGCTATCGAGCCGCCTTGCAGTCTTTAACCGGGCTGTCTGGGGAATCACCCCCTCGTCGTCCTCTTCATCCATAGACGCCTTGGTGAGTCGTTTTCGTCCCGTAAACATCGCCCTACGCTAGGGCTATCACCTAGCTATTTTTACCACTTCTGACGCCAGATGTGTAGTGGGTTCCACGGAGGCACACACTTGGAATTTGGAGGCGACACGTTTATTCTCACACCCCAACAGGGTAACTGCATAAACGTGCAACAGGTTAACTGGACCACAACGGGGTAACTAGACCACAAATGTGTAACTACATAACCGGGTCAGTCAGGACACACTGTCTGACCCACGATGCCGAGCGTAAAGACCGAAGACCGAGGATCGAAGAGACGTAGCACCGACAGGTTGATTCCAGAAGACGGCCTCGATTGGCTGTCGGGACCTCTCTTTTATGCCCCTGAGCGTGGCCTGGCTCTGCCCTCGGCCATGTTCCCTTCTAGATTCTACCAGAAGGTTCTGGCCTATACATCACGTGTCCCTCTCGCCACATTTTGGCCCCCCTCATTATCCCGTCCTGGTCACGTGTCCTCTCGGGTTCACCCAGACTGTCACGTCCTTAACTGCCCCCTCTCTGACAGTCAGCAGAACCATGCTCCCTAGGGCCCCCTTCCATGCCATACATACTCTGGTGTCAGAGAGAGACTCTAACACGCACAGTTCCACTTTCTATGAGTAGTTGGCGCTAAACGCCGTAGTGACTCAATATGCGTCACTACACGTATATAAGTTTCTAGCATATATGCGTGTGCGTGTTTACACAGTGGTGCTTTTAACGTGGGACAGAAGAGCCACTATAACGCACGGCGTTTTAATTACCTTTTCATATTGCCCGTTAAAAAATATATATATTTGATTTGAATATTGCAAGCAGAAATGCAAGATGGGCATATATATATAAAATAATTGGCCATTTGAAGTGGTTTCAAAGACCGAACTCACGTTAATTCATTTACGCACCGCATTTAAAAACGGTATACTTCCGTACCTTCCGCCCCATTTATGCTGCCTTCCCGCGCATAACGGTGTATATATATTTTTTCTTTTTCCGGCGATCACGGCGCGCTAATGAACGACTTGCGGCACCGCGGCGCGCTCCCTCTCGCCGGCTCCCGGAGACTCGAGCGCAATTCCTGCGCCATAAAATGTTTAAATCCCATCCAGAAAGTAATTTCGTGCCTGGGGTAAATGGTGAGCGGGAGAAAAAATTGCTAGGCAATGGAGCAGCAAGCATTGGATTTCCTCCCCCCCCCCCCCCCCCCCCTCTTGTTCCATGCCTTCCTCATCATCCTCCCTCCTGCCAGCAGAGAGCCAGGAGCATAAACGTGCATGTTCACGCACGCTTGCACACACAGCCGAGCGCACGTTACATCCCGCTTTAAATTTTAATTTTATTTTTTATTTACGCTCTGCGGTAACAAAGCGATACAGAACCGGAGAAGTACAGCAACGATGCATGTTTGTGTCAGTGAGTTAAAACCTTTGTGTTTCTCAGGCGTGATCTAGCAAAGTCAAGTCGAAACCAGTTGAGGGTTTTTGCCTGTATTGAAACAATGATGCTTGAATGATATATGCACTCCCGGAAGGTCGTGCAGCTGATGAAAAACTTTAGATTAATTTTCTCTTTTACGTGGCGAGACGGATGTGTGAAAGAGACATTGCTTATTTATTGAGTTCGGAAAATAACGAGGTAAGCAAAGCAAATCTGGGAGAGAACAGAGGAAAGGATCGGACACGATAGAGAAAGAAGGGGACTTCTCGCCAGGTATTCACGATGGAGAACAAGATCATGTTGACATTGAGTCAAGAAAGGGCATCCTCACCCACATGTACACCGCCAGCGATCCCTGCAACAGATCCTCCACGTGTTCTCAAGTGTAAACATCCCGCATGAGGTTTCTCCAGTGATCGGATGTGGCAACTTAATGGGGTATCCGTATGCCTTGAATGGAGCAGTCTTGAGACCACCACTGGACAATCCTCGGTAAGAGATATGGGGAGAGGCTGAACATGACTGGGACTGAGTGCCGCAGGCAGGCAGGGCAGGGCAGGCAGGCACTGAGAGTGTGACAGAGCTGCATGTCCACCGTCCTTGCGTAACCGGGCGACACTTTGCAACGAATACTCAATGGGGTATGCGTGCTTGCAAGTAGGCTGCTGAGATTGTACGCAGGGGCAGAGGTAGGGCCAGACGGTGATGGAAGAACATTTTTCAGACTGCAAAATTAATTATACTGGAACACAAAGTCACTCAGTCGGTATCCATTATTTAGTCGGAAAACTTTATTTAACATAAACCCATTGAGGCACGTGAAACATTGCGAGGGTGACCGGGGTAAATGACTTGGATGAACTCATGTTTGGAGGCAAAATCGATAGCCTATAAATTAACCTTTCGTGGTATGACATTAAATGCATCCACAATGAAATATACATCAAGAATTGTTCATGAATTATTTACGTTAATGAATAATATCTCCAGCAAATGGTCTGTGACATACAACACATGTAAGCAGAAAACAAATAAGTAGACAATTACACCTCCTTCCCATATTCGTCTCGCCACATGAAAAATAAATTAAAAGTGTCCCTTTTTACATGCATGTCATCAGCCGTACGGCCTTTTGGGAGTGTGTATATATTTTCAGCAGCATTGGTTTAATACACGCAACATTTTGGAACCAGTTTTGGCATTCAGTATCTCATCAACTTAGTCAAGCTCGCTTAAACCAGTGTCGGTGAGAAAAATTCTGTTATATTCTTAGTTTTTTCGAAAGCTTTAAATCAAAAAATAAAAATTCTGTTCTCTATCTCTACATATAATCGAATTTGTGATTTATGTAAGTATGCATGTTGAACTTCTTTCGCACCGTACGTAGCCAAGCGTGCTAATCAGAGGCACAACGGACAAGCAATAAAATTTGTGGGGAAGGGAGGGCGACGGAGCGGGGGGAGGGGGGGGCGGCGGAAATTTCCCCACTCTCTGCCCCCCTCCCTCAACTCCCCCCATGGCGTGTCTACAAGCAGGCACAGCTGCGACGCATAGCCGCGTTGGCGCACACCTATAGACACGCGCTGGCTGGGTAATGGTCACCAAGGGTGGCGAGAGGCTCCCGTTGTTCGGAGCCGTATTAGAGAGGCGGTCGGGGGGGGGGGGGGGCGGAGGAGGGTGGTCCCTGCCCTGAAGCATAACCCCTGCAGAGGGCAGCAGATGGCCGTCTTTGGCGACGGGACGCGCCAACGTTGCTCGCCCTTTCTCGTTGCACCGCACGACTTGGCGGCCCGTCGTCGCCGCTGCAGCGTGCACCGGGAAGCGAGAACATCGAGGAACGCGAACGCCATTGGAAACAATTTCGTCCGAACAATTCGTCGGCTTTTATCTTTTGCCCTCCCGACAAGCAGACTCTAAGCGGATTTCTGCGCGCCGTTGCAAGCTGTGCGGCTCGCATCGGTTGCTTTTTGCACGGCGCCTCCACGCGGTACGCTCGTTCATTTATTTTTTTCCCGGCGTACGCAATTTCCCGCCCCCAACCTACTCCCCAGTCCCCGTAACGTGCCGGCTAATGGAAATAGACGCCCTATTATAAATAAATAATGGAGGCGGCTATTTGCAGGAGCGGATTTAGAACCACGTCGCCGAGCAGGGAGAGAGCGTAGGTCTTTCGGGGGATTTGCAGCAGAATCTTCCGCAAGCGGGAATTTTCACCGTCGCTGCCGCTCCCGGTCTCTGGCGATTGCCCCAACAAAGCCGACCGTGTGGAACGATTCCGCGTGCCGGTCTCTCGCCGCTCACCTCTCAACAGCGTCGGTCAGCGGACTGTTGCAAAAGAAACGTTCTGTTACGTACGCCCCATGCATGTGCTACTTCATACCTGCTTGTCTAATGACCGTCAAGGATTCATAGCCACGTTGCTCTCGCCGGGGATGATTATTGTAATGGGTTTCGTTTTTGCTGAAATTCTCCTTTTATTTCGTTAACTGTTCGGGCAAACGCAACGTAACCTCCCCGTTAGATGTCCCCCGCAGGTGTTGACCTGTGGCCCCGATCCTCCGTTGCGTTTTTGACGGCCTTAATCAAGCGGCGGCGCGTGTGTGCGTTTCAGCGGGCCAGTGACGCAAATCGCTGCTGACAGTACAGCTTTGGAACATCGCCGGGGGGGGGGGGTAGGGGAGGGGGGCGGGGAGGATGTGTGGAAGGAGGCCGGAGTTACAGCGGAGGGGGAACGGGAGGGGAGCGAACGAGCGGAGGGATGGGCGCATTAACGAAGCGGCAATGTCGTTCGTTTAGAGAGAGGAGCCACGTGTTTGTTGGCGTCTCGAAGCACTCCCCAGGGATGAAGGGGGGTTGGGAAGCGCTTGATGTCACTTGCTTAGCTCGGAGAGTATTCTCCGTCGCTCTATTGCCGTGTTCTGCTGTCGGTATCAAACATTTCATTTTGACCTTGGAGCGCTTTGGCGAAGATTAAAAGTTGCTTAATCCTGCAGACGATCGCCCTGCTTTCTGTCTCACTGTTTGCTACGCAGTCCAGAGAGGGGGCTGGTTACGTAAAAAACCCCACCGTCAGAATGCAATTATGTAACCCCTTGCACCGAGTGCTTACCGTGCGCCGCTGAAAGGATACACGCTTGGAATCGGTCGGACGACTCCGGTCTCCGTTAGGACCGGCGTGCAGGTGAGGCATTGTATTTGCACAATGTCACGGCGATTGGTTCGCCGGACGTGAACTGATTTTTTCAAAGTGATTATGCTTGTATTTGAGCGTGCGCTGAAATGCCAGCGTGTGCTGCATTATTGGACCCTCAGCTTGCGTCCTGTGGTGGCCCCGGCTTTTTGTCTCCACCAGCACCCAGGCCGTGGAAATTTCCTGCCCCCTTGGAGGTTTAAACTTGGGAGTCGACTGACTAGGGGCCGACTCTTTTCTCGTTCTCTTTCTTTAGCCTCTCTCTCCCCCGCTTACTCCTTGCTTATTATTAATTCCCATCCTTTACTTGCTCGGCGCTCTGAGAACTATGATAAAGGACACCGTATAAATCCCAAGTATAATTACTTTACGTTCATTATTACTATTAAATGTTACGGCGTATAGCCAGACCGTGAACGGTTTTGATCGCATGTAATTTTCGCTGAAGGCGGATGGGAGTTCGGGAAGATTTGTGTCCATAGAGGCTAAGCCCAATTACATTAAATGGCGCGTGCATTTGTGTATGTGTACGTGCACGATTTGAGTGTTCGCAAATGTTGGGCTGGCCTGACGTGGCCCAGAGGGTTCCCACTTGGAATATGGAACAACTATTTTTTTATTTAGCAGGTAAGGCCCACTGAACTATATAGCTTTTTTCAGAAGCGACCTGGCCACAAATGATAGCTCAACGAAATGAATGTCTTATCACGTGGAAATTTATAGCAGACAAATACTCTAAGCGCATGTTGATTCTAAATGTGGAGTTAAAAACCAGACGACCTGGAAAAATATCCACGCGACCACGGGGAGAGAATGCAACCTCCAAATATATAGGCGTCAGGGTCTGGATCGAACCCATGCCCTGTATACCAAGGCAAAGTAGTAAACATCTCGTCACCATGTCGCCCGACTAAACCAGGTTGCTGCCAAGCGTAGCAAGTTGATGTTTCCAGCCCCCACCAACCAATGATTTATACAGAAACAAAACTATTCGACTAAATTAGATTGTGGTCATTATTTGGTAAAATTCAACCTGCTGAGAATTGAAAATATCGGTTTTATGCGTCAGGAGATTAACGTTGCTCCCTGCGGCAGGCCAGGTAGATGAGTGCTGGCACCCACCGAGTGGACCGCAGGTCACTTGAAGAGGTTCTCAGAAGTCGTTCTGTGATATCTTCTTCCACGAGCCGTTTTCTTTACACGGAGGGTCACTGGCTTGCAAGAGATCTTAATGGATGCTTCCTCGCTTGACATGACACCCATAGCACAGTTGGAATAAAATTGGAAGAAAAGACAACTTATTTTTTTTAAACCAGTTGAAAAACATTTTGCTGCAACACTTAATGCGTCAGATCTCGTCCAATCTCGGAAGCTAAGCTGGTTTAAGGCTGCATAATGCTTGGGTGGGCGACCACTTTACATGAGAGGCGTTCCGACTATCGACATAAGGGCTGCATGGCGGACAGCAGAGGGCAGTACAGCAGTTGTGATATACCTCTACGTCCCCACATCCATGCTCCCTGCCTCCTTCACCAACTCGAGCTAAGCCGACCTACACGGCATTGCGGAGGCCCTCATCCAGCAGTAGATTGACGGGGGGGGGGGGGTGTGGGAACATACTTGCGCGTGTTACTGCAGCGTGCCTTTGCTCTTCGCGTGCATGTGTTTTTCCGCAGCTGGAGAGACTGAAGCAGCTGAGTCAGCAGGAGCGAGAGACGGGGAGAGAGCGCGACGATGGCAGCAACCAGAGGATTGTGGGGCTCACCGCTCAGCTGTGAGTTTTTCACTGGGCACTGGTCCGAATGTGATCGAGCACTCGCGAATTACTGTATCTGGGAAAGGTGCATAGCAACGTCGCCGCCGACTTACTGGCAGACTTAATGCCCGCTTGCTAGCCAGTGCTGCACAGGGATAGCTGCATGACTAGTTGCATGAGGAGTTCCTCATGCGGACGTCTTTGCAGCCAGTTGCGAGGAAGTTGCGCAACCGGTTCCTCACTGCAGAAGAGGCAGATTCGCACGTCTAATTGCTTGGGCTAGCATGGACCCCGGCCTAAGAGATTCCCTTTTTTCGCAAAGGGAAATCTTTCTTGAGCGCGTGGCTATCATTTATTTATCGCCGCCTTCTCTCCGTGCAGCGAAGAATTGAGGGCAAGCGTGTCCCAGAAGGAAGCGCAGCTGTCTGGACTGAAGCAAGAGAAAGAGAGGCTGGTGTCAGAGCTGGCACAGGTGAAGCAGGGCGAGCTGGTCGGCCAGAAGGTAAGACATGGGGCCTGTCTGTCACATGGTAATGATCGCGCCTTGCAGGCGCACCCAGCCGTGCTCGCCTGTTCCCGTGCCTTTGCTTTTTGCCGTTGGTATCGGGGGCACGACCGTGTTGGGTGTTCGCGGTTGTTGCTGCGCGTCTGTCCCGACGTGTCGCTCTCTCTCGTGTTGTACCGCACGGTGATGTCGGTCTGTTGTGTCCGCTGCACGTGCCGGTAGCACAATACTGAAGAAGCTTCCGGCACGCAGAGTGAAACGTTGGACGTTGCGCCAAACAACACGCGGCACGACCTGAAAACGCGTCGGAGATGCGGAGGAGCAGGAATGTCGGAAAATATTTTAGCTTTTTTAAATTGCATAATTGGCACTGCTGTAATTCTGAGAATGCTCTTGTCTATAACGTTGGGCAACCTAGCAATGTTTAATGCAATTAAAAAAATTATTTTATGTTACCAGTGTGAGAAGCCAGAGACTAGGGGCATGAGTCTGCCAATAGGGTTCAAAGATCACTGCTGTTGTGTGTAGAATCCCAATTGAGTAATTAGCGGTGTAATTTTCGAAATTGGCAAGTTTGGACCCTGACGCTGATGGAACACATTGGCCTGCTCTTTCGAATCACGTCGTGGGAATATTTGAAGTCCACTGCGAGTGAAGCAGATGGCACGGAGTGTTATTTATGGTTATTATAACCGTGGTAATAATCAGGGGCTGCCACCGAATTGGAACCGTGCACCTCTGCAACAGGCGACGAACGCGCTACCGACGGGCCACGTCACCGCCCTGACCGGCCAGTCTCTGCTGATGAGACTCTGCGTCTGCTTAAACAAAATGCTGCTGGAAAACATTGGTGCAGCAGCCTCATTGGCCGATGGACCACAACGACACCGCGAAACAGGCCCTCGCCCTATTAATTTAGTATTGAAACCAGTCAAAGTATTGCCCGTTTCCGCTGCTCTAATACTGACCACCCACCCCCCCCCCCCCGTAACCCCCTCCTCCACTTGCCCTGATGCCGAAACGTGCGAGGTCGAAAAAACAGTGGCAATGTTCTTCCAACGCCATCCCATTAACACGCGCGTGCTTGACCTTTTCTAAATCTTTGCACATTTCTTGAAAATATCGGTGATTATTTGAGCACGGGCGTCCAGACCCTTCAGTTTTACAAAATGTCTTGACAGCCTACGTTTTTTTTTTTTGTATTCGAAACGGCGGCGGGCGCCGCTCATCGCTGTCGTTGTTTGGCACCCTCGCAGCCGAAACGACGTCGCTTTACCGCACGCGGCTCTTAAGCGCCGCTGCGGCAGAATGATGATGGCGAGAATAGTAACGGCGATGCCACTGGATTTATACGGCACCCATATGCGCGACTGCATGTCGAGATCCTTTTGCCGAAACGGCGGCTGTAATTTGGTTTATGGAGTGGCAGGTAGGCAGGCAGCCATGCCGGTAGGTCGTTGGCTAGAGGAAATCAAGGCAGAACAATCATGCATATGCATGAAATATGTAAACGTTTTTAAAACATGCGTCAGGAACTGTTAAATTGCTTAAATAGTTGTTTTAAGTGGCAGTGAGGAAGATGGTGGGGGGGCGGGGGTAACGTATTTTCAAATACTCTAGTATTGTCTTTTTTTACTCTGGCTCATTTCTTTGAACCAATTTAACATAATTTCTGTTGGCCAAGTCTCAGATAGCAACGCAAATTTGTACTAAAGTTGTATAATTATAATTGCATTGTATGCATAACCCCAAATTGTATTGCATTGTAATTGCAAGCAGCCACCCCCCCCCCCCATAAATAACTCATTGTGTTTTTTATGGGAAAAAATATCTTACAGCGTATACTTCACAAGTAACAAAAACCCATAATCACACATTACATCCCAAAGTCGTTTGCAGTTTGGCGTTTTTTAAACCGAATTAATTGTTCCGGGGAATTTGCAGTGGATTGCAAAACGTGCGTGCAATGTGCACTCATTAAATAGCTGGTTTTGCATTTAATGATGAGGAACAAAAAAAAATTAACACGAAAGCCACTGCCAGAATGTGATAAGTGTTGCGCTTCTCACAGTGCGGTCGGATGATGTGTGTACTACCGCCACCGCCGCTATTGCTGCCCACACTTGCCTGCGGCTGCCTGTTGTGTGCCTGACCCACTGGGGAAACGAATATAAATATTTATAACCAGAAAATGTCCTTTATTTACCCAGGAAAGCCTCACCGAGTCTCCCAAGTCTCCTCTTCTCCCACTACATTGTTGACGTTTGGCCAGTTCTGTTTCGTGAATGCGATGAGACCGGATGAACCCGGATAAAACCCTCCACGCTCTTGCACAGATGGATTCGGCAGTCCTTTTGCTTTTACTGCCATGACCAGGCGATCATGCAAATCCCTCATCCAGCAGTGGAATGACAAAAAGGCCTGTCTGTGTAACTTCATTTGTAGCTACGTAATGAATCATTAGGTGGAGCGGTGGCGCAGGAGGTTAGCAAACTGCTCTCCTAACCTGACAACCCGAGCTCCATTCCTGACCATGGCTAACATCGGTGGCGGACATGTCTAACGCACCTTAACCGTGTCCTGGGCACGCACCCCCACCCCTCCCACCCGAACCGTTCAACAGCCAGCACTGACTGACCAGCGTGGTGAAGTACGGACAATCATTCAAAAATTATCGGTGCGATGCGGCTCTTTTGTTGGCTTTGTGTGTGAGTGGACCGCGGTCGTGTTTCCTCCCCCCCCAACTCGCCACCAATCGCTTCCTCTCCCCCGTGGTTTCGACCGCTGGCGCCGATTCGCCGCTGGCGCCCGTTGGGATTTTCGGCTCTCGTGCCGTGGGGGTGAGGGCGGCCGTCCGGACGCGTTGCCACTTGTCGCCACTCGTCGACCGCGCGGTCGCCACGCTGTCGGCTTCCTCGTGCCTAACGCAACTTTCCGTGGTCTCGTGTCGTCCCAGCAGCTTGACGAGGAGAAATCGACTCTCAATCAGCAGCTGCTCGACATGAAAAGAAGGTGCGATTTATTTTACGGACTGGGTGTGGGGAGTGGGGGGGGCGGGGGGCGGTTGGAGGGGTGGGGGATGAAAGGCCGTTGTGGGGTGCGGGTGGGGAGGTGTGGGCAGAATTTGCAATGGTTATTAATTAATGGCAATGAAAAGACTTGGGTTGGAATAATTTGTACCATTAATTAAGTCCATTTTTCCGCGTTAGAGCGTGCAAATTGCATTCATTTCCAATGATTATATTTAATTGCGTACAGGAGCTTTAGTTTTGAAGTGAGATTCTACGCTTGACCTCGATACATCAGTATCAAACCACTTACGTGCGCGCACACATTCTGCCAACACGTACGCACCCCCAGCTGTTTGCGGTGCGCCAAATGTTGCCGCGCGATATCCTCACACACGCGTGTTTTTTTTGGTGGTGCCGCGTTGGCGGTGGTGCGTCCCATCAAAATTTAAACCTCAAGGTGTTTCTCAACAAAACTGCTACGAATCTATATATAAAAAAAAAAACCTCTCCCGAGATCCCGATGGAACAACGTTATGTCCGTTTCGTGAAATTTGTGCGCGGAAAAAATTGGAACGGACAATATATTTATATTAGTTAACGTTTCTGGCATTGTCTCAACACAGCAACAGAGAGAGCGAGAGACATCGTCTCTCTGCCATGCATGCTTTTTCCAGTGTTATTTGCAAATTTGCTGTTTTCAAATATAAATATATATGCCTTAATAGAGGCGCTTGCAATTTGGTGCTTCCATTCTGTTCCAAGAAAGGCATCGTGGTTCTTGGAAGTAATTTGCTGTTTGAAAAATAACTCCCGCATAATGTAATGCTTTCCATAACCATTTCAGTGCTTTGATCACTGCACCTTGAGTTCGCATATGTAGTGAGTCCAACTGAGTCGCAGACGTTATTCTTTAGAGGCAACACATGTATTGTAACACGTATATACAAAGGAGTAACTGCCCCTTTACCAGATACAGCCTAGGGTGGTGACCACCCAGCTAACTACACTATACATTGGAGTTACAGCTATGAAGGGTCGGACCCTCAGTCGGGTCCCCGGTGACGTGTTGATGCCTCGTAGGACGTAGAGCTTCCAGCTTGCAGAACGAAGAGACCCCGGTCCCTCTCAGGGACCCACCTTATATCCTCCCGGGTCGGGGCCGGCTCCGCCCTCGGCCCCGCCCGCCTTCTCGAGCGTTCTAGCTCCCTCTCGATCCCCCTCGAGAGCTCTCCCTGGACACGTGATCACCCCCTAGCCCCCCCACTTGGGGCCTTCTCTGTGGACACTCCAGATCACGTGTCTACGGGGTCAACCAGAGTGCCATGGCTCGGGGCAACTCCGTCTCTGGGCTGACGCTCTCCCGCTCCCCCTTGTGGGAGGAGCCCGTGGTGCCCGCGCTATCCCAGCGCTCACCAGGCCCCGCTAGTGCTGGTGCTACACCCACCCACGGGGTGTACGCGATGACGGTGCATCGCACGTCGTGTTGTGCTAGAGCCGGCCTCACACAGCAACCCACACGGTGCTGTCCGCGACGTAAGTTTATCGCACGCCGCGGCCCTCCCGGGCCGGCACCATACAGTGACATCCCTGATGTCACTACACATACATAAATGACAACAAAAGATCCCCCGTATAGCCTTTAACAAGGCTGTTGGGGCATGTGCCGTTCGCGAGCACCTATGAAGGCCGCACGGCACACGACGGGGGTGAGTGGCCAGCACCACGCCCAGCCACCTTTGTCTTCCCAGTGATGATATTTATACACTGCAGCAAGGAAGCATTTGAGCCTGAGTCGATCGAGGGGAAGCCCAGGACCGGTTCAGATAATCATCACTGGTTATTGGTGGCCGTAAGCGGGAACGGAACCCAGGTCACCGGGTTCATAGCGCAGCTCGCTAAACACTACACTACCGCTCCCCACGAGCAAAGCTAATTATCCGCAAAAAAAGTGCACGGGCTGGAAACAAAATGATCATAATAATAATGTTGTTTTCGACTGCAAAATCACGATATAAAACCCCAGCATTATTTGCATGTCAAGATGAACATCACCATTCCTGCATACATTGTGCACGCAGCCTGTAATAGCCACCGGTGGAAAATATCTTAAAATTTGGCGTATACTGGTTTTCGTGCTTATCAGGCCTCATCAGTATGGCATAGCCGTCGTTGTCCTGCTGCTGCCGCTGTTTGTGTCATATTCCAAGCAGGCTTCCCCCCCCCCCGAAACTGGGGGGGACACGTGCGTGACACAAACCTTGGGTCAATACGAACAGACTCCAGAACATGTGAACACGTACATGGGTGGAGCGGTGGTTAGCACACCACGTCATCAACCCGGCTGCCTGGGTTTCATTCCCGGCCAACGTGAGTGGCGAGCGGCGTTGAACTGCGCGGTAAAGTACGGTCAAACAACCACCGTGCCGTGGAGAGAACTTCATCTAGCAGCGGAACGATACAAACTTGTGAATAATTTATTTGTAATATATTTTTATTATTACACATTCCAGGTGGGTGAGAGCCTATTCAAAATAAGTCTCTTGGAAGGGAGACTTGGGATACATTACAAAGTACTTTACTGCACAAATATATATCTGTGCACAAAATGTACGGTATGAGACTATGGTTCAACAAAGCAAAAACATTTTCATAATATACATATAGCATCTGCAGGAGCAGTTATTAAATATAAATATTGCAGCTATGTGTTTCATACGAATTAATTGCAGATGCCTTGGTGTTTTAATATACTAAGACATGGAAGGGTGCATCGATATAAATATATTTCTTTGCTGGCGAGTGGTATGTGCATCAAATTGGGCACGTAAATAATTATGGTGTGTGCAAATAAAAGAAGATTCGTGAGAGCAATTGGAGAAAGGCGGAATTTGATTTATTAGGCATGCAATTGGAAACCAAGAGACGCACTGTAAATGATATTCCGAATGGGGAAAATTCTAAGTCCAACAAAGAGCCGTGGAAGACAGCGAATTAAGTTATATAAGCAATTTGAACAATCGGATGCAAGTCAGAGGAGCAAATAACATGCAAATGACAGACACACGTTCCATCTCGTCTAATCGAGCAAACTAAACCACATGGAAGAACCGATTGAATAATGACGACGAAACAATACAAACGAGATGCTAAAAATGGGACGCTAGAAAAAATAGATTTTTTAAAAATTATTTTTACTATTATCTAAATCATGAACACGAATTGCGGACCAAACTCATCGAATGTCTGCAATGAAGGTCACCGGTCACACAGCCGGATGTAAACAGCATCTCGTCGGCCATGAGTAACATCTGGGCTCGTCTGCTGCTGCTGTTGTCACGTGATCTGATTTAGCTGTGGGGGTCTGTGTCCGTGATGCAAGATGTGTTCCGTGTGTGTATGTGTCTCTCTCTTTGCCGTTCTTTGCCCCCCCCCCTCTCCGTACGCGTTTTGTGTCTTGCTGTGGTAAGGCTGAAAAAAGTCAACCCCAAGCTGTACTCTCCTAATGGCTCCCTTCAATTATAACACACTCTCATAAACTTCCCCTGCCCTACGCTCGCCCCCACCCCCCCCCCCCGCCGCCGGCCCCTGTCTCTCAGCATAATCATTAGACCTGCCTGTTTGATGATCCCTCCGCCGACTGCTTTGATCACAACCAGGACAGAGATAGATTTTAACCAAATTTATGTGTGGAGAGAGAGAGAGAGAGCGAGAGAGCGAGAAAAAAATCTGTACATTAATTGTTTTTTGTTCGCCCTGCCACCACTATAAATATTTGACGTGTTATGTTTTATATCAACTGACGAGCAGTTTGTTAACGCTTCTGCTGCTGCTGCTGCGCCACCGCGTTGCTGGACTCACTGCCTCTGCAGCGTGTGATTTGCCAGCGGATTAAATTAAGAGTCGGGGCGGGTGGGTGTGGGGGGGCTAACTTCAAACGCGTTTTTTGCCGGTGCGAAAAATTCCGCTGGGTAATTAATAACAACAACAACAACACAAATGTAAGGTGCAAATGTGGATGGGCAAGGGGGGTTACGTGACGTTGAAGAGAGATGCTAGTCCGCGCTGGCGGATGTTGCGTACAGATTTTAAGCTCTTGATTATTATCAGAGTTATTAAGATATTTCTGGTTCTGATTGTGATCCAAGCCCAATGGGGCGGCAGTCGTCGGTGAGTGGGCATGGCCGTTGGCTGGTAATAGTAAGGGCTTTAAAAGGACACTGTATATCGGCACTTTGACTTCAGACCCGCCTTTTGTACAACACGATTTGGATGTTAAATGCGACCGCATCTCGACGCTGATTCGAAATCGGTAGGAGGGCCTTTTTCAGAAAGCAGTAGGGACTGGGTTATTTATATATATATATTTTTTACATCTTTTAAATAAACACCCACGGTTAATATTACAGGAGAAATGTCATGGAAGAAGACCGCAATGGAAAAACAAAGCCGACGTATTTCCTGTTAATTTTATATTCGTGCATAAAACAACTGTTGCGTTGCTTACGAAATGTTTTCTAAAGGTTTATATATTTTTTAACTGCACCGATTTGCAGGTTTTTTTATGGGCGTCAGAGAAAAAAAATGGAAATCGAGAGATGAGCGCGTCGGGCGACGATCTCGAGCAGCCAAGAGCCGCTACTTGCGCAAAGCCGTTACGCCAAAACGCGATAATTACTTCTTTCTCTTGCGCAAATGAAGCAGGAATTGTTGCGCATTTTTAAGTAGGCGCCCTGGGGGGTGTGGGGCGAGTGGGTTTGGGGGGGGGCGGCGGGGAGTTGGGGGAGGGGGTGAATATTCCTGACGGTGAATTAGCATTCTTCTATTCAGCCATCTCGGCCGCATTAGACACACGTATAAGTATTATTTAATATCCGCGCGCCGCTTTCCGTGCCGACGCTTTCCTTCCAAACTATTAATTCCGCCGACGCTGTGGTTGTGCTTTGAAGATTACAAAGAGCTTTGTCCTGCGGGGTACACGGCAGCCTTGCTCTGGAGCATCATTAGACCCTGAGGGGAGTCGGAGTTGGGGGGCAAAGTGGGCAGATGATGGTGGTGGGGGGGGGGGATAGCAGACGATCCTGCCCAATAATCATTTCATATACTGCGCTAGCTGACAGCGTAAACAATCCAGCCCCGAGATTTTGCTCTGATTTCCACCAAAAACTCAAAACCGTGCGCCAATCCAACTTGAACCCATTGTCAACAGACCACCGCCACCGTTACACCATCCCTGCCTCACCTCCCCGCACTCTCAATCTGGCAAGGCAACAACCTCCAGAGACCAACCGGTGTATCCCCGGACCCTTTCAATTTCAATTGGAATTTCTCGCGCGCTTGTGTGTGTACAAATATGAAACTAAGAATATATTTGCGAAGCTTCACATTTGAGGGCGAGAAAGCTGTCCCACCGCCACCCCTCCGTGACGGACCTGGCTTGCGCGTGCTCACATACAGTGCCCCTTTCAGCCGGCGATACGAGACATCAGTTTGCGCTTAATCCCCATCGGCGGCGTTCGATAAGGCGCGATGCAGTCTTGCGCTGCGTGGCGCCAAGGTCTTTTGTTGATCCGCTTTGGCTTTACTTTGCACTGATGCGTCTGCGTTAACCTTTCATTTACAACCCAAAGCCTCCCATGCAATGCTCCAAGGTACCGTATTGCTTGCCCTGGTAGCCGCCTCTCGCTCGCTCGCTTTCTGATTGCTCACTTGGCTTGCTGATGCCTGACTGACGGCTTTCCCGTGTCCGTTACGTGCTCGAGTCGGGGCTACCCACCCGTTAGGGATGTAGCGTTTTAATGGTCCGTCGGCTCGGATCGACCATCGGCGCCCGCGATGCGCGCACCAAACCACCTGCCCGTGTGAATACTCGAGAATCAATTGATTCCGATTTGTTATGTTTTTTTTCGTTGCAGCCGTAAATTGCAGCGGTATAAATGGGTTGCGCCCAACATCTGTAGTCGATCGGCTCGTCACGCGCGGTGTGGTAAAGGGTTAGCGTTCCCTTCCTTCAATCGTGTCTGGCCAGCGTGGAAGAGTAGGCAAAAAAAAAAACGAGGTGGCTCGTCTCAAACGTCCTCTCCTGGAGAGGGCCCTTCCACCAGCACTCGTGTGGGCAAGCAACTGCAGGCGCTGCTCATTTTTACTGTAAACGCGACACGCGCAGAATAACGGTGGATTCACGAATCATGAATTGTAACCCTCCCCCGCTCCCCGCCCACCCGCGGATTGTCAAAATCCACCACACTGGAAGTCAAATCGTTGCATCCCTGGTGTGTGGCTGCGTGCATGCATTTGCCATTGCGCGTCGCTGCGACAGACGTCGTGTTGTCGGCTGTGGATCTGCATAGCACGCCGATGTTATCCACGTGCTCGCGTCCATCCGTGTGCGTGCTTGCAAGTACGTTTGCGCTCTGCGTCTGGCTTCGCCCAATTAAGAGTCGAAGTGAAATTTACGGGACGTTTTTTTTCAAAACCTGTTTTACTCTTAACCTTCGGGCTTGCCTACCTTTATACCCTGAGGCAGCAGAGTTACCCCAACCTCTCTAGACCCGCGAGACCGCCGTCAACAACTCAAATCATTTTCACGGGACCACCGTGTGCCAATAACATATATTTCACAATGTTAAACACCGTAGCATCTGCAACAGTTCCGCGTTCGCTAGCTGTCCACGGACCACAACGTTGGGACCGGCTTGCTCTTAAGGCACACCATGCCCTTTCTATATAGAACTCGACGGCTCGTTGGCTAGCACGTTCCAGTATGAGGTTTGGTGAAGAGAGTTCGATTCCCGGCCGTGGCTAACAGCGGTGGCGAGCGATAATCTGGAGCGGTCCTAACCCCGTCACTCTTCACCAATCTGCGCTGATCAGCGCAGTGAAGTATAGTTAAAACAATCCCCCCCCCCCTCCCCCACGATCGAGACGGCGTAGGAGAGGTCTTCAGCCAGCAGTGGATTTACAAAGGGCTGTACATGACCAAAATGTATTTCCATTTTGCTTTGAATATGCAACATATCGAGTCACAGTTGAGAGGAGGCTCGGCCAGTTAAACTAGAACTCCCATGTGGGAATAAAACGGCGATGTTCCGATGGATATCTCGCCCCCATCATAGGAATGTGGAATATTTACCACTAGCTTTAGGGCTGTCATCAGGTTGGGGATGGGTTGTCCTCGGTTGAACAGGAAACCCTTCCATATTAACAGCACTTCCCCATTGGTATTTTTTTTACAAGTAATACATACGCAACCCTTTTGGGCAATCCACTGCTGGATGAGGGCCTCCCCACCCCGTGCGGGATTGCGGTGGTTGTTTGACCATACCTCACCCCTCTTTGCAGCGCGGGTTTGTGAGCGTGTGGGTAGCATGGACGTGGAAGCATGGAAGCACAGAACATCAATGCATTTTGATGCATGCCCGCGCACATCTTGTTTTCGGGAAATTAAAAATGCCGTGGCAACTATTTCCAGTGACGATTGCCCCTGCAGTTGCATCCGTGTACCGCCCGCGGTCCTCACGCGCTTCTGGTTTTGCTGTTGTCTCTGTCCCATCCCTTTGCATCCTTCATCCCCCCGCCACTGCCTACGTACGCTCGCTCTCAAATGTGACTCGCTCCTCCTCCCCCCTCCTCATCCCTCCTCCTCCTCATCTTCAACCCCTCTCCCCGGCCCCCTCGCTTAGAGAGTCGACCCTGGTGGCCGAGTTTGAGGAGGAGCGCTCGTCGCTGCGCAAAACCCTGGACCTGACGTCGAGCAAGATCTCCGGGAGGGACCGCGAGCTGGACAAGTTGAAGACCGAGGTGAGTGAGGCGCAGCCGCCCGCTTCCGGAGTCCGTCGTATCGCGGACGACATTTGTTTACCCAGCAAAAAAGCCTTAGCCGACACCTGCCTTTTTCCACTGCACATCCGAGCCGTAGCCGAGGCAAGTCCGACGCGGCTCAAGGGGTGACCCCGGGGGGTTGCGTTTTGCCGACCGCAGAAGCCGAGAGGCGCCGACGTCACTCGCGGCGTACGTGTCGTTAGCCCCACCCCTGGCTCCACTTTGCTGGGATCCAGATTCCGGATGTCTTCTTGCGAGGCCAGTGGAGCACGGTTTGGCTCTGGCTCTGGCTCGGACACGGCAGACAGCCAGTGGAGAAAAACCTCCCATTGTACCGCGAGGGCGCCGTGCCAGCTTGGCTCGGGTGTGCTAGTGGAAAAGTGGTGCCAGTCTCAAGGACACCTTTTCAGGAGCTTTACACAGGAGTACCCACAGAAGACCTAACTCGCCATACGAGGTTGTAACATTCAAGCCTCCGCACGGATAGGTTTAAGAATCAATTACTCTAATGCTATCTCCTGACCACCTTGTAGCTCCAACCTACAACACGTGGTACTCCCAGGCAGTCTCTCCCATGCAAAGTACTGACCAGGCTCAAATCCTACCAAGATCTGACAAGAACTTGACCGCACTGATTTGTTTGTTTTGGTCATCGTGCTATCAAGACGGGATGAAGAAATAAAACTCAAGAAACGACACCAAGAGATGATTTGACCAAAGAGAATGGATTCTTGAATCGAGTCACAACCCTGAATCGTAACTTCATATCGAATCACTCCGTGGGAGGGTGGGGGAGGTGGGGTGAATCTTCGCACGCCTTACCGTTGCTTCCTTTTGTTTAAAATTGCCCCGGCGGGTACGACTTAATATCCCCGGTATAAATCACTGTCTGGATACTGCCACTAAAACGCATTACCAGTGAAACCGAGTGGGATTTGCCAAAATGCTTTAATGTGGCTGCCTCTAAGTTGTTCGCTCTGCCTCAATCTGTTCTAGTATCTCTCGGTCAACGTTGCCAGCGCTGTGCGTGCGTGCATGTGGATGGCTTCCCGCCGAGCAGTAGTTACGGTGGTTCACCGTGCCGAACTGCGAGTCCGGCGACCCGAGTTCGATTTTCGGCCACGGCCAACATCGGTGATGATTATCTGAACCGTTCATGCGCCTCTCCTAGGGTGACTCAGCCTTAAGTCAGTACCTGGTGTGCTGTATGCACATCGGCGCCGGGGAAGCAAAGGCGGCCGGGTGCGTGGTCCTGGTCACCCACCCCGTCGTGTGGCGTGCCGGCCTTCGTAGGTGCTGCTCGCTAACAGCACTTTCCCCAAGAGTCTGTCGAAAGGCTATACGGGGATCTTTGTCTTTGCGCGTGGCTTGAGGCATTTAACCAAGGAACTATTTGGCCCAAGCCTGGAAATCAGAGGCCCTGCATCAAAAGGAAGCTCGTGTAGTTAGCCACATGGTCTCTGCATGCATGAGACATTGCAGTTCAGCTTGCTTGTATCCGATGGAACCGTGCGGTTCCGCATGGATCCGAGGGGGACGGCGAGCGGCTCGCAGGAGGAAGGTTGCGAGTTCAATTCCCCGTTGGGGCCCGCTGACTCGGCCTCATCGACTGTCCAGTGTCCACTCCTCAGGGTCGCGGTCATTTATGCCCCGTGATATATTGCGCCCGTTGTGAATTGCTTTATCATTTTTATTATTTTTAAGGTTGCCAGGCGGCTCAAGGGGTGCATAATCGCCATGTCTGCACTTTAGCTGGTAACACTGAGACCCTGCGTTTAAAATTCAGAT
Organism: Petromyzon marinus; assembly: GCF_048934315.1. NCBI lineage: Eukaryota > Metazoa > Chordata > Hyperoartia > Petromyzontiformes > Petromyzontidae > Petromyzon > Petromyzon marinus. Next base: position 5,634,007 of record NC_133704.1, on the reverse strand, counting down.
TTCACCAGCCTGTGATTGAACTGGCTTCTCAGGTTTATCAAGCTGATCTTGCTCAGCCTGTTAACCCAACGACTGCACAAAAAAACGATTATTTGTCTTAATTTCTGATGTGTTAAAGCAGGTAACACCCATTTTCTATACTATACATAGACTTTTTTGTAAAAAAAAATACCCGCGAGCACAAACGCGTGTTGGAAAGCGTTCTAGAATGTTCCGGAATCACGTGCGTGTGTATGTATATATCTATGTTGAACTTCTTTCGCACTGTACATAGCCAACCGTGCTAATCGGAGGTGCCAGGGGATAGAAAACAAAAGAAATGCAAAAACCTGTTCTAAAAAAATGAGTTTTCAATCTAGATTTAAACGTGCACAGTTCCGGTGGCTTCCTAATTTTTGAAGGAAGAGCGTTCCAGATGGCCACAGAAGCACATCTGAAAGCGCACAATGCAGTCACCGTCTTTGTTCGATGGCTAAGCCATAAGCCGCTACAAGGATGACCGGAGTTCGAATGATGATTTGCGCTCCTTGACGAGATAAGCAGCGGTATTGTTGTTCCATTTAGTGGCAGGCACTTCGTGAGCAATGAGTGCGAACCTCATCATGTATTCGTTCAGCAACCGGAAGCCAGTGCAGCGCGGCACGCACTGGACGGACACCCATCACGGCACGTTTCTGGACTTTGTACCCCTTTGTGTGTGCGTGCAGCTGTCAGCCCTGCGCGGTGCGGGCAACGCGGCGCGGGACCTACAGAGCACGGTGCAGGCCCTGGAGACGGAGAAAGCCAGACTGGAGCAGAAGGTGCGGAGCCTGGAGTCGGCGCTCGGCGAGACCAAGAGGAAGCTCGACACTCAGCCCATCGCCGCCTCCAGTGAGGAAGCGCACGCACGGACGAGTAGCGGTATTGAATTTGAGGGTTTCCGCAGCCTTGGTTAGAATTCACGTATCGACTTTCATGCCTCCGAATAGCACGGTTGGCTACGTATGGTGCCAAAGAAGTTCAACATACGTACATGTGGGTCTGACTTTTGAGCGTGGGACTTCATCGTCACCGCTCCGCCGCTTAATTCGCCCTCCTCTGTCGACCGCAAAGGTTAAACCGCGAATTAGGAGTGGGAACTTAACACGATCGTAAACGGTTCTTTTGAGTACTGAAACTAAACTATTTTATTTATCAGGTAAAGCCTACTGAGCAATGAGCATTTTTTTTCAGAATTGATCTGGCAACAAATGATAGCTCAACGAAGTGGCTTATCACATAGAAATTTATTGTAGCAGCCAAATGCTCTTAAACGCATGTTTCTGAATGTGGAGGGAAAAAAAAACCTCCAAATATACACGCGTCAGGGTCGGGATCAAACCCACCGCACTCCTGCATACCAGGCACCCTGCAGGTGTGACGCTCACAGATACTGACCGCTCGCTGTAGAACGGGTGGCCCGTGCAGCATCAGCAACAGCAAACATGCATCAGTGGCAGGCCAGCAGCAGCAGCATGGACAGCAGGTGCTGCCGGTTTGCCGTCGTGCGTTGTCGATGCCGAATGAAGTTAAAATGTGACTAATTATCTTATCGCACATGCACCCACGCGAGAATTTCAGTTCTGCCTAAGCGGTGCCAAAATTCAATGAGCGTTGATGAGGCTGCCCGCCGGCTCACAGGTCGGAGCGCCAAGCAGACGTCACTCTGAGATTCTGGGTTCAAATCCGGGTCCCGGCCGCTCGTCGTTAAACCGGATTCTCGAGTGCAACCATTTGATGTCCCTCGGCCAGGTCACCAATGCCTGAATTAAAAAGCCATCGCGTAAAATGTAGCTCTGCGCTCAATCAGGATACGTTTTAGCGCCATGAACTGATTGTTGGATTGGCTGTCTCGCGACAAACGTTGCTCTCGTATGGCAGAGTGGGTGGGGACGCGCTACCTTCGACCGTGTGTGGTCATGAGGTTATTTGAAAGGATCTTGGCGGTAGTGGTGCGATATCCACTTCCGCCGCCCACTCTCTAACACGAATGGCTGCACGGCTGTGTGAGATTTCTGAACGGATTCTGCATCACGTGATGACGCGAGGACGATAGCACAATCGGGATAACGTTGGGGATTTTTTTTTTTTACTAATTAATTTTATTTAAATATTCACAATTCATTTCAATACCTATTTTATCAGACTCTCCTTTGATTGCTCGGGCCGGCGATATCTTGGGGCGCCACAGTGGTGAGATGTTAACTCCCTAGCCTGGTATGCAGGAGGTCATGGGTTCGATCCCGATCCTGGAGCCTGCATGATTCAGCGTTTGCATGTCCTCTCTCCCCGTGGGCGCGTGGATTTTTTTTTACAACATGGGTTTAGAGTATTTGGCTGATATAAATCTCCACTTGATAAGCCACTTCGTTGAGTTATCCATTTGTGGCCGGGTCGCTCCTGAAAAAGAGCTATATAGCTCACTGGGTCTTACCTGCTAAAAAAACAAGTATAGTTTTAGTTTGAGTTGATTATCTTTTGATTTACCATTTCTATATTGTCGATGCCTACTGTGGTGCGAATTTCTATTTTTGCGTTACCCGTGCGTAAATTTTCAATGTCAAAACACGTCTAGGTGCGCAGGTGCGAGGCACAAGATAAATAATACATCATCGTAATTGTGATAAATGTAGTGCTTCACTCGGGAGCGCTGTGGGAACAGTTTTTGAATTTCACACGTGCGCTTCACGCTCGCATCTTTGCTTTGCGGTTACAATAGTTGCGGTGCAAATGTGCAAAGGCCGTGACACGTTCGGGGCAATTATTGTTGCCACTCATTAGAATTAAGAATCTTTATTGAGACTGGAGGAGGAATCCGATGGACTATTAAGCTCTATTTTTGCAAACAATGCAAAAAAACCGATAGGAGTGCAAAGAATAAGGAAGGTAAGCAAAGCACAAAAAAATACGAATAAGCTAAGCTATTTTTATTTTACCAGATAAAGCCTACTGAGCTTGTTAGCTTCTTTTTCAGAAGCGACCTTGCCAAAAAAAAATGATCGCTCAACGAAGTGACTTACGTGGAAATTTATAGCATCCAAATAATCAAAATAATCCATACGCATGGTTTTAAATGTGGAGGGAAAAAGCAGAGGACCCGGAGAAAGTCCCACGTGTCCACGGGGAGAGAGATTTGCAAACTCTAAGTATACAGGCATCAGGGTCTGGATCGAACCCGCGACCTCCATTCACCGCCGAATCTCGGAACGAGCAGAGGCGTAGCGCCGTTGTTTTTAAAGACACAGTACTCACCCGGCAGAGAGGCCCTAACAACACGACCGCACTCTCCGATAGCCGGCGCCAAGCTGTGCCACGCGCACCTCCCGTATGGCGTCGTGTGAGCCTCGGTACCAATAATGTTGTTTTATTATTCCTTCCGGTTTTGTTTTTTGTTATCGTACACGTACGTCACCGGAACGGGAATGGGTTAAGCGTTTTCTTTGAGCCGGCTTGTGTGAGCCAGAGGCACGCCTGAGCTGATCTGAGCCGTGACTAATAATGTAGGGCTTACTGTGAGCACCGTGCCATGGCAGGGGCATAGAGTGATTAGAGTTCCGACTAACCAATAAAAACAGACTTCCTTGAAAATGTATTTGTTAAGCATGTATTAGTCTAAACAATACACAACCCCCGTGCAGTCATGTGACCTGTGTCTGCGATCTGATTGGAAGTTGCCATCCCAATTTCCCACTCCTGAGTGCGTCGATCAGATTTATCCAGAGTTTTTTCCAACAATATGTACAATTGCAAATGGTGTGGCAGCTGCACTACCGGTGACAATTTCAATCGACCGTTGTCCTAAAATTGCCTTTGTTGTATTGCCTTTCATCACGTTAATCGATTGTTTGGAAGGTATTGTGTGGACCCCATGCTTTTGCAGATATTTTAAATAAGGCCGATTGGAAGGATTACCATAGCAGGAGTTGCCATTTGATTTGGGAGTCCATTGAAGACCATTCAAATTAACCTTTATGATGTTTCAAATAATTATCATATTAAAGGTGGCCAGGCCTGACTTACAAAGAAGTAGAGATGACCCATTATTTGGCGGTCTGTTGATGTCACAGTCAGTCAATGTCTCACAGTCCAGTTAATGGACCAGCGCACCTCGGATAATCACGGCTGGCTACGTAAGACGCGAAAGAAGTTCAACGTGCGTACAACATACGTGCGTACATTTGAAGTCGCATTTGTGCGCCTGTTACTCGCCACGCAGGCTCTGTTTGACGCGAAACTGACAATTGAGTGAATGCGACCCAAAGACCGATGCCGCCTCTTCCCTCCGCAGCAGACGCCGCAGCCACCAAGGCGGCTCGGCAAGACGCGGACGACGAGGAGGACGACGACGACATCAGCAGCCAGGTACACGCGGTGGCGGTCGACAAACACGCAAACACACAAACACACAAACACACAAACACGCAACGCACCGCGGCGGCGGCGAACGCCGCTTTAATTTGTCTCCTTGCCCGCGCGGTGCCTTTTTTTTTTGGGAGCACGAGCGTTCGTTATCTCAGGTCGTGCGATTAGTTTTCAATGTAGTCTCACCTTCTGGCTCTTGTTTCCACTTGGTTTCCCCGTGATTTATTTTCTCATTCTTTGTTTCTGTATTCCTTTTGTTGCTTCCCCTTCTGCACCCCCACCCTCTCTCTCCACTACACCCCCCCCTCCCCACCACCACCACCAAACCCACAAACACCGTCACCCGTTCGAACCCTGATGCACAATTATCTCCTGGCTGCACTTTCACTGTCTCCACCTCCTCCTTCTCCTCCTCCTTCACCACCACATCCTCCGTGGCTCCTTGGCTCGCCCAGCAAATGGTTGGTGCTGCGTGCGTGTGCGTGCGGTAACCCCCCCACCTCCCTCTCCCGGCCTCCAGTAGTCAGCACCAACTGCCGTTGAATCGCGGCCAGAAAAACTGAAATCCATTAAGATTATATATTTGTATACGGAAAAAATAATAATCATAATATATAAATGTTTTTTTTTTCCCGATTTAAAGCTTGGTTCTTTCGGTCAAGTCACGTAGAATGGAAATAATAAAATAATGAAAATAGAACAATACAATTCTCACGACGTTTCGATTCCAACACATTATTTTTATTATTTTATTATTTCCCTTCTACGTGACTTTACCGAAAGAACCAATAATATAAATGTATTCTTTCTAATACAACAAATATTCCGTTTTCTTCGGATTATAAGATGCTCTGGAAAGTAAGACGCACCCCGAACTTTATTAGTACCCGATGCTAATAATAGTTAAATGTATGTGGTCGCTCACACAAAGACAAAGATCCTCCTCATAGCCTTAACACACCGGTGGGGAAAGTGCTGTTAGCAAGCACTTTTTGAAGGCCAGCTTAGCACACGAGGGGATGGGTGGCCAGCACCACGTCCGTCTGCTTTCGTCTCCCCAGTGGTGATTACACACCACACCAGATCCTCATTTGAGTTTGAGTCGACCTAGGGAAGGTCCAGGACTGGTTCAGATGATCAATGGCCGTGAGCGTAAATCGATTCGTAGCACAAGCGCACTAACCACAGCGCCACTGCTCCCTGCACACACCAGACAACAACAACAACAACAACAACCGCCATTCGCCACTAAATGGCGGTGACATCACCACAGTGCTTGAGCCAGGCTATGTGCATTTTTTATCATGCCACGCAAAGTGTCAAAGGCTCTCTGGCAGCAGGGACAGACCCAGGTGTAGCCCACAGGGTCACCGACTGAGATGACTGGCAGATGCACAAAGGGGGAAAACCGTGCCTTATAACCCAGAGCATACGATAATGTCCGTGGTAATCTGGACATTAAGAAAATGTAAATGGGCAATCATCTAAATTTAGTCGCATTTTAGGTACAAAAGGAGAGCGATGAACGAAGCAGCCACATGGGAATGATTCTTTGAAGTCGGGGGTGGGGGGGGACCCAAGTGGGTAGCCATGAGGGTCATTATCGATGAGCCGAGTGCACCCGTGAAAGCAGTTAATTGAGAGAGGGCACATCTATAGCGGTCACACGGCACTTACTGAGTAATTGAGTGCAGAGTGGAGCTATAGTGGGCCCACCGTATGCGACCCCCCCGTCACGGTCCACATTTTGCCAATTTGGAAGAAAAAAAAATATCCGCACGTTTGCTCGTCTTTTGGGTTATTGTACATCGCAACCGTCGCCCCACTCCTGCGAAAAAACCGGGGCAGGGCCCTCCTGAAAAAAATGTAGTCCCAACAGAATAATCAGCAGGAGTGTCTCATGAACGCATCACCACGTGCGTGCTAATGACGCCGCCGCTGTGTTCGGCGCACCGTCGCTCTATGTTCATCCCCGCGTGCGCGCAAGGTGGATTTCCTCAACTCGGTGATCGTGGAGCTGCAGAGGAAGAACGAGGACCTCCAGTCGCAGCTGGAGAGGTTGGCCCAGGCAGCCGTGAATGGGAATGGCGCCGCCGGTCAGGGGGACAGCGCTGAAGAGTAAGGAGACGTCCGCCTCGCCCCGCCCGACGCAGGCACCGCTTTTCCCACTATTCCCGTTCGCTCGCAAGCCCCGTCCGTTCGGCTGTCCGTCTGTCTGTTGTCTGTCTGTCAATCCATCCGACCGTTCGACCGTCCGTCGGTCCCTCCGTCCGTCCGTCCGTCCGTCCGTCCGTGCAGCGCACGCGTGTTGCTTCGGCGCGCCTGTGCGGTGGCGGCGGCGGTGCTGAATGCCAGCAAGCGTGCGGGCGTTCTACTGTTGTGACAGTAGAAAAGCATGCAATGCAGCAATCCTCCGGAGAGCTTCGTGAGAACGCTAATTCTGACGGCTTGCGTTATTGTGGCCCTCCCTCCCTCCCTCCCTCCCTCCCTCCCTCCCTCCCTCCCTCCCTCCCTCCCTCCCTCCCTCCCTCCCTCCCTCCCTCCCTCCCTCCCTCCCTCCCTCCCTCCCTCCCTCCCTCCCTCCCTCCCTCCCTGCCTCCCTCCCTGCCTCCCTCCCTCCCTCCCTCCCCGCCTCCCCTTTGGATTTACAAGGGAAACATTTGTGTTTTAGCCCCCGCTGAGCGAAAGGCGAGGTTCGTCAGTGTTGGCTGTGTAACAGGGGACGACGTAATAACAGGGCTGCGTCGGTGACGGCGCGCCCAGATGTAATTATTTGTGTTTACTCCCCGGACTTGCCCGCTATTACCGGTTTAACAGTGGTGCTTTGTCTACATCTCTATCGCATTACCCGAATTTTTCCATCTCGGGAGAACTGCTTTTGATCTTCAACTGGATCTCCAGGTCTCTCCTCCTTTCATTGAAGTAATTCGCCGCATATACTTCCCCTGGTCTTACCACCACCACCACCACCGTGTCCTCTAACCTCTACTGCCGTCAAAGCCCCAAATTGCGGGGAAACAACATTTCTCCATCTCTCCCGGCACCGTTCATCTGCTGCCCTGTCACGCGTGCTCTCTCGTCGCTTGCTTGGGGAAACTCTGGCGTCATCTTTTTTCCCAAGCTTTTGTAACCATTGCCCGACTCGGGGAGACACCGTGGTAGCTCTGATCAGGCGCTGGTATCATCACCGCTGCCATCATCGTGACTCCCATCCGTTATCGGTGTTCCCGGCTCGCCTACAAGTTTCGCGTGCTCACGGTGGTTCAGCGCATTAGGTCTCGCCTGCTTTGCCAATGCCCGCTGCTTTCTGCAGCGGGCATTGGAATTCATCCCAATCCCCCTCTAACCTTGCTCAATGCAAGAAACCCATTACTTATCTCCTTACGCTATCGTCGGCACGCTCTCTTTCTCTCGACCACCCCCCTCCTCCCTCTCTCTCCATCGCCAACCTCTTTACATCACACGGCCCTTTTAATCCCGCGCTCGGCAACCCGCGGGAATCGATAAATGCATTTAACCCACCGCCCCCCCCCCCACCTAACCCCATCTCTGCCGTGACCCCTTCCCCCCCGGCAGGCCGGAGGAGGGCCGCCGCCAGGTGGCGCCGCGTCTCTTCTGCGACATCTGCGACTGCTTCGACCTGCACGACACGGAGGACTGCCCCACGCAGGCCCAGCCCGAGGAAGAGCCGCCCCACTCGGCCCACCACGGCGAGCGGCACGCCAAGCGGCCCTACTGCGGCATTTGCGAGTCGTTTGGCCACACCGCCGAGCAATGCAACGACGACGAGACATTCTAGAGACGGCCGAGTACGCCTTGCCCAGCTTGACCCCATTCCCCCGCTCTCTCGTACCGCTCTCACCGTGGCCACCGACCCCATCCGCCTCCCACTTTTCATGGCGAACCAACAAACGCGTGTCTTCTCTCCGAACGGACGACCTCATCGCTTCGTTAATTGCTTTTTCAGTCCATCCGCTCGTTACCCTTTCCCGCCCTCTCCTGCCCTTCCCTTCCCTCCGGCCTCCTCCGTGTGCTGCCCTACCCCAAACTTCCCCCGCCCACCACCTCTTACTCCCTCCCCTCCACTCCTTCCCTGCTTCATCCCCTCCTCCCTCCCCCCACAACCACAATCGTCTCTCAGTTTCCAAACTCACCACCGTCGCTCTCAACCACCAACTCAATTCTCACCTCTACTCACCACCACCACCACCACCACCACTCTGACCACCACGAATTCTCAATACCCCCGCCCCTCCTCCCTCTCCTCCCTGGCTAGGGAGGTGTGGGGGGAGATGAAAGGAGGGTGGGTTTTATGCTCATAGGTCACCGTGGCAACTTCAGGGCAACCGCCACCTACGATTGCCACCGGCAATGCATTAAACTATGAGCGCCGTCGTTATGCCAGAGTGGCGTAGATTGAGAAGAGTTCAGCTCATCCGGACAGAGGTTGTCGAGCGCTGTGTGGCGTTCGATGAGCAGTGACTGATGCACAGAGCTCCGCATTTTGGCAACTAGATGACGGCAAAGCGATAGTTGCTGGTGACAATTTGCCGGTGACGGTTATCCGAACACGTGTCATGACCTTGCAGGGGTTACTGCCATAAAAAGGAAATGAATATATTAAGGCGACGTTTCAGGCAACGGCCCTTCTTCATAGCACGCAACATAATTTGTGTAACCATTGTCGAAAATTCGTCCGGTTTTAAATATTTCAATGTCCTTTTTGAAGGCAACGTTATTGACGAATGCGTTGATCTGTTCGTTGTTTGTTCAATTGCCCCTTGTGCACCACTGCCAAAGCAGTATCGCCAAATAATGTTTCGTTTTGTCGGGGTCACTGTATATATGCATTTGCGGCGTTCGTTGTCACGCGCGCCGGTCTAAGCACGCTCGGCGCCACCTTCCTCGCGTTGTGCGACACTGGGGGAGGTGGGACGGAGGTGGGACGCCTCCCCCTGTGCACACGCACGCGCGACGGGACTCGGCACGAAAGGGGAGGAGGAGGGCGGGGAGTCTCGTGTGTCTTTGTGCGTCGGTGGTTCCCTCTGCAGCCGTTCGATGCGCCTGCACGCGACCGTTTTGCGCGCGTTTTCCTGCTCGCACAAGCGCACGGATGACCACCTGCGGCACTTTTGTTTTCATTTAATTTTCTACGCGCATTTTTGTTTTTGTTTTACCTTCAGCAGGTGGGGGGTGGGGGTGGGTGGGGTCCTGAATTTCAATCAGCTGCTCCGTTCATGAAGCCTTAAATTCTGCACGGAAAAAAAAACCACATTCTACGGCTTACGCCCCTGAAACCCGTAATAAAATTTTAGAAATGTATATATATACTTGAGGAGTGGTTTAACATCAAACTGTAGCTCCTGCACCAATGATTGTAGTCATTTTTCCGTCGTAAATCTGTCCGGCGCCGGAAAGAAACTGTTAATCTCATTCGAAGGAGCGGGGCCGTTCTCGTAAATCAACCGCGGCTCAATTTTCACGTGGAATCCATGGTGGGGGTGAGGCCGGGGGAGAAACGGGACCTCTGGAGCGCGAGTATCGCTCGCCGCCGCTGCCGCTGCTGCTGCTGTTGTTATTAGCTTGAATTGAGATGATGAGCGAGCGAGCACAATCACAGGTGCCCGCGCCGGAGCGCGAGGCCGTAAACTACCCGACGCACTTGGAGGGCGCGGGCGCGGGCGCTGCCCGCACCGCCCCTTGTCGCGAACCCGCACGCCAAATTGTGTCGTCGACGCCTTCCTACGCCCGGCTCTGCAACAACAATCTTTTTCTCCTTATTTATTCGCTGCCTTCCTCGGCCCGTCGAGTTTATCGGAGCGGTCATCGTCAGCGACATCTTTCCGCGTGAAGACACGAAGTGGGCGCGAGGTTTTTTTTGTCGTGTTTTTTTTTTGTTTTAAACCAAACTTAGTCATGGTCAAGGTGCAGCGCTGGAATTGCTTTTGCTTGCGCCACTGCTGGCGGAGCGGTCTCCACTCGCGGGGAACTTGAGCGAAGGGTTAACCCCCTCCTTTCCTTTCTGGAGGGTAACTTTGGCCGACTCGCGCACGCTTTGGTGGACCCCTCCCCTTGGCGCACCTCCGATTATCACGTGCCCGTCACGTACGGTGCGACAGAAGTTCAGCATGCGGGACACCACTTTGGCCCATTCTGCTGCGACCTTCCCTTGCGATGAAGACGCAAATGCTTGGGACGCATACCAGAGGGTGTGCAGTGTAATGTAACAACATTTTCGACAGGGGACGGCTGCTGAAGTTGACGTCGTAAGAAACCACTTTTCCCCAGTTCCCTTCGGTCGCCTCGCAATTCACGCCAGGGTGGCGATGATGCGCCCTCGGTGTGACCGACGCACGGCAGTCGGAACAAAACAAAACAAACTCGAAAAGTTTGCCGAACTCAAAAAGAGCTGGAATTATTTGAAGCGACAAACCAAACGTCACGCGCCCGCGCACACCTTGGGTTGTTTAGTTGTGTGTGTAGTGTGTGTAGTGTGTGTATGTGTGCGTGTCGGTGAGCGCGTGCAATCATTCGGTGTCACCCGGCCGAATCCATCCATTCAACTCCCCGCCCCACACTTTTCGAACGTCGGAAGCGAGCGCCGAGCGATGCGACGAACGGAAGGAACCCGGTCCAATGGGATCGTTCATTCGCGGTGTCCCCCGTCCGCGCCGTGGGGGTCGCCTGCGCAGTGTCGCGTGAAGGTATCCCCCCCCCCACCCCCCCATGCTCTTTTTGACGTATGCTGTATATTTTACACGGATGGGAAGGGGAGGGGGGGGGAGGTTTCTGCTAAGAGTGGCTTACGACTGCGCGAGCGAGCGAGTAAGCGAGTGTACGCCAGAGAGCTGTAACGGTTCGTCGGGGCCTTTCATCAACGGCTGTTTGAAATGGGCAGCCGGCTTAAGGAACGCGTCGGGTGTGCAAGGCCGGGTGGGGCTTTGGTGGGGGGTGGGGGGGGTCCACATCCGAGTGGTGGTCGGTCGCGCGACTTGAATCGCCTGCGGCTGCTTCGTCCACGTGTGCGAGCGAGCAGTTGCGGCAGTGGCGTCATTCGTGAACGCAGCAACCAACAATCGCACGCGAGCTATTGGGTTGGTTTGTTGTTGTTGTTGCGAGCATTGCACGCGATTTGAAATCGCGTCTCCGCGGCTCGCCGAGCAAGCCGATTGCCGGCTTTGCAAGTCGACTTGTGTTCTTCGTTATGCGAGCCCTCCCACCGGTTGCCGCAACCGGTTGCGGAGACGTCCGCATACGGATACCGCGATTCGAGTTGCATGCGACTCTTTAGTCGCGCCGCGTGTGGAAACCGATCGTTAATGTGCAGGGAGTTTGAGCCGCTCGTTAGCAACGTGCGTCGCGGACACGTCCTCAGGCTGGGGGATGTGGTTACGAGGTGGAACGCGGGGCGGGTTCGGTTTTTTTGTTGTTGTTGTTGTTGTGTACACATTGTACATTGTTATATTATACGATAATATATTGTAGCTGTAATTAGATAGCGGAAGTTTAAAAACAACAAATCTACAATACCACGTGCACGCGCTTGTGTACTTGTGAGCATCTTATCAAATTTGGGCACGAACAAAGGCTGCCTTTCTTGGTTTAATATGAAGGGAGTTTCGATTTATAGCTTTCTTGACTGCAAGGATTCATCTTCTTTGGTTCTTTCGGTAAAGTCACGTAGAATGAGAATAAAATAATAAATTAATAAAATAAAATAACACGATAAAATTCTCACGACGTTTCGGCCACAACACAAGTGGCCTTCTTCAGGTGAAAAGAACAGACCTGTCGGGACGACAGAGCTTCAATGACAGAGCTTCAATGACAGTTTCAATGAAGCTCTGTCATTGAAGCTCTGTCGTCCCGACAGGTCTGTTCCTTTCACCTGAAGAAGGCCACTTGTGTTGTGGCCGAAACGTCGTCAGAATTTTATTGTGTTATTTTATTATTTTATTCTCATTCTACGTGACTTTACCGAAAGAACCAAAGAAGATGAAGGGAGTTGATTCTCAGTTTGTAACACTTGGGGACAAAAAAAATTTGATTGTTACAATGGTCTGGAGCGAGTGAAGGGCATTTTAAATGCATTGTTTAGACTGGAGTCGGGATTCAGTTGTTTGATGTGGAGGGAAAGGCACAGCCCTGCAATTGCCTGCTCACGCCAATACTGCCGGAAGGGCCTCCACCGTGAGTTCTAGAGAGAGAGATATATATAGAGCCCCTTGACAAAGTATATTTGGCCTACTCTTCCAGTATGGCCATACAATTGTTTATATCGTGATACATATTGATAATAGGAATTCACAGCCCTTCCTGGATGAAGGCTTCCTCGCTTCACTTAAGTGGCATGGCCGTTTACCCATACTTTACCACGCTTTGTCAGCGCTGGTTAATTAATGCCTTGCGGCGGTGGAGAGGGAGACACGTCATGAACGGTTCCGATGTCTCTCGCCACGGACGACATTAGCTGTGGCCAGGAATCGAACTCGGGTTTCCAGGTGCGTAGCGCCACGACCTCCTCCCACCTCCCCCCCACCTCCCCCCAAAGACAAATATCCCCTCTTAGCCATAAACAGACTGTTAGGACTAGTGCTGTTCCCAAGCACCCAATGAAGGCCGCAACGGAACACGAGTGGGTGTGTGGCTCGCACCACGCTCGACCGCCTTTGTCTCCCCAGTGGCGCTGTTTCCGACACATCGCACAAGAATGTGAGACCGAGCCGATCTGGGTGGGGCCCAAGCCACCGGTCCAGATAGATAATCGTCGCTGGGGTTGTGTGGTGGACGTGAGCGGGAAGCGAGCTCGTGTCGCCGGGTGTGTAGCGCAGCGCGCTAACCGCTACACCACCGCTACCCCCAACCAGCACCGCTGCTGTTTATATTCTCAACTGGAGATGAATCCCTGCTTTTGTGCGTCTGATCCGGGTGCAGCATTGTGCGAGGTATCCTTTGCTTTAAGCTACAAGTCACGTTTGCACACGTCTGCCCCCGAATCGTAAACGCATAAATTTACACCCGCCTGCCGAACAAGTGGGGGGAAATGTTAAAGGGCACTTAAGTCGCGCGTTTCGCAATGAAGTGTTATGTACGGCTGGCGTCGTTTTTATGAAAGAGACTGTTTGATGGGATTCTGGAGCAAAACAAAATAAGAGGAAATTGTCACTTTAATGCAAAATTTGTACGGTGTTTCCATGGCTATTACTAGCTCTCTCGACCCGGCCTGGTGAGGTGATGAATCGTGTTTGTGATAGACTCCACTGGCCGAATATAGTGTTGAAGAAGGTGGGCGTGAGGCGGAGTTGGCCGGGGGTCAAGGGACGACATGGGGGGGGGTGGGGGGGGAATCGTAAGAATTTTAAATACAGTGCTGTTATCCACTCAATAAAAAAACCTAGAATGCTGCATGCCCACAATGATTTCGACGTTCTTGTATATTGCTATAGTATATGTGCCGAGAGAGAGAGAGAGAGAACCCAGAACGTGTATATTTTCAAATCTATAGAAATAAACGATGTATCCTTGAGGTCACTTGAATTCGCATGGCTCGCAAATAAGGGTATGTTAAGTCCTCCGATGCGTACAAGGTTCACGTTATTTGTAACACGGCAACAATAATAATGCAGCGGCTTCGCGGAGAATGCTGAGCAAATCATAACTAACGCGTCCTTTCCCATACGTGTCTCCACACAAAACATGAACTTAAAAAAAAAGTTTTACTTTTAAGACGTCCCCATCATCGCGACCTTGTGGCAACAAAGCTTGCTATGAGCAACAGTTGGTTCAACGCATGCCGGCAAAGACCGTGAATCGTTTTCTTTATTCAGTGTCTCGTCAAAGTAGCGTACAGTCAGAATTATAAGTCTTTACCGAGTAAAGCCCATTGAGCTAATACGCGCGTTTTCAATGGCGACTCGGTTGGCAGACAACATCAAAGCATTGCACCATAATAATTGCACCCTAATAATCATTAGCAGAGTCGGGCGCTCTTTAATATATGCTGGTAAACAGCCCGGATCGGGCTATTCCCGAACCAATATGTATTGTTGATAATTAAGTTTATATTTTGGGTTAGTTCACTGTGTAGGTTAAATGTCAACACTTTTAATTGTAGCCCTCCAACCTCTCGACTGAGCCAGTCAATTCGAGTTGTCGCGTCACGTGGGCACGTATCCCGATCGATTTGGTTTTTCAGCAACATGCGGAGGAGGAGGAGTGTTGGAACAGCCCGAGCAAGATGTTGACGTTCGACGTTTCAGCAGACACTCGCACGATCCAAACCCAAAATAAACATCACGCCCCCGAGGTTCACAGGCGAGGGCCACTTTCTGCAAAGTAAATTGGTTTCCAGCTCAATATACAGAATGGCCCAAACGTCAGGACACACAGGATTATGATATTTATTTCAACAAACGTTCAAACGGACTGCCATTAACATAAATGCGTGCATGAATGGTCTTTTGGAATTAATTTACGATTTTTTTTTTATTACAGCTGCCTTTTCTTTAGCGTACATAAAAGCGAGTTTAACTCGTTCGCCTTTAGGCAATTTTCTTCACATTTTTAAATAGCTCAAAAGGAAGAAGGAAAATTATGTGGATATCAATAATTCTAATAGATAAAATATTAATTTACAGAATAAATTAAACGTTTTAACGCCAATGTAAAATTTAATTAAATAACCCTCACGTGACCTGACTGTTGGGCCACCCTGTATAACAATAACCCTCACGTGGCCTGACTCCTGGGCCACCCTGTATAACAATAACCCTCACGTGACCTGACTCTTGGGCCACCCTGTATAACAATAACCCTCACGTGACCTGACTTTTGGGCCACCCTGTATAACAATAACCTTCACGTGACCTGACTGTTGGGCCACCCTGTATAACAATAACCCTCACGTGACCTGACTTTTGGGCCACCCTGTATAACAATAACCCTCACGTGACCTGACTTTTGGGCCACCCTGTATAACAATAACCCTCACGTGACCTGACTTTTGGGCCACCCTGTATAACAATAACCTTCACGTGACCTGACTTTTGGGCCACCCTATATAGCAATAACCTTCACGTGACCTGACTTTTGGGCCACCCTGTATAACAATAACCCTCACGTGACCTGACTTTTGGGCCACCCTATATAACAATAACCCTCACGTGACCTGACTTTCGGGCCACCCTGTATAACAATAACCCTCACGTGACCTGACTGGGCCACCCTATATAGCAATAACCTTTACGTGACCTGACTTTTGGGCCACCCTGTATAACAATAACCCTCACGTGACCTGACTTTTGGGCCACCCTATATAACAATAACCTTCACGTGACCTGACTTTTGGGCCACCCTGTATAACAATAATCCTCACATGACCTGACTTTTGGGCCACCCTATATAACAATAACCCTCACGTGACCTGACTTTTGGGCCACCCTGTATAACAATAACCTTCACGTGACCTGACTTTTGGGCCACCCTGTATAACAATAACCCTCACGTGACCTGACTTTTGGGCCACCCTATATAACAATAACCCTCACGTGACCTGACTTTTGGGCCACCCTGTATAACAATGACCCTCACGTGACCTGACTTTTGGGCCACCCTATATAACAATAACCCTCACGTGACCTGACTTTTGGGCCACCCTGTATAACAATAACCCTCACGTGACCTAACTCTTGGGCCACCCTGTATAACAATAACCATCACGTGACCTGACTTTTGGGCCACCCTGTATTACAATAACCCTCACGTGACCTGACTTTTGGGCCACCCTGTATAACAATAACCCTCACGTCGCCTGACTCTTGGGCCACCCTGTATAACAATAACCCTCACGTGACCTGACTCTTGGGCCACCCTGTATAACAATAACCCTCACGTGACCTGACTCTTGGGCCACCCTGTATAACCATAACCCTCACGTGACCTGACTCTTGGGCCACCCTGTATAACAATAACCCTCACGTGACCTGACTTTTGGGCCACCATATATAACAATAACCCTCACGTGACCTGACTCTTGGGCCACCCTGTATAACAATAACCCTCACGTGACCTGACTCCTGGGCCACCCTGTATAACAATAACCCTCACGTGACCTGACTCTTGGGCCACCCTGTATAACAATAACCCTCACGTGACCTGACTCTTGGGCCACCCTGTATAACAATAACCCTCACGTGACCTGACCCTTGGGCCACCCTGTATAACCATAACCCTCACGTGACCTGACTCTTGGGCCACCCTGTATAACAATAACCCTCACGTGACCTGACTTTTGGGCCACCCTGTATAACAATAACCCTCACGTGACCTGACTTTTGGGCCACCCTGTATTACAATAACCCTCACGTGACCTGACTTTTGGGCCACCCTGTATAACAATAACCCTCACGTGACCTGACTTTTGGGCCACCCTGTATAACAATAACCCTCACGTGACCTGACTTTTTGGCCACCCTGTATAACAATAACCTTCACGTGACCTGACTGTTGGGCCACCCTGTATAACAATAACCCTCACGTGACCTGACTCTTGGGCCACTGTATAACAATAACCTTCACGTGACCTGACTCTTGGGCCACCCTGTATAACAATAACCATCACGTGACCTGACTTTTGGGCCACCCTGTATTACAATAACCCTCACGTGACCTGACTTTTGGGCCACCCTGTATAACAATAACCCTCACGTGGCCTGACTCTTGGGCCACCCTGTATAACAATAACCCTCACGTGACCTGACTCTTGGGCCACCCTGTATAACAATAACCCTCACGTGACCTGACTCTTGGGCCACCCTGTATAACCATAACCCTCACGTGACCTGACTTTTGGGCCACCCTGTATAACAATAACCCTCACGTGACCTGACTTTTGGGCCACCATATATAACAATAACCCTCACGTGACCTGACTCTTGGGCCACCCTGTATAACAATAACCCTCACGTGACCTGACTCCTGGGCCACCCTGTATAACAATAACCCTCACGTGACCTGACTCTTGGGCCACCCTGTATAACAATAACCCTCACGTGACCTGACTGTTGGGCCACCCTGTATAACAATAACCCTCACGTGGCCTGACTCCTGGGCCACCCTGTATAACAATAACCCTCACGTGACCTGACTCTTGGGCCACCCTGTATAACAATAACCCTCACGTGACCTGACTTTTGGGCCACCCTGTATAACAATAACCTTCACGTGACCTGACTGTTGGGCCACCCTGTATAACAATAACCCTCACGTGACCTGACTTTTGGGCCACCCTGTATAACAATAACCCTCACGTGACCTGACTTTTGGGCCACCCTGTATAACAATAACCCTCACGTGACCTGACTTTTGGGCCACCCTGTATAACAATAACCTTCACGTGACCTGACTTTTGGGCCACCCTATATAGCAATAACCTTCACGTGACCTGACTTTTGGGCCACCCTGTATAACAATAACCCTCACGTGACCTGACTTTTGGGCCACCCTATATAACAATAACCCTCACGTGACCTGACTTTCGGGCCACCCTGTATAACAATAACCCTCACGTGACCTGACTGGGCCACCCTATATAGCAATAACCTTTACGTGACCTGACTTTTGGGCCACCCTGTATAACAATAACCCTCACGTGACCTGACTTTTGGGCCACCCTATATAACAATAACCTTCACGTGACCTGACTTTTGGGCCACCCTGTATAACAATAATCCTCACGTGACCTGACTTTTGGGCCACCCTGTATAACAATAACCCTCACGTGACCTGACTTTTGGGCCACCCTATATAACAATAACCCTCACGTGACCTGACTTTTGGGCCACCCTGTATAACAATAACCTTCACGTGACCTGACTTTTGGGCCACCCTGTATAACAATAACCCTCACGTGACCTGACTTTTGGGCCACCCTATATAACAATAACCCTCACGTGACCTGACTTTTGGGCCACCCTGTATAACAATAACCCTCACGTGACCTGACTTTTGGGCCACCCTATATAACAATAACCCTCACGTGACCTGACTTTTGGGCCACCCTGTATAACAATAACCCTCACGTGACCTGACTGTTGGGCCACCCTGTATAACAATAACCCTCACGTGACCTAACTCTTGGGCCACCCTGTATAACAATAACCATCACGTGACCTGACTTTTGGGCCACCCTGTATTACAATAACCCTCACGTGACCTGACTTTTGGGCCACCCTGTATAACAATAACCCTCACGTGGCCTGACTCTTGGGCCACCCTGTATAACAATAACCCTCACGTGACCTGACTCTTGGGCCACCCTGTATAACAATAACCCTCACGTGACCTGACTCTTGGGCCACCCTGTATAACCATAACCCTCACGTGACCTGACTCTTGGGCCACCCTGTATAACAATAACCCTCACGTGACCTGACTTTTGGGCCACCATATATAACAATAACCCTCACGTGACCTGACTCTTGGGCCACCCTGTATAACAATAACCCTCACGTGACCTGACTCCTGGGCCACCCTGTATAACAATAACCCTCACGTGACCTGACTCTTGGGCCACCCTGTATAACAATAACCCTCACGTGACCTGACTCTTGGGCCACCCTGTATAACAATAACCCTCACGTGACCTGACCCTTGGGCCACCCTGTATAACCATAACCCTCACGTGACCTGACTCTTGGGCCACCCTGTATAACAATAACCCTCACGTGACCTGACTTTTGGGCCACCCTGTATAACAATAACCCTCACGTGACCTGACTTTTGGGCCACCCTGTATAACAATAACCCTCACGTGACCTGACTTTTGGGCCACCCTGTATAACAATAACCCTCACGTGACCTGACTTTTGGGCCACCCTATATAACAATAACCCTCACGTGACCTGACTTTCGGGCCACCCTGTATAACAATAACCCTCACGTGACCTGACTGGGCCACCCTATATAGCAATAACCTTTACGTGACCTGACTTTTGGGCCACCCTGTATAACAATAACCCTCACGTGACCTGACTTTTGGGCCACCCTATATAACAATAACCTTCACGTGACCTGACTTTTGGGCCACCCTGTATAACAATAATCCTCACGTGACCTGACTTTTGGGCCACCCTGTATAACAATAACCCTCACGTGACCTGACTTTTGGGCCACCCTATATAACAATAACCCTCACGTGACCTGACTTTTGGGCCACCCTGTATAACAATAACCTTCACGTGACCTGACTTTTGGGCCACCCTGTATAACAATAACCCTCACGTGACCTGACTTTTGGGCCACCCTATATAACAATAACCCTCACGTGACCTGACTTTTGGGCCACCCTGTATAACAATAACCCTCACGTGACCTGACTTTTGGGCCACCCTATATAACAATAACCCTCACGTGACCTGACTTTTGGGCCACCCTGTATAACAATAACCCTCACGTGACCTGACTGTTGGGCCACCCTGTATAACAATAACCCTCACGTGACCTAACTCTTGGGCCACCCTGTATAACAATAACCATCACGTGACCTGACTTTTGGGCCACCCTGTATTACAATAACCCTCACGTGACCTGACTTTTGGGCCACCCTGTATAACAATAACCCTCACGTGGCCTGACTCTTGGGCCACCCTGTATAACAATAACCCTCACGTGACCTGACTCTTGGGCCACCCTGTATAACAATAACCCTCACGTGACCTGACTCTTGGGCCACCCTGTATAACCATAACCCTCACGTGACCTGACTCTTGGGCCACCCTGTATAACAATAACCCTCACGTGACCTGACTTTTGGGCCACCATATATAACAATAACCCTCACGTGACCTGACTCTTGGGCCACCCTGTATAACAATAACCCTCACGTGACCTGACTCCTGGGCCACCCTGTATAACAATAACCCTCACGTGACCTGACTCTTGGGCCACCCTGTATAACAATAACCCTCACGTGACCTGACTCTTGGGCCACCCTGTATAACAATAACCCTCACGTGACCTGACCCTTGGGCCACCCTGTATAACCATAACCCTCACGTGACCTGACTCTTGGGCCACCCTGTATAACAATAACCCTCACGTGACCTGACTTTTGGGCCACCCTGTATAACAATAACCCTCACGTGACCTGACTTTTGGGCCACCCTGTATTACAATAACCCTCACGTGACCTGACTTTTGGGCCACCCTGTATAACAATAACCCTCACGTGACCTGACTTTTGGGCCACCCTGTATAACAATAACCCTCACGTGACCTGACTTTTTGGCCACCCTGTATAACAATAACCTTCACGTGACCTGACTGTTGGGCCACCCTGTATAACAATAACCCTCACGTGACCTGACTCTTGGGCCACTGTATAACAATAACCTTCACGTGACCTGACTCTTGGGCCACCCTGTATAACAATAACCATCACGTGACCTGACTTTTGGGCCACCCTGTATTACAATAACCCTCACGTGACCTGACTTTTGGGCCACCCTGTATAACAATAACCCTCACGTGGCCTGACTCTTGGGCCACCCTGTATAACAATAACCCTCACGTGACCTGACTCTTGGGCCACCCTGTATAACAATAACCCTCACGTGACCTGACTCTTGGGCCACTGTATAACAATAACCTTCACGTGACCTGACTCTTGGGCCACCCTGTATAACAATAACCATCACGTGACCTGACTTTTGGGCCACCCTGTATTACAATAACCCTCACGTGACCTGACTTTTGGGCCACCCTGTATAACAATAACCCTCACGTGGCCTGACTCTTGGGCCACCCTGTATAACAATAACCCTCACGTGACCTGACTCTTGGGCCACCCTGTATAACAATAACCCTCACGTGACCTGACTCTTGGGCCACCCTGTATAACCATAACCCTCACGTGACCTGACTCTTGGGCCACCCTGTATAACAATAACCCTCACGTGACCTGACTTTTGGGCCACCATATATAACAATAACCCTCACGTGACCTGACTCTTGGGCCACCCTGTATAACAATAACCCTCACGTGACCTGACTCCTGGGCCACCCTGTATAACAATAACCCTCACGTGACCTGACTCTTGGGCCACCCTGTATAACAATAACCCTCACGTGACCTGACTCTTGGGCCACCCTGTATAACAATAACCCTCACGTGACCTGACCCTTGGGCCACCCTGTATAACAATAACCCTCACGTGACCTGACTTTTGGGCCACCCTGTATAACAATAACCCTCACGTGACCTGACTTTTGGGCCACCCTGTATTACAATAACCCTCACGTGACCTGACTTTTGGGCCACCCTGTATAACAATAACCCTCACGTGACCTGACTTTTGGGCCACCCTGTATTACAATAACCCTCACGTGACCTGACTTTTGGGCCACCCTGTATATTTCGCCGTTGCGGCGAAGGGAGAACGTCAATTGGCTACCAGACAAAACTCGCCGCCGATAGAAACCACAACGCGTTCCAATAATTCAGCAACAAACGGATTAAATTAGCGGGGGGGGGGGGGAGGTGTGGTAATGTCACCGTGCGGTAGACTTGAGTTATTCTTTATCCATATGGGAGGAGGGGGGGGGGGTGGATTGGTGGGTGGGGGTGGGTGGGTGGATTGGTGGGTGGGGGCAATCGCTCGGTCGTGCCTTTGCAACACAGCAGCCGCGCCAGATTGCCGGTCCCAATTAAGCGGTGGCTGCGTCTGGGCGCTCGTAAATTGCCGCGCGCGCGCACCCCAACGCGTGCGCTGTGTTCGCGATGACATCGGTGCTGCTCTGCTCGCGACCCACGAAAGAAAATAAAATCGACATTGGGGGGAGAGGGGGCGGGTACGTCAGCCACTCACGTTAGCAACGTTCTGAGACTGTTTTAAATACAAATAGTAACATTTATTTACGAGATAAAGCCATCCCAACACTGAGCCGTTAGCTCTTGTTCAGACGGCGAGCTGCTGTCCAGAAACGTGATCGTATGTCAGCATCATCCGAGTGGCTTCATCATCATCATTATTATTACACGTGGGGTGGGAGGGGAAATAGAATCACGGACAAATATTGTTTACACGTGTCTTGTTTATTAATGTGGAGGGAGAGGGGGGTGGCATCCACGCACGTGGATGCTTTTAATCCGGCACAAACACATTTCTTGACTCACCGCTCAAGCAAACAATTACATATATTTCAGAATGCACACTAAAATTTTAAAAAAAATCACACGGAAATAAGATGTTTACAAAAATAAACAAACGAGAAGATTACTTCAGATCACGTTGTTTTCTTGTTTAATTTAAATCTCCCCGTGGGCTTTGATGAGGGTGCCATAGCCATTGCCTTTCCAGGAGAAGGAGGCACAGGAATGTGTGGACGCATTTCCGTCTATAAGAGGTGCCTTGGGTTGGATCGCGTAAATATAATTGCGTCGTTAAACCCGCCACCACCCGACACAGCCAATGTGTTGGAGAGTCAACCCACAACATTTACAACACACTGGCGTGCTGTACTAATAACGAATTCACACGTTTTGTTTATGCGACAAACCTTACTAATTGGCTGTGTCGGGTGGTGGCGGATTTAACGAACCCAAAACACCTCTATTATGGATGGTATTGGTCGCGAAATCCTACGTGTTAAACTAATCTTCATCCGTCCTATCCTCCCTCGTGTAAAACACTCACTAGTCTGAAAACCTCTTTATTTTATCAATTTATTATTTTATTCTCATTCTACGTGACTTTACCGAAAGAACCAAAGAATATGAATCCTTGCAGTCACGAAAGCTTTAAATCGACAAATTTAGAGGCCCAGTTGACTGCCACCAACACCAATTATCTGTGGTTCCTCATCGTCCCCCCCACCCACCCACCCCTCCAGCTCCCGGCCATGGGAATGATGAATTGGTAGAATGTTCCACAACTTGGCCCCAGGGCTCTAAACAGGAGATCAGCACCAACACCTCAACGCTCATCGAGCCAGGAGATCACTGTGGCTGTGAGTTGACGGGGGGGGGGGGGGGGGCAACAGCTTCTCTTTTCCCTTCCAAATCTCAACACTCGTTCGACTGAGACCATCGCCCCGCCACCCTCATTGCCATCGATGTTGTCTCTTCGTCTTCGCGGACGGACAACCCCGCGCGCAATCACGTGGGCAGGACAACCGCGTGAATTGTCATTTCCGCCGCGACTCTTTGGAAGTGTCCGTTTGCAGAACGAGTATCAACGGCGATGTCCGCTGTTTTGGTGGGGAGCTGTAGCGCAGCGGGCGAAGCGCCCTACGAACTCGGCGAACCCGAAGTTCGATCGCCCCTCGCGATCAACGACAGCAGTCGACGATTATCCGGTACCGGTCCTGCACCTACCGGTTGGGTCGACTCGGCCTCAAAATGAGTACTCGGTGCTGTGTGTAGAAACATCGCCACGGCGGGGAGGAAGAGGCTAACAGCACTTGCCACCCAAAACAGGTGAGGCCAAGTCGCCCTAGGTGAAGCACAGGACCGGTTCAGTTTTTCGGCATCGTTGTTGATACTGAGCGGGAATCGACCTGGGTTGGCCTCGCCGGGATGGATAGCGAAGTGCAGCGCTTGCACCACAGCCTGCACCACCGCCTGCACCACCGCCTGCACCACCGCCTGCACCACTGCCTGCACCACCGCTTACACCACCGCCTGCACCACCGCCTGCACCACTGCCTGCACCACCGCTTACACCACCGCCTGCACCACCGCCTGCACCACCGCTTACACCACCGCCTGCACCACCGCTTGCACCATCGCTTACACCACCGCCTGCACCACCGCCTACACCACCGCCTACACCACCGCTTGCACCACCGCTTACACCACCGCTTGCACCACCGCCTGCACCACCGCCTACACCACCGCTTACACCACCGCTTGCACCACCGCCTGCACCACCGCCTACACCACCGCCTACACCACCGCTTGCACCACCGCCTGCACCACCGCTTACACCACCGCTTGCACCACCGCTTGCACCACCGCCTGCACCACCGCTTGCATCACCGCCTACACCACCGCCTACACCACCGCTTACACCACCGCTTGCATCACCGCTTGCACCATCGGTGCTCCCTAATAGCACTTGTCCCCAGCAGTGTGCTAATGGCTGTCGGAGTGGTGGTAGTGGTGGGTGGGGTGGGTAGGGGGGGGGGAAGAGGAGGGCTTTGTCTTGTGTGTGTGTCTGTGTGTGTGTCTGTGTGTGTGTCTGTGTGTGTGTCTGTGTGTGTGTGTCTGTGTCTGTGTGTCTGTGTGTGTGTCTGTGTGTGTGTGTGTGTCTGTGTGTGTCTGTGTGTGTGTCTGTGTGTGTGTCTGTGTGTGTGTCTGTGTGTGTGTGTCTGTGTGCAGGTTTGCAGATTTGCTGAGCATTTCTGTGAGGTCCTGGGGGAGGGAAAATCCCTCAGCCAGGAAAATATCGTGGCACAAAGTGAGGATGACCCTGCTGAGGCTGCGGTGCCTCAAATATTGGAAGAAGTCACCCCCTGTGAGTGGCTGGCTGAGGTGCCATCTGTAGAGGAAGTACTGAAGGCGATCCGGAGTCTGAGACCAGGAAAGGCAGCGGGCAGAGATGATCTCCCAAGCGAAATGCTGAGGGAGGGTGGCGTTTGTGCATAGACTGCCCTATATGACATCATAACAACGGTGTGGACCACTGGACGGGTTCCGCAAAATTGGAAGGATGCCCTGGTGGTCCCCCTTTTTAAGAAGGGGGACCGCACAGACTGTAACAACTACAGGGGCATCTCACTACTCGGTGTGCCGGGAAAGGTCCTGGCAAGGATTATTCAGCATCGCCTTGCCAGGCACGCTGAGGAGAGGCTTGCGGAGCCCCAATGCGGTTTCAGGAAAGGGCGGTCCTGCACAGATGCCATATTTTCTGTCCGTCTGCTACAGCAGAGGTGTAGGGAATTCCAACAAGACCTACATCTCTGCTTTATTGACCTGGTCAAGGCCTATGATACCATCAGTAGGCCTGGGCTCTGGGTTGTTCTTCGTGCTTTTAGAGTACCTGACCCTCTGCTCACGATCATTAAGGACCTTCATGATGGTGAGCGGGCCCGGGTAAAACTACGTGGCCGGGAGTCAGAGCCATTCCCTGTACACCTTGGGGTGCGACAGGGATGTATTCTGGCTCCCACATTATTTAACATCTATTTTGACCACGTAGTTCGTGAAGCCTTCAATAGCTGTACCGGGGGAATCTCCATATGGTACAGATATAATTGGAGGCTGATCGATGCCCGGGTGCAGTCAAGGGATGGCTCCCTACTGCTCAACCACGTTATGTATGCTGATGATTTGGTAATAGCTGCTCATTCAGAGGAGGAGTTGGAGACGCTGCTGTTGAGACTGGAGCGTGCCACTAAGAGGTGGGGCCTTACCATCAGCCCCACCAAAACTAAGCACCTGCCTGGGTATGTTGTACCATAGGACACTCCACCCCCACAATTCCCAATCGGTGATGGGGCAGTTGTGGAGAGAGTGGAGAGTTTCCCATACCTGGGCAGTGTGCTTATTACCGGCTCCAGTTTAACAGCAGAGGTCTCACTCTGAATCAGTCGAGCGGCAATATCCTTTCATCGGTTGCGTAACGGTGTGTGGAAGCTACCTGGTCTGTCGCTCCGCACTAAGCTTCAGGTCTTCTCGGCCACGGTCATTCCCTCCCTTCTCTACGCTTGCGAAACGTGGACCCCCCTAATGGAACATCTTCGCCGGTTAGAAACATTTAGGCTGTCCTGCCTACGATCCATCCTGGGTTTAACCAGACTGGATTTTGTGAGGAGCTCACAAATCCTTGAAAATCTGGGCAAGGTCCCATCGGTGAGCTCCTCCAGCGGGCAAGGCTGCGATGGCTGGGTCATGTAGCCCGCATGCCCAGCCACCGCATGCTGAAACAGCTTTTGTTCGGCCGGATTGAGGGGCTAAACTGGCGCGGCACGGGCTAGAGAAGAGATGGAGTGATGTGGTACAGGAGGACGTGGAGCTGAGTGGACTTGCCGATGACTGGTACCAGCGGTGTCAAGATCGGCCTCTGTGGAGGAGGCTCGTGAAGGACGCTACTGGGCAGTTGGAGGTAGTCGCCCTCCAACAACAACGGAGGGCGGAGGAGCGACGCTCACAACAACGAGCGGAGCGCCGGGTGGCTGAAGCACAGCGGGTTGGCACAGTAGGGGGCACAGGTGGTGCATCAGCCAGTAATCTCAGTCGACCCGTAGCACCTGGGTCTGCCCTGTGACCTCCTGCCAGCGGGCGTTCGACACTTCACGTGGCCTCAGGGTGCACATAGCCTGGCACAAGCGTCGTGGTGACGTCACCGCCACTTAGTGGTGAATGGCGGTTGTTGTTGTTGTCTGTGTGTCTGTGTGTGTGTCTGTGTGTGTCTGTGTGTGTGTGTCTGTGTGTGTATCTGTGTGTGTGTCTGTGTGTGTGTGTCTGTGTGTGTGTGCCTGTGTGTGTCTGTGTGTGTCTGTGTGTCTGTGTGTGTGTCTCTCTGTGTGTGTGTCTGTGTGTGTGTCTGTGTGTGTCTGTGTCTGTCTGTGTCTGTGTGTGTCTGTCTGTGTCTGTGTGTGTGTCTGTGTGTGTGTGTCTGTGTGTGTGTGTCTGTGTGTGTGTGTCTGTGTGTGTCTGTGTCTGTCTGTGTCTGTGTGTGTGTCTGTGTGTGTCTGTGTCTGTCTGTGTCTGTGTGTGTGTCTGTGTGTGTGTGTCTGTGTGTGTTTGTGTGTGTCTGTGTGTGTCTGTGTGTGTGTGTGTGTATCTGTGTGTGTGTCTGTGTGTGTCTGTGTGTGTGTATCTGTGTGTGTTTGCCGTCTGGCCACCTTGGATGGACCTTCGCAACCCTCCAGTGCACGCCAATTTACGATTAATCTTCTGTGACTCTTTACATCACAGATATTAAGGGACGGCTCCATTGCGCCCAGCCAAGGTTGATGGGACGGGGGCGCCGAACGGCGTTCTTCTTTTGAACGCCGTCAAATCTTCGAGCGAAGGGCGTCCGTGCGTGGTGGCGTATGTCTCACGAGCCGGGTCGGCGGTCTCGGCAGGCGAGTGTTGGGGGATCACGTCGAGATTTGTAGTGGTGATATTCCCACAACCGTGGCCAATGGAAATATCAACTTCGATTGATGAACGGCCCTGAACATCCCGTAGAAGTATAACTCTCCTTGACATGAAAGGGGGGAGAGGGGGGGGGTGGGACTTTAACATTAAAATCGCTCGAGGCCTTTCGCCTGCGAGATGACCAGGAGATGGTAGTACACAGCGAGTTAATTTGCATGTTGAACTTCTTTTGCACCGTACGTGGCAAACCGTGCTAATCGGTTGGCTGCGTTTATTTTGTCAACCCGGTCTGTGCTCAGCTTCGTGTGTTCACTCCTCGCCCACCCCCTTCTCCCCCCACCCCACCTACCCCCCCCCATCACTCCACAACCTCCGACCCACACGCATATGCGTGGTGAGTTTTAACCGGATTCTCCGTTTTCCTCCAACATTTAAGCCAGCAATCAATCACCTAGGGCGATCGCTGTTGACTTCCCCGCAAAGTGCTGGTAATTGTATCGACCCGGGAGGGATGATGGGCTGAGACAGCCTCCCCTAAGGGGGAGTTGAACCCGTAAACCTCCCCAGCTGCCGGACCTTCGCAGAATGCAAATGGGTCGCTTACGGATGTATCTTCCTTTAGCACTGATTTAAAACGGGTCGTTAATAGTTGTAGTGGTTAGTGTATCACACGCAAATGTTGTAAAACTCCCTTCCCGTGGGCTTCAAGGAGGAGCTGTACCTCCCCCCCCCCCCCCCCCGGCTCACCAGGAGAAGGAGGTGCAGCAGAAAAAGTGAACTACACCTCTTCTTGGTTCTTTCGGTATAGTCATGCAGAAGGGTAATAATAAAATAAGAAGAATAAAACGTAATAAAAAAATATATTTTTTATTATTTTATTATTATTTCCCTTCTACGTGGTGACTTTACCGAAAGAACCAAGAAGATGAATCCCTGCAGTCACGAAAGCTTTACATCGAAATTGAACTCCACCTGTTCCGTCTCGATGGGAATAGAGTTATGCCTGGCCCCTGGCACGCGTGTCGATCTGTGTGGGGATAGCGTGTTGCTCCCTCGCGCCCGTGGGTTTTCTCCAGGTGCTCTGATTTTCCTCCCACATCGAAATCAGAATGTGTATTAATACTGGAGGAATCCCATGAGCTATCGAGCTCTTTTTCACAGATGTCCAGTAGGGGCGGATCAGAACGTGCACAAGAACAAACAATACTAAAACACAATAGTAGTGCAGGGTATAAGAAAGGTAATAAAATCATGAGCAAAAATAAAAGTACAAATAAACGATTTTTTTTTATTTTACCAGGTAAAGCCCACTGAGCTATTAGCTTATTTTTTCAGAAGCGACCTGGCCACAAATGATAGCTCAACAAAGTGACGTTCGTGGAAATTTATAGCAGCAGCGAAATAATCGAAACGTATTGTTTTTTTTTAACGTAGGAGGGGAAAACCGGAGTACCCGGACAAAACACCCACGTGACTACAGCGAGAGAGACACGCAAACTCCACATTTACAACAGATGTCAGGATCGGGATCGAATCCCCGTGCTCCTGCATAGCAGGTGAGGACGATAACACTTTCACACGCATATATATAGGACAGCAGAGCTTGGGAGAGGAAATCTGGCCACTGGCTTACCACCATTTGGCTCCTGCCTCTCTCGCTTGTTGCTCTCTCGTTCCTCTCTCTCTCTCTCTTTCTCCCTCACCCTCTCCCCTGTCTCTCTCTCTCTCTCTCAATCTTCGACAGCGCGGCGGAGCGCCACATTTCAAGTTGAGCTGCGGTATTATGATTAGTAGCAGTAGTTTGGGCTGCAGTGTGTGCTGCGGCGTGAGTTGAGCTCACGGCCTATTATTTCCGCAATTCGCCCGTCCTGCCGCTCTCTGCCCTACCCTCCTCGCCTGTGGTCCATGACTCGTTGCTCGCTTCGTGACCACAGTCCTTGGGCTGTGGTCACGAACGCAAATTGGCAGCAGCTGAAGTGGCAAAAAAAATAAATTCGTGGCGATGCCAATTTCTTTATACGGCCAATAAAATTGAATAACGCGGTGATCTCTTCACACGAGCGTGTTATCAGTCGTGTTTTTAAATTTCCTTTTTTTTCCCTCCTTACCTTTACTTTACAACATAAAACAGCTAAAGTTTTGCCACCTCGGGCAATGCTGGTAACGACAATGTCATTTTTATATATATATCGCTGAGAAGCATCGCTGAGTACGAAGGCAGTTATTTTTGTTAGGAGGATTCTGTGTTGTGGTAGTTGGGGGGTGGGGGGCGTGTAGGGAGGGATGCTGCCACAGTGGTGTAATGCTCAGCAGCACACAAGGCTGGCCTAACTTGTAATCTAGAAGCCATCGGTTCGACTCCATCCCCCCGGCACGGGCAGTCGAAACAACAATGGTGCAAGGTTCCCTAAATTACACCTCTCCTCCCGCCCCCGCTTCCTCTGCCCATGCAGAAATATGAATGTAATACGGGGCAAGGCAGTCGATGGGGAGGTCGCGTGTGGTGTGATGTGGTAAAGTGTGGGGGTACTCCCATCTCTCTCCAAGACGACGTTCGGCTGGCGCGTGGAAGGACAGGCCGATATACCATCTCAGAGGTGGCTCTCGATGCCTCCTTCTCGTGGAGGCCCTTGCGCCAGCAGTGATATGGGCGCGCACTTGCAGGGCCGCGCCTCTGCCTTTCTGTACCCATGCATTAAAAGCCTCACCGAGTGTCGAGATTCTCCTTTTTTTA
The DNA here is from genome assembly GCF_048934315.1 of Petromyzon marinus. Taxonomy (NCBI): domain Eukaryota; kingdom Metazoa; phylum Chordata; class Hyperoartia; order Petromyzontiformes; family Petromyzontidae; genus Petromyzon; species Petromyzon marinus. The sequence goes on along the minus strand of NC_133704.1, from coordinate 5,603,807 downwards.
TCAAGAACACACAGACTCTCACCCAGACTCACCTCACCCAGACTCACCTCACCCAGACTCACCTCACCCAGACCCTCACCCAGACCCTCACACAGACACTCACCCAGACTCACCTCACCCAGACTCACCTCACCCAGATTCTCACCCAGACTCTCACCCAGAGTCACCTCACCCAGACTCTCACCCAGACTCTCACCCAGACTCTCACCCAGACTCTCACCCAGACTCTCACCCAGATCCTCACCCAGACTCTCACCCAGACTCTCACCCAGAGTCACCTCACCCAGACTCACCTCACCCAGACTCTCACCCAGACCCTCACACAGACTCTCACCCAGACTCACCTCAACCACACTCTCACCCAGACTATCACCCAGACTCTAACCCAGATCCTCACCCAGACCCTCACACAGACCCTCACCCAGACTCTAACCCAGATTCTCACCCAGACTCACCTTACCCTGACCCTCACCCAGACCCTCACACAGACTCACCTCACCCAGACTCACCTCACCCAGACCCTCACACAGACTCTCACCCAGACTCACCTCACCCAGACCCTCACCCAGACCCTCACACAGACTCTCACCCAGACTCACCTCAACCACACTCTCACCCAGACTATCACCCAGACTCTAACCCAGATCCTCACCCAGACCCTCACACAGACCCTCACCCAGACTCTAACCCAGATTCTCACCCAGACTCACCTTACCCTGACCCTCACCCAGACCCTCACACAGACTCACCTCACCCAGACTCACCTCACCCAGACCCTCACACAGACTCTCACCCAGACTCACCTCACCCAGACCCTCACCCAGACCCTCACACAGACTCTCACCCAGACTCACCTCACCCAGACTCACCTCACCCAGATTCTCACCCAGACTCTCACCCAGAGTCACCTCACCCAGACTCACCTCACCCAGACTCTCACCCAGACTCTCACCCAGACTCACCTCACCCAGACCCTCACCCAGACTCTCACCCAGACTCTCACCCAGAGTCACCTCACCCAGACTCACCTCACCCAGACCCTCACCCAGACCCTCACACAGACTCTCACCCAGACTCACCTCAACCACACTCACCCAGACTATCACCCAGACTCTAACCCAGATTCTCACCCAGACCCTCACACAGACCCTCACCCAGACTCTCACCCAGACACTCACCCAGGCTCACCTCACCCAGACTCTCACCCAGACTATCACCCAGACTCTAACCCAGATTCTCACCCAGACTCACCTTACCCTGACCCTCACCCAGACCCTCACACAGACTCACCTCACCCAGACTCACCTCACCCAGACCCTCACACAGACTCTCACCCAGACTCACCTCACCAAGACTCACCTCACCCAGACTCTCACCCAGATTCTCACCCAGACTCACCTCACCCAGACTCACCTCACCCAGACTCTCACCCAGATTCTCACCCAGACTCACCTCACCCAGACTCACCTCACCCAGACCCTCACCCAGACCCTCACACAGACTCTCACCCAGACTCACCTCACTCAGACTCTCACACAGACTCTCACCCAGACTCTCCTCACCCAGACTCACCTCACCCAGACCCTCACTCACTGCCAAGTGACATCTATAGCGTATCGAGGTCACGGCACGAGATGGAGACTCACGCGTGTCCGTGTCGGACACTCTCCGAGCGAGCGGCGCGTCACCTCCCACGCCCCCACGTGTTGTCGAGAGTGGCCTGCGGGAGTAGGTGTCACAGAGCTACTACTGAGATGCATGTTTTATGGAGATTACTCTTTAAAGCAAAAGTTGAGTCTGTGCGTCTTATAATCGGGTAGGTGTGTGTGCTTGTATATGACCAGAATTTATGTGACTTGAGCCATTGCTGTTGGTCAAACATCCCTTTGGGCGAAACCCTCCTGGTTAAAAATATTATAACATTCACCTTTTTTATATAAAGCACTTTTTTTACATCGAAGTATCTCAAAGTGTGACTTTCCGGGCTGAATAATGAACGATATAATTTTTTGACATCGGAGCACAAGTTATGATTTTTGTTTTGGAGTTGGCAGGCGTCTAACTTTTCGGAGCGTCTTATGAATCAACCAAAATACGGGACATGCTTTGAAGTTTTTGTTTGTTTGTTTTGTTTACAATTTCTGTGCAGTCACCGGCGACCACCTGAGCCGAGATCATTACCAACTCGCTACACTTGGGAATATTGTTTACATTTACGACCAGCGGAAAACCGCGGTTGCGGTGGTGGTGGTGGTGGCGGCGAAGTGTTGCGGTGATGCGATGACTCGAGACATCGCCACTTGGGGAGACAAGGGACGTGTGCCCCTCTGGGTCCCCCATAGCTGCCGCTCGCTCTCAGCACTTGCACCGTTAAGGCTGTACGGGGAGGGGGGGGCGGATATTCTTTGTCTTCACGGATGGGATGATTTCGAAACAGGAATGAATTCTGTTGCTCGGCTTTTCCCCGACGAAGCAGTTTCGCAAACAAAGCGTGACGCAGATCCAACGGGACAGTTACGGTTGCCCGTGTAATGCGCGCAAGAGCAAAGGAGACAGTCACTGTTTAGTGTTTATCGACGGCGGAGCGAACGTACGCAACGCCTGCCACGCCGAGCGCCTCCGCCAATACATCACTATGAAGACTTCCCTAATAAAGACAAATGGGGCGCCGAGGTAGAGGGGGGTTGGGGGCGTCTCCAGCACTATTTTGCTGGCTCTATTGTGAGTAAAGATCTTCTGCTACTGCTGCTCCAGTAATGACCCCGGTTTACGTCGGGCACGCGTTCCTCAAGAGGTGCGACGACGGATATTGAAACGACGTAAAGCAAAGCGATTTACGGGGTAGTGGTGGTGGTGGAGGCGAAGGCTGAGAGGCGACGGATAACGAGAAAGGACGGACGGCGATGGCGTCAGCGACGTGAGTGTGCGCGTCGAAGCGACGCAAATCGGGTCGCGGTGTTAATAGGGTGACGACGTATTAGAGAAACGACGTTAAAGGGGGAAGACGTTAAACGGGGAGTTACCGCATTATGCTTTGGAGAGCTGTGTAGAAGCGACGCAAATCGGGTCGCGGTGTTAATAGGGTGACGACGTATTAGAGAAACGACGTTAAAGGGGGGAGACGTTAAACGGGGAGTTGCCGCATTATGCTTTGGAGAGCTGTGTAGAAGCGACGCAAATCGGGTCGCGGTGTTAATAGGGTGACGACGTATTAGAGAAACGACGTTAAAGGGGGAGGACGTAAAACGGGGAGTTACCGCATTATGCTTTGGAGAGCTGTGTAGAAGCGACGCAGATCGGGTCGCGGTGTTAATAGGGTGACGACGTATTAGAGAAACGACGTTAAAGGGGGAAGACGTAAAACGGGGAGTTGCCGCATTATGCTTTGGAGAGATGTGTAGAAGCGACGCAGATCGGGTCGCGGTGTTAATAGGGTGACGAGGTATTAGAGAAACGACGTTAAAGGGGGAAGACGTAAAACGGGGAGTTGCCGCATTATGCTTTGGAGAGCGGTTCCAGCACCGTGCCGATCGGTGTGAGTCCATTCCGCACCAGTGGGCGGTGTAAGGTCGCACTCGTCATGCACGCAACACGCTTGCCACAAATGATCAGCGATACCTCGTCGACCTCGTCAAGGAGTCATAAACCATCGTCATCTCTAACTCCGGTAGTCATCCTCGTAGCAACAGCAGCAGCAGCAGCGGCTTTTGGCTGACCGTCATCAAATAACAGACGGCGGTCACGCTTTCAGATGCGCTTCTGCGTCCGTCTGGAACGCTCTTCCTTACAATATTAGGACGCCACTGGAGCTGTGCACTGTTAAATCATCTAGATTGAAAACGCATGTCTTTCAAACTGCTTTCTGTGTTTAGTTTGCTGTCCTTCCCTCCGCACCTCCGATGAGCACGGTTGGCTACGTACGGTGCGAAAGAAGTTCAACGCACGTATGCCGTCGTGACGCCCGGCCGGATTTGTCTCCCCAGTGGCGATGTTTACACAGTAGCGCATCAGGTGATTACTGTTGTTACATTGTTTACTTAGCTTTATTTTGGTGATTCGAAAACATATGGGTAATCCAAATTGTCTTATGGTTGTTGTTGTTGTTGGCTTGCACCACATTGATTTTTGCACACAGCGTTTTAATACGTTTTTTGTGTGTGTGTGGAATATTTGCTGGTTTATTCCAGAATGTTTCTGTTACGCGTTGTCGCTTTAAGATGTTCTGTGTTCAAATTTTGTTTGTTGCGGTTGCACCCGACTTAAGAGCCGCATGGCTCACAGGGCCATACCTAATAAATAAAACTTGAAACTTGAAGGTGCCCATTTAAGTCTGAGTCGACCCAGGACCGTTGCAGATGTGCGTCGCTGGATTTAGAGCCATATGCTGGGAATCGAAGCTTAGGTCGCCGGAGTCTGTAGCGTAGACTGCGTAGTGCACTAACCGCTCCACTATCGTGAGCCACACAATCACACAAGCGCACAGATAAGCCGGCAGATCTTACCCAACCCCCTGCCCAAAAGACATCGATAACCCGTATAGCCTCAACAAACAATTTGGGCAAGTGCTGCTAGCGAGTAGCACCTATGAAGGCCAACACGACACACGAGGGGCTGGGTGGCCAGGACCACGCCCGGCCGCCTTTGTTTCCCCTGTGGCGATGTTTACTACACACCATGCCAGGTACACGTTTGACGCTGAGTCGACCTAGGGGAGGCCCAAGTGCCAGTTCAGATAATCGTCACTCGTGTTTGACCGTGAGCGGGAATCGAACTAGGTGCGTAGCGCAGCGTGCTGACCGCTGCACTACCGCTACCCACGGCCCCCACCCCACTACCCCCTCCCCCCCCGACCCTCTACCCACCAAAGGGCATCTCACGCGGTATATTACCTCTCCAGTTAAGCGAGTGATCAATCGTGTTTGCCGTTGATGGAGGATGTTGCAACGCGGTCCAATTATAGAGGAATGCCAGACTGGGCATTTTATTCTATATCAGCTGCGTGCTTACCTGGGGCGGGGGTGTGTGTGGGGGTATGGGTGGGGGTGTCGGGGGACGGGCGGTGTAGGGGAGGGGCTCTCTGTAGGGTTGCGGCAGGCAGGAGGGTTGTGGGTTCCTATTGTAACTGGCACATAGGGGTTGCCAACTCTGACTAAAGGTTTTGTTTTTAATAATTTGTTTTCTTAAAATATTCTCTACTATAACTATCTCCGGGATTCCATTCAATAGTCACCTGGAGGTCGATGCCAATTCCCGTTCGAGACTCCCGGCCAATCCGGGAGGGTTTGCAACCCTGCCCGCACGTGAGCGGAGGAAGGGCATCGAATCACGCGATAATTGGTCGAATTAAAAATTTAAACCGCTCCGTATGAGTAACTCTGAATCTGCTTTCCCGCTCTGTGTGTGTATCCGGGCCGCGTCGCGTGCCGTTCGGCGTGATGTCCGACGTTCCGTGGCACGTGCTGGCAGCTTCTTGGGGAACTTGTTCAGGAATAACTTCTTCAGGGAATAAACTTCATGAACAACTGCCCACCCCCCCCCCCGGCACGCACGTGGAGCGAAACGTCGGACGTCGTGCCGGACGACACGTGGTCAGAGCACGAGTACACGTCGGAGATCCACGCGGCACACGCGCGTAGCGACCTACAGCAGTCGTAGTGCCCCCTTGAGAGGAAGTCATCCGTTGATTCCCCAATGGAGAGGCTCATCCACCTCCCCCCCCCCACCCACCCCCCGCCATAGGAATGTGGAATTGCCACCACTGGCTCATGCCCATGAACAGTAGAGGTGAGCACCAATCACTCCGCATTGAATCGCATCCGCGCATCACACGGAAGATGCTGCTGACTCTCAACCCAGTGAGGCTCAAGAGTCGAACACAAGGGCGATCTGCAGCTATCAGCAACTCCACGGCGAGGCAATTGGTGTCTATGTGAGTCTATTGGTGTCTATGTGAGTCTATTGGTGTCTATGTGAGTCTATTGGTGTCTATGTGAGTCTATTGGTGTCTATGTGAGTCTATTGGTGTCTATGTGAGTCTATTGGTGTCTATGTGAGTCTATTGGTGTCTATGTGAGTCTATTGGTGTCTATGTGAGTCTATTGGTGTCTATGTGAGTCTATCGGTGTATATCTGAGTCTATTGGTGTCTATGTGAGTCTATTGGTGTCTATGTGGGGTCTTTTGGTGTCTATGTGAGTCTATTGGTGTCTATGTGAGTCTATTGGTGTCTATGTGAGTCTATTGGTGTCTATGTGAGTCTATTGGTGTCTATCTGAGTCTATTGGTGTCTATGTGAGTCTATTGGTGTCTATGTGAGTCTATTGGTCTCTAGGTGGAGTCTTTTGGTGTCTATCTGAGTCTATTGGTGTCTATGTGAATCATTTGGTCTCTAGGTGGAGTCTATTGGTGTCTATGTGAGTCTATTGGTGTCTATGTGAGTCATTTGGTGTCTATGTGAGTCTGTTGGTGTCTATGTGAGTCTATTGGTCTCTAGGTGGAGTCTTTTGGTGTCTATCTGAGTCTATTGGTGTCTATGTGAGTCATTTGGTCTCTAGGTGGAGTCTATTGGTGTCTATGTGAGTCTATTGGTGTCTATGTGGGGTCTTTTGGTGTCTATGTGAGTCTATTGGTCTCTAGGTGGAGTCTTTTGGTGTCTATGTGAGTCTATTGGTGTCTATCTGAGTCTATTGGTGTCTATGTGAGTCTGTTGGTCTCTAGGTGGGGTCTTTTGGTGTCTATGTGAGTCTATTGGTGTCTATGTGAGTCTATTGGTGTCTATGTGAGTCTATTGGTCTCTAGGTGGAGTCTATAGGTGTCTATGTGAGTTTATTGGTGTCTATGTGAGTCATTTGGTCTCTAGGTGGAGTCTATTGGTGTCTATGTGAGTCTATTGGTGTCTATGTGAGTCTATTGGTCTCTAGGTGGAGTCTATTGGTGTCTATGTGGAGTCTATTGGTGTCTATCTGAGTCTATTGGTGTCTATGTGAGTCTGTTGGTCTCTAGGTGGGGTCTTTTGGTGTCTATGTGAGTCTATTGGTGTCTATGTGAGTCTATTGGTGTCTATGTGAGTCTATTGGTCTCTAGGTGGAGTATATTGGTGTCTATGTGAGTTTATTGGTGTCTATGTGAGTCATTTGGTCTCTAGGTGGAGTCTATTGGTGTCTATGTGAGTCTATTGGTGTCTATGTGAGTCTATTGGTCTCTAGGTGGAGTCTATTGGTGTCTATGTGAGTTTATTGGTGTCTATGTGAGTCATTTGGTCTCTAGGTGGAGTCTATTGGTGTCTATGTGAGTCTATTGGTGTCTATGTGAGTCATTTGGTCTTTAGGTGGAGTCTATTGGTCTCTAGGTGGAGTCTATTGGTGTCTATGTGAGTCATTTAGTCTCTAGGTGGAGTCTATTGGTGTCTATGTGAGTCATTTGGTCTCTAAGTGGAGTCTATTGGTGTCTATGTGAGTCTATTGGTCTCTAGGTGGAGTCTTTTGGTGTCTATGTGAGTCATTTGGTCTCTAGGTGGAGTCTATTGGTGTCTATCTGAGTCTATTGGCGACTATGTGAGTCATTTGGTGTCTATGTGAGTCATTTAGTCTCTAGGTGGAGTCTATTGGTGTCTATGTGAGTCATTTGGTCTCTAGGTGGAGTCTATTGGTCTCTAGGTGGAGTCTATTGGTCTCTAGGTGGAGTCTTTTGGTGTCTATGTGAGTCATTTGGTCTCTAGGTGGAGTCTATTGGTGTCTATCTGAGTCTATTGGTGTCTATGTGAGTCTATTGGTGTCTATGTGAGTCTATTGGTCTCTAGGTGGAGTCTATTGGTGTCTATCTGAGTCTATTGGTGTCTATGTGAGTCATTTGGTCTCTAGGTGGAGTCTATTGGTGTCTATGTGAGTCTATTGGTGTCTATGTGAGTCATTTGGTGTCTATGTGAGTCTGTTGGTGTCTATGTGAGTCTATTGGTCTCTAGGTGGAGTCTTTTGGTGTCTATCTGAGTCTATTGGTGTCTATGTGAGTCATTTGGTCTCTAGGTGGAGTCTATTGGTGTCTATGTGAGTCTATTGGTGTCTATGTGGGGTCTTTTGGTGTCTATGTGAGTCTATTGGTCTCTAGGTGGAGTCTTTTGGTGTCTATGTGAGTCTATTGGTGTCTATCTGAGTCTATTGGTGTCTATGTGAGTCTGTTGGTCTCTAGGTGGGGTCTTTTGGTGTCTATGTGAGTCTATTGGTGTCTATGTGAGTCTATTGGTGTCTATGTGAGTCTATTGGTCTCTAGGTGGAGTCTATTGGTGTCTATGTGAGTTTATTGGTGTCTATGTGAGTCATTTGGTCTCTAGGTGGAGTCTATTGGTGTCTATGTGAGTCTATTAGTGTCTATGTGAGTCTATTGGTCTCTAGGTGGAGTCTATTGGTGTCTATGTGGAGTCTATTGGTGTCTATCTGAGTCTATTGGTGTCTATGTGAGTCTGTTGGTCTCTAGGTGGGGTCTTTTGGTGTCTATGTGAGTCTATTGGTGTCTATGTGAGTCTATTGGTGTCTATGTGAGTCTATTGGTCTCTAGGTGGAGTCTATTGGTGTCTATGTGAGTTTATTGGTGTCTAGTTGAGTCATTTGGTCTCTAGGTGGAGTCTATTGGTGTCTATGTGAGTATATTGGTGTCTATGTGAGTTTATCGGTGTCTATGTGAGTCATTTGGTCTCTAGGTGGAGTCTATTGGTGTCTATGTGAGTCTATTGGTGTCTATGTGAGTCATTTGGTCTTTAGGTGGAGTCTATTGGTCTCTAGGTGGAGTCTATTGGTGTCTATGTGAGTCATTTAGTCTCTAGGTGGAGTCTATTGGTGTCTATGTGAGTCATTTGGTCTCTAGGTGGAGTCTTTTGGTGTCTATGTGAGTCATTTGGTCTCTAGGTGGAGTCTATTGGTGTCTATCTGAGTCTATTGGTGTCTATGTGAGTCATTTGGTGTCTGTGTGAGCCATTTATTCTCTAGGTGAATTCTATTGGTGTCTATGTGAGACATTTGGTCTCTAGGTGGAGTCTATTGGTCTCTAGGTGGAGTCTATTGGTGTCTATGTGAGTCATTTGGTCTCTAGGTGGAGTCTATTGGTCTCTAGGTGGAGACTATTGGTCTCTAGGTGGAGTCTTTTGGTGTCTATGTGAGTCATTTGGTCTCTAGGTGGAGTCTATTGGTGTCTATCTGAGTCTATTGGTGTCTATGTGAGTCATTTGGTGTCTATGTGAGTCATTTAGTCTCTAGGTGGAGTCTATTGGTGTCTATGTGAGTCATTTTGTCTCTAGGTGGAGTCTATTGGTGTCTATGTGAGACATTTAGTCTCTAGGTGGAGTCTATTAGTCTCTAGGTGGAGTCTATTGGTGTCTATGTGAGTCATTTGGTCTCTAGGTGGAGTCTATTGGTCTCTAGGTGGAGTCTATTGGTGTCTATGTGAGTCTATTGGTCTCTAGGTGGAGTCTATTGGTGTCTATGTGAGTCTATTGGTCTCTAGGTGGAGTCTATTGGTGTCTATGTGAGTCATTTGGTCTCTAGGTGGAGTCTATTGGTGTCTATGTGAGTCATTTGGTGTCTATGTGAGTCTATTGGTGTCTATGTGAGTCTATTGGTGTCTATGTGAGTCATTTGGTCTCTAGGTGGAGTCTATTGGTGTCTATGTGAGTCATTTGGTCTCTAGGTGGAGTCTATTGGTGTCTATGTGAGTCATTTGGTCTCTAGGTGGAGTCTATTGGTGTCTATCTGAGTCTATTGGTCTCTAGGTGGAGTCTATTGGTGTCTATGTGAGTCATTTGGTCTCTAGGTGGAGTCTATTGGTGTCTATGTGAGTCTATTGGTCTCTAGGTGGAGTCTTTTGGTGTCTATGTGGAGTCTATTGGTGTCTGTGTGAGTCTATTGGTGTCTATGTGAGTCATTTGGTCTCTAGGTGGAGTCTATTAGTCTCTAGGTGGAGTCTATTGGTGTCTATGTGAGTCTGTTGGTGTCTATGTGAGTCATTTAATCTCTAGGTGGGTATATTGGTGTCTATGTGAGTCATTTGGTCTCTAGGTGGAGTCTATTGGTGTCTATGTGAGTCTATCGGTGTCTATGTGAGTCATTTGGTCTCTAGGTGGGGTCTATTGGTGTCTATGTGAGTCTATTGGTGTCTATGTGAGTCATTTGGTCTCTAGGTGGAGTCTATTGGTGTCTATGTGAGTCTATTGGTCTCTAGGTGGAGTCTATTGGTGTCTATGTGAGTTTATTGGTCTCTAGGTGGAGTCTATTGGTCTCTAGGTGGAGTATATTGGTGTCTATGTGAGTCATTTGGTCTCTAGGTGGAGTCTATTGGTGTTTATGTGAATCTATTGGTCTCTAGGTGGGGTCTATTAGTGTCTATGTGAGTCTCTTGGTGTCTATGTGATTATATTGGTCTATGTGAATCTATGGGTTTGTTTGTGAGTCTATTGGCCTCTATATGGTTCAATATGTGTCTACGTGCATATATTTGTCTCTGTGAGAGTTTCTAGGTCTCTATGTGCGTCTATGGGTCTCTATGTAAGATAAGGGGGTGCCTAAGTGGGTCTCTACGTAAGTGGACCGCTCACGGTATGTCGCATGTCTCCTGGGCTCCCACTCCCTTCCACACCGCCTCTCCTCCCTTCATCACCCCCATCACTCTCACCCCCGACTCCTCACCCCTTCCCCCAGGCCCCGACCTTATCTCACAAAGCATTCGAGTAATTAAAACTGCCCACATGCCCAGGAGACGGAAGAACCAAAATCGTTCGTCCGCTCAACAAGCGTCAGCAGAGTGAAGTCGCCGGCTCTCTCAACGGGGTTTCATGCTAAGGGGTAGTGCCGTTGCTCCGGCGTGCATCTAGCAGTGGATAGATTGCGGTTGATGATCATTTATGTTGAACTCTGCACCAATCCCTCCACCCCCACGTCCGGAGATTGTTCGGAGATGCTACGCGGTGCCACGCTTCGCACAAATGCACTTGCCAATTCAGAGGCCGCAGGTTCGATTCCATCTCGCGGTGCGGCCGGTGAAACAATGATCAACGTTGCTTCAGTCCCCCCCCCCTACCTTTCCCGCATCTCCCCCTCCGCCCCCTTCCCTTCTTCCCCACCGTCCCCCCCCCCCCCCCCATCATGTCCATCCAGCAGCATAAAATAGGTTACACCACAGGAGCGCCGTGGTGGCGAATTGTTTTCTTGCTCATCTGGTATGCAGGAGGTCGTGGGTTTGATCCCGACCCTGACGCCTGCTGCTGTGTATTTCGAGTTTGCGTGTCTCTCTTTCTCTCCTCGTCGTCACGTGGATTTTTTTATTATTTTTTTTTTGCTCCGGGTCCTCCGGTTTTTCCCTTCCACGTTTAGAAACGTGCGTTTCGAGTATTTGGCAGATGTAAATTTCCACTTGAATAGCCACTTCGGTGAGCTATTATTTGTGACCAGATCGCTTCTGCAAAAAGAGCTTATATAGTTCAGTGGGCCTTACCTGTTAAAATAAAAGTAGTAGTATAATAGCAGTTACGATTCTCGTTTCGAATCCAGATTTGAGTTACCCGAGAAGACAAAGGCGGCCGTGAGCCATTATAACCACCACCACCACCACCCCATTCGTGTGCAGTGGCTTGCGATCAGTACTTGTCTCTGTGCAGGGTTGAGTGTATCTACGGGTAGTTTACGAATTATTTAGCGGGGCAGTGGTCTCGCAGTGGTTAACGCGCTGCCTTAAGAACCCAGAAACCTAGGTTGGATTACCGACCACGGCTGACATCAATATTCCATTTGACTTAATTCTAAATGACTTTACAAAAAAAAAGTGTATCTGTGGGAGCCTTTTGCCAGTATTAATACTTTTTTTTAAAGGATTTACCCTGTCGTGCATACTACAGGTGGTGTTAAGATGTAACACCAAATAGACACCTATTATAAGGCAACAAGACCGCATTAAGCACACTTAATTTGTGGTAAAACATGCAAACAAATATACTTTAACGCCGCGCGCAATTTTATTTGAAACAAAAATATACGGACGAGAATTTTATGTTTTGCCATAAAACCACCACGTGGCCTAACCCAACACAAACTATGGATCAATGTGACATGGCGACCTAATTAGCCGCTGGGTTTACATTTTTTTTATATACCTTGAAACGGTTATAATTGCTTTTTTATATTTATATACGTTATTAATATTAAGAGATGTGCATTGAAATATAAAAAGGGAAAATGAGGTGGGGCACTGCGCCCATCTTATGAGACAAACATTTTTTTATTTAAAAATAATTTCTACCCTAACCCCTACCGTGACAATAATCGTAGCCTTAGTTTCGTGGTGCGAGCGCCGCTCCCTCCAAACTCTTTGGTGCCCTGTTCAACTTTTTAAAAACAACAAGACAAACAAAAAAAAATAACAACCACCCGCTGGCACAAACTCATCACGAAACTCTTTCCCACGGCCAGGATATCTCTTCTTTCCTCTCTGGCTGGCCACCTCTGTTCCACATCCTCGCCCCCAACCCGTCCCCGAGTGAGAGACGCTCGTTATCCGCAGCGCTGTCACCGTCATAACGCGCGCATCAAGGTGAGCCACCACCACCACCACCACCACGTGGGCCTTGACTAGCGGCGAGGACAGCTCCCCCCCCCCCCCCCGTCGTCTCCACCTCCTTGCTCCCTCCTCCTCTGCCCGCTGGAGTCGTCTTCTGGTGGTCTTTTGGTGGTGACCCCCGGTGAGTTGGTCACTGTCTGTCCCGCCGCATGAGCCTCAGCTGGAGACTCAAATCTCTGGCAAGTCCATCGTCGTGTCTCTGGTAATAAATAAATTAATGAAATATATTATTATTATTTTTCTTCTGAGCTCATCTCTTCCCTTATCCTCCCCCCCCCTCCCCCCCCCCCCCCCCCAGTTTGAGTTGGGAGGTGTTGGGGGCTGCGTGGGGTGCGGATACGGACAATTTAACTGCAACGATAAACAGCGAAATAATGACCGGTGTCTAATTAGGCAGACACACACGCGAAAGTCGGGGTGCAATTAAATGAAATTGCACATTTCTGCACCTCGCTTAACGTGTCCCCCCCCCCCCCATTACCCACCACGTCTACGGGATCATCATCACCACGACGGTCTGCTTCGGATTGTGAGACGCGCGTCACCCACACCCGCATTCCTATTCCGGTTTTTTGTTTAAGAAGGTTCGTTTCCCGAAACGTCTCGGCGGTCGTTGTTGCTGTTGACGAGTGTTGGTTGAGTAATTTGTTGTTGTTGTTGTTGTTGACTATGCTTGTGCACCGCTCTCAATGTAGCGGTTAGCAGCTGCACGCATTTAGTTCGAATCCACCCCCCCGCGTTAAAATCCACGTGGGGATTTGGCTGGTAGGATGGGGCCGGTTTGTGTTGTGTTTGGACGAGTTTGGGTGATTTGTTTATCTCTCTTGCACTTTGCACTCCTCTCGTGTTTTTTTTTTGTTTGCTGTTGTAACGTTCTTACGGGACCCTCGACTGTAAAAAAAGAGCTTTAGAGCTCATCGGATTCCTCCAGTATAATTACAGATCTGATTTTAATACAAATATTTGGGGAGGCGGGAGGGGGGGGGGCGTCTTATAATCCGACCGATAGATGCGCGCTCGCGTTTGTGTGTGTGTATGTGTGTGCCTGTGTGTGTATGTGTGTGCCTGTGTGTGTGTATGTGTGTGCCTGTGTGTGTGTATGTGTGTGCCTGTATGTGTGTATGTCTGTGCCTGTGTGTGTATGTGTGTGCCTGTATGTATGTGTGTGTGGGGAGCGGTAGTGTAGCGGTTAGTGCTGGTGTTGGCGCTCACAGCCAACACCGGTGACGATTACTTAAACCGGTTCTGGGCCTCCCCTAGGTAGACTCAGCCTCAAATGAGTACCCGGTGCGGTGTGTAAGCATCGCCACTGGGGAGACAAAGGCGGCCGGGCGTGGTGCTGGCCACCCACCCCCTCGTGTGCCGTACCGGCATTCATAGGTGCTCGCTAACAGCACTTGCCCCTACAGTCTGTCGAGGCTACACGGGTGGTCTTTGTCATTATATTCGTACGTGAATACATTTGTATACTAACTTAATAATCCAGATTGTGCGGTTTTGTTGCGTCTAAGAATACGACTGCTGTTGTTTAATCGCATTCCGTATTCACCGATTGTTAATGACGACCGTCCTCCGTGACCGAGGTGGTGACAATCCACGCGTTGCACTTGTTCTAGACTACCTCAATAGACCACTTTTAAAGGCTACTTCTGTTAGATGATGATGATGATAATGATATCCGCAATAGAGGGTTTTTTTTTCCGGGTTAGATCGCGTACGTATGAATGTGTCGTCAAACCCGCCACCACCCGACACAGCCAATGAGCGTGAGGTTTGTCACGAAAACAAAACGTCGCAACCCGTTACTACTTCAGCACCACCGGTTGTGGGTTGGAGAGCCAACGCACAACATTCACATTGGCGCAATATAACCCCAAACTACTAAACAACCTCTACTATGGATGGTTTTGATCCCGAAAACCTGCGTGTTAAAGTGATAATAATTACACTCTGTTACAAAAAAATAAGTTTGTTCCTGGGTAGTAAGTGTTATTTTCGAATTGCTTATGCCTCAAAAGTACAGAAAATGGCTCTTATTATTCCCCTTTGTTACGAGGACAGTGATATTTTTTTAATTTACCTATTTTCACAAAAGCAAAGTTTGTCGGGGGAATAATAGCCGTAATTATTTACTTTTGAGGCATAAGCAATTATAATATAACACTTAATAACCAGGAGCAAAAATCGTCTTACATGGTGTTATTGTTTACACTTATAAAGCGCGTTTCACGCAGAGATCGCAAGGACGTTGCACAGAGCTAAAAGCATTTAAGCAAATAACTAAAACGCAATTCTAAAACCGAATAAAAGCACGCAGTCTCGTGATTTAACCACGGATACGAACACACACACACACATCCCCCCGCCTCCCTAGACCACGCCCCGACGCACGCGAGAAAGTGTAACAAGGGGGGAAGGCCTTCTTAGGAGGAAAAACATTTCTTAAGGCGGAGATTTAAACCGAGGGACTTAGGCGATCGAATTTTGCACGGGAGTGAATTCCACAGCTGGGGGGTGGGGGGGGGGGTACACGGGAAAGAGGCCCCGGGGGGGTCACCCATTGAACGGACGATGCGACCTCGTCACGCGCAGTAGTCGCCCACACTGAGACGACCGACGGAAGACAGCTCGCGTTGGGGACATGTGGGAGGAGGAGGTCACTGATGCAAGAGTACGGGGTCTCCTCTACTTACGAACAAGTTAAGTTCCAGAGGTCTAAATTTCGATTGAAAGCTTTCGTGACTGCAGGGATTCATATTCTTGGTTCTTTCGGTAAAGTCACCACCACGTAGAATGGAAATAATAATAAAATAATAAAAAATATAAAACAATAAAATTCTCACGACGTTTCGACTGCAACACAAGCAATCGTCATCAGGTGTGAAAACCAGAACAAGAACATTTGAAAAATTTTACTCTCGTCGATTCCAGAGGTCTGTTCGTAAGTCGATTTTTTCGTAAGTCCCAACTTATCTCCCGTCGATTCCAAACACGTTGTACGGCATTCACACTAACCACGGGGATTGACTTTAAAAGTTGCATTATCTCCTGCAGATGTAGATGCCACTGGGTTTTCACGTTCTGCAGATGTAGACGTCACCACCGCCATCTATTGCGCGGCGGTTGAACTCACGAATCTCGGTCCGAACAGGCAGCTGGACACACGAACAGGTTTGTTCGCATCTCTGAAAGTTCGTAAGTAGAATGTTCGCAAGTAGAGGAGTCCATGCACTGCCATTGCCTATCCCCCCACCCTCCGCCCCCTGCCTTCAACCAAACTCGCACTGACCAGTCTTGACTGTTCGCCACGTGGCCCCATCCGCGCCCTGCCCAAGCGCCCGCACTTGCGTTGTCATTTGTCAATCAGCTAAGACTCGCAGAGCTTCTCAACCAAGGTGGGAGGGGGGGGGGTTACATGGCAATGTCCCAGGGAGTACGCCCGTCATGTCGTTTATAAATGTGTGAAATTGTATCATACGTGAGAGTCACTGGTGAATTAGTCGTGCATGAATCTGGCAAAAATAAAAAAATGACAATCTGAATCCGTACGCTAACCTTGTAAAGGATGCGCAAGACCTTCCAACGATGTTGGTTTCCAAGAGCAAACGGCGAGCGCGGACGAATTGCGTCTCGCTCACCGCTCGCACCACCTCCACCACGAGTGGAGAATCAAAGACGAGGCACAGTGCGACTGCGGTCACCACACGATGGGCCGCTTTGCGAACAACTGCACCCGAAGCGCGCTCTCCGACGGACTGAGCAGTATCGGTCGCTCTGCTCCTGAAGCTATCGCGTGGCTCACAGACTTAAACTTGCACGTGTGTTTTGCACATACTTGCCATACGCTGGAGAGAGAGAGAGAGAGGGTTACTAGCTAGTTAGGATACTCCACAAACTGGACAATTGGTTAAATCCCTTACCGATTGGCTGTGTCGGGTGGTGGAAGTGTTTCGCCACACTTATACGTACGCGATGTAAACCAAACACACATTTTGTTCATGTAAAATATTGACGTTCATTATTCGTGCATTTATTTCTCACTACCATGTTGGGCCAAGCACAAAATCCCCCCCCCCCCGCCCCCCCCCTTGTTGGAACAAAATTCAACAAGGGGGGCAGCAGCCGTCAAACAAAGGGTTGAGAGCCCACCGAGTTGGACTGACGTCTCTCTAGACGTGTCGTACACAGGTCTCTCTCGTCCACGTGCGAGTCCTCTTGCTGCCTCTCGATGTCATTCCAAGCGTCCGCGTCTCTCCATGCCTCGTCTGCAAGCACCGCAGGCCGAAGCAATTCCTTAATTAGGAAGATCGGTAAGTAAATACATGCATTCCTAATGAGATGGGCACCTCAGTGGCTAGGAGACGTTCACTCTCTCGGCATGGTTTGCAGGAAGGTCGTGCGTTCGATCCCGACCCTAACGCCTGCTGTATATTTGGAGTTTGCGTGTCTCTCCCCGTGATGTCGAGGATGTTTCTCCGGTTCCCTCCGGGTTTCTCACCCCCCCCCCCTCCCCCACACACACACATTTAGAAACACGCGTTTCCAGTATGTGGCTGCAATAAATTGGCCACGTGGTGAGCCACTGTGCTGAGCTGTACGTTGTGGCCAGGTCGCTGCTGAGCAAGAGCTATATAGCTCGGTGGGTCTTACCTGGTAAAATAAAGAGTTTAGTTCAGGTTCGATATCCCAGTTCTACTTATTACGGAACCGCGCATGTAAAGGCCATGCCGAAGTGGTTCTCACCCGTTGTGGTGCAGCGTCCCCCCCCCCGCCCCCCCCCCAATTTCTGCCCCCACCCCCATTTGTTTTTTACTATTGCCCAAAGCACAGATTACACGTCCAGTTTGTGTTTGTAAGGCGTGTGTTTCACGTTGTGTGTCGGTGTGTTGTGTGTTATTCGTAAGGCGTGTGTTTGACGTTATGTATTAGTGCGTTTTGTGTTATTAGTAAGGTGTGTGTTTGACGTTGTGCATTAGTGTGTTGTGTCTTCTTAGTAAGGTGTGTGTTTGACGTTGTGTATTAGTGTGTTGTGTGTTCTTAGTAAGGCGTGTGTTTGACGTTGTGTATTAGTGTGTTGTGTGTTATTAGTAAGGCGTGTGTTTGACGGTGTGTATTAGTGTGTTCTTAGTAAGGCGTGTGTTTCACGTTGTGTATTAGTGTGTTGTGTGTTATTAGTAAGGCGTGTGTTTCACATTGTGTGTCGGTGTGTTGTGTGTTATTAGTAAGGCGTGTGTTTGACGTGTGTCAGTGTATTTTGTGTAAGCAAGGCGTGTGTTTGACGTTGTGTATTAGTGTGTTGTGTGTTATTAGCAAGGCGTGTGTTTGACGTTGTGTATTAGTGTGTTGTGTGTTATTAGTAAGGCGTGTGTTTGACGTTGTGTATTAGTGTGTTGTGTGTTATTAGTAAGGCGTGTGTTTGACGTTGTGTATTAGTGTGTTGCGTGTTATTAGCAAGGCGTGTGTCTGACGTTGTGTATTAGTGTGTTGTGTGTTCTTAGTAAGGCGTGTGTTTGACGTTATGTATTAGTGAGTTTCGTGTTATTCATAAGGCGTGTGTTTGACGTTGTGTATTAGTGAGTTTTGTGTTATTAGTAAGGCGTGTGTTTGACGTTGTGTATTAGTGAGTTTTGTGTTATTAGTAAGGCGTGTGTTTGACGTTGTGTATTAGTGTGTTCTTAGTAAGGCGTGTGTTTGACGTTATGTATTAGTGAGTTTTGTGTTATTCATAAGGCGTGTGTTTGACGTTGTGTATTAGTGAGTTTTGTGTTATTAGTAAGGCGTGTGTTTGACGTTGTGTATTAGTGAGTTTTGTGTTATTAGTAAGGTGTGTGTTTGACGTTGTGTATTAGTGAGTTTTGTGTTATTAGTAAGGCGCGTGTTTGACGTTGTGTATTAGTGTGTTGTTTGTTCTTAGTAAGGCGTGTGTTTGACGTTGTGTATTAGTGTGTTGTTTGTTCTTAGTAAGGCGTGTGTTTGACGTTGTGTATTAGTGTGTTGTGTGTTATTAGCAAGGCGTGTGTCTGACGTTGTGTATTAGTGTGTTGTGTGTTCTTAGTAAGGCGTGTATTTGACGTTGTGTATGAGTGTGTTGTGTGTTATTAGCAAGGCGTGTATTTGACGTTGTGTATTAGTGTGTTGTGTGTTCTTAGCAAGGCGTGTGTTTGACGTGTGTCAGCGAGTTGTGTCGCCACAACGTGGCGGTGCTGACATCCACACATATTTCTCCTGCACCGTGTCCATATGCCCCAGCCTGGGCCCACGCCCCACAACACGCTGTCGCGCGCCCACGTGGTTGTTGACAAACCAAACCCCACAGAGCGCAGGGGGAGAGCTCATCCCCCTCCATACTCGGAACCAGCAGCGTCACCAGCGTAAGGGGCAGGGGGGGGGGCGCCTTACCCCCTCCACTCCCCTGGTGGGCAAAGCTCCGAGTTGGGGGCACCCTTTGACAACCACCGTGAGACTTGTTTTCAACAACACGTGGTTTACAGCAACAGTGCTTCCATCTACGTTCCTCTGTTGAGTCTCATTTTTAATTCGAGCGGTAACGTAATGTTGCAGAGAGGTAACTGTGCTGCCGTAGCGGCTGCATTTTACAACGACGGAGCGGCCCCCTTCAGCGTTAAATGTCCGAGACCGTGAGCGGAACGACGTTGCGAGGGGCCGTCCATAAATGACGTCACGCGATTTTGGACGATTTTTTTTTACCCCCCTCGTGACACGGCGTCACAAAAAGTCAGACCCCCCTCCCCTCAAATATGACGTCACAAATCTCTGCCGCCCCCCCCCCCGCCACCCAAAAACATATTTCCATTTTGAAAATAAAACATGCTTCAAATCTTCATAAACTATTGTCATTGCAGTGTTGTTATAACAATTATTGTTGTTACAACAATTCTATATTTATTTAAAGTTGCGCATTTTGATGTGACGTCACATTTCTCAACCCCCCCCCCACCCTCGTCACACATCGTCACAAATGTCTGACCCCCCCCCCTCCCAGGTGCGTGACGTCATTTATGGACGGCCGCCCCCGATTAGACAAGAGGAGCCAGCGATAATTAATAATAATAATAAAGAGTCGAGGTGCGACCGTGCGAGACAAATCAAATCTCGGAGCCCCACCTGACCGATTGTCGCACGCCCTGAGCTGATGATGTGGTCACTACGCCACTGCTAGGAATCAAGAGGGTCCTTTGCCCGTAACATCCAGCAGTACACCCAACATTGCTCTCAAGCAAGCCCGATTGCTGCTGCTGCTGCTGAGACACTGCCTGTCGAAACCGGCACAAGCGTTCGCTTGTGCTGGATCAACACTGCCGTGAATCGTAGCTCTCCCAGAAGGCCGCGGGTTATATTGGTGCTAAAAATAAAATCCCCGTTAGACTTGCAAATTTGACCTCCTCAGCCCCCTCCTGTCCGCCCCCTTCCCCCAACTCCACCCCATGGCACCACACCCCACAATTAAGCCCCATTAGCAGCGAATGGCGGATTCGCTGCGAGCTCTTTCCACTCTTCACGTCGAAAAGAGAGGCGTCTTCACCGTCACTTCCTCGCTTGAAGGTTCCCCTCTGCCGCGCCGAGCAGTCCATGAGCAGCACATCGCACAGGAGTCTTACACCCGTAGGTCACTCACACTTCTGTGGGTGGGTGAGAGGCGTGCGTCAGAGGCACATTGAGGGTTTATCTCACAGGGTACAGGGTCCCCTTAAAGTACCACATCGCTCCTGCTGCTACTGCTGCTGCTGCGAGTCTAGCGCCCGGCCGCCTTCGTCTCCCCCGTGTGACGAAGTTCACAAAGGCAAAGCTCCCCCTTACAGCCCGTTGGGGCAAGTGCTGTTAGCGAGCGCCTGCGAAGGCCGGCAACGGCACACGAGGAGGTGCGGGGCCAACACCACGCCCGGCCGCCTTTATACATAACAGGATGAAGACATAAATAGTCACCAGCCATCCCTCTGGGTGGTGGTGGCGGCTTTGCTGCACGTGGCCTGTAAAGCCCAGTACTGTGGAGGCAGCAGCGGGGGGTTGGTGGATCACCGCACGCAAAATGTTGCCAAAGCTCTCTTCCACTTGGGGTGTCGAGGGGCGAGTGGGGGGGAGGGGGGCGAGTGGGGGGGGGGCAGTGGTTCCCTGAGCAGCAAACATCGCGGACTCCACCTTGTTCCGCCTGCATGGTACGGAGCGATTCGCCCCCCTCCCCCCCCCGGAGCTTATCCGGGCGCTCCGGTTTCATCCTCCCACACATGCGAACGCTCATCAATGGGCCGGTAACACCTCAATATGTTGAGGACCGCAGAGCTTTGGAAATTGTTGGTGGCGCCGGCTCCTCTCCGCGTAGCTGCTGCTGCTGTTTTCCTGTTCGTCTGTGGCTCGTCCTCATGGCGACTCCGAGTCCACCCCCCCCCTCCATTTCTCTCTGAGTCGTCCCCTCTTTTTCACTGAGTCGTCCTCTCTCTCTCTGAGTCGTCCTCTCTCTCTCTGAGTCGTCCTCTCTCTCTGAGTCGTCCTCTCTCTCTGAGTAGTCCTCTTTCTCTCTCTCTGAGTCGTCCTCTCTCTCTCTCTCTGAGTCGTCCTCTCTCTCTGAGTCGTCCTCTCTCTCTGAGTCCCCCTCTCTCTGAGTCGTCCTCTCTCTCTGAGTCGTCCTCTTTCTCTCTGAGTCGTCCTCTCTCTCTCTGAGTCCCCCTCTCTCTCTGAGTCCCCCTCTCTCTCTGAGTCGTCCTCTCTCTCTGAGTCGTCCTCTCTCTCTCTGAGTCGGCCTCTCTCTCTGAGTCGTCCTCTCTCTCTCTGAGTCGTCCTCTCTCTCTGAGTCGTCCTCTCTCTCTGAGTCGTCCTCTCTCTCTCTGAGTCGTCCTCTCTCTCTGAGTCGTCCTCTCTCTCTCAGTCGTCCTCTCTCTCTTAGTCCCCCTCTCTCTCTGAGTCGTCCTTTCTCTCTCTCTGTCTGAGTCGTCCTCTCTCTCGAAGTCGCACTCTCTCTCTCTCTCTGAGGCGTCCTCTTTTTCTCTCTCTGAGTCGTCCTCTCTCTCTCTCTCTACGAGATCGAGCGAATTCTGTGCAGCGACTGTGCAGCGTCATGAGTTGACATCGCGATCAACAACAACAAAAAACTCATCACAGTCGTTAATAACATGATGGTCTTAAAATGTAGAATAGGTGACGTTTCGGGTAACGGCCCTTCATCATAGCTTGTGCACCACCGCCAACACGGCATCACCGAAGTACATCACATTTCCTCCATCGGATTCGTTCAACGTGGGGACGATTATCTAATTGTATTCTTGGTTCTTTCGGCAAAGTCAAGTAGATAGAAAATAATAAAAATACATTTAAATAAAAAAAATAAGTTAAAATTAAAAATAAAAGCAAAAAGCTTTTTCGATTGAAAGCTTTCGTGACTGCAGGGATTCATCTTCTTGGTTCTTTCGGTGAAGTCACGTAGAATGGAAATAAAATAATGAAATAAAATAATAAAATTCTCACGACGTTTCGGCCACAACACAAGTGGCTATCCAGAAGACAGAACTTGTCTTCTGGATAGACCTGTTTCTTCACCTGAAGAAGGCCACTTGTGTTGTGGCCGAAACGTCGTGAGAATTTTATTATTGTATTTCATTATTTTATTTCCATCCTACGTGACTTTACCGAAAGAACCAGGAAAGAAAAAATCGTTGTTATCCAAACTTCGTCGTAACAGCCCCTCATTACCGTACTTGATCGTCAAACTTCCACCCATGTGTCTCACGAATGTTGCTGTCGGCGCCACCTATCCATACAGATCTCGATGTGTGGATGTGTTGAACTTCTTTCGCGCCGTACGTAGCCAACCGTGCTAACCGCAGAGCAGTGCGACGCTTCGGACAACACAGAGCTCCCCCCGACATCGCTCCTCCAAGCCGATCTCCCGAGTGCGGCGCGCGGTTTGAGGTCAGCGACTCCGTCGCCCGCCCCAGCCTGCCACACCGAGGTCAACGTTCGCCCGACTTACTCCGAGCTTATCATCATTACAATTCGCATAGCTGGACGAAAGAAACGAACACAACACACGCGCACACGCGCACACACGCCACAAAAAAAAACAAATTCTTAGCCATAATCTAGATTTGAAGTTTCCGCCGTGACTGCAGGGATCCATACTCTTTGGTTCCTTCGGTAAAGTCATCACGTAGTAGGTATACAATAAAATACATTAAATCACGACGTTTCGGGCGCAACACAAGCGTCCGTCATCAGGTGGGACAACCACAGCAAGAAACACCCTAACCCTAACACCCTAACCCTAACACCCTAACCCTAACACCCTAACACCCTAACCCTAACACCCTAACCCTAACACCCTAACCCTAACACCCTAACACCCTAACCCTAACACCCTAACACCCTAACCCTAACACCCTAACACCCTAACCCTAACACCCTAACCCTAACACCCTAACACCTTAACCCACTTCAGCAGTTGTTTCTTGCTGTGGTTGTCCCACCTGATGACGGACGCTTGTGTTGCGCCCGAAATGTCGTGATTTAATTTATTTTATTGTATACCTACTACGTGATGACTTTACCGAAAGAAACAAAGAGTCGTCTTAGCCATAATCCATGCCCTCTGGTTCTTTCGGTAAAGTCACGTTGATAGAAGATCAATAGATGACGACGTTTCGATCGCAACACAGGCAACCGTCATCAGGTGAGACAAGCATAACAGCAGGAGAACTGCTGACGCAGGAGAAAGAGCTGCTGCAACTCTCTCTCTCTCTCTCTCGAGTCGTCCTCTTTCTCTCCTGCGTCAGCAGTTCTCCTGCTGTTATGTTTGTCTCACCTGATGACGGTTGCCTGTGTTGCAATCGAAACGTCGTGATCTATTGATTTTCCATCTACGTGACTTTTACCGAAAGAACCGGAGGGCATGGATTCCTGCAGTCACGAAAGCTTCAAATGAAGATCTTAGCCATCGTTTAGACGCGGATCCCATGCCAGTTGCGATGCGATTTTGGGCGCTGCAACTGCCGGTCCCGCTCGCAATACCCGCAGGACCGATTTAATCACCGGGGCGGCTGAAACCTGGATTCGAGACCCCAGCCCTCGGAGGCACCGTGAGCTCGGTAATTTGACCTCTGAGCCACCCGGCCCACGCCTGTCGGCGATGCAATCGCGAGTTTGGTCTTCAAAATGAGAAACTCAGCTAAGTGATGGAGACGCCCGCCCGGCCCGCCCCCAAGTGACCAATGACCATTGGAGTCACCTGGACTGGATTTTGTCGGTCGTGGTGGTCGTGATAATGATGATGATGTTAATAATGATAGTGGTGGTGGTGGTGGTGGTCCCAATTTAGCCCAGGCCCCCTCTTTTTGATGGAAACGTAAAGGTGGGTACAGGTAATCACCGTGCGTTCTTGTAATTAAAGGTGGGTCTAGCCCAAGGCGAGCACGTGCACGTAAGCACGTGTGTATGGGAGTGTACATGTACACACGCGTGCGGGGCAGGTCTATATAAACACAAGGAAGGACGTGAAAGCCATTACAGGCGTCTCTTAATTAAAGTTTGCTATAGGGGAGCAGCCGTGTTGCTTTAATATTGTGTGTTAAAGTTTGAGAAGTAAATTTACGTCTGATGTATACATACTTATAGACGTACACACGTAAGCACACACACACATACTCGGTACAAAGACAGAGATCCCACGTGTAGCATTAACAGACTGTTGGGGCAAGTGCTGATAGCGAGCACATTTATAACACACACACACACACACGCGCGCGCCTAATTGAATTCAACACGCACACACACACATATGCATACACCCATATACACCCCTAAACTCCAAAGCAGACAGGCACGCACGTACACCAACACGCGTGCACTCACGCAACCATCACACAACAACAACAACAACGACAACAAGAACAGCAGCAGTAGGGCCAACACCGCGGTCGCTTTGCATTCTTGTCGACAGGCCATGGAAGGGGCTCGAAGGAGGAGCGTGGACCTGAACAAGTACTCGATCTCGGACATGGCTGACGCCAGCGCCTACAGCAAGAAGATGCAGGGCAGCACCGACGTGATATTCCAGCAGCAGCTTCAGCAGCAGCAGCAGCAGCATTATCGGCTGTACCCACCCTGGCTGCAGCGCACGCGCGACGCGCTCCAGCTGCTGCTGATGATCTGCATCCTGGGCGCCCTCGTGCACGTGGCGTGCAACACGCGGCCCGCGCTCAACGCGGCCACCGGGTCCCTAGGGGCCTCCAAGATGATCGGCGGTGACGGCGTGGGCGGCGACGTCAAGGTCGGTGGTGGTGGGTGGTGGGTGGTGGTGGTGGATGGCTTTGGTGGGTGGTGGTGGGTGGTGGTCGGTGGTGGTGCGTGGCGGTGGTAGTTGGTGGTTGTAGTGGGTGGTGGTGGTAGTGGGTGGTGGTTGTGGGTGGTGGTAGTGGGTGGTGGTGGTGGTAGTGGGTGGTAGTGGTGGGTGGTAGTGGGTGGTGGTGGTAGTGGGTGGTGGTGGTAGGTGGTGGTGGTAGTGGGTGGTGGTGGGTGGTAGTAGTGAGTGTATGGGCGAGAGACGGTGAGGTGTAGAAGTTGAGGGGGCTTCAAGTGGGGGGTGGCTAGCTAAGAGAGATGGTCTGGTGGAGTTGAGTGCTTTAGGTGGTGGTGACCCGCCCATACTGGACATCTGTGAAAAAAGAGCTTAATAGCTCATCGCATTCCTCCAGACGATGTTGATATGTTGCTGGTGGAGTGGAGGGAAGTAATTGAAATAGGTGGTGGTTGGTTGAGAGATGGTCTGGTGGAGTTGGAGTGGCTGAAGCGGTTTGATGGGTGGCTGGCTGATGAATCGAGGGGTGAGACACTTTGCGAGGTCACACAATTAGATCAGAGGTCAAACGCCGAGATGTCGCACACTGAGCAGAAGAAGTCCACACCGACGGATGAGTGTCCACTGGCATCATTAAACGCACGTTGCCTTGCGTGTGTCGCGGTGTTGTATACTGCGACGTTGGTCGCCACGAGGAGCTGCGATGTGCCAACGTAGCCCGCTCAACCCTGAGTAGTCGTGCTCGCATCAGGGCCTCAACGGGTCGGGTGGTCGAGTGAGTGAGTCCAGGAGGGTCATCATCGTCACCACGATCCACGGGGCGGACAACCCCGTGTGTGTCCGCTGCACACTTCGCCATTCGTTGGCCGCTTCCCTCCGCCTCGCACCGAGTAGACTGGCCTCTCGTCCCGTAGAGCGTGACGCCGAAGCTGGTTGAAAGCGCGCGAGGGCCCACACTCTCACGAATCGTGGCTGTGATGAACGACCACGCACGTTTGTCAATCGCAGTGCGGCCTTAAAATGGACGAAAAAAAAGTACTCGTTTAATCGGTGACGTTTCGAGCAATGGGCCTGTTTCATAGCTCATAAAGGGGGCCATGCCTCTACCTTTCTCGACTATTTGTGTGCTGTGAAGAAGGGCCATTGCCCGAAACGTTGCGCAGTTTTATTCTTGACAAACGCGTTGAATATTCTTGTTTTTAGTCATCGGTGCACCGATGCCAACGCAGCAGCAGCAGCAGCAGCATCACCATCAGCCAATGCGCGTCCGTGATGTGCCTGTCGTGCAGCTGTTGTGTCACGTGCTCGTGTTGTTTGTGTTGTTTGTGATGTTTGTGTTGTTTGTGTTGTTTGTGTTGTTGCTCTGTGCAGATACCGAGCGCGCCTCATTTTGCGAGCGACTCCAGAGCTGGTCAGGCGGCGTCACCGGGTACGCATCATCACCAACATCATCATCGTCATCATCAAAGACAAAGAGACCTCCCGTATAGCCTTAACAGACTGTTGCGGGCAATTGCCGTTAGCGAGCAACTATGAAGGTCGGAACGGTACACGAGGGGGTGAGTGTTCAGTACCACGCCCGACCGCCTTTGTCTCCCGAGTGGCGATGTTTACACACCGCACCAGGTACTCATTTGAGGCCGAGTCGACCTAGGGGAGACCCAGGACTAGTTCAAATAATCATCACTGGTGTTGGCCGTCATTTTCAGAGGGGGGGAGTCGGGGGCAGTGCCGGATTAAGCTAGTGCGGGGCCTGTAGCATATGTGATAAAGGGGCCCTAAATATATTTTTTAAAAGTAAATATTAAAACAGACATTTTTAACTTGCATAGTGAATTAATTGTATTTTTTCATTTGCCATACAGCCAGATAATACGACAAATCGCTAACCTTAAACACCGAGTCGTTTATAAAAGTTGAAGACGGTATAGTACTATAGCAATGGAGCAAGTGCAGATTAATTGAACCGGAATTGACAGCTTGAAAACATTTAGCGCGGGGCCCTTGAAAGTGCGGGGCCCGTAGCTACTACTACACATGTAGCGACTTGTATAGCTACTACATGTGTAGCTACTACTACATATGTAGTAGCTACTACATATGTAGCTACTTTTGCTACGAGGATTAATCCGAGCGCTGGTCGGACATCATCAGCGCGTGAGAGCCGCCACGCATTTGACGCCACCGGGGCTTTGACAGCAAGCACGATGGTGATGACGGGGTGGGCGGTGGGGGTTGTGGGGCGGTGTCACCATCTCTGCAATGTCAGGGGCCGCACTAAGGGCCACCCAGGGTGCCCGCCAGCGGCCCCCGAGGCCCTTAAGATGCAGAGCACACTGCTCTAACCGTCCCCTGTGCCGTGCTGTGGCGTTGTCGCGCCGTGTTCGCAGAGAGCGCTGGCACGTTGCGAGCGACGGACGAGACCATCCACGACCTGATCGTCAGGGTCAATGAAGGTTCGTTCCCCGCAACACAACGGGGATGTTGGTTAGCAAGCGCTGCTAGCGGGCGCCTGGATAAGGCGGGCACGGCACGCGAGGCGGTGGGGGTGGCCAAGACCACGCCCGGCCGCCTTTGTCTCCCTGGTACTGATGTCTACACACACACACACTGCACCGGGTACTCATGTTTAAGGCTGAGTCGACCTAGGGGAGGCTGGGACTGGCTGAGATAATCGTCACCGATGTTGGCCCTCAGCGAGAATTGATCTCGAGTCGCCGGGTTAGTAGTGCAGCGCCCTGTCCCACTGCACTACCGGCATACACACCCATGCAGACGCTCACATATATACACCGACACAAGCTCAATCAGAGCCACATCGACTCAAACTCATACAACAAAGACAAACTTCCCCCGTGTAGCCTGTAACAGCATGTAGGGGCAAGTGCTGTTAGCGACCACCTATAAAAGTCGGCACGGCACACGAGAGGGTGGGTGGCCAACACCACGCCCGGCCGCCTTTGTCTCCCTAGTGACGATCTTTGTACATCGCACCAGCTACTCCTTTGAGGCTGAGTCGACCTTAGGGGAGGCGCAGGCCCGGATCAGATAATCGTCGCCGGTGTCGGCCGTGAGCGCGAATCGAACCCGAGTCGCCAGGTTCGTAGCGCAGCGTGGCGCTAACCGCTGCACCACCGCTCATGCACGTCCACTCGCTCACACACGCACCCACACATTCCAGGACTTCACTTCAGCCGGAGCTGCCCAGGGCTTGGCTCCAGAAAATAATTCCCAGAACCTCCTCTCTCCCCCCACCCCCCAACCGCCGTGTCCGGGGGTAGGCAGAGAGGGCGCTGTGTGGAGGGTGGGCGGTGGGGGGGTAAGTGATCCGGGCGATTGCACGGTTGGCTACGTACGGTGCGAAAGAAGTTCGACGTGCATACATTGGACAACGTTTTCATGGCGATGATGATTAACCCTACCTGCTTGGTTCTTTTTTGCAGGCAAAGTGAAAGAGATGGGACTCCTAGAAGGAGACATCATACCCCCGGTAATGCAGCAGGCCAGCGATGCCTCTCGGATTCATGAACATTTCACAGCTAAACTTGCGCGAGGTGACAAACGTGTCGGGTTTAAGCGCTCACAAAATGACAATTTTTTGTTATTTTATTTTACCAGGTAAGGCCCACTCAGCTGTACAGTTCGTTTTCAGAAGCGACATGGCCACGCATTATAGCTCAACAAAGTGGCTTACCACGTGGGAAATGTATTGCAGCCAAATGCTCTAAAATGCATGCTCATCATCAGCATCATCATCGTCGTCGTCATCGTCATCATCGTCGTCGTCATCATCATCGTCATCATCGTCGTCGTCATCATCATCGTCATCATTGTCGACTATGGTCGATCCACCGCTTGTAATAGTCGCGTGTTGTTCGTGTGTGTGTGTTTTAGCTGGAATAACCACGTCAATGTTGTGTATCCCAGGTCTCTCCATCAATAGTCATCATTCATTGCTCAATTGGTTGTTTTTAATCTGGGCTACTCATTTTTATTTATTTTACCTGGTGAGGCACATTGAGCTAGATAGCTCTTTTTCAGAAGCGACCAGGCCATAAATGCGAGCTTAGAGAAGTGGCTCATCACGTGGAAATGTATTGGGGCCACATTACTCTAAATGTGCGATGTTGATTCTAAATGTGTGTGGGGGGGGGGGGGGGGGGGTGTGAACCGGAAGATCTGGAGAAAAATCCAGGCGACCAAGGGAAGAGAGACACGCAAACTCCAAATATACAGCAGGCGTCAGGGTCGGGATCGATCCCACGATCCTTCTTGTATACCGGGCGAGGTAGTTAAAATCTCCTAGCCACCGCTGTGCCTCATCCTATATAGTGACGTAACCAGACGCCACGCGACACCACTTTTGGCGGGGAAAACTCACGGAAGTGACTTGCCCGTTTGTGACGTCACGCCGCGTGACGTCACAACTCCGGACACATCCGAAGCGAGGCAAGAATTTGGACCGCGCGCAGATGTCGCCACCTCGGCCCAATCCTTCGGATTTTCCGAATCCACCTGAGAGTCGGGAGCTCGCCCCTACGACGTGCGCTGCGGGTGTGCACAAACAACAAGCGAAAAATTATTCCCCGACCCCAAAATTCCCCCGATCCGATTAATACGACATCATGACGTCACGCGAAGTCGCGATGCACGTGGTGACGCGTGGACGTGATTGCAGCGCGTGTCGCCGTGTCCGCCCGCGCGGTGTTTGCAGCGCAGTAGCTCGCGCACTGCGCTTCGAAAGCCGGCGAGCCCGAGTCTCGACTCCCGCCTGCGACCCATTTTTCAGTGACGAATATCTGGAAGGGGAGGGGGGGGAGGAAAAAAACAACAGTCCATCATTGGACCTCTCCCCTAGGTCGACTCGGCCTTAAAATGCGAGCACGCCAGCATTGGGGGAGACAAAGGTTGAGGCCGTGACGCGGTGCCGGCAACCCAACCAACCAAACTCCCTCGATTATCTGATCCGGGCCTGGGCCTCCCCTAAGGTCGACTCAGCCTCAAAGGAGTACCTGGTGCGATGTGTAAACATCGTCACTGGGGAGGCAAAGGC
The DNA here is from genome assembly GCF_048934315.1 of Petromyzon marinus. Classification (NCBI taxonomy): domain Eukaryota; kingdom Metazoa; phylum Chordata; class Hyperoartia; order Petromyzontiformes; family Petromyzontidae; genus Petromyzon; species Petromyzon marinus. The sequence goes on along the minus strand of NC_133704.1, from coordinate 5,573,860 downwards.
GGCCGGGCGTGGTGTTGGCCACCCACCCCCTCGTGTGCCGTGCCGGCCTTTGCAGGCACTACCCCAAGAGCTCTCGCCTACAACGCCCTTCGCTCGCTCACTCGCTCGCTCGCTTGTCTGTCTGGCTGTCTGGTTGCGCACGTGAGCGCCGCTTGCAGAAGGCGAATGCGATCCGCAGCATCGTGAGCGACCCTTCGGCGCGGTGGCCCGCGTCCCCCGACGGCCTGGTTCGCATCCCCTACGCCTTCTCCTCGTACTACAGTACGCACCATGTCCGGCAGCGTGTGCCGAGTAGTGGACGCGGTGTGCCGATGCGCGAACGTGCCTTGTCGTGCGTCGCCGGGTAGACCGGCGGGAATGTGCGTACGTCGGACAAACTAAACACAGCAAAAAAACAAAAGCAAATCAGTTCCAAGGAAATTAATCGGTGGTCCGTGGTGATCGGTCGTGGCCGCAGCCACCGTTGGTGTAGACCGGACGTGGTGTGCCAGGTGAGGACCTGGTCCCCCATGGACACGGTCTCACGCCGTCTCGCTCATTGTCTCTGTCGCTCGTAGACTGCGGGTTTGGGCGGGAGCCGAGACGCGGAATAGCCGCAGCGGAGAGGCCCAATGGAATGTGGCGTGCCGGGCGCGCGTGGAAGTGTTTCCGCGGCGTGAGAAGCGGCCGTCACTCGCGGTGATCGTGACGACCTGTGGGGAACTTATAAGACACGCGCATCCTTCAAAGCCAGCAGCGTAACGAGCGTGGGGGCAGGGGGTGCCTTGCCCCCCTCCGCGCCTCCCTCGTCGCTAAGCTGCGAGTTGGGGAATCCCCTTGGCAACAACCATGCGATATGTTTTTTTTCCAGAAGTGTAAATGAAACAAAACGCATTTTTTTTTTGCGAATACGGAGCGCTCCCCAGAGCGTGAAGTGTTCGAAGTCCGTGAGCGCAACGATGCGATTAGGTCAGGCCAGCGATATCGAATATTGGAGTCCCATCTGACCGATTGCCGCACCCCCTGTTCTGATAATGCAGTTGCTACGCCACTGGCCTAACCCATCTGTGCGTGTCCCATCAACCCCCCCCCCCCTCCGCCCCATCCCCCCATCTTCCTCCGGGTGTCATATTTAGGCCCGGAGAATCTGGCCGTGTTTGCGCAGGCGTTCCAGGATTTCCAGACGAAGACGTGCCTCCGTTTCCTGCCACGGACGTCGGAGGCGAGCTACGTCAACTTCTACAACGGCGGCATGTGAGCAGTGTGGAGCCACGGCCATTCCTCGGTGCCCCTGTGGTTGAAGTGGACAGCGACACAGGGGCCTAGCCCAGGGGTTGGCAACGAAAACAGCAAGAAGAGCGATTTTTTTTCGCGTCTAATTCGGTACAGGTATATATATATAAAATTGCTTTAATATTTCAAGAGCCGCGGTGTACGTGGTGAATTGGAGAGACGGTCCTTGATAAATAACGGTCACGAAACAATCCTCAATGCGGCTCTAGTGCCAAAGGTTGCCGAACCTTGCCCCATGGTAACCCGGACTTCCATGGTAACCCGGACTTCCATGGTGAACTGGACTTCCATGGTGAACTGGACTTCCATGGTAACCTGGACTGATCTGGAGGTTGCCGATACCTGGCCTAGCTCACCCCCCCCCCCCCCCCCAGAAGCCGTGAGTGCCCAAGTCAAACCGTTTTGTGTTCGCCTGCCACACTTGCTGCCGACGCACGATGACCCGCGGCTGTCTTACCAAACGACGTCTTTGTGATCTTTGACCACCGCCGGTTGATCCGCACCTCGGTGTTAACCGGGGCGGCCGCTGGGGCTCGACCCGCGAACCTCTGCGCCGTCGGTGAACCTCGTGCTCTGCTCACGGCAAGATGAGGAGTGCGTGCCCTCTCCATCCCTCCCACTCCTCCTCCCACCTCTCGCTCCCTCCCATTCCTCCTTCCACATCTCCCCGCTCCCTTCTCCCTCCCACTCCTTCCACCATCTCTCCCCTCCCTCGCTCTCTCCATCCCTCCCACTCCTTCTCCCACCTCTCCCTCCATGCTTACCACTCCTCACCCCCCCCCCCCCCCACCCAACACCTCTCCGTGACCGCGCCAGGTGCTCCGGGAGCATCGGCTACCAGCAGCACACATCGACGGCGGTGTCCATCATGCCGGGCTCGTGCACCTACAAGGGCGTCATCATCCACGAGACGATGCACGCGCTCGGCTTCGTGCACGAGCAGTCGCGCACCGACCGCGACGCGCACGTGCGCATCCTCTTCGCAAACATCATGAGCGGTGCGTGCTCCTCCTCCGGCTCCTCCTCCGGCTCCCCCTGGCTCCTCGTCTGGCTCCTCCTGCTCCGCTGACTCCTCCTTCGGCTCCTTCTCTGGCCCCTCCTCCTGCCCTGGCTCCTCCTCTGGCTCCTCCTCCTTCCGCTCTTGGCTCCTCCACTGGGCCCCTCCTCCTCCCCTGGCTCCTCCTCCGACTCCTCCTCAATCCTCAATCATCCTCCTTGTCGTTCTCTTCAACGTCATGGTCATCAGCGTCGTGATGAATAAAACTACATCTGGCTGGGGGGGAAGGGGGGGGTTCAAATCACACAAGTTACATATGTGTCGTAAAACCCCTCCTCCACCCGACACGAAGCTGTCGCGCGGTGAACAAACGTGGCCGATTTAACGATCACCAAAGGTCGCCTGGATCGCTCTCCCGGCAATGCGGCCGGTGGAGGCGCTGCTGAAGCAGCAGCGACGCATTGGCCACGTCCGTTCCTCACGCGGCAGCTTTCTTGATCGGCCGTGTCGGCTGGAGGATGGGGTTACGGCGCGCGTGTGAACTTACGCGGTAATCTGTCTCACCCGAAAGTCAAATGTGAACGGTGACATCGGTGGCGAAAAATCTCACGCGGTCAATTCATCAGCGTCGTCTCGTCGGGTGGTGGAGGGTCCCCCCCCGCCCCCCGCGTGTGCCCCACCCCCTGCGCCCCCTCCCCCTTTGCCTGCCCCCACAGGGAAGGAGTACAACTTCCAGATAATGTCCACCAACAACGCTGTGGGACCGTACGACTACAATTCCGTGATGCACTACAGCAAATACACCTACAGCTCCAACATGCTGCCCACCATCGTACCCATCCCGGATGACACGGTGCTCGATGCATCACAGCCACGATCACAACCACGAACACAACCACGATCACAATCATGATCACAACCGCGATCACAAACACTAACAACGATCACAAACAAAACCACGATCACAACCACGATCACAACCACGATCACAATCATGATCACAACCGCGATCACAAACACTAACCACGATCACAAACAAAACCACGATCACAACCACGATCACAAGCACGATCACTAACACAACCACGATCACAAACACAACCACTATCACAAAGAACAACCACAATCACAACCACGATCACAACCACGATCACAACCACGATCACAAGCAACAACCAAGATTACAAACACAACCACGATCGCAACCACAACCACTATCACAAAGAACAACCACAATCACAACCACGATCACAACCACGATCACAACCACGATCACAAGCAACAACCAAGATTACAAACACAACCACGATCGCAACCACAACCACGTTCACGATCACAACCACGATCACAACCACGATCACAAACACAACCACTATCACAAAGAACAACCACGATCACAACTACAACCACGATCACAACCACAACCACGATCACAAGCAACAACCAAGATTACAACCACAACCACGAGCACAACCACACCCACAATCAACCACGATCATAACCGCAACCCTAAACCGAAAACCCCACGGTCACCCTCGCAATGCCTGAGCACAAACCGCAATGACGGCGCTTCATCCTCACCCACACGACCGCACACGATGACCACAGAGCGAATTCATTCGATCGGCCCGAGGCCTTGCGACCGTGGGCCAAGGGCTTTAGGCGAGAGAGGCGGGGTCGAGGTTGTTGGTGGTGCCAATGGTGGTCACCGGCGCGTGGCGAGCAGGTGCTGATCGGGCAGAGGGAAGGAATGAGCACGCTGGACGTATTGAAGATCAACAACGCGTACTGTGGGGGGATCATACCCCCGGGGGTTACCCTCACCCCACCTTCGGCAGGTGTGACCCCCCCCCCCCCACACCCTCCCCCCACACCCCCCCCCACGCCCACACCCACGAGCCCCGCACCCCCGCGCTGACACAACCAACACACTCGCGCAATGCCGAGCACACACGAATATATATAGAGAGAGAAAAACATACCCACCGTGTAGCAGATTCGGCGTATTTGTTGGTGGGGGGGGGGGGACCACGTGCTGCGGGCGAGCATAAGGACGGCAGCATCGCGTGCCTCGTCGCATCCGTCGAGCAGTTGAAGGCTGCATCGGTGTCAAACGTGGCATACGCGCGGTGCCCTCTTCGGTGACTTCTCTCTCTCCCTCTCTCTCTGTCTCACAACAAAGCTACCGCGTGCGCCTTGCTATCGTGCACACGCGAGATGCAGAGGCGACACGCTAGGAGATAATCGTCGTCCCATTGCGCCACTCGCAAGGGTACCAAAGTTCGCCGGTTTTGGGGTCAACGGCTCAAAGGGAGCGGACGGTTCCGGGGGGGGGGGGGGGGGGGGGGGCATGGCGGAGTCTTCTCACGCGGCTCCGTCTCCCCGCCACAGTCACGCCGTGCAACGCCACGTTCAGCAACGTCCAGGGCAACTTCGTGAGCCCCGGCTACCCGGTCGCCTACGCCAATCGGCTCAACTGCTTCTACAACTTCTCGGCACCGGTGGGACTGCGAATCGAAGTGACCTTCAGGTGACCTTCTCCGTATGCCACCGCCCGTCCAATGCGAACCGCGAACCTCTTCCGGCTGTGAGCGCGTGGCCTTGCTTCTTGCTTCCCCGTGCTAAACCTCACACCGCGTGTCGACGACGACGACGACAATGCTGATGCCTATTGTGACGTCACTGGCCGGTGTGAGCAGCATCTTCATGCTGGAGTTCGGCACCGCCCTCTGCCCCTACGACTACGTCGCCGCATACAATGGCCCAGGGCTCAGCTCGCCGCAGGTGAGAGGTGGGGGTTGGGGGGAGGGGCTTTCCTCTACCCCCCCCCCTAATGCCCCCACCCCACACACCACCCCCAACATTCATTAACCTGCACTGAGAAGAGTTGTAACGTGTTGGCCTTCTCTCTGCGGTTTCTTTCGCACGGCTGACGTAGATGCAGCGCAACAGCTACAAATTCACCTTCCGGTTAAGCAGCCAGTAGGTTTGCAAAGGGCTGTGAATTAGTATTATGATGCCTCTCTTCTTCACATCCACCCCCCCCCCATGTCCACCTATCTGCACCCCTTCGTCTACTGAAGGGAGCACAGACTGCACGACGGGCCCATAGTTAGATCAGCGGACGATTCATTGCGGGGTTTCTGTTCGGCTTCACGGGTTCAGTATCAAATTTCGATTTAAAGCTTTCGTGACTGCAGTAAATTCATATTCTTAGCTCTTTCGGTAAAGTCACGTTGAAGGGAAACAATAAAATAATAAAATAATAAATATTAAACAATAAGAATTCTCACGACCTTTCGACCATAACGCAAACGGTCATCATCAGGTGTGAAAAACCCAACGGAAAGAAACATTTGAAAGAAGTGTCGGTTCGCATTTATTAATTTTATTTTTAAAACGGTGTATTTATTTATTTAGTATCGATAAGGAAGAGTAGGCCAAAGGCTCCCCCCCCCCCCAGCTGCCTTGCAACGATCATAACTATCCCTTCCGTGCTCTCGTGAAGCGCGCCTTTCGCAATTGTCTCTGCTTAGCCCCGTTTGATTGGCCGTTCATCGATTTGGGCTGTGCGTGCGTGCGAGCGCAGATCGGCAAGTACTGCGGCTCGAAGCCATCGTTCACCGTCACGTCGAGCGGCAACTACATGGTCATACAACTCCACACCGACGGCACCCAAGTCTACCCGGGCTTCATGGCGAGCTACAGTAGAACCCTCAATTAGTTTGGGGCTGGGCCTCGTGGTGATGCTGATAATGAGTGAATGAAAACGAAAAAAAAAACAAGCTCAACGCGTTGGTCAATAACATTGTACATATGCGACGTTTCGGGGGCAATGGCCCTTCGGCAGCATCGGCAGACAATTATTGGCGTTGCAGGTAGCGGCATCCTCCGCTTGACCTTGCAGAGGTTCACGGTTTCGGATCCAGCGGCCGCCCCGATTAATGCTGCGGTGCGGATCGATTGTAAACAAACAAAAAAGATTGTTCTCCCCGCGCGCCGTCCGCTTTACTGACGGCGGACGTTAAAGATCCAACGCCGTCACTCGCAAGACGAGGCCGCTGTGTGCCGTTGTCGTGATCCAAATGTGCCAACATAATTCAATAGTCCGTGCACAGTACTCAATTAGGGTTAAATCAGTTTGGGTTTTTCGCGAAAAAAATATTTTTTTGGGTAAATGAAGGCTTTTAAGATATCGTGTGATTACTCTAAATGAGCATTTCTCAGTATCAGGGCGCGTGTTAAAGTACCCTGAACCCCTCGTGGCTTACGGGTTAAACCGAGTGGATCTCGGAAGTAGTTCTTGCGGTGTCTATTTCTCATGGTGAAATTACCTAAATGATGATTGATTTTTTTCTCACTATCGCTCAACTCTAATGAAGTTGGGGTGGGGGTGGGGGGGCGGGAAATACAGAATTAAATAATTATTCGCCTTGATATAAACATGGGTGAAGTGATAGGGGCTCTGATATCGGAAGGTTACGAGTTACAATCCTAGTTGGGTGGGGGTGGTTGACTCAGCCCATCATCTTATCGGGGGCGAAAGGGGGGGGTCGATAAAATAGGTACCACTTTGTGTGGGGAAAGATCAACAGTGTTTATTCATAGGAACGTGGAATTTCCACCACTGGCTGTGCGGCGCTTGAAAAAAACGGGTGATGAGCACCAAATGTGTACTCGATGATTCCAAAAACAGTGATCGCATTCACATATAGTAACAAACATGAGCGTACCTGAGCTAGAGTCCACAGCAGGCGTGGTGGGTTATTCTGCAAGTTATTCGTGGGTTGGCTGAATGGGTTTTCCGGTGTTGTAATTAAACTCAAATTTCGTATGCTGGATATTGTTGAAGTTATCAATAAATGACGCCACCTCTCTTGAGAATTACTTTGATCTTATTTTGAAGGATACGTACGGGGCTTGAACGTCTCGAGCTCACGGCCGCCTTACATTACACGTCTCGGCTCAGCCATTCCAGCTCCCCACGGCAGTATAGCCAAGTGGCAGCTGTCCCTACAGTGGCAGCTGTCCCGACGTGGTGGCGAGATGTTAACTACCTCGCCTGGTATACAGGAGGTCGTGGGTTCGATACCGACCCTGACGCCTGCTGCTGTATATTTGGAGTTTGCGTGTCTCACACTCATCATCATCACGGTGGCTAGGAGATGTTAACTACCTCAAATGTTATACAGGAGGACGTGGGTTCGATCCCGACCCTGACGCCTGCTGTTGCTGTATATTTGGAGTTTGCGCGTGTCTCTCTCTCTCTCTCTCTTATCCCCGTGGTCGCGTGGATTTTTTTTCTGGGTCCTCCGCATTTTCCCCTGCACATGTAGAATAAACATCGCGCGTCCAGGGTTGTTTGGACACATATTTCCACGTGATGAGTCCACTTCGTTGAGCTTTCATTTGTGATAACCAGGTCGCCTCTGAATAATCGTCTATATATATAGCAGCTGGTCAAATGAAATGAAATAGCTGCGCTGATAGTTTACTTGGCACAACGGCGGATGCAGCACAGGCCTCGGCGTGAGACTACGAGTAGGGGAACGATGGGGCTGTGCAAAGCAAGTCCCGGATGATAGGGGCTGGGGGGAGAGGCTCTCCCCCAGTCTTCCCCCATACCCCCACCCCCTCTCAAGGCGGGGGGGGGGTCAGATTTTTGTGACGATGTGTGGCGAGAGTGGGGGGGGGGGTTGAGAAATTTGACGTCACATCAACATGCGCAACTTTAAATAAATATAGAATTGTTATAACAACACTAATTGTTATTGTTACAACAACACTCCTACAACATCAGAGTGCAGCGCCACATTAAATACGCACTACAATGACAATAGTTTAAAGCGATTTGAAGCATGTTTTATTTTCAAAATTGAAATATTTTTTTTGGGGGGGGCAGAGCTTTGTGACGTCATATTTGAGGGGGGGGGGGTCTGACTTGTGTGACGCCGTGTGACGAGGGGGGGGAGGGGTGGTCAAAAATCGTCCAAAATCGCGTGACGTCATTTATAGACGGACCCTATCCACCACTATGTTTGCCACCCCTACAATACAACAACAACAACAAATCGGAACATCTCGCGGGTAGCCAGAGGAGAGGAAGTGTACGCGTCGATGCACCGTCTCGCCTGGGGTATGACCATTGAGACTCAGAATGGGAATTTACACGGGAGGAATCCCAAGAGCTACGTAGGTCTCTTTTGTTATTTCACACATGTCCATAGATGATCACTTACTTATCCAGGCAGAGCCACCGTGAGTCGCAGGTGTCACACTCAGGACGACCCCGATTTCATCATGACCGGAGTTCGCGAATGGAATGGTGCTGCACCGCCCTCTGATGCGCCACGCAGGAGCCTATAACACCTGCTCCAAAGGGCCGTCCATAAATGACGTCACGCGATTTGGGACGATTTTTGACCCCCACCATCCCCCTCGTCACACGGCGTCACAAAAAGTCAGACCCCCCCCCCCTCAAATATGACGTCACAAAGCTCTGCCCCTCCCCCAAACCATATTTCTATTTTGAAAATGAAACATGCTTCAAATCGCTTTAAACTATCGTCATTGTAGTGAGTATTTAATGTGCCGCTGCACTCTAATGTTGTAGGAGAAAACATTCATTAAAAAGTCTATTTAATTAAGTAGAACGTGTTGTCTATATTTATTTAAAGTTGCACATTTTGATGTGACGTCACATTTCTCAACCCCCCTCCCCCCCCTCGTCACACATCGTCACAAATGGCTGACCCCCCCCCTCCCCCAGGTGCGTGACGTCATTTATGGACGACCCCCAAGCACTCGCCAGCCTGAAAGCTGCTTAACTTCCCAGATATGACGACATCATGGCCTGGGACGCTTTATGTTTTTTTGTCGCCAGTGTGAAAGTATAAAAAAATGAGAATAGGTTTTAGCCCTTTCTGGCAATGAAACAGGAGGCGGTTAAGATGTCCAAACACCCCACGTAGAAACCGCTTTGCAAGGAACCCTGACTGCATTATCCACACACGGCTCTTGTGGTGACCATGCAAACACAAAACATGCTCTGAGAGTGATGTATGGGCATTGTCTTTGACACGGATTGGTCTTCACCACCAGAGATAGCCCTCTTGAGGGCCTAGCCTCACTCCCAGTGTCAGACCAGAGAACGCCAAAATGCCTTTTGTTCAACACAAGTACGGCCCTTCCTTGCAAAAGGTTACTACGTGGTGTTTGGACATCCTAACACCTCCTGTTTCATTGCCAGAAAGGGTTAAAAGCTATTTTAATTTTTTACGGATCATGATTTGTTTCTCGATGATGATGATGATGATAATGATGATAACTGACAGGTTTGGATCAATACAATGCTTGATGAAGACCTCACCAACGCTGTGTAGGTCACAGGGGTGGGGGAGGAGAGGGGGGAGGGGGGTGACGAGGGCTGTTTGACCATACTTCACCACACGTAGGTCACAGGACCGGTTCAGATATAACTGGCCACCGGTGCTAGTCGGAACCGAAGTCGGGTCACCGGGGTTCATAGCACGACGCCCTCACCACTGCGCCACCGCTCCATCCCCTTTTGGGCTTATATATTTATTTTAGTTCTTATGTCCTATATTTGATTTCATATGCCACTGCATGTTATTTATCTACCCGTATGTATGCATTAAATCGTACCTTGCTGGCCAGTATGGTCCCGAGAGACGCGCAGCGTGTCAACACGGGCAATGGAAAACTGATTGATGTACACACACATACACATACACACACACATAATACGTACAAAGACAAATATCCCCGGTATAGCCTTAACAGACTGTTGGGGCAAGTGCTGTTAGCGAGCACCAATGAAGGCCGGCACGCCACACGAGGGGGTGGGTGGGTGGCCGGGACCGCGCCCGGCCGCATTTGTATCCCCAGTGGCGATGTTTACACACCGCACCAGGTACTCATTTGAGACTGAGTCGACCTAGGGGAGGCCCATGACCGGTTCACATATTCGTCACTGGTGTTGGTGGCCGCGAGCGGGATTCGAACTCGGTTCCCTGTTGGGTTCGTAGCGCAAAGCGATAAATGCCCCGCACAATTATACACGAGTGCATACTACAAGGACACTTGGATACACGCGCACACATACGCGGTGCTTTTGGGAGCCATTCAAATTCTAACGTTCAAATGAATGCTTCCACGGCAGCTACTTCGACAACAGCGGCGCACGTGTGTGTGGGGAGCGGTGGTGTAGCGGTTAGCGCGCTGTGCTGTGACCCCGGGCGACACGAGTTCGCGTTCCCAGTCACGGCCAACACCGGTGACGATTATTTGAACCGGTCCTGGGCCTCTTCTAGGTCGACTCAGCCTCAAATGAATACCTGGTGTGGTGCGTAAACATCGCCACTGGGGAGACAAAGGCGGTCGGGCGTGGTGCTGGCCACACACCCCCTCGTGTACCGTTCCGGCCTTCATAGGTGCTAATTGCTAACAGCACTTGCCCCAACAGTCTGTTAAGGCTACACTCGATTTTGTATTGTTTTGTGTGTGTGTGCGGAATGCACGCACACATGCAGTGGCATCCGTTCCAGCGAGTCTGCCAATTTTTAAGCAAAGAACGTCTCTCCCTAGGCGGATGGCAGTAGTGTGATGACTATGCATAACATGAAACACAAAGGAAAATAACGCACTTGATAACATTTCAAATATCTAAAAAGTTCATCTCGACAACAATTGGCTCTCACATTGAAGAGTTAAAGGCCATCGCGATCTCTCTCTGTCTCTCTCTGTTTCTCGCTCTGCCTCTCTCTCTCTCTGCCTCTCTGTCTCTGTCTGTCTGTCTCTCTCTCCACCACTCGCCTCCTCCGCCTTCACCCCGCGTCGCTCCCTCTGGGTGTTGGTGGGATGCTGAAGGTCGAGGTGGCGTTAATTGTTCGTTTGATGATGATGATGATGATTAATTCCTTTGTCAGATTTTTGGTATTTAATGGAATTTGACTCGCCTCAATAAGGGCCCTAAGCGACGTGCACGCAGAAGGTAGCCGCGCTAAGGAAAGCAACGGCATCGCGATGGTGATGTTGAGAATGATGACAATGATGACGGTTGTCAATATTGATGATTGCGATGAGAAGGATGCTGACGACGACGATGATGATGACGATGTCCAGGCTGAAGAAAATAAACGCGGGTAGAAGAGAGATAACGCTTTCGCTCTTCATTATGATCATCATCATCATCTCCTACAATTATTTGAAGCCGGTGTTTGATGATGGTTTCGAGAATACAAAAAATATGAGTTTCATGGAATGTGCTGCTTCTGGATTTGACGCGTCTGTCGTCAGCACCTTCCGATTAGCACGATTGGCTACGTACGGTGTGAAAGAAATACAACATACATACATCTCCCTCCCTCGTTTGTAAACAAGAGCTGAAGCGATCACCACGGTACATAGTCTGGTATAGGGGTGGGCAAAATTTTTTGACTCGCGGGCCACAATGGGTTCTAAAATTTGACAGAGGGGCCGGGCCAGGAACAGATGGATGGAGTGTTTGTGTGAACTAATATAAATGACATGTAAAAATCATTACATGAAAGGATTTGGCCTTTAACAGGTAGCAAAGCATTTATTTGCAAGGCAACTTAACAAATTGTGCGAACATGAACAATACAAAAACACGTCGTAACGTGACTGATCAAACATCATGAAAACATCCGAGGCCCGCGCCCAAACCAATTACCACACTCCCGGTCAAAGTGCGCCATCTACTGGGGAAATGGGGGCATTGCAGGAGAAAGGTAAAATTTAATTTAATAATAATATTTGGACAAATTCGGCGGGCCGGATTAAAAAGCCCAACAGGCCGTATACGGCCCGGGGGCCGTACTTTGACCATGTCTGGTCTGGTACCTCTGCAGCATGCACACTCGTTGGGATAGAACGACACAGCCACATAAGAAGCTCACGATCCATTATTGTTTTTGGGTTGGACATTAACCCTCCGTCTCCCGACGCAGATAGTAGTATTAGTATTATTGACACACGTGCCGATGTAGGTTTCGACCAAATTCTGAACGATAGGGCTCCACATCACTGGAGAATTTTCATGGCTTAATTCAACGCCAACGAACGTACGTATGTTGAGCTTCTTTCGCACCGCACGTAGCCAACCGTGCTAATCGGAGGTGTGGGGGAAGGCCAATAAACTAAACACAAAAAGCAGTTAAGAAAATATATGAATTTTCAATCTAATTTCAAAAGTGGATAGCTCCATTGGCTTCCTGATATCGGAACGAGAGCGTTCCAGACGGCCGCGGAGGCGCATATGAGCACGCGCGATGCAGTGACCGTCTAAATTTCGATTTAAAGCTTTCGTGACTGCAAGGATTCATCTTCTTTGGTTCTTTCGGTAAAGTCACGTAGAATGAGAATAAAATAATAAATTGGTAAAATAAAATAACACAATAATATTCTCACGACGTTTCGGCCACAACACAAGCGGCCTTCATCAGGTGAAGGGGACGAGACTGTCTGGAGGACAGCGCTGGAGTGAGAAAGCCACGCTGAGATCACGACCTTTAAGCTGTGTGAGAAGAAACAAAGCGTCTTGACAAAGGAATTAGCAATGCTAAATTATATGCTAATTCCTTTGTCAAGGCGCTTTGTTTCTTCTCACACAGCTTAAAGGTCGTGATCTCAGCGTGGCTTTCTCACTCCAGCGCTGTCCTCCAGACAGTCTCGTCCCCTTCACCTGATGAAGGCCGCTTGTGTTGTGGCCGAAACGTCGTGAGAATATTATCGTGTTATTTTATTTTATCAATTTATTATTTTATTCTCATTCTACGTGACTTTACCGAAAGAACCAAAGAAGACAGTGGCCGTCTCTTCGCTCAAACTGCTCTGAGCGTCATCAGGTACACGACTGGAACTTGGAAATCGATCGCGTATTTTGGATTTGGCTGAAGCCTCAGTTAATGGATTGGCACCCCCAGGTTTTTTTTGCTTGTTTCAGTTCTAAACGGTACGTGTTGACTCTTGCCCATCGGAGGGAGCTATCGGGCAAAGGGAGAGAACATTCGGTATGGGATCAGGAGCTGGCAATCGCCGCTACCCGGTGCGACCGTGTGGACCGCAACGACCACACAGCGATACGAGCCACGGTTCGATTCACGACTCGGGCGCCTTTCTGTGTGGAATGGCTACGTCCCGCCCCCCCCGTTCTGCAGAGTGTGCGAGAGGGTGAGTGAGTGAGTGTGCGGAGAGTGTGTCGTGCAGACGGCCTCCATAGCTGCTCGCTAACAGCACTCTCCCCTACAGACTGTCTGTTCAATTCTAAGCACGTCCTCTGATGATCAGTGTTCAAATGGGCACGTGAAAAGTTACACCAATAGTAGCGATTGAGTACCAAATAAACCATTCGATAATCAAATCCTTTTCAGAATAAATAAACTGCATGTATATTTAAAGTTTTTTTTTTTTAAATAAAGTACATGATGTATAATTACACGTAATATGTGTGTACAAAATAAGCGCTTTACTGTATATCCGATGGGTTTTATGGCTGTGAAGTCTAGCAGAACAGATCCGTCTGGTACCCGCCCCCCTCTCTCTCTCTCTCTCTAATTATTGTGTTTAATTGGAATTTAATTGAAAGAGAAGAGAGGCTTTCAATTTTTAAGTCGTCATCTTTTCCCTCCCCCTCCCCTTCCCCTCCACTTTTTTTTGTCCGAGCGAGTGACAGGCACCAAGAGGCGTGGACTCTGCAAAATCCGCACGCGCGCGTCGCTCCGTGCTCAGCGTGAGACGCCAGCTCCGAACCTCGTGGCGTCTTCGTCGTCGTAGGCGGATGGCGGCGGCAACGAATGTGACGTCAACGCGAACGCTCGAAGGTTTCATGGACGTGGGACATATTTGGTTGTAATTGGAAGGGAAAAAAATAAATGAAATAAAATCCAGCAGTCAAACGGAAATACGTTTTCACCGCGTAAACAACAAAGACAAAGACCCCTCCCCCCCCCCTCCGTATAACCTTGTAACAGACTGTTGGGGCTAAGAGCTGTTAGCGAGCACCTATGAAGGCCGAAATGGTACACGAGGGGGGGGGGGTGGGTGGCCAACACCACGCCCGACCGCCTTTGTCTCCACCGGTGGCGATGTTTACACAGCGCACCAGGTACTCATTTGAGGCTGAGTCTACCAGCGTAAGCACACACACACACACGCTCATTATTGTTTCGTGATGTCTATTCGACGACGCCTATCGGGCGAGATTGAGCACCTTGTGTGTGGGGAACTTCAACAGCGGTTCATCTTCTTTGGTTCTTTCGGTAAAGTCACGTAGAATGAGAATAAAATAATAAAATAAAATAACACAATAAAATTCTCACGACGTTTCGGCCACAACACAAGTGGCCTTGATCATCAAAGAAGATGAATCCTTGCAGTCACGAAAGCTTTAAATCGAAATTCAACAGCGGTTGCTGTCCACTTGCGGACAGACCTCAGACCTGCCCCGTCGCTCTTGCAAGGCGACACTTCGGCGTCTTGTTGGCGAAAAACAAAAACTAAAACAACAACAACGACAGCACTAACGAACTTGAAACTGGAGAGAGTTACTCTTTGATTATTTCGGTAAAGTCACGTAGAAAGAAAATAAATGAAATAATAGAGTACGACGTTTCGATTGCAACACAAGCAACCGTCATCAGGTAGAACTAAATTTGAGAGAGAGAGACAAAACACAGACACCGAGACACACAGACGGACACACAAGCAGAGAGAGAGAGACAACACAGACACACACAGAGAGACACACAGAGAGAGATAACACAGAGACACACAACATAGACACACAAGCAGAGAGAGACAACACAGAGGCACGCAGAGAGAGACACACAACATAGACACACAGACAGACACACAAGCAGAGATAGACAACACAGAGACACGCAGAGAGAGACACACAACAGAGACACACAACATAGACACACAAGCAGAGAGAGACTCACAGAGACACGCAGAGAGAGACACATAACATAGACACACAGACAGACACACAGAGAGACAACACAGAGACAGAGAGAGAGACACACAACATAGACACCCAGACAGACACACAAGCAGAGAGAGACAACACAGAGACACACAGAGAGAGACACACAACATAGACACACAGACACACAAGCAGAGAGAGAGACTCACAGAGACACGCAGAGAGAGACACACATAGACACATTCTGCATGTCTCTATGTGTGTGTGTGTCTCTCTCTCTCTCTACTTGTGTGTCTCTCTGTGTGTCTCCCTGTCTGTGTTTTGTCTCGCTCTCAAATTTAGTTCTACCTGATGACGGTTGCCTGTGTCGCAATCGAAACGTCGTATTCTATTATTACATTCATTTTCTTTCCACGTGACTTTACCGAAAGAACCAAAGAGTTATTCCCGCAGTCACGAAAGCTTCAAATCAAACTGGAGAAAGTTGTTTGATTCTGGACTCCTGCCGAACGGGTCCAAATTATGCGTGGGCTGTTCACGAGATTTTTGGTCGTGGATGCCCAGCGCGTCCGCGAGCTCACTGCTCCATGCAATTCTCACGAAGGTGAGTTGGTTGAAGAAGACAAAGACGGCAGGGCAATTGGGGGTGGGGAGGCGGGAGTAATCCGCATTGCGTTCTGCGTCCGTCCGTGCGTGCGATATGTGGTGTGTATACATCGCCGCTAGGGAGACAAAGGCGGCCGGGCGTGGTGCTGGCCACCCACCCCCTCGTGTTGCCGTGCCGACCTTCATAGGCGCCGCTCGCGGGCAGCACTTGCCCCGACAGTCTGCCGCAGGCTACGCGTGAGGGATCAGCTTTGCCTCTTGTGTCTGCTTCCATACTTCGTCTCATTTGCCGATCTCTTGCCAATTATACCCCGGCACGTGCAGAGTAACGGGGTCAGGGTTGGGGTCAGGGTCACTCGGTTGACGAGCTGCCCACGTGACTAAGAAAGAGACAGAGACAAAGATCGCCCCCCCCCCCACTCTATGCCCCCCCCCCCCCCACCGATCTCTTGTCCATCCCCCGTCTGTTTAGTTCCATCCATCCGGTCACACAAAGATAAAGATCCCCCGTATAGCGTCAACAGACTGTTTAGCGGCAAGTGCTGTTCGCGAGGCACTTACTACGTAAAGGCCGGCACACGAAGGGGTGGGGGGGGGGCAACAGCACGTGCGTACGCACGCGCTCGTTAACACAACGCGTGTACACACAAACACACGTGCACACACACACGTGCACACACGCACACACACTACTGAGGCGGCATAGGCGAGCCCACCGGCTTGCATGTTAAGCGAGCCCGTGGCAGGCAGATTGATTGGCGGCAGCATCGCTTTAAGATTATTAAGTGCCGCCTTAATCCAACCGCTCTTCCCACGGAGTCTCCGTCTTATTGGCAAGCCAGCCTCGCCTGGGCCCCTCATATCTACTTAAGCCCACCGGCGCTATATCCTGTAACGATTTTGCTGTCCGCAGAAGCCGATTGCATGTACGCCATAAAAAAAGAGGCAAAGGTGCAGCCCCGAAACATGGCTTGCTGTCCCGGGAGCTCAAATTCACCCAGCCACCCAACCATCCAGGCATCCAACCACCGAGCCACCCACCCAGCCACCCAGCCACCCAACCACCCAGCCACCTACCCAGCCACCCAACCACCCAGCTACCCAGCCACCCAGCCACCCAACCACCCAGCCACCCAGCCACCCAACCACCCAGCCACCCACCCAGCCGCCCAACCACCCAGCCACCCAGCCACCTAGCCACACAACCACCCAGCCACCCAACCACCCAGCCACCCAACCACCCAGCCACCCAACCACTCAGCCACCCAACCACCCAGCCACCCAACCACCAAACCACCCAGCCACCCAGCCACCCAACCACCCAACCACCCAGCCACCCAACCACCCAACCACCCAGCCACCCAACCACCCAACCACCCAACCACCAAACCACCCAGCCACCCAACCACCCAGCCACCCAGCCACCCAACCACCCAGCCACCCAACCACCCAGCCACCCAACCACCTAACCACCCAAAGACCCAGCCACCCAACCACCCAGCCACCCAGCCAACCAGCAACACAACCACCCAGCCACACAGCCACCCAACCACACAGCCACCCAACCACCCAGCCACCCAACCACCCAGCCACCCAGCCACTCAGCCACCCAGCTACCAAGCTATCCAGCCACCCAGCCACCCAACCACCCAGCCACACAGCCACCCAACCACACAGCCACCCAACCACACAGCCACCCAACCACCCAGCCACCCAACCACCCAGCCACCCAGCTACCCAGCCACCCAGCCACCCAACCACCCAGCCAGCCACCCAACCACCCAGCCACCCAGCCACCCAACCACCCAACCAACCAACCACTCAGCCAACCGCCCACCCATCCACCAAACCAACCACCCACACCTACCCACCCACCCAGCGAGCACCCGCAGAGGCTCGTAGCTCTGTAACGAGCGCATTCGCCCATTTGAAGTCGGTTCTGACGCTCCCGTTACGGGGCCCAGCGTCGTCGCCCAGTGAGACAATTAATTGGCCCTGCTGCGTTACACCCCGCTCGCTTCCGCCCGAGATGCGCTCGGATGCCTTCGTGTGTGTGTGTCCGTGTGCGTTGGCGCCTGCAATCTGCTGGCCGTAGGTGGTTTCCCCTGGCAGCGCCGTGTCATCAAATCGCCGTGATTATGTCGGGCGGATGACGAGGCGGTGGCGACTTCTGCTTCTGCTACTCCGTACAGACCGCCCATGTCGATGGGATGGGGGGAGAGCAGGCAGCCGTGATGTTTGCATCGCCGCTGTGACGACCACCCCCCCAACCCCCATCTCTCTTTCCTCCATCTCGTTTGGCAATCGGGCCGTCCATAAATGACGTCACCCACCTAGGTGGTGGGGGGGGGGGTCAGACATTTGTGACGATGTGTGACGAGGGGGGGGGGGGGTTGAGAAATGTGACGTCACATCAAAATGCGCAACTTTAAATAAATATAGACAACACGTTCTACTTAATTAAATAGGCTTTTTAATGTTTTCTCCTACATCAGAGTGCAGCGCCACATTAAATACGCACTACAATGACAATAGTTTAAAGCGATTTGAAGCATGTTTTATATATATATATATTTTTAGGGGGGGGGGCAGAGCTTTCTGACGTCATATTTGAGGGGGGGGTCTGACTTTTTGTGACGCCGTGTGACGAGGAGGGGTGGGGGGGGGGTCAAAAATCGCGTGACGTCATTTATGGAAGGCCCCTTACGCGTTTGCCAATCGGGCCAATGCGTCGTTTTGCGTTCCGCGTTAGGCCGGGCGGTCGGTGCTGGCGGGGGAGCGGCGGTGTTGCGGTTGGCGCTCTCGATGACGATTCTCTGGACCGGTGCTGGGCCTCCCCTAGGTCTACTCAGCCTCAAATGAGTACCTGGTGCGGTGTGTAGGAAACATCGTCACTGGGGGAGACAAAGGCGGTCGGGCGTGGTGCTGGCCACCCCCTCGTGTGCCATGCCGGCCTTCATAGGCGCTTGCTAACAGCACTTGCCCCAACAGTCTCTTAAGGCTATACGGGTGATCTTTGTATCTGTCTTTGCTGCACGTGACTGCCTGTAACCTTGCACCGTGTGCAGGCAGCAGCGGGGGGTTGGTGGATCACCGCAGAAATGTCTCGAAACTCCCTTCCCGTGGGCGTCGAGGAGGAGCCGTGCCCCTGGCTCTGCCAGGAGAACGCGGTACAGAAACATCGTCAAGTATGGGATCGAGTGTTCCCCATCGCACGCGTGGGCACTGAACTGGTTGAGCCAGAGAACTGCGCTCAGTCAGGAGCAGCGGCGGAGTGGTGCATCGCTGCTGCTGTGCTGATGATGATGATGTCTCCTCCTTCGCGTGTGAGTGAATCTGCCCCATTGAGTCGCTACGAGTTACACGGCTCTCTTCTGAGTGTTGACCAAGTCACCGCTCGCTACCGGAGAGTTTGTTCTTCATCATCATCATCATCCATTTGTGCATCACGATCATGACCATCATGACCATCATCATCACCATGGAGTGTCCGGCATCTACTGCGGTTGCTGCTGCTACCGCCATGGTTTGAGTGCAGTGGCTGATGCGCTTCAGGAGGGCGGGAGATCGACACCCAGGGGGATGTTCTACGTCGTCGGATCTCTGACGAGGAGGAGGAGGAGGCGGACGAGTCGTTTGGTATCGCGAGAACGTGGCAAGAAAAGTGCAGGGAGTTAAGAGAGTCGACATTAGGAATAGGATTTACCCTTTTAACTGGCACAAAAACTGACACCTTTATTCAAGGCATCATGTTTGCAATAACCACAACACAAGCAGGCAAAATTCAAACAAAAAAGACAACTCTGATAATAATATGCACTGTCCTTGAATTTGATTGGTCCACACCCGAGACAGCTTTTCTTAGAGCCTAGTCTCTTTTCTTAGAGCCTAGTCTCCATTGGTTTTGGTCCAACACCAATGGAGACTAGGCTCTAAGAAAAGCTGTCTCGGGTGTGGACCAATCAAATTCAAGGACAGTGCATATTATTATCAGAGTTGTGTTTTTTGTTTGCATTTTGACTGCTTGTGTTGTGGTTATTGCAAACATGATGCCTTGAATAACGGTGTCAGTTTTTGTGCCAGTTAAAAGGGTAAAACCTATTCCTATATCTTGTTTCTGGCAAAGGAGGTCTCATAAAGAGTCGACATTGTTAGCAATAATAATACAGATTCACCCCTCACCCTCCCCTCCCCATAACCTATCCTACCCCCCCTGCCAACACCCCATGCCGCTCTTGGACACCATCATCACCATCATCACCCCCATCATCACCATAATCATCATCACCATCATCATCATCATCACCATCATCATCACCACCATCATCATCAGCATCATCATCACCATCATCGTGCTGGTACTGCTGCCAAACCCAGTAATGGTTTCAAATTGTGTGGCCTCCCTCACACGCCGATGATGTCCTATCGGCGAAAGTGGCGACCAACCCCCCCCCCCACACCGCTATGAAAATTAGTGAAGAACACCGGAGCCTATGGGGCTGCCACTACTGCCCCCGGCTGTGTCTAACAAGTGGATATCTCTGCTGCCGTGCGGCGTCGGCTGATTACGCGGCTCTCGCTCGCTGTCTCTCTCTCGTGCGCGCGGGAGCGAAGATTTCAAAGCGTCGAGATTTACGCTCGTTCCTCTGTCCCCGTAATCAGCGCCGTCGAAACACGTCGTTAAATATTATAATTGTACGTCTCCGTGATATATCTTGACGGTACGGTGTGGGGAGGGAGGGGGGATCGGCACCGCGTGTTGAGTCGTCGCGAAATGTGCGGGGGACCCCTGCGAGCCGAGTTCGATCTCCAGGCCGCGGCTGACATCGGCGGGCGAAGGGATATCGAACCCCGCCGGGTCCTGCGAAAGGCACGCGTTGTGGTCAGGGCCGGATTCAGATTTTGAAAGGGCCCCCCTGAGCTACAGGGTACTGTGAGGCCCCCCCCCCCCAAGTAATATTTTCAAAAGGAAAACAAAGTTAAAGAAAAAATAAAATATATATTTTTTTACAAGGCTAACAACAAATAAAATTCAGCATTCACGAACGAATCAACTTTTCACTTCATCTCTGGAGGCCCTCCAGCTGGCGGAGGCCCTCTGGGCTTGCAGCCCCTAAAGCCCCCCGTGCCTTAGTCCGGCCCTGGTTCCCGCGACACGGCACAATGAGTCCTCGACAGGAGCCACGGGAGCAGCGTTAGGAGAGCGATCGGGAGGCGTCTCGGCGCGCGTGTCGAGTGCACGCGCTCATAATTGCAAAGTCGATTTTGGTAACGGCGCTGTTGGTGAAATGCGCGGGCAGACGCGCCCACACAAAGACAACCATGCCCCCGTATAGCCTGTAGCAGACTGTTGGGGCAAGTGCCGTTGGCGAGCAGCGATTAAGGCCAGCACGCAACATGAGGGGGTGGGTGGCCAACACCACGCCGGACCGCCTTTGTCTCCCCTGTGGCGAAGTTTTTACACCGCGCACCAGGTACCCATTTGGGACTGAGTCGACCTAGGGGAGGCCCAGGACCGGTGCAGATAATCGTCACCGATGTTGGCCATGAGCGGGAATCTAATTCGGGTCGCTGGGTTCGAAGCGCAGCGCGCTAACCCACTGCACGACCACACGCGCAGACACACGCACGCAGACAGACGCACGCAGACACACGCAGACACACAGACACACAGACACACACGCAGACACACACATGCACACATACACACGCGGACACACACGCAGACACACACATGCAGACACACACGTGCAAACACACACACGGAAACACACAGACACACACAGACACACACATACAGACACACACACACGCAGACACACGCAGACACACAGACACACACGCAGACACACACATGCAGACACACACACAGACACACACACAGACACACACACAGGCACACACACACAGGTACACACACAGACACACACACAGACACACACACACCCTCACGCTCGCCCATGAATCGGCAACGGCGCCTGCGTGAGACAGAAAGCACTCCTTCTTCTCACCTACCAGCCCACTCACCAACCCCACTCACCAACCCACCCACCAAACCCACTCACCAACCCACTCACCAAACCCACTCACCAACCCACTCACCAACCCACTCACCAACCCCGCTCACCAGCACACTCACCAACCCCGCTCACCAGCCCACTCACCAACCCCGCTCACCAGCACACTCACCAACCCCGCTCACCAGCACACTCACCAACCCCGCTCACCAGCACACTCACCAACCTCGCTCACCAGCACACTCACCAACACCGCTCACCAGCACACTCACCAACCCCGCTCACCAACCCACTCACCAAACACGCTCACCAACCCCGCTCACCAACCCCCCCTCCTCCGGCCGAGACTGGTGCCCGCTTGTCCCGTCACTGCCGCTCCCGTGGATCGCCTGGGCTGTGTGGGTGCCCGCCGCCGGCGGGGGGAGGGGTTACATGGGGAGCGGTGATGCAGTGGTTAGCGCTACGCCGCGCTACGAACCTGGCCACCCGAGTTCCATTCCCGCCCACGGCCAACACCGGCGACGATTATCTTGACCCGGTTCTCGGCCTCTCCTAGGTCGAATCAGCCTCGAACGAGTACCTGGTGCTGTGTGTGAACATCGCCACTGGGGAGACAAAGGCGGCCTGGTCGTGGTGCTGGCCACCCACCCCCTGGTGTGCCTTTGGCGGCCTTCACAGGTGCTCGCTGGCCAGCACTTGCCCCAACAGCCTGTGTGAGGCTACACGGGGGGGGATCTCTGTCTTTGGGGCCGTCCATAAATGACGTCACACACCTAGGTAGGGGGGGGAGGGGTCAGACATTTGTGACGATGTGTGACGAGGAGGGGGGGGTTTGAGAAATGTGACGTCACATCAAAATGCGCAACTTTAAATAAATATAGAATTGTTATAACAACACTAATTGTTATAACAACACTCCTACATTTCGATTTAAAGCTTTTGTGACTGCAGCGATTCATCTGATTGGTTCTTTCGGTAAAGTCACGTAGAATGGAAATAAAATAATCAGCGATCTTGCTGTGACTGTCCCACCTGAAGACGGAAGCTTGTGTTGCCTCCGAAACGTCGTGAGAATTTTTATTTTTATTATTATTTTATCCCCAATTCGACCTGACTTTACCGAAATAACGAAGAAGATGAACACTCCTACAACATCAGAGTGCAGCGCCACATTAAATACGCACCACAATGACAATAGTTTAAAGCGATTTGAAGCATGTTTTATTTTCAAAATGGAAATATAATTTTTTTTTGGGTTGGGGGGGGACAGATCTTTGTGACGTCATATTTGATCGGGGTCTGACTTTTTGTGACGCCGTGTGACGACGAGTAGGGGGGGGGAGGTCAAAAATCGCGTGACGTCATTTGTGGACGGCCCCTTTGTTGGGGGACGGGGTTTGTTCAGGGTGGGCGGGCGGTCCGTCGCCTCCTTATCGCTCTTCTATCGCCACTGCCGCGGCTACGTCCATCGGGGAACGAGGGCGAAAGGGGAGATGGAGCGATGGATTCAGTTCCGGTGGATGGACTGCACATTCAGTGATTTGTGGCATCGCGCGAGGTGGCCGCAGCGGCGGCAGTGGCGGGGTAGAGGGGGAGGGAGGCCTTCACCTAGCAGTGGATTGACCATGGCTGCTACTGCTATAGCTGATGATGATGAAAACGCCTCTCGTTAACGGAGGGGGGGGGGGGGCGGTGGGGCGATGTGCGGGGCGTGTGACTGGCCGAGTGGAGCCGGCACACACGTGTCTATCATAATTAGCGGCTGCGGCAGTCACTCGACGCGTGGCTTGGGAACCGATAGCGACCTCCTCGTGTTATCTGCGTCACTGAGGAATTCTGCAACCCACCCAAACCTCCTCCCTCCCCGCCCTCAGTCCCCCCCTCCTCCTCCTCTCAAACTCCCCACCATCTCTGAGCTAACCACCCCCCGCCATCACCACCCTCACCACCACCATCACCACCCCTAACATCGGCACTCCACCACCGGACTGCCACGTGGCGCGCCCCGACTGATTGAATACGGCAGGCAATTTCTCGCCGGCTCGCGGCTCGATTCGGTTGGGACAGTTTAGTCGATGGATGGAAGAGTAGGTAGAGGGAGGGGGATCTAGGGGGTGCGAATTGTAATCTCAAATTCTACACACACACATACACACATACACACACACACATACACACACACACCCACACACACATACACACACACACCCACACACACATCCACACACACATCCACACACACATCCACACACACATCCACACACACATCCACATACATCCACACACACACCAACACCCACACACATCCACACACACCAACACCCACACACATCCACACACACCAACACCCACACACATCCACACACACCAACACCCACACACATCCACACAAAAAGACAAATATCCCCCATTTAGCCTTAACAGACTGTAGGGGCAAGTGCTGTTAGCGAGCACCTATGAAGGCCGGCACGGCACACGAGGGGGTGGGTGGCCAACACCACGCCCGGCCGCCTTTGTCTCCCGAGTGACGATGTTTACACATCGCACCAGGTACTCATTTGAGGCTGAGTCGACCTAGGGGACGCCCGGGTCCGGTTCATATAATCGTCACTGGTGTTGGCCGTGAGCGGGAATCGAACTCGGGTCGTTGGGTTTATAGCCCAGCGCGCTAACCGCTACACTACCGCTCCCCACAAAAACACACACACCCACACACATACACCCACACACACACCCACACATCCACACACACCCACACACCCACACAGCGCTCCCACCACCTCTCAACAATCTCCCTCCTCCCTGTGAATTTTCATTCTCCTTCCTTCTCCTACTCCCCGTGTCTCCCTCCTACTCCCCGTGTCTCCCTCCTGCTCCCCGTGTCTCCCTCCTACTCCCCGTGTCTCCCTCCTACTCCCCGTGTCTCCCTCCTACTCCCCGTGTCTCCCTCCTACTCCCCGTGTCTCCCTCTTGCTCCCCGTGTCTCCCTCCTACTCCCCGTGTCTCCCTCCTACTCCCCGTGTCTCTCTCTTTCTCACAGTGTCTCCCTCCTACTCCCCGTGTCTCCCTCCTACTCCCCGTGTCGCCCTCTTGCTCCCCGTGTCTCCCTCTTGCTCCCCGTGTCTCCCTCCTACTCCCCGTGTCTCCCTCCTACTCCCCGTGTCTCCTTCCTACTCCCCGTGTCTCCCTCCTACTCCCCGTGTCTCGCTCTTGCTCCCCGTGTCTCCCCCCTACTCCCCGTGTCTCCCTCCTACTCCCCGTGTCTCCTTCCTACTCCCAGTGTCTCCCTCCTACTCCCCGTGTCTCCCTCCTACTCCCCGTGTCTCCCTCCTACTCCCCGTGTCTCTCTCTTGCTCCCCGCGTCTACCTCCTACTCCCCGTGTGTCCCTCCTACTCCCCGTGTCTCCCTCCTACTCCCCGTGTCTCCCTCCTACTCCCCGTGTCTCCCTCTTGCTCCCCGTGTCTCTCTCCTGCTACCCGTGTCTCCCTCCTACTCCCCGTGTCTCCCTTCTACTCCCCGTGTCTCCCTCCTACTACCCGTGTCTCCCTCCTACTCCCCGTGTCTCCCTCTTGCTCCCCGTGTCTCCCTCCTACTCCCCGTGTCTCCCTCCTACTCCCCGTGTCTCCCTCTTGCTCCCCGTGTCTCCCTCCTGCTACCCGTGTCTCCCTCTTGCTCCCCGTGTCTCCCTCCTACTCCCGCATCTCCCTTCTAATTTTTCTACCTCCACCCCCTGTCACGCGCACTCTCTCTCTCTCTACCGTCCCATCAATGAGTCTCGGGCTGCATTATGCGCCCATCAATAGCCAATGGCAGCGATGCGCTCGGATCCAAATTACAACGGACAGGGAGAAATGGCTGGGCCGCTGACAATTTCACCAAACAAGGGGGGGCCCGATGTCGTAAGTGGATGGGAATTCGATTAAGAGGACATCATACCGCTAAAGAGGTGAACTGTCACGCGGGGGCTGAGCCTCCCTCCCTCCCCTTCCCTCACTCCCCTCCGTCTCCGTCTCAGCTCATTCGTGCAAAAATCCCAGAGACACGGGCGACAGCTGTAACGGTACCGGGAGGTGCTGCCACGTGAGGTGTAAGTATCGAGTCGTCGCCAGCCACGGCGACGACTCAGCGGTAGGGGGTGAAGAGCACAGGGCCGGTTCAGATGATCGTCACTGGTGTAGGTGGCCGTGACCGTGACTCGAACTCGGGGTCGCCCGGTTCGCTGCGCAGCGCTCTAAACGCATCCGTCACCAACGCTGCACAAGACGCAGACACGCAGACAGACACACACACCCGTGTGTATGTACGTCGGACTTTTGTCGCGCCGTACGTAGCCATCCGTGGTGATCGGAGGTGCGGGGGGAATGACAACAAACTGAGACACAGACACACAGCCAGACCAATGACAAAGATACCCCGTGTAGCCTGAACGTACTTTTATGGCAAGTGCTGCTAGCGAGCAGCACCGACGAAGGCCGGCACGGCACGCGAGTTGGCGTCGAGTGACCAAAGACAGACACGCACACACACGAAGACACACACACACACACGAAGACACACACACACACAAAAACACACACACAAAAACACACGCACAAAGACACACACACAAAAACACACGCGCAAAGACACACAAACACAAAGACACACACACACAAAGACACACACACACACACAAAACACACGCACAAAGACACACACACAAAAACACACGCACAAAGACACACACACACAAAACACACGCGCAAAGACACACAAACACAAAAACACACGCGCAAAGACACACACACACAAAGACACACACACACAAAGACACACGCGCGCGTGCACACGCGGAATCCTCAGCCGTGTGAGCTGCCACTCGTGACCATGCGGTCTGGGCGACACGGGGCGAGACCGCGCGCTCGCCTCGAGACGCGGGCGTCAGCAGGTGTGAGAAGAGGCAGGCTACGGCGGATCTGAGCGACCGCCCCGGGCCCCGCGATTTGGGGGCGGGGGGAGTTTGGGGGGGGGGGGTCAAATGTAATTCTATGGGTTTAGTTGTAAGGCGTTAGGGAGGGGGGGGGGGGGAAAGAGTCGGCACACGATGTGTGAGTTACTCCGGGCCCGAGCGAGAGAGTTGCAGGACCGGCTCCTTCCTCTCTCTCTCTCTCCTCTCTCTCGCCTCTCTCTCTCACTCCTCTCTCTCTCTTTGTTTTATACGAGCAGAGGAAGCAAGGATATGCTCGGTTTAGTCGGCACTTTGCTTCGTTCATCATTGCGGTTTTTTTAGTTGTTTTTTTCCCATTGCTTTGCTTTATGTGCTCCCCTCCACCCCCTTTTAAAAAAATGAAAGATTTTACATATTCTGTGCTACTTTCTTTTCGCCCCTCTCTCTCCTCCCTCTCTCGCCTCTCTCTCTCCTCTCTCTCTCTCCTCTCTCTCCTCCCTCTCTCTGTCTCTCCTCTCTCTGTCTCTCCTCTCTCTGTCTCCTCTCTCTCTCTGCTGCGTCCACCACCGTCTGTCTCTAGGCTTCTTGTTGTTGTTCTTGTTGTTGTTGTTGGGCAGAGCGGTGGTGCAGCGGTTAGCGCAGCGCTGCGATACGAACCCGGCGGACGCCCGGGTTCGGTGATGGTGGTGGTTATGGTGGTGATGGTGGTGGTGATGGTGGTGATGGTGGTGGTGATGGTGGTGGTTATGGTGGTGATGGTGGTGGTTATGGTGGTGATGGTGGTTATGGAAGTGATGGTGGTGATGGTGGTGGTTATGGTGGTGATGGTGGTGGTTATGGTAGTGATGGTGGTTATGGAAGTGATGGTGGTGATGGTGGTGGTGATGGTGGTGGTTATGGTGGTGATGGTGGTGGTTATGGTAGTGATGGTGGTTATGGAAGTGATGGTGGTGATGGTGGTGGTGATGGTGGTGGTTATGGTGGTGATGGTGGTGGTTATGGTGTCGTGGTGGTGGTTATTCTAGTGATGGTGGTTATGGTAGTGATGGTGGTGGTGATGGTGGTGATGGTGGTGATGGTTATGGTGGTGGTTATGGTAGCGATGGTGGTGCTTTTGGTGGTGATGGTGGTGATGGTGGTGATGGTTATGGTGGTGGTTATGGTAGCGATGGTGGTGGTTTTTGTGGTGATGGTGGTGGTTATGGAAGTGATGGTGATGGTAATGGTGGTGATGGTGGTGGTTATGGTGGTGATGGTGGTGGTTTTGGTGGTGATGGTGGTGGTTTTGGTGGTGATGGTGGTGGTTATGGTGTCGATGGTGGTGGTTATGGTGGTGATGGTGATGGTTATGGTGGTGATGGTGGTGGTTATGGTGGCGATGGTGGTGGTTTTGGTGGTGATGTTGGTGGTGATGGTGGTATTATGGTAGCGATGGTGGTGGATTTGGTGGTGATGGTGGTGGTTATGGAAGTGATGGTGGTGGTAATGGTGGTGGTGGTTATGGTGTCGAAGGTGGTGGTTATGGTGGTGATGGTGGTGCTTATGGTGGTGATGGTGGTGGTTATGGTAGTGATGGTGGTGGTTATGGTAGTGATGATGGTGGTTTTGGTGGTGATGGTGGTGGTTTTGGTGGTGATGGTGGTGGTTATGGTGTCGATGGTGGTGGTTGTGGTGGCGATGGTGGTAGTTATGGTGTCGATGGTGGTGGTTATAGTGGTGATGGTTATGGTGGTGGTTATGGTAGCGATGGTGGTGGTTTTGGTGGTGATGTTGGTGGTGATGGTGGTGATTATGATGGTGATGGTGGTGGTTATGGTGTCGTGGTGGTGGTTATGGTGGCGATGGTGGTGGTTATGGTGGTGATGGTGGTGGTTATGGTGGCGATGGTGGTGGTTATGGAAGTGATGGTGGTGGTTATGGTGGTGATGGTGGTGGTTATGGTAGTGATGATGGTAGTTATGGTGGTTATGGTGTCGATGGTGGTGGTTATGGTGGTGATGGTTATGGTGGTGATGGTGGTAGTTATGGTGGTGATGGTGGTGGTTATGGTAGTGATGCTGGTGGTTATGGTAGTGATGCTGGTGGTTTTGGTGGTGATGGTGGTGGTTTTGGTGGTGATGGTGGTGGTTATGGTGTCGATGGTGGTGGTTATGGTAGCGATGGTGGTGGTTTTGGTGGTGATGTTGGTGGTAATGGTGGTGATGGTGGTCATTATGGTGGTGATGGTGGTGATTATGGTGGTGATGGTGGTGGTTATGGTGTCGTGGTGGTGGTTATGGTGGCGATGGTGGTGGTTATGGTGGTGATGGTGGTGGTTATGGTGGCGATGGTGGTGGTTATGGAAGTGATGGTGGTGGTTATGGTGATGGTGGTGGTTATGGTAGTGATGATGGTAGTTATGGTGGTTATGGTGTCGATGGTGGTGGTTATGGTGGTGATGGTTATGGTGGTGATCGTGGTGGTTATGATGGTGGTGGTTATGTTAGTGATGCTGGTGGTTATGGTAGTGATGGTGGTGGTTTTGGTGGTGATGGTGGTGGTTTTGGTGGTGATGGTGGTGGTTATGGTGTCGATGGTGGTGGTTATGGTAGCGATGGTGGTGGTTTTGGTGGTGATGTTGGTGGTGATGGTGGTGATGGTGGTGATTATGGTGGTGATGGTGGTGATTATGGTGGTGGTTATGGTGTCGTGGTGGTGGTTATGGTGGCGATGGTGGTGGTTATGGTGGTGATGGTGATGGTATGGTAGTGATGGTCGTGGTTATGGAAGTGATGGTGGTGGTTATGGTGTCGTGGTGGTGGTTATGGTGGCGATGGTGGTGGTTATGGTGGTGATGGTGGTGGTTTTGGTGGCGATGGTGGTGGTTATGGTGGTGGTTATGGTGGTGATGGTTATGGTAGTGATGGTCGTGGTTATGGAAGTGATGGTGGTGGTTATGGTGTCGTGGTGGTGGTTATGGTGGCGATGGTGGTGGTTATGGTAGTGATGGTGGTGGTTATGGTTATGGTGGTGATGGTGGTGGTTATGGTGGTGATAATGGTAGTTATGGTAGTTATGCTGTCGATGGTGGTGGTTATGGTGGTGATGGTTATGGTGGTGATGGTGATGGTTATGGTGGTGATTGTGATGGTTATGGTGGTGATGGTTATGGTGGTGATGGTGGTGGTTATGGCGGCGATGGTGGCTAAGGTTGGAAATCGCTACGAGCACTCCAAGCGGCGCTCATCTTCTCATCTTATCATCTCCGCACGCGCGCTCTGGATCAATTCTTACTCACACATCCACCGGGGATATTCTTTCACCCCCCCCCCCCACACAGCCTCCCCCCCTCTGCCCCCCCCTTCCCCGTCCCCATTTCCCCCCCACCCCCCCACATCAAAAGACCAATGCCAAACTGGGAACGTCCTCTCACACAAAGCGAGCCACGCTCGAGACGCTGCCGCCTTCATCGGGAGCTGCTCAGTTCGTTTTGAGCTGAAACTACAGTCGCTTTCTCGCTAGGGGCAGCAGCAGCAGCAGCAGGAGGATGGAGGAGGAAGCAATTTTAACTCCAATTAAATTAGTTAATAGAGATTTGGGATTGGGGGGGGGTCGTGAGGAAAGGTGGAGGAGGCGAAGTGCAATTTTAACTCTCCGTCTCTGAGAATGAATGAACTCTCGTGTGCAGGGATGGCTATAAATACAGATCTGGCGGGCCCATTGTCCAGAGGCGATGAGAGAGAGAGAGAATATTACATAGAAAACATAGGGGGAACGTAGACATGGAGTAGGGAGAGAGGGGGTAGAGAGAGAGACTGAAGGGGTAAGGAGAGCAGAGCTTGAAATCTATTGTGAAATCTTTCATTTAAAAAAAGGTGGGGGGGTTACATAAAGAAAAGCAAAAAAACCGAAATGATGAACGAATCAAAGTGCTGACTACACCGAGTATCTTCTTGTTTCCTCTGAGAGCACGCGAGAGAGAAAGATGATGTTGATGATGATGATGGAATCATTTATACCATCCCTTCCCACTCCCCCCATAAAGGAAGGCGACCAGCAGTGGAGAGAGACTGAGAGGTCAGACACGCTTGCCTGTTGAGGAACATCCAAGGGGGGTGGGGTGTGGGGAGGGGGTGGGGGTTGAAGGGGAAGGAGGGGCAATCCAGAAATCTTCATCCTTTTAAAATACTGTACTCTGATGCCCTACATTTGTATCATTAATCACAGCACAATGCAATGCATTTCCTTGGGTAACCATCAACAGAGTGGCCTACCCCACCCCGCCACACGACCCCTGCATCACCGAGATCGGTTGTGTGGACCATCGCTTGCCCAGCCCGCGCTCGCGAAATAAACTTCTAGTCGACAGAAAGTCTGTTCCGTCTCTCAAACGCACGTTGGCAGACGTTGGCTCCTCGCTCCCATCAGCCTCGGATCTCAACAACCGTGCGAGCGGTCGCCCCAAACTCGGTTGAATTGCCACCTGGATGGTCTCTGCAAACGGTTTGCGAGCGGTTGCGCAACTCGGGTTTGCTCACGGTCGAGACGTCCTCTGCTCTCAAGCTTTGATTATTCAGCGATGCCGCTGCGTTGGTCGGTGGGTATCCACTTGTGCTGGACTTCTTTTGCGCCGTACGCAGCCAGCCGTGCTCATCGGAGACGCGGGAGGAGGACGAGCAAACTAAACGTGCAAAGTAGTTGTACGGACACCACCGTTGATGGAAAGAGCGGTTGTCAGTTTAACGCGCAGTGTTTCGTGACCGATTATGAACAGCGGTTGTGTCTGTTGGTAACAGAAGGCGATCGATGTCTGTTGGTAACAGTGGTGCTGTGTATTGGTATCTACGTGACTTTAACCGAAAGACCCAACGAATATTAATTCCTGCAGTCACGACAGCTTTAAGTCAAGATTTAGTGGTGGTGTATATTGGTAACAGTGGCGATGTTTGTTGGTAACAGTGGCGATGTCTATTGGTAACAGTGGTGGTATCTGTTGTAACAGTGATAGTATCTGTTGGTAAGAGTGGTTGTGTCATTTTGTAACAGTGGTGGTGCACATGCGCTAAAAGCAATCCAAGCTTGGCACATTAGTCAAAAACAACAGTGCGTGTGTGGACTTAAAAAAGGAAAAGCGCTTCATAGGCGACGTTTCGGGCAATGACCCTTCTTCATAGCACATAGAGCAGTAGTTCTTAACCCGGGGTTCACGCGTCCCCTGGGGCTGCGAGATGCCCTTTCTGGGGGGTAGCGAGACATGGCCAGATTTCTTTCGAAAGTAAATAATCGAAAACACAAATCGAGCACGGGAAAGCAAGTGCAACAACTTGTTTTCGTCAAACCCACGTATGTATTAACATTATACATTTTAACCATTTAGAACCAAAGGGAATGTATGGCTGCAGTCAAGGTTAAGAATCATTGTCATAGGCCAAGAGAGAGGGTTCAAGCTGCGATCAGTTTCAGTGATTCATCGCGTCCGACTTTTGCGAACTATGA
The DNA here is from genome assembly GCF_048934315.1 of Petromyzon marinus. Lineage (NCBI taxonomy): Eukaryota > Metazoa > Chordata > Hyperoartia > Petromyzontiformes > Petromyzontidae > Petromyzon > Petromyzon marinus. Next base: position 5,541,598 of record NC_133704.1, on the reverse strand, counting down.
TTGGTCGATACGATGCCTGATGTGGGAGGGGGGAGAGGGGAGGGTTGGAGGTTGAGGGGGGAGGGGGCGGGATTGTGGGTGGAGCAAACATGATAAGGGGGCGGGGCTACAATATAACGGGGCGTGGTCATATATTGCAACCAATCGCTGACGCTTATAGCCTCGTTTGCGCAACCACTCACTTCGACGCGACGTGGACAAAGCAGTTGCAGGCGATGAGGTTGTGCAACTGATTGCCGCGGCGTGAACTCGGCGATAGCAGGAAAAATAATAATAATAATAATAAAAACCAACCCCTCCGCAATGAGACCCTAGGGTGCAAATCGTGGCTCCCAACACTTCCCTAACAGATGCAATGTCTCGGACAATCACCGCGCTAATGATAGTTGTGCCATCCACACAGCACTCGATCCCGAGTCTGTCAGCCGCAAATGATTCATTGTGATCCCTTGGATAGTTGCGATCTTGTCTCGAAGGCTCTCACCCCCCCCCACCCGCACTAGCGCGCGCGCGTGTATGTGTGTGTGTGTCAAGCGAATTCGACTGTGGAGGGGACAGCAGCGAGAAATTAAGAAGATGATTGCAGGAGGCAGGCAGAACCGCGATCCATCTTTGGCTTAATTGGCGAATAAATGTCTAACCCCGCGCCTCTCCCGCTCACTCCGCCATCCCCCCACCCCCTCCACTGACACCCACTCCTCCTCCTCCTCCTCTCTCTCTCTCTCCTTCTGTACAGGGTGGCCCAAATGTCAGGACATGTAGGGTTGTTCCACTTATTTCAACGCTGGCATAAAAGCATTTGACAATGTTTATTCTTTAAGTTAACATGTGATCTATTTTCATGACGTGTTAACGTCTATATTGCTTGTTCCGCTTCGCAGTGACATTTTCAAAAATTGAAAGAAAATTGACCAAAAACAAACGAATTGCTTTTGATTATCGACGCTCAAGAAGGGCGGCTGTAATCTTTAAAGGAAAGTCCTGAATTAACTTCTAAAGATAATTCATGCATCATGCGTGAGCGTTATGGAAATAAATTCGAACATTCGTTCAAATAAAAGTAATAACGCGATGTGTCCTGACTTTGGAGCCACCCTGTATGAAAAAGGCTTATATGCAGTAATTCCTCACTTAACGCGCTAGATGCGTTCCTGAAAAAATGCCGGGTTCACGCGAAGAACAATTTGCCCATGAATAATGTAGTAACGATAATGTTTGGCGAGATACGATGTACCAATAAGCACACACGCGTTACTGTATCACTCCGCTCAGCCGCGCAGCTCCAAAAAGTAGTTCGCCGTCGACCGCTCAGAAACCGCGTCATAACGGTGCGGAGCGTTCCACGTCATAACGGTGCGGAGCGTTCCGCGTCATAACGGTGCGGAGCGTTCCGCGTCATAACGATGCGGAGCGTTCCGCGTCATAACGGTGCGGAGCGTTCCGCGTCATAACGGTGCGAAGCGTTCCGCGTCATAACGGTGCGAAGCGTTCCGCGTCATAACGGTGCGGAGCGTTTCGCGTCATAACGGTGCGGAGCGTTCCGCGTCATAACGGTGCGGAGCGTTCCGCGTCATAACGGTGCGGAGCGTTCCGCGTCATAACGGTGCGGAGCGTTCTACGTCATAACGGTGCGGAGCGTTCCACGTCATAACGGTGCGGCGCGTTCCGCGTCATAACGGTGCTGAGCGTTCCACGTTGTGCGAGAAGTTAAGCGAGGACTCACCATCGACATATAAGCAGACAACCGTACGTAAGTAGACATTCTTCCACCGTACAAAATCTCTGCACCCATTGGCCACACATCCGTCTGAGCTTTGGAGGATTTTTTGGTTTTGTTACAGCAAACTCAAGGAGCGGTTTCAACATTCAGTGTCTCATCAGCAGAGACCAACCCCACTGAAACGAAATGCGGCCGGGGCCACGGGATGGTTCTTAGCAAGTGCACTCCACGTACACTACGGGAACCCTCTGCTCAGCGCAAACGAACAACTTGACACATCCATTTCTCCCGGTTTGTTTTGTATTATTCTGGCGGTGGTGAGATGTTAACTACCTCGCCTGGTGCTCAAGGAGGTTCGTGGGTTCGATCCCGACCATCCTACCCTGACGCCTGCTGTAGTATATTTGGAGTTTGCGTGCCTCTCTGTCTCTCATCATCATCACGGTGGCTAGGAGATGTTAACTACCTCGCCTGGTGTACAAGGAGGTTCGTGGGTTCGATCCCGACCTTGACGCCTGCTGTATATTTGGAGTTTGCGTGCCTCTCTGTCTCTCATCATCATCACGGTGGCTAGGAGATGTTAACTACCTCGCCTGGTGTACAAGGAGGTTCGTGGGTTCGATCCCGACCCTGACGCCTGCTGTATATTTGGAGTTTGCGTGTCTCTCTTCCCTTGGTCGCCTGGATTTTTCTCCAGATCTTCCGGTTCACCCCCCCCTCCCCCCCACACACATTTAGAATCAACATCGCGCATTTAGAGTAATGTGGCCCCGATACATTTCCACGTGATGAGCCACTTCTCTGAGCTAGCATTTATGGCCTGGTCGCTTCTAAAAAAGAGCTATCTAGCTCAATGTGCCTTACCAGGTAAAATAAATAAAAATGCGTAGCCCAGATTAAAAAAACAACCCATTGAGCAATGAATGATGATTATTGATGGGGAGACCTGGGATTCACAACATTGACGTGGTTACTCCAGCTAAAACACACACACGAACAACACGCGACTATTACAAAACGACTTGGGAATGAGGCTTTCACTCAGCGGTGGATCGACCATGGTCGACGACGATTATAATGATGACGACGATGATGACGATGACGACGATGATGATGATGATAACGACGATGATGATGACAACGATGATGACGACGATGATGATGATGACGACGATGAAGACGGGTGATGATTAGCATGCACGCGTGCGCGGCATACGCGGCTACGTATGTCGCGCACCCACGCGCGTGCACACACACACACACACGCGTGTGTGTGTGCACGCGCGGTCACGTTAGCTGGCGTCCCATGTAATCACAGAGGCGTTGCGAAGCGATCTGAGCGAAGCGCTAGACACTCAACTCAGTAGGACCGCCAGCCTTGAAATTACATGCCATCTCGTGAGTGCTGGGGGAGAGGTGGAGGAAGGGGAGGAGGAGGTGCAGGGGGCGGTCTGTGTACGTGTGTGTGTGTGTGCGTGCGTGCTCGCAAGCAGCACTTGCCCCAACAGTTTGTTCAGGCTATACGGGGGATCTTTATATTTGTCTTGTGTGGTGCTGTGGGGGGAAGTAGCGCAAGGGTCAGGGCGCTACGAACCCCGGCGACCCTCGTTCGGTTCGCGCTCAAGGATACAAAAGTGACGATTATTTGAATCGGTCCTGGGCCTCCCCTAGGTCGGCTCAGCCTCGAACGAGTACCTGGCGCGGTGTGTAGACATCGCCACGAAGGAGACAAAGGCGACCGGGCCTGGTGCTGGCCACCCACCCTCTCGTGTGCCGTTATGACCTTCACAGGTGCTACTCGCAAAGAGCACTTGCCCCCAACACTCTGTTAAAGGCTATACGGGGAATCTTTGCCTTTGTGTGGAAAGTGGGTGAGCAGTACGAGAGAGATTTAACAAAACACAGAGATGGGTTGGAAAGCTGGAGATTACGATCAGCGTCATCAAGTGTCAACCCTGTTGCTCACAGCAGCGAAACGTCGGACACAATTGGCGAAATTACGTTCCCTTTTCAACATGCCTCCTCCTCTTTCGGTTTTGCGTTTTAAAAAATAGAATCGGTGGCGCACTTGCCCACGTGACGCGACAACTCGATTCGATCAGCGCTGTCGGGCGGTGGTGGCGGTGGTGGTGGTGGTGATAGTGGCGGTGGTGGCGGTGGTGGGGGTGGCGATGGTGGTGGTGACGGTGGTGGTGGTGGCGGTGGTGGCGGTGGTGGTGGTAGTGGCGGTGGTGGCGGTGGTGGTGGTGGTGGCGATGGTGGTGACGGTGTTGACGGTGATGGTGGTAGCGGTGGTGGCGGTGGTGGTGGTGGCGATGCTGGTGGTGGTGACGGTGGTGGTGGTGGTGGTGGCGGTGGTGGTGGCGGTGGTGGTGGCGATGGTGGTGATGGTGACAGTGGTGGTGGTGGCGGTGGTGGTGATGGTGACAGTGGTGATGGTGGTGGTGGCGGCGGCGGTGGTGGTGGCGGTGGTGGTGGTGGCGGTGGTGGCGGTGGTGGTGGTGGCGGTGGTGGCGGTGGTGGTGCGTGGAGGATGATGTCGTGTCCGCCGCTCGCAACCGTGGGACGATCGCCGCAAAATCTGGAAGATCGAGCGGTGATGAACTGCCGAGGGGGCTGTGGTTGAAATGCGGTGGCGTCAATTGTCCGTGCGCGATTGGAGCGTGGCCAGCCCTCTTTGAGTTTAATGTACATACATCATGGACTCGAGGCTGCTTCATAAGCACACAGAGTTCTTGCATTGTCTCTTCGTTATTATTATTATTGCCCTAGAGGCCGATTCATTCGCAATAATACAACGCAGTAAATTGCATTTGATTAGCCTCTGTTCCCATAAAGTTTGTGCTGCGCGTAAATAAAAAAAAAATGGTTTCGGAAAATATCAGCTCAGATCCGTGCTCCCATTCTACCCCTTCCCAATCTTCCAGCGCAGATTCAAATCAAATGTCGACATGTGTCCGGTGGCAAGTGCAAGCGCATCGCACTCGGTATTCATTTGAGGCTGAGTCGACCTAAAGGGGAGGCAGCGGCGCAGGACAGGTTGAGATAATCGACACAGCTAGTGGTGGTGGCCGTGAGCGGGAATCGAACTCGGGTGGCCGGGTTCGAAGCGCAGTACGATCGCGGCCACACTACAGCTCCCCGCCAAGTACGCGCACAAAGACAAAGACTCCTCCCCGTATAGCCTTCACCGACTGTAGGGGCAAGTGCTGTTAGCGAGCACCTATGAAAGGCCGGCACGGTACACGAGGGGGTGGGTGGCCAACACCACGCCCGACCGCCTTTGTTTCCCCAGTAGCGATGTTTACACACCGCACCAAGTACTCATTTGAGGCTGAATCGACCTAGGGGAGGCCCAGGACCGGTTCAGATAATCGTCACTTGTGTTGGCCGTGAGCGGGAATCGAAATCGAGTCGCCGGGTTCACAGCGCAGCGCGCTAACCGCTACACTACCGCTCCCCACTCCTCATGCAAATTCAAAGACACACACACACACAATGCTCTCGCCTTTATCTCTCTCGTAAACACGCGCTGCGCCCCTCTCTCTCTCTCTCTCGCCATCTCCCTCTCTGGGAACTGTCTCCCCGCATATATTTTCGTTTGGGGGAAGGGGGAAAGCGAAAAAATAAACACCGTATACCTTGCAGAAGCCAACGCGCCCCTGAGCGCAGGTAAATTAACCGATTTTACTTTACATCTCACTGTGCTAGTTGGGTTTTATTTTTTTTCCAATACGTCTCGGCGAATGTTCCCAATGCGTCGCGCGTTGTCTTTCCCATGGACGCTTTCCGCGTCTTCTCCTTCTTCTTTTCGCAAAAAAAAAACAACAACGACCCAGCAGCTGAGCCGATTCAAATGTTGCGCATCTCGGTCGCTCGCAATTCAGTTGCGCGCGCCTCGATCGCGCAACGCGGTTGCGCGCAACTGAATCGAACCGGTTGCGCGCAACTGAATCGAACCGGTTGCGCGCAACTGAATCGAACGCGGTTGCGCGCAACTGGAACGTCTCAGCTTACAACTGGGTCGCGTGCAATTAGTATTTATTCGTTTCCCAAGGACCGCTGAAGTATATTGATCTTTTTCAGAAGCGGCCTCGTTATCGCAAACGATAGTTTATCGAAGTGGACTCACCACGTTGCAAATGTATTGCGGCCACATGCTCTAAAACGCGTGTTGTTGATTCTAAATGTGAAAGAGAGAAAATGGGAGGACCCGGAGAAAAATCCACGCGACCACGGGCAGAGAGGCAGGAAAACCCCAAATATACAGCAGCAGCAGACGTCAGGGTCGGGATCGCACTCACGACCTCCTGTACACCAGGCGAGGTAGTTAACATCTCCTAGCCACCGTGATGATGATGAGAGTGAGAGATGCAAACTCCAAATATACAGCAGGCGTCGGAATCGAGATCGAACCTACGACCTCCTGTACATCAGGCAAGGTAGTTAACATCTCCTAGCCACCGTGGCGCCCCAAGTATGGTCAAACAAACCCAATGACTGATTAAACCATTCATCTGTGCCAATCGTAACGTGCGCGTGTATGTATACATCTGATGCCTCAGCTTATGTAAATGAGGGGGGATCGGTGGCGCAACGGTTAGCAACCCACAGCGCTTTTCAAGTTTTCCGTAGATAAGAGTGCATATATTTAATGGAGTGAGCAAGGTTGTCATTGTTGTTGTTGTTGTAAGAGCTTGGGGGGAAAGAGACGATGACGGGAGGAGGGAGAAGTGAGGTGCCCTGCAGTGTGGTGAGTGAATGGGTCAATGAGTGAGTGGGTGAATGAGTGAGTGAGTGAATGAATGAGTGGGGGTAAGCGAGTGGGTGGGTGGGTGGGAGATTGAGTAGGAGGGTAAGTGAGCGGGTAGGTGAGTGAGTGCTAGGGTGAGTGAGTGGGTAGGTGAGCGAGTGGGAGAGTGAGTAGGAGGGTGAGTGAGTGGGTAGGTGAGTAAGTGAGTGATTGGGAGGCTAATTGAGTTGGTGGGTGTGGGAGAGTGACTGGATAGATGAGTGAGTGAGTGAGTGGGAGAGTGAGTATGAGGGTGAGTGAGTGGGAGGGTGAGTGAGTGGGTAGGTGAGCGAGTGGGAGAGTGAGTAGGAGGGTGAGTGGGTAGGTGAGTAAGTGAGTGAGTGGGAGGGTAATTTAGTTGGTGGGTGTGGGAGAGTGACTGGATAGGTGAGTGAGTGGGAGAGTGAGTATGAAGGTGAGTGAGTGGGAGGGTGAGTGAGTGAGTGGGAGGGATAATTGAGTTGGTGGGTGAGTGAGCTGGAGTGTGAGTGAGTGTGTTGTTGTGACCTGGTGGTGGTTGAACACAGTGCGGATGCGACTCATCAGTCAGTGTCTGGCAGACCGAGTCCTCAACACGTCCGGAGGAATTGCATTGAGCGAGGTATCTCTGAACCCACTATTCTGTGACTGCTCGCGCGATAGAAGAGTCACAAGGAGGCGACTGAACCCCAGTGAGCAATGCTGAGCGAGTGACTGGGTCGAAGCGGCGAGTGCTCTACCATCAATCACCCTGACTGCCGCTCTACCCTCAATTCTATTGAGTGCAGCGAGGTAGGAACCGAGTGCTTCACCCCAGATGTGACAACAGCAGGATTCTAAATTGCGGGGCTGCACCTTTGCCTGCGGGGGCTACGGCTGCCTTAGCGGAATGCTTCTGGGTCACGGCACGGCAAGGTACAGCGGGAGGTCTCAGCTAACGGAATGAGCGCGGCCCTGATTTGTCGATGAGCAGACAAGAGGTGTTCCCCGTGACCTCGCCTCGTCCGCGCGCGCGCGCGTGAGAGTGGATGTAGGCGCGTGTAGGCGCGTGTGCGTGTGTTTGAGTGGATGCACGTGCGTTGCGTGTGTGTATGGGGAGCGGTCGCGTAGCGGTTAGCGCTACGCTGCGCTATGAACCCGGCGACACGGGTTCGATTCCCGCTCACGGCCAACACCCAGTGACGATTATCTGAACCGGTCCTGGGCCTCCCTTAGGTCGACTCAGCCTCAAATGAGTACCTGGTGCGGTGTGTAGGAAACATCGCCACTGGTGAGACAAAGGCGGTCGGCGTGGTGCTGGCCACCCACCCTCTCGTGTGCCGTCCCGGCCTTCATAGGGGCTCGCTAACAGTGCTTGCCCCAACAGCCTGTTAAGGCTACACGGGGGATATTTGTTTTGTATGAATGGATGGGGGGGGGGGGGTTGACGCAGTGGTGAGGGCGCTGCCCTACAAACACGGCCACTCGAGGTTCGATTCCCACTTTAATACGACCAATAACAGTGGCGACTGGTTTAACCGATCCTGGACCTCCCCTAGGTGGACTTAGCCGCAAATGAGTACCTGGTGCGTGAAGCTGGCAACCCACCCCCTTGTGTATCGTGCCAGCCTTCATGCGTGCTCGCGGACAGCACTTGCTCCATTAGTCTGCTATGGTTACACGGGGGTCTTTGTCTCTTGCACGTGTGTGAGAGAGTGTACGTCGGTATTAGTGTGTAAGTGGATGTGGGCTCATGAGTGGATGTGTTGGTGTGTGTGCGTAAGTGGATTTCTGGTGTGTGTGTGTGAGTGGATGTGTGTGTGTGCGTGAGTGGATGTTTTAGTGTGTGTGCGTGAGTGGATGTTTTGGCGTGTGTGTGTGGATGTGTGTGTGTGTGCGTGAGTGGATGTTTTAGTGTGTGTGCGTGAGTGGATGTTTTGGCGTGTGTGTGTGGATGTGTGTGTGTGTGCGTGAGTGGATGTTTTAGTGTGTGTGCGTGAGTGGATGTTTTGGCGTGTGTGTGTGGATGTGTGCGTGTGTGCGTGAGTGGATGTTTTAGTGTGTGTGCGTGAGTGGATGTTTTGGCGTGTGTGTGTGGATGTGTGTGTGCGTGAGTGGATGTTTTAGTGTGTGTGCGTGAGTGGATGTTTTGGCGTGTGTGTGTGGATGTGTGTGTGTGTGCGTGAGTGGATGTTTTAGTGTGTGTGCGTGAGTGGATGTTTTGGCGTCTGTGTGTGGATGTGTGTGTGTGTGCGTGAGGAGAGCGGTGGTGTAGCGGTTAGCGCGCTGCGCTGCGAACCTGGCGACCCGGGTTCGATTCCCGCTCACGGCGAACACCGGTGACTATTATCGGAACCGGTCCAGGGCCTCCTCTAGGTCGACTCAGCCTCAAATGAGTACCTGGTGCGATGTGTAAACATCGCCGCTAGGGAGACAAAGGCGGCCATGCGTGGTGTTGGCCACGCACTGCCCTCGTGTGCCGTGTCGGCCTTTATAGGTGCTCGCTAACAGCACTTGCTCATACAGTCTGTTAAGGCTATACGGGGGATCTTTGTGTGCGTGAGTGGATGTTTTGGTGTGTGTGCGTGAGTGGATGTTTTGGTGGATGTGTGCGTGAGTGGATGTGTGTGTGCGTGCGTGGATGTTTTGGTGTGTGATTGTGTGCGTAAGTGGATTTTTGGTGTGTGTGTGAGTGGATGTGTGTGTGTGTGATTGGATGTTTTTGTGTGTCTGTGGGCGTGTGTGTGTGTTGATGTAGGTCTGTGTGTATGAGTATAAGTGGGCGTGTGTGTGTGAGTGGATGTTTTAGAGTGTGTGAGTGGATGTAGGTCTGTGTGTATGAGTATAAGTGGGCGTGTGTGTGAGTGGATGTTTTAGTGTGTGTGAGTGGATGTAGGTCTGTGTGTGAGTGGATGTAGGTCTGTGTGTGTGAGAGGATGTGTGTGAATGTGTGAGAGTGTATGTGTGTGAATGTGTGAGAGTGTATGTGTGTGAATGTGTGAGAGTGTATGTGTGTGAATGTAGGCAGTCGGGCGTGGTGCTGGCCACCCACCTCCTCGTGTACCGTCCGGCCTTCATAGGTGCTCGCTAACAGCACTTGCCCCAACTATACGGGGGGGGGGGGGGGTTGAGAAATGTGACGTCACATAAAAATGCGCAACTTTAAATAAATATAGACAACACGTTCTACTTAATCATATAGACTTTTGAATAAATGTTTTCTCCTACAACATCAGAGTGTAGCACCACATTAAATACGCACTACTGTGACAATAGTTTAAAGCGATTTGAAGCACGTGTTATATATATATTTTTTTTTGGGGGGGGGGGAAGAGAGAGCTTTGTGACGTCATATTTGAGGGGGGGGGGTCTGACTTTTTGTGACGCCGTGTGACGAAGGTGGGGGGGGGGTCAAAAATCGTCCAAAATCGCGTGGCGTCATTTATGGACTGCCTCTTAGCGAGTGTCTCGCCTTACTCGCCCCGATCGCCCCCTGCGTGGGCTCTACGGGGCGACGTTCCACCCTTCGTCGTCCTTGCCCCACGTCTCGTGTCGGCCCGCAGAGAGCAACGCGTTCCGGAGGCGATAACGCGGTCTAGGGCCGAGGCTAATAGCCGCCCCGTGTAGCCTCCCCATTAACGGCGCGCGGTGTCTAATTGCTCGCCGTGTAATCCGCACGGCGATTCGTTAGCGACGCAATTACGTCGCCTCTTCGTATCGAGAGAGAATTCCCACTTGAATTTGGTGGTGGGTGTCGAGGCGGAGGAAGGGAGGGGGGGGGGGGCCGCGGGCGACAGGGGCAGGGGCATGGGGGGGGGGGGTAAACGTGATTTAATTTACCCATCATAACGATGACATCTAACTCCCAAGTGGATTAACATCAGCGTTCTCGGGGACGACGCGATTCTCAAATAGCAATAAACAACAACAACAACAACAACAACGACGTGCCTCTTATATCATCAGCAGCAGCCATGGTCTATCAACTGCTGGATGAAGGCCTCCCCCTCTCCCCCCCCACACACACACACAGAACTCGCCAGCAACCCTCACGGTCACGCGATGATGCAATGACCATCTTTGATAGTCGTATGAATGCATCGCTCCATCTCCCCCATGTTGGAGGTCGTCTTGGTGTTCCTTCTGCCCTCCCGTCCTATACGGGATGCCACTGGGATTGTTGTTCTATCACGGGGACCTTTAAAAAAAAAAACTTGTTTCATTTGCCAGAGAGGGTCAAGCAAAACTATTATTACTTTTACTCCTTGGTTCTTTCGAGTAAAGCAACGTAGGTATAAAATAAAATCAATTAAAATCACGACGTTTCGGGCGCAACACAAGCGTCCGTCATCAGGTGGGACAACCACAGCAAGAACCAATTGCTGAGGTTGCGCCCGAAACGTCGTGATTTAATTTATTTTATTTTCTACCTACTACGTGATGACTTTACCGAAAGAACCAAAGAGTATGGATCCCTGCAGTCACGGAAACTTCAAATCAAGATTGATATTCTTATTTTTCATACTTTGATAATTATCATTCCCAAGTCAAGGGTCGTATATACTGACCCAGTAGTAATTAGTAAAGTTGGACTAAGTTTATTTCGGAAGCATTTTGGCTGTAGACCACTGTAACTGGCAGAAAAATGTATACCGTGCTATAGCTGCTCACCGCCGAGCTATAAGTGCTCTGATAGGCGCATTGTCTTTGTGCCTGTTGACCTTTTGGCGTTGTCCTCCTGGTGTGACACCGGTGAGACGAGGTCACCAAGAAGGCCGCCTCTGGTGTAGGACAATCCGTTTCAAAGACGATGCCGCGTATTATCAGAGCATGTTTTGGTTTGAACGTTCACAGCGTGTGGCAAATGCACTACTTGATTCCTTACAACAACAACAACAACAACAAAAAAGGTATTCATTTGGTGTTTGAACATCTTAACACTCGTTGCATTGCCAGAAAAGGGTAAAACCGCCCATTGTTATTTTTGCACGCGCGTTCTCCCCGAGACGGACGCCCTGATGCGATGCAGGCTTCGCGACGTCCGATGAAATGAAACACCCGCGACTCAGGCAAGCGGATCGTCGATGACTTTGTCTTGCCTTGAGGTCCGAACGCTCCCCCCCCCCCCCCGAGAAAAGCCCCCTGCCCCGTCTCCTCTCGGACGTACCCGGCAGCGGCCACTCAACGCCGACAGACAGTGACGGCGGATATGATGTAATTATTTCTATGCAGCGTTGTCCCGCGAAGTAATTTACCCGGTATTAGATAATTATAATTGGGGTTGCCGCTTTGGCAGTGCCGGATTAAGCTAGTGCGGGGCCTGTAGCATATGTTATAAAGGCGTCCCAAATAAATAAATAAACACACATTAATATCAAAACACACATATTTTAACTTGCATAGTAAAGTAATTGTATTTTTTCATTCGCTATACAGCCAGATAATACGACAAATCGCTAACCTTAAACGCCCAGTCGTTCATAAAAGTTGAAGGCGGTATAGTACTATAGTAATAGAGCAAGTGCAGAATTACTGAACCGGAATTGATAGCTTGAAAACATTTAGTGCGGGGCCCTTGAAAGTGCGTGGCCCGTAGCTACTACACATGTAGCTACTACACATGTAGCTACTACACATGTAGCTACTACACATGTAGCTACTACACATGTAGCTACTACACATGTAGCTACTACACATGTAGCTACTACACATGTAGCTACTACACATGTAGCTACTACACATGTAGCTACTACTACACATGTAGCTACTACACATGTAGCTACTTGTGCTAGGAGGATAATCCGGCACTGCTCTTTCGCACAACACCGCGTGTACAATAGCAGCAGCAGTAGCAGCAGTAGCCTATAGCACCTGTGACGCACGCTGTTATCTCCCGTACGAGCGCAAACATCGGAGCGACGTCCGCCCCCATATGAGCATCTATCCACGTCGATTTTCATCGTCTCACGTTCGCGGTCGTCTGAGCCAGTGCTGGAAATTCCACGTTCCTCTGGCGGGATCCATCTCGTCTCTCTCTCTCTCTCCGTAGGACAAGCCCGCGTTGTTGTTGTTGCTGTTTGTTGTTGTTGTTTGTTGTTGTTGTTGCCCACAAAGCGGTACTCGTTTGTATCCACCCCGCAGGGAGAAGCGACGATGGGTTGAGTCAACCCCCGCGTGAAGCAGGAAGTGCACCCGAGTTCGATTCCCGTCCACGACCAATATCGGTGGCGAATAATCAGAAGCCGGACCCGGGCGTCACCTAGGTCGACTTAGCCCGATGCTGCGTGTAACCATCGGAGTTGGGGGAGACAAAGACGGCCGGGTGTGATGTTCGCCACCAACCAACCCCCGCTTAGGACGCCCCGTCTCGTGCGCCGCCGTGCCTGCCTTCATAGGTGCTACTCGCTAACAGCACTTGCCCCCAACAGCATGCTAAGGCTATACGGGGGACCTTTGTCTTTGGTGTCGTGCTATCGGTGGTTCATTTGTTCCTCGCACTTAATGTTGTTTTAATCTGCACTCCCCCCCCACCCACGATCCCCCCCCACCACCTCCTCTGTCTTTGTTCAGCGGTGTTTAGCCGCTCTCCGTTTAAAGAGCATCTCGTTTGCACGGTAATTGTTGATTGCGTCATTAATCAATCCCCCCCCTCGCCCCCCCCTCCACCCCCCCCCACGCGAGTCAAGGGGTCTTTTGTCGCTGACGCGTTCGAATTGAACACGTGGGAGACGTCGTGCTCTCACGCAGTAGCCACGAGGGGGATATTTTGTATTCCTCCCTTCGCTCGTTCGTTTCTCAATCGGCTTGTGCTGGCCAGAGTCGCCGCGGCAGCAGCCTGTTGAGTAGGGCGGTGCAGACCTCCCTTTCCCTACACTATATACTACTACATTATACACTACACTATACACTACATTATACACTACTATACACTACACTATACACTACTATACACTACATTATACACTACACTATACACTACTATACACTATACACTACACTATACACTACTATACACTACACTATACACTACTATACACTACACTATACACTCCCCTACTACACTATACACTACTATACACTACATTATACACTACACTATACACTACACTATACACTACCCTACTACACTATAGACTACTATAGACTACTATACACTACACTATACACTACACTATACACTACACTATACACTACACTATACACTACACTATACACTACTATACACTACACTATACACTACCCTACTACACTATACACTACACTATACACTACTATACACTACACTATACACTACTATACACTACACTATACACTACTATACACTAAACTATACACTACTATACACTATTCATTACACTATATACTACACTATACACTACTATACACTACACTATACACTACTATACACTATTCACTACACTATACACTACACTATACACTACACTGTACAATACACTATACACTACTATATACTACACTATACACTATTATACACTACACTACTATACACTATTCACTACACTATACACTACACTATACACTACACTATACTACACTATACACTACTATACACTACACTATACACTACTATACACTACACTATACACTACACTATACACTACTATACACTACACTATACACTACTATACACTACACTATACACTACTATACACTGCACTATACACTACTATACACTACATAATACACTACTATACACTACACTATACACTAATATACACTACACTATACACTACTATACACTACACTATACACTACTATACACTATTCACTACACTATACACTAATATACACTACACTATACACTACTATATACTACACTATACACTACTATACACTACACTATACACTACTATACACTACACTATACAGTACTATACACTACACTATACACTACTATACACTATTCACTACACTATATACTACACTATACACTACTATACACTACACTATTCACTACTATATACTACACTATACACTACTATACACTACTATACACTATTCACTACACTATACACTACACTATACACTACTATACACTACACTATACACTACTATACACTATACACTACTATACACTACACTATACACTACTATACACTATTCACTACACTATACACTACTGCACTATACACTACTATACACCAATATACACTACTACACCATACACTAAACTATACACTACTATATATTACACTATACACTACATTATACACTACTACACTATCCACTACTATGCACTACACAAAATGCGACTATACACTACACTATACACTACACTACTATACACCACTCTAAACTACTATACACTACTACGCCTATACACTACTATACACCACACTACTATACACTTCTGCACAATACACTTTTACACTATACATTACTATACACTACTTTGCATTATTATACACTACGATACAAATACTCTGGCTCTACATTACTAAACACTATACACTACTATACACTACACTATACACCATGCTACACTATACACTACTATACACTACTACACAAACTCTAGATCTACATTACTATATGGTAATATACTATACAATAATACACTATACACTACTATATACAGACTAAAGCTCTCTATTACTATACAGTAATACAGTAATACACTATACACTACAATACACTACTACACAGACTCTAGCTCTATATTACTATACAGTAATACACTATACAGTAATACACTATACACTACTATACACTATACCCTACTATACACTACTACACAGACTCTAGCTCTCTATTACTATACAGTAATACACTATGCAGTAATACACTACTATACACTACTACACAGACTCTAGCTCTATATTACTATACAGTATTACACTATACAGTAATACACTATACACTAATACACTATACACTACACTACTATTCACAGACTTCTAGCTTTCGATTTAAAGCTTTCGTAACTGCAAGGATTCATCTTCTTTGGTTCTTTCGGTAAAGTCACGTAGAATGAGAATACAATAATAAAATAAAATAAGACAATACAATTCTCACGACGTTTCGGCCACAACACAAGTAGCCTTCATCAGGTGAAAGAACAGAACTGTCGGGACCGACAGTGCTTCAGCCCGGGGTGTTGCCCTGATGAAGGCTACTTGTGTTGTGGCCGAAACGTCGTGAGAATTTCATTGTCTTATTTTATTATTTTATTTTCATTCTACGTGACTTTACCGAAAGAACCAAAGAAGAATAGACTTCTAGCTCTTCCTGGGAATTCCCAGGCGTCCCCAGGGCAGCCGCGCGACATCGTCATGTCAGCGTGTCCCGGGCAATACCCCGGGCTCTTCGCACAGATATTTTATTACAATGTACAATTGTGGTGAAGTATGGTTTCGAGACGAACTAAACTAAACCTATAACTGACATTGTGTGAAGAGGATGTTATCTAGCAGTGGATAGATGATGATGATGGTGCGGGACGACCTTTTTTTCCCCACTGATAGATTGAGAATGGTTTGGAGTTTTTAAAAAATATATATATAATGGTAAAAATAACAATTAACTCTTTGTCAATCCACTGCTTGATGAGCACCTCTGTGATGGTCGGCACGACACGTCAAGGGAAAGGCGGCGTGACCAAGCCATCTCGCGGCCGCCTTTGTCTCCCCAGTTGCCCATTCCTTTTTTTTTTTACACGCACCATTACCAAGGCATTTCACCGTAGGAGGATGAATCGACTTCGGCAAAAATGCCCCGGGCAGGCATGAGCGGCTCGGCTTTTGCTCGCCACTGATGTCAGCCGCGGCCCGGCAATCCCAACCTCAAGTCGGCGGGTTCTCATCGCAGTGCGCTGACCGCTGCGCCACCGCTCCACTTAAACGTAATAATTCATAGCTGGGGTAAGGGGTTGGGGGGTAATGTCACGTGTGCTTTGTGGTTGTGTTCACAAAGGGTATGGGCACGACCCCGTGCCGGCACGCGAAGTCTCGAATGCATTCATGAGACGATTTTATGACTGGCGCGCAGTGCATCAAAAAAAAAGAAGAGGCGACAAACGAGCTTGCATTTGCATTACGTTACATCGCGCAACAACAACAACAAAACAACATCAGCAGTTTCCTGAATAACTGCATTGTCGTTCTCTCTCTCTCTCTCGTCTTGAGGTCACCATGGAAACAAATTTGGGATCAGCAGCAATGATGTGAGACAAACTGCGGACCGGATTTGTTCTAAGTTTGGACTCATCGACGCAGCATCCTTTGCTCACATTCGCTCACAATGTACGGGGCTGACGGTGACCTCGAGGCGAGAGACGAGAGACACGATGCAGTTCTCCGGGAAGGGCCGATGGTTCGTGCATCACGCACAAAAGGCCACGTCGCGTGCGTCTTTGTCCGTCCCGTCTTTGTTGCGGCCTCCACGGTCACTCCGCTGCTGCGATGAGATTCTGTAATCGTTGCCAGATGACATTTGCTCCCGTTGTGACGGAAGCCTCGCAGTGGTAGCGCTGTGCCCTCCTGGTGATCGGGGGGGGGGGGGGGGGGTGACACCCTGGTTAGGAATTATATCTGGTGGCGGAAGATGAGAGAATTGTGCAGGAAAGATAAAGAGTCGTCATGGAACGAGATCTGCAGAGAGATAGCGATGAAAGGTGTAGAAAAAGGGACGCAGACGAGAGAAGATTAATGGAGGACCGCAGAGCTTGGAGGGGCATTTCACGCTGGGTGTCAACCGCCGCGTGGCCGCAGCCGCTGCTGCCTTTCTCCGCTCCTCATCTGTGGTCCCTCCTCCTGGTACCTCTCTCTCTCTCATCTCGCGCTCTCTGTCTCTCTATTCAAGAACGAGCGTTACGAGTTGAAGTCGTGCGACGAGCTAGAAGAAGCGACAAACGACGTATCAACTCACGTCGCTATGCCATTCGTCTTGTCGTAATAATAATAATCTGAATTCCAGCTGATTGTCGGTTCCTTGCTATTGTTCTCATTAAATTTAAAGCCCCCCACCACCACCACCAACACGGCCCCCCCCACCCACCCCCATTGAGGCACTTGGGGCCCCGACGCTTTTGCTCAGCTTGTGTTGTTTTGCATATGCAGTGAGCGGCCCGGGGCTGTGGCAGTGGTTCGCTGAGAACCATTCCACGAACGCAAATATTGTACACAGCAGCAGCAGCAACAACGAAAGCCGCGATTACGCGTCGCATGCTCTCTCCCAGGGCCTCTCTACGCCACTCGTTTTCCGAGGCAATTTCGCGAAAGGTGACGGCGTAATGCGGGATATTCCACGCTCACAATTGCACATTCTGCCACACTGGTGTCGTTAAATAGTCTTCTCTTGCTGCAAAACAAATAACAATTTCATTCGTCAATAATACCGTGGCCTTTAAAGGAAGAAAAAAAAAACGTACGTAATGATTTGCGACATCTCGGGAAAATTGACGTTCCATGAAGAAGAGTAATTGCCCAGAGAAGGGCCATTGCCCGAAACGTCGTCTGTTATATATATTTTCTATTTTAAGGCCGCACAATGTTTGTTTTTCACTCATTCAACAATCCGTTCACCCATTCACCGACCCACTCACCTACCCATCCGACGAACACACTCACTCACCCACCCATCCATCCACTCAACCATTTACCAAATCATCCACATATCCACCCACCCACAACTCACTCATCCAACAAACCGCCCACGAACCCACCTAACCCACTCGCCATACACACCCAACTCATTCCGTGCGTGAATCCTCCATCTCCCTCCCTCTCTGTGGCTCCGTCTTTGTCTTTCTCCATCACCTCCTCACTTCATCCTCACTCCTCTCTTTTCTTCTCTTCCTGCAGGCGCCACGTGCATCTCGTCATCCTCATGGTCTCTCGCATCACTCTCATCCTCTTTACTCCTCCTTCTATACGCCACCACTGCCACCACTGCCACCACTACCACCACCAACCCAATCACCACCACTACCACCACTACCACCACCCCCACCACCACCATTACTACCACCACTACCACCACCACCACCACCACTACCACCACCCCCACCACCACCACCACTACCACCACCCCCACCACCACCACCACCAACCCCACCACCACCACGATCGTCACCGTTACCATCACCACCGCCATCAACACCTCTACAAACATCTCCACCACCACCACCACCAACCAACACCATCACCGCCAACAACACCACTACCAACATCGCCACCACCACCAACCAACACCATCACCACCACCAACACCACTAGCATCACCACCACCAACACCATTATCAACATCGCCGCCATCGACCACTGCCATCACCTCCACCACCAACCAACACCATCACCGCCACCAACACCGCCACCAACATCTCCACCACCGACCACTGCCATCACCGCCACCAACACCGCCACCAACATCTCCACCACCGACCACTACCATCACCGTTGCCAACACCACCACCACCACCAACCAACAGCCACCAATGGCACCACCACCGCCACCACCACCACCACCGCCGCCGCTCCTCCTCGCCACCTGGGGCCAGGTCCAATCAAAGCGGCAGCTCTCCCGCAATGAGCCACCGGGGCCCTCATTTGGAGTGCGGGCCGCGCCGTGCCGCGCTGCCGCGCCAATTTGTCACTGTCGGGGCGAATTGTGACGGAGAATGGCTCGTTACTCACTGCTCTCTCCAGCCCCTAGCGTCACTGGGGGGGGGGAGGGGGGGATGAGCCCCCTCCCGTCCCCCCACCACTCTGCTGCTGAAGGCTCAACCGCTCCCCTCCAACCCCATCCCTTCACCACCACCACCACCACCCTTCTAAATTATCTAAATTCTTGAGACCCTGAAAGCCGCCCGTCCCCCCCCTCCGACTCCGACCACATTCTACCATTTCTAGACCCCGTTCTCCGCTACCCTCCTCCGCCCTCTCCACGCACCCCCGCGATGCTGATTGGAGCTGCCTAGCCCGTGCGCGATATTAATTCCATTTCCAAAGGCTCTCTGACACGCGCGCTGTGACGTGCAGATAAACACCGCGACTTGAGAACACACTCCCACGCACACAGAGACGAAGACGCAGACCGTTACTTCCTTCCTGGATTGTTGGGGCAAGAGCAGACGGCGAGCGCCTCTTCAGGTCACCACTGCGCGCGAGGGAAGCGGTGTGGCCAGACCTACGCCCGCCCGCCCGACCGCCCGCCTTTGTCTCCCCGGGGCTGATGTTGACAAATCGCCCGAGGTACTCGTTTGAGGCTGAGTCGATGACGTAGCGGAGGGCCCGGAATCGGGTCAGATATCAGCCACCGATATAACGAACTCGGATCCACGGGGATTTAAGTAGCACGCGCACGCACGGGCCGGCCTGACACTCGGTGCTGTTCGCTAGCAGCTCTCGCCGCCTGAAGTCTGTTAAGGCTACACGGGCGATCTCTGTTTTTGTCTTGTCATTTGGCCATCGAAGGATTGACTCCTCCCGGTGGCTCCACGACATTCCACTGGCGTGACCGATAACGCGTTTGGTTTATTGGGATGCCAATGGGATGCTCTCACTATGTGGCGACGGGGCTGTGAGATAGGCCACGTGCAGCCTGACCCCACCCCCCTACACACACACACTTTTAATGCGAGCACAAGGCAGCTGTTACATTAGCCGGTTTTTGTTGTTGTTGTTGTTGTCGTTGTCCCGACCCAATAAAATAAAGACGCACAAAACACAAAACATTCGCCAATAACACTCTTGGCCCCTGTAAAAAAAAGGATGCACGTGTATATGTTAGGCCGACGTTTCGGGCAACGAACCCTCTTCACGTAGCGCGCAACGTGGCGATGATAATGACGACCCGTATTGTTGACGCATCTTTCGAGGTCTATGTTGATTAGTTATTTAAATATGTATTTATTTATTTGTTCGCGTGCTCATTGTGCACCATTGCCAACGCGCCATTCCGCAAAACAATGTTTGGTTTTCGGATTATGGTTGGAAGGATCGTGGGGAGAGGAGGGGGGGGGAGACAAAGCAAACATCACCTCTACTACTTATTTTAAGCCTCTGTCTGTTCATCCCTCCGGCCCTTTTACTTGCTTCTCTGTCCGTCTTCCCTCTCCTTGCCTCTTGGTGTCCCTGTATATGTATTTCTGCTGTCTTATACCTCGTATTTGTTCACTCTGTCTATGCTGGTATGTTCAACCCAGAGGATGAACACGAAATTTAGCACTCTTCTGAAATTCGTGGTCTGCCAGGCAAGTGTCTGTGTCGTTGGTCTGACTGGTTTTGCATCACGTAAATTTTTCTTAGGTTTGTAAAATTATCGTCTCTCATCTTCTTGTTGTATTTACCTCCGTGCAGTTTAACGCTCTCTATGTGTTGCGTTGATGTCACCCTATGTGCTATTTGTTTGTTTACACCTGATGAAGAACGCTTGTGTTGCGGTCGAAACGTCGTAATTGATTTATTTTATTTTTATATAATTTCATGGTATTTCTACATACGTGACTTTACCGAAAAAACAATGAGTAAAGCAAACATCCATTATCAACCATCACCATCCTGGGGTCTGTCAACTGCTGAATGATATCTTCCAAAGCCATCATCATCATCACCATCTATCCACTGCTGGATGAGAGGGTGTCACGGTGGCAAGAGGTCCTGTTGTATATTTGGAGTCTGCGTGTCTCTCTCCCCGCGGTCGCGTGGATTTTTCTCCAGGTCCTCCGGTTTTTTCCCCTCCACATTTAGAATCAAGGTCACGCGTTTGGAGTGTTTGGCTGCTAACCAATGTCCACATGACGATAATCCCCACTTCGTTGAGCTATCATTTGTGATAGCCAGGTCGCTTTTCAAAAAGAGCTGCCATGGCTCAGTTGGGCCTTGCCTGGTAAAATAAAAAGTTTAGTTTGCGTTTAGTTTCATCAGCATCATCCATCCACTGCGGGATGAAGGGCACCCCGGCACGCGATCATCGTAATCATCACCACGGGCCATGGTCGAGCCACTGCTGTACCCGAGCTCGCGATGCATTCTGGTCTTTAACGCTCCGGACACGAACTGACATCACCGCTGCCGTCTCCACACCCCCCCCTCCCCTACCCCGCGGTGGCAATAATCATGGCAATCATTTGGTCCAGTAATAAAACATTGCCGTCTACAGAAGAGATTTCCCAGAGTGAGTGAGCGAGCGAGTTTGAGAGAGAGAGAGTGAACACGTTCAAGGGACGTCGTAGGTTTGAGTGCAACGCATGAATAATCAATCACGAAATGTTTCCGCAGATGGACCCTCGGAAAATAATTCGCGCTCTTCTCTCTCCCGGATAAAGGACACAGAAGCTATTGTTTCCATCTGTTCGGGAAGCTGTTTTGTGTTTCGTACGTGTGTGTGTGTATCTGCAATGGTGATTACACACACACACACTACAAGAGGTAAAGATCTCCCGTATAGCCGCACATTGTGTTCGGACAAGTGCTGCGAGCGAGCACCTATGACGGCCTGCACGGTACACGAGGGGGTGGGTGGCCAGCACCACGCCCGGCCGTCTTTGTCTCTCCAGTGGCGATGTTTACACGTCGCACAAGGTTACGCATTTGTGGCCGAGTCGACGTAGGGGGTGGCCCGGGAGCGGTTCAGATAAACGCCACTGCTGTTGATCGCGAGCGGGAATCGAACTCGGGCCTGCCGCGTTCGTTTCGCAGCGTGGCTAACCACTGCGCCACCGTTCCCCACACGTGCTTCCAGACAAACAACACACAAAGACAAATATCCCCCGTGTAGGCTGTGACAGACTGTAGGGGCAAGTGCTGTTAGCGAGCACCTGTGAAGGCCGGCACGGCACACGAGGGGGTTGGTGGCCAACACCACGCCAGGCCGTCTTTGTCTCTCCAGTGGCGATGTTTCACACATCGCACCAGGTACTCGTTTGAGGCTGAGTCGACCTAGAGAGAGACCCAGGACCGGTTCAGAAAATCGTCACTGTCATTGGCCGCGCTAACCGCTACACCACCGCTCCCCCATCGTACATCCACGCAAACACTCACACACAAACACACACACACACGCCGATAAACCAAAACGCACGTGCGCGTTTCCGAAAGACACCGGACGTTTCAGCGGCCTCTTGTGTTTCCAGTCGTCCTGACAAGAAACGTGACAGCCGCTCCATATCTCATCTTCCTCTCCGCACACACACAGCCCCCCCCCCCCCACCAGCAGCCCCCCACCTCCCCACCAGCAGCAGCCCCCTAACCCCCGCCACCCACCCCCACACCGCTCCTACCTCATCTGCCGATACATGACCTCTATCTCTCTCAACCACTATCCTCTTCGCTGCTCCCCTCTGCCCCCCCCACAAACCCCACCACCGCGTCGCCCCCCCCCCCCCACCGCTGTCCCAGCATTGATTCAAGCGGAGCCTGCCTCTGCTGATGAGACCATGAATGTCGAAACCAGTCCTGGCCTACACACATCTGGCAGTTCACAAACATTGATTCAAGCGGAGCCTGCCACTGCTGATGAGACCCTGGATGTCGAAACCAGTCCTGGCCTACACAAATCTGTCACTTCACCAGCATTGATTCAAGCGGAGCCTGCAACCGCTGATGATACCCTGAATGTCAAAACCAGTCTTGGCCTTGACACAAATCAAGTGCGCCACCATTGATTCAATCAAGCCTGACTCTGCTGATGAGACACTGGATGTCGGTACCGGTCCAGAATTTTGCTTGTAACGGAATCAATACTGCTGACATTATTCAATTACAATAAAATGCCGTGGTGCAGATTGGTTGTGTAAAGAATATTTTAATGTTTAATGTGCGGCGACAGATACTGACTGTGTCTGTATATGAAGGAGACTTTGTGTGATTAACTACTCCACTTAAGAAAAATAGAAATTCAACTCGCAACTTTCACCGTGGCCTCAAAGGGAAAAAGAAAACAAAACAACGGAAATAAAACACGACGTTTCGGACAATGACCCTACTTCATAGCACACTAACCAATGGGCTGTGTACGCTCTCCGGCTCAGGTCAAGCCTTGCCCTTTAGGTCGACTCAACCTCAAATTTGAAAAAAAATGTGGAGTGAGTGTTTTTTGTTTTAGTTTTACTGATTTCTCGGTGAATTGTTCATCGACTGATGGAACCTAGGTTTTTGTGTTTGCTCTCCAGTCACAAACTCAGTGACTGACACACCTCGATAAATCCATAGCAGGCCCCGGTGAAATGCGTCTGCCCGTGTAGTCATCGGTAGCCGGCTTCAATCGCTTTCTATCGACTCGAGCGTCGCACTCCACCGCAGGCGAATTACTTGGTCCACTGATGATGATGATGCCGACGACGCTGAGGCGCTCGTGTCGTGAGTGTTTTTTTAGCTGGGAGCGGAGCGGTCATTGCACTGCGCTACAAACCCGTCGATCCGTGTGAGTTCCATTCCCGCTCGTGATCCAGTGCTGGTGGCGAATGTCTGAACCGATCCTGGGCCACCCTCCACGCAGGTTAACTGAGCCTCAAATTGGCACCTCGTGCGTTGTGTAAACGTCAGCGTCTGGGTGACAAAGGCGGCCGGGCGTAGGTGCTGGCCACCCACCCCCCTCATGGTGCCGTGCCGGCCTTCATAGGTGCTCGCTAACAGCACTTGCCCCAGCAGTCTGTTACACTATGTACGCGCACATACCCACACAAAACATCCCCCCGCATAGCCTTAACAGACTGTCGGAGCCGAGCGCTGTAAGCGAGCACCCATGAAGGCCGGCACGACACCACGAGGGGGTGGGTAGCCAACACCACGCTCGGCCGCCTTTGTCTCCCCGGTGGCGATGGTTACACACCGCACCAGGTTCCACACACCCACCCACCGACCCGACGCACCCACCCACACACCCCAATGCTCTCCTCTTCCCTTCATGCCCCCCCCCCCACGCGCCCATCGATTCATTTATTTATCATCGTATATTTAATCTCGCGCGGGCGCCCTTCTTTATGTGTCCGTTTAATTATTTACAGTCCAGTGCTTTATTCTTTTTTCGCCGTCCTATCCACCAACCTCCCTCTCTCTCTCTCCCTCTCTCTCGCTCTCTCTCTCTCTCTCTCATTCTCTCTCTCTCGCTCTCTCTCTCTCCCATTCTCTCGCTCTCTCTCTCTCTCTCCCATTCTCTCGCTCTGCCTCTGCCTCTCTCCCGCCCCGCCCTCCCCAGAGGGACACAATGCGCTCTCAAAGGGCAGAGCATTACTCAGCTCGCAAGATTGCCTATAAAACCACGCTACAGATATCGAGTGGCACAATACTGCTCCTCGGCACTCTGATAGCAATCATGTCTAGCATTGTTCATTGTGAATGCGCTCGCTGCCATTCCATGGGATCCATGGGCGGGGCGGTGGAGTATTGGGGGATAGAGAGGGGGGGCCCTACAGTTGACCCCCCCCCCCCCCTTGGCTATCCCCACCTCTCCCCAGAGTTATTTTAATTGCTTAACACTTTCCCATCTTACATCTATTTACCTCTTAATCCCCCCCCCCCCCACACACACACACACATCCTCCAATGATAGAGGTTTTTGGGTTAGTAAACAAAACGTGCCAATTCGTTACGAGTACAGCAACGCCTGTGTCTTGGAGAGTTAACCCACGACATTTTCATTTCGAGTCCGACGTTTCGCCAGTAATTAGTCAGACAAATCTGGCTCTACTAGTAACGAATTGGCATGTTTTGTTCACGTGATGAACCATAGAATAATTGTCTTAGTCGGGTGGTGGTGGGTTTAACGACCCATTTATATTTACGCGCTCTAATAAAAAAAAACCCTCTATTATAGACTTACATCTATCCACCTAATCCACACTCCCTCCCTCTCTCTCTCTCCAAACTGCATCCATCCCCCCATCGCCCCGCGCAATATCACTCACCCCCAACCACAGCGGGCCGGGGAGTCACACCACACCTCCCCTGGCGGTGTGCCGTGACCGGCCTTCACAGGGAAGCTCTCTAGAAAGGGCACTTGCCCCAACAGTCTGGCGAGGCTACACGGGGGACCTTTGTCTCTTTGCCGAGGTGAGTCAGCCGAGGGAACACGAACGATCTCTGACTTCCACCCCCCTAGCGCGATGCACTGCCGACTGCGTGAAGTCTGCTGTTAGATGACACGCGCGTTACACGTGCGTGGTCGCAGCCGCGTGTCTCTGTGCGTGTGCGGTGTAGTGGGGGGAGCGGCGGTGTAGCGAAACCCCAGCGACCCGAGTTCGAATTCTCGCTCACGGCCAACACCCAGTGACCATTGTCTGCACCGGTCCTGGGCCTCCCCTAGGTCGACTCGGCATCCAATTAGCGCATGGTGCGATGCGTAAACATCGCCATTAGGGAGGCAAAGACGGCCGGGCGTGGTGCTGGTCACCCAAACCCCCTCGGTGTGCGTTGCCGGCATTCATAAGTTGCTGCTCGCTCGCAGCAACTTGCCCCACAAGTCTGTTACATGCTCTGCGGGTGATCTTTGTCTTTGTTGTTGTTGCTGTTGTGTTTGCGGTGTAGGGGTGTTTTTTATTATTATTATTGACAATGTATATTGCACTTAAATTCCCAGACCGTCCTTTGGAAGATTCTCCCGCAAAAGGAGACGAATCGCTTCAATAAACTCGGCAGCTTCGGTAAACGGCATGGTGCACGACAAACGAGCAGGCTCTGCGTGCTGTTAAATAAAGTTACAGGCGCAGCCCTGGCACCGCATTTCTCACGCCACTGCTGAAGGAAAATAAATTATTTTGTTCGTATTTAAATATTCATATATAATATATACAGGGTGTTTAAACAAAACCACGAAGGTTAACACTTCTGAGAATTTGCAACAATACCACGAGACGCGTGTCTGGAGGATATTCCAGGCGCGCGTGGACAACGATGACTTTGTGAAGCTATTAATAACTAATAATCTCTTACCATGTTACGATAGTCCCCTATAAGTGTTGACGGTTTTTTTTCTGTTTTTGTTTGAAGCACCCTGGCATATCGGGAGCTCTTGAGAGAGACGCACAGGCACAAATATATATATAACGTCATCAACAGAGGACACTTTGGCTGTCTCCCTCACGTTGGTCGGACGTCTTGATAGACGAGATAAGGTGGGGGGGGGGAGTGGGGTGGAGTACCCCCATATTTTACCCCACCATTCGCGACCTGCTGGGTAGACAGAGGCAAAGAGGGGGGGAGGAGGAGGAGACGGGGTGTGAGTAGGGAAGTCCGGGGGAGATTTGAATCTCAGATTAAATTAACTTGGGCCCCCATTATTTCCACCTCCGTGCCGGGAGATCGAATCGGACGGGCCGCTTCTAAGTCCAGCCACGTGCCCGCCAACACGTGCGCTAATGAAACACGCAATTTTCAAAAGCGAAGAAAATACCATCAGAGTAGCATATATATACACGCACATACACGGCAACCAACGAAAAATATATATATGTTTGTACGTTTCATGTGAAAAAATAAACAAACAATTTACGTTTTTTTGTGTTGTATCGCTCACTTTCTCCCTTTAAATAATGAAATAGCTGCTGTCAAAGTCAACTTTGAAAGCGCGTGGCATGTGAGGCGTTCATTATTTTAGCCAATTACGCGAGACGAACCGGGCCCGCTCCCCCTGTAGCGACTCCCTTCAAAGGTAGGGGGTTGGGGGGGGGGGATGCGAGGGGAGGGGCTGGGCGGAGGGGAGGGGGATGGGGGGTAGATGCTCTGCAATATATGGGAGCGCTGACCATGGTGCCTGTCTGTGTGTGTGTGGGCGACACCGGTGACGATTATTTGAACCGGTGTCTACCCCTAGGTCCACTCAGCCTCAAATGAGTACCTTGTGCGGTGTGTAAGCATCGCCACTGGGGAGACAAAGGCGGCTGGGCGTGGTGCTCGCCACCCACCGCCTCGTGTGCCGTGGTGGCCTTCATAGGTGCTCGCTAACAGCACTTGCCCCAACAGCCTGTTCAGGCTACACGGGTGATCTTTGTCTTTGTCTGTGTGTGTGTGCGGCTAATGCGCGGCAAGCTGGCACGGTAGGGGGGCACAGGTGGTGGTGCATCTGCCGGTCATTAGAGTCAGCCAACCCATGGCACCTGCTGGGTCTGTCCCGTGACCTCCTTGCCAGCGAGGCCTTCGACGCTTCACGTGGCTTCACAAAGTGCACCTAGCATGGCACAGGCGCCGTGCCTTGACCCAACAGTCTCTTGAGGCTATTCGGGTGGATCGTTGACTTTGCTCTGTCATTGTCTCTGTGTGTGCGTGCCATTTTACGCGTCGACTCATCCTTCATTGAGTGCCTGCCGCTGTGCGTCACGCATCAGCACCGTGTGTGAGGGTGAGACAAAGACGGGCGGGCGTGATTCCGATCAACATCACGACCACCACCACCACTCACTCGTACAGCCCGTCCGTCCCAGCAGTCTTCATCGGTAGGGTCTCGCTAACCGCACTTGCCCAGACATTGTATGTTGTTGGTGTTGTTGGTGTTGTTGGTGTGTGTATCTGCATGCCTCGGGCGCTCATGGCCCTGGAGCCGCGGGGAGGGGAGCAAATGCATGAAAAAAAGTGGAGGCGAGAAGCGAGTGGAGGCGGTCCTGTCGTTATTTACGAGATCCCTTCGTGAGTGACGATCCCCGGGTTATGATTCCTGAGTTCAAGGTCGCTCCCAGAAGATTAATGCCCCTCCCCCCGCTTCCTCCTCCTACTCCCGTTCCTTGCCTCTGTCTCTCTCTCTCTGGATCGCCTCCAGACGTCATAACCCTCTCTCTATCCGCACGCTCTCTCCTGTATTACACCTTCCTCGATCCCACTCTTTCCTTCATCCCTCCTTCACTCCCTCCCCTCATCCTCCTTGCCCTCACTCCTTCCCTTCTCATGCCTTTACCCCTCCCTTCCCTCCCTCCCCCTGCCTGCCTGTTGTCAAATCAATAGAGCAGAGAGATACAACAAAACGAAGTGAAATAGAAAAATGGAGAGAGAGAGAGATGGTACGGGAAGATGGGGAGAGAGAGGGAGGGAAAGAGGGAAATAGCGAGAGAGACAGAGGAGGTAAAATTTAAACACCAGAGCAGTAGCAGCATTAGAAACATCATCATCAGCAGCAGAAATAGAACCATCACCATCAGTAGGAGCAGCAGCAGTAATAGAACCATAATCATCATCAGCAATAGTTACATTATCAGAAGCAGCAGCAATTGAAACATTCTCATCATCATCATGAGGAGGAGCAGCAATAGTAACATCATCATCAGCAGCAGAAATAGAATCATCATTACCAATAGAAATATCACCAGCATTATCTTCATCAGCAGCAGCAGCAGAAGCAATAGAACATCAGCAGCAGCAATAAAGTCATCATTAGCCATATAAACATCAGCGGCAATATAATAATCATGAGCAAAAGAATAATAATAATCATCATCATCATCTTCAGGAACAGCAACAATAGATTCAGCATCAGCAATAGCACCATCATGATCAGGAGCGGCAACACTCGAATGATCACCATCAGCAATAGAATAATAATAATAATCATCATCATCAGCAGCAGCAGCATGCGCGAGGTAAGGATCGCGAGGGGTGCCGTCATTGATCGCCTCGCACCAGGCGGGGATATTTCGACTCCGAGCTCAACGGAGAGAGACGCTGAGTGCTGGACGATGTCGGGAGCTACACTGGGAGTCTGTATTCATCGCGGAGGAATCCGATGAGCTGTAAAGCTCTTTCGTAACAGATGTCCAGTGGGAGCGGGTCAAAACGTTACAACAGCGAACAATGCTAAAAACGCGATTGTAGCTCAAAGTATGGGGAAGGTAAGCAAATGACGTATCTTTACCATATACAACTAAGCAATTTATTTTTTATTTTACCAGGTAAAGCCCACTGAGCTATTAGCTTCATTTCAGAAGCGGCCTGGCCACAAATGAACACAACACAAACGATAATACAACCACCACCACAACCATACCAACAACAACAATAATACTACCACCACCACAACCATACCAACAACATTACCACCACAAACATACCAACAACAACAAAAATAATACCACCACCACAACCATACCAACAACAATACAAATACCACAACCATATCAACAACAATGATACCACCACCACCACAACAACCATACCAACAACAATAATACAAATACCACCACCATGCACCACCGCAACCACAGTGCCACCATTTAGAGACGCTACGCGCTGGAAGTGATCAGCAACCCTTGGAACCCCGCAACTTGCAATCCAGTCCGCGAGCCGGTTCGGTGATTCGATCTCCACGCGCGCGGCAGCTGAAATAATGGGGGGAAATAATCCAAGACCACCCCCTCTCGCCGCTCCAACTCCTTTGTCCACGAGGCCTGCCTGTGTAAATAAAACACGTGCGGGCACGTGGCGATGATGAATGGCATCGATTCGCATTGACTGCTACGACTTGGGCGTTGAGTAGAATGCATCGCCAGTGTAGCAGCAGCAGCAGCAGTGCGATGTACGTACGTGCCGTGCCGTCCATGCGTCATGTCTCGTTGTTTGTTGCTGTTGTTGTTGTTGACGTGTTAAGTAAAACATATTGTGTGCATGTGCGCTGCAATAGTATGAGCGATGGGAGCTGCAGTAGATGCTGGTGCCGCTTCTGTGTTTTGTGCGTGTCTGTAAGTGCGGCGTGCGTGTAAATGTTAAGCATTGGGGAGAGACAAAGGCGGCCGGGCGTGGGGCTGGCCACCCATACCTCCTCGTGTGTCGTTCCGGCCTTCATCGTATCTCGCAAACAGCACTTGCCCCAACAGTATGTTGAAGGCTATACGGGGGGGTCTTTGTCTTCTGCGCCTGTGTGTGTGGGTCGATTATTTGAACCGGTCCTGGGCTTCCCCTGGATCGACTCAGCCTCAAATGAGAAACCTGGTGCGGTGTGTAAACATTGCCGCTGGGGAGACAAAGGCGGTCGGGGGGGGGGTGGTGCTGGCCACTTACCCCCTACTCCTGTAACAGTGCCGGCCTTCACAGGCGCTCGCTAGCAGCACTTGCCCCGATAGTCTGTTAAGGTTATACGGGGGATCTTTGCCATTTGTGTTGGCACAGTGAGGGGCCTAGGTGATGGCATCTGCCACTCGACTCACGTCTCTTCTCCGCTAACACCTCCCCCGGACCTCTCCCGGGTATTTAAACTTTTTTATTAAAATATTTGGTGCTGGAGTAAAGCCACCGATGTGTTGACATCGTATTGCGACGTCGTAAATGTCACCGTCAATCAGCCACGGTCAATGCACTGCTGGATGAAGGCATCGCCACCTCCTACTCTCCTGCGACGCAATAATAACGATGACATGGATCCACCTAGCACCTGAACACGGAATTATTTCATCCGCTTCATCTCCCCGCCGCCGTACGCAACCTGCAGAGCGTGGCTATTGCATCGGTGTATTTGTTTTAATTGCGTGGCGTTTTGACTCCGCTCAGCTGCTGCTATTATCCAGGATCGCTTCACGGCAGTCGGCTGTAGCAGTCTTCCTCACCCCCTCTTCACTTGCCCTCCTGCTCTCTCCCTGTGTGTCCTCCTCCTCTTCATCCTCATCCTCGTGGCGACGACAAGCTTCAAACGCTTCACGACAATCGGCAACGCAGAGCTCCGTGTGTGGCGACTGCCAGCGCTGATAAATCACGGACATCAACTCTCGAAGCCTCCGCATCTCCTCCCCCCCCCCCCACACTCAGACCCCCACCCTCCCCCCACCTTCATCACCCCACCCCACCCACCTTCCCATTGCCCACGTTTCCCACGTGCATGTCCGGTCGAGGAGATGGAAATTGATTGTGAACGAAACTCCGGGATTGGCATCATCACCACGGGATTCTCTCTAGGAATCCTCAACCTCATCAGGGCCCATTTACACCATCCAACCACTCACTCACTCATTCACCCACCCACACCCCTCCCCTCACTGCTCATCCCTCCCACCCCTTACAACCCTTCCCCCACCCCTCCATGACCCCCTCGCCACCCCCCCACCCTGCCATCTCTCTCCAAACCCACGCATTCCTCCCCCCCCACCCACCGCTCCCCGAACCCACACACCCACCCGTCAAATCATCTTCACCTCTCCACCACAACCAACCCAGCCCCGTAGCTCACCGTGAGCACGACCCCGCTTTTGACCGTGACCCCGACGCACCAGCTCCTCCAACTTCACCTTCAAACCCGCGCGCCCAATCACCACAGGCCACGCGCTCTCGACCTTTCAACGGGAGGTGTTCGTCGTGACCTTTTGAACCCCGAGGCTGGCATGAAACCCAGGGGCAGACACCGGTGGTGGCAGTGAGAGAGAAAGAGAAACTCTGAATAGCTTCTCCCTCCCGAACATTAATCATCATCAGCAGTCAGAGCGGAGTGTGTAACCCTTCTTCCTCCCCGTCTCCCGTCTCCCACCCCCACCCTCTCTCACACCAACAATGACCCATCCACTTAATCACTTTCATCAGTCCTCACGCGCTCTCGAATGCCTAAACAGGACACCGCGTGGTTTCATCCGGCGATCGCTCCCACAGCTGTCAAAATGCAGCGTTCGCTACAACGCCATCACCACCACCACCACCATCAACCACCATCAACCACCATCCTAGCATCTCACCCAAAACTCGAAACAACGCGGACATCCAGAATTGTCGAACTCTGGACGCCGGCGCCCTCGTTGTGCGGTGACCTAACCACGGCACTGCCGCTGCCCACACAAAGATCAAGACAAAGATCCCAACGTCGTCCCAATGTTGACCCAACGTCGTCCCAACGTGGGCGTAACGTCGTCCCAACGTCGGCCCAACGTCGTCCCAACGTCGAACCAACGTTGACCCAACGTCAACCCAACGTTGACCCAGCGTCGACCCAACGCTGACCCAACGTCGGCCCCATGTTGACCCAATGTCGGCCAAAACGTTGACCCAACATCGACCCAACGTTGGCATGTTTACTGGGTGAGCGCCGCCTCAATTTGGCGTTTTTGAGCCGTCAAAATCGCGTAGGCTTTTTTGTGTGTGCGTGTGTCAATACGCGTGCACGCGGAGAGCCTCCATTCCACACACACACAACACACACACACGCAAATAAAAAACCACCCCTCTCTCTCTTTACACTGCAAACCCATTTGGCCTGCAAGGCCATGCGGAAGAGGGGGGGGGAGAGAATCTGCGTTCGTGTTCACCACGCGAGGTGCTATAAACAGCCAAGCTCGCAGGCATTATAAGGAAATCTAATCACGTTCCATCCCAGCCCTGGGCAGACCTGCTTCCCTCCACCCAGCCAGCTTTGCACCCACCGCCCCTCCCCTACAACCCCCCCCTTACCCCTCTCCAAACCATAACACCACACCGCCAACCCGTGCCGCTCTTATGAAGCGCACGAGCGCAAAGCTTGTAAGTCGGCGCAGCGAGGGATGTCGGGAGCAGGTTTTTATTGAGTAAAGCTGAGGTCCGCAGGGATAGGTGTAAAATAAATATCCAATTACACTCACGCACGCGTACGCACACACGCGCGCGCGCGAGCGAACGTACCGCGCACATCAAGACAAAGGCATCCCCCGCCCGCCGCCCCTGCCGACGACCCGTATAGCCTGTGACCCACTGTCGTGGCAAGTGCTGTTAGCGAGCACCTATGAAGGCCGGCACGGCACGCGAGGCGGTGGCTCGCCAGCGCCACGGTCAGGACGCCTTTGGTCTCTCCCGTGGACGTTGTTTACACACCGTACCAGGCGGTGTTCTCGTTCGAGGCCTCTGTCGACCTTGGGGAAGCCCAGGACCGGGTTGAGACATTCGCCACTGATATTGGTCGCGAGCGGGAATCGATCTCGGGAAGCCGGGTGTCGTAAGCGCAGCGCGCTAACTGTTGCGCCACCGCTCCCCATCCACACGAAGAGCGAAAGCCCCCGTAAATCCTTGCACCATAGACTAAAAAAAGGCAAAGATTCCCCTTGTAGCATGCACAGACTTTTGGGGCAAGTGCTGTTAGCGAGCACCTCTGACGGCCGGCACGGCACACGAAGGGGTGGGTAGGCAGCACTACGCCCGACCGCCTTTGTCTCCCCAGTGGCGATGTTTTACACACCACCGCACCAGGTACTCATTTGAGGCCGAGTCGACCTAGGGGATGCCCAGGACACTCTCACTGCCGCACACAAACACACGCGCGCACGAAATCAACTCCGGTTGTGGCCTGCCAGAAGAAACTCAATTAAAAACACCAAAAAAATATACCGGGGGGAGGAGCCGCTGGGGGGGTAGAGGGCGGGGGGAGGGGTGGAGGGGACTGTGGTGGGGGGGTGGTGGTGCATGGGGTGGGGGGGAAGGGCGGGGTGGGGCTTCGTCGCAATAACTGGGACGCGCCAGACTGAAAATCACGTTTAATGCTTCTCGTCCCTCTGGCGTCGTTATTCCTGGCGTTTCCATGCATGGGAGGGCGAGCGAGTGAGCACGCGGAGGGAGGGAAAAGGCGGGGAGCGGGAGGGAGGGGAGGGGCCCCTCCTACTCGTCGTGCGCCGAGCCGTCCATCATATAGGTCGGTGCTCGCTAACGCACGCACCCACGCACTTGCCCCAATAACCTGGCGTAGGCTATACGGGGGATAATTGTCTTTGCTCATGAATTAGCCGGTGAGTTGCTCATGTGGGACCTAAAAAGGGTGAAATTCCGCTGACATTTTGTCCGGGAATTTTTTGTTTAAACGGATTACGTTCAGTGTCGCTGCCCCTGCTGCCCCTGCTGCTGCTGCTGCCCTTGCTGTCCCTGCTGCTGCCCCTCCTGCTGCTGCCTCTGATGCTGCCCCTTGTTGATGCTGCTGCCCCTGCTGCTATCCCTGCAGCCTCTGCTGCCCCTGCTGCTGCCCCTGCTGCTGCTTCCCCTGGGTTGTTCCTGCTGCTGCTCCTGCTGCCCCTGCTGCTGCTGCCCCTGCTGCTGCTGCCCCTGGGTTGTCCCTGCTGCTGCCCCTGCTGTCACTGCTGCCCCTGCTGCTGCTGCCCCTGCTGCTGCTGCCCCTGGGCTGTCCCTGCTGCTGCCCCTGCTGCTGCTGCTGCCCCTGGGCTGTCCCTGCTGCTGCCCCTGCTGCTGCTGCTGCCACTGCTGCTGCTTCCCCTGCTGCTATCCCTGCTGTTGTTGTGTTTGTGTACAAGCGTAGCCAACAACAACGACGGCGACTCAACGCGTTCGTCAGTAATAACGTTGAAGTTTTTAAAACTAATTATTACTGGCAAAGACTAATTAGATAATCCATTGAAATTGAGATAAATAGAAATAACTTTAATCACTCTGATAGCTATAGGCTTAGTGCGGCTTGGAAGCGTATTATTAAATAATACATATTACAATCCCTTATAGGGGAAACACATTAATTAACGGATTACTAACGTAGCATATAATCACAATAACACACATTACAACTATAGTAGTAGGTTTTTACCCCTTTAGCTGGCACAAAAACTGACACCTTTATACAAGGCATCATGTTTGCAGTAACCACAACACAAGCAGTCAAAAATGCAAACAAAAAGAGACAACTCAGATAATGATATGCACTGTCCTTGAATTTGATTGGTCCACACCCGAGACGGCTTTTCTTAGACTCTTAGAGCCTAGTCTCCACTGGTGTTGGACCAGATGACACCATAAGGCGTACAACTCAAAAACAGCGCACTATCAGAGTATTGAGAGCTCGGGGTAAGCCTTTACATTATGAGACCTTCTTTGCCAGTAACAAGATATAGTAATAGGTTTTAACCCTTTTAGCTGGCACAAAAACTGACACCTTTATACAAGGGATCATGTTTGCAATAACCACAACACAAGCAGTCAAAAAAATGTTACTGGCAAAGGAGGTCTCACAATGTAAAGGCTTACCCCGAGCTCTCAATACTCTGATAGTGCGCTGTTTTTGAGTTGTGCGCTTTATGGTGTCATCTGGTCCAACACCAGTGGAGACTAGGCTCTAAGAAAAGCCGTCTCGGGTGTGGACCAATCAAATTCAAGGACAGTGCATATTATTATCAGTTGTCTCTTTTTGTTTGCATTTTTGACTGCTTGTGTTGTGGTTATTGCAAACATGATCCCTTGTATAAAGGTGTCAGTTTTTGTGCCAGCTAAAAGGGTAAAAACCTATTACTATATCTTGTTACTGGCAAAGGAGGTCTCATAATGTAAATTATCCCTTGTATAAAGGTGTCAGTTTTTGTGCCAGCTAAAAGGGTAAAAACCTATTACTATATCTTGTTACTGGCAAAGGAGGTCTCGTAACATTACAACTAGTTACTAATCTACAACTCATTACTAATCATAACCATTGACTGATTACCAATCGATTATATAATTACTGCACCTGAATGAGTTAAATGATGACGTCACCCTGCTGCTCTAGCAAATGAGGGCTTTACCATCCTGGCGAATTGCCCGATGATGCTGGATGTAATTACCAGCGAAACGTCGTATTCAAACTGCAAATGTTGTGGATTCACTCTTCAACACACCGGTGGGCTAAATTAGTGAACTAATTGTCTTTTGTCAACGTGACACTTTTTTGCTGATTGGCCGTGTCGGGTGGTGGAGGGTTACGACACATTTATAAATAACGCGATCTAACCCAAAAACCTTTATTATGAATAAAACTGGTCGCGAAAGCCTACGCGTTAAACAGCAATAACACCGCGTGGCCTCGTAAGGAAAATATATAACAGACGACGTTTCGGGCAATGAACCCTTCTTCACATCACACAAATAGAGTTACCAGAAGAGAGACAGATTGGATCATAATACGAGCTACCTCGTATTTACAGGCCTAATTAAAAAGGAAAGATGATCATCAGAAACATCGTGAAAGTTGTAAGTCTCATCAGACCACCCCGCGGTGCAAACAAGTACGGTCACCGACTCGATCGTCCGCTCAGTTTCTCTCCACGGCCTCTCCATCTGTGCGTGGTGCTATGACGGCGAAGGTCCAATGTCCGAAACGTCGCCTGTTTGTACATGTTCCTTTTGAGCCGTCGACGGTGTTATTTACGAATGCGCTCGATTTTGAATGAGCATTGTCTCGTACGTAGGTACACACGACAAAGATCCCCCGTGTAGCCTTAACAGACTGTTGGGGCAAGTGCTGTTAGCGAGCACCTATGAAGGCCGCAACGGCACAAGAGGAGGTGGGGTGGCCAACACCACGCCCGGCCGCCTTTGTCTCCCCAGTGGCGATGTTTACACACCGCACGGGGTACTCATTTGAGACTGAGTCGACCTAGGGGAGGCCCGGGACCGATTCAGATGATCGTCACTGGCTTGTTGGTGGTTGCCGCGAGCGGAACCAGCCTCGGGTCGCCGGGTTCCGAACGCTCAGAGCGCTAACCACTGCACCGCCGCTCTCCACGATACACAGCATCCGTAAAGCACATACGCACGTAACATTGGTTCTTACGGTAAAGTCACGTAGATAGAACATTTTTAAAAAAATACGAATAACATTTAAATAAAAAAAATAGATAAATAAAAAACCCCACGACGTTTCCATCGCAACACAAGCGGTCTTCATCAGGCGCGTTTTAAAAGCACACACGCACGCGCGCGTAAAGTGGAAGCGAGAATATTTGATACGTCAATGTTTTACGACAATTATTTTGAATTTGCGCGACCTATTAAACATGAGCTCATATGTTATCCCGGCTTTGTACGCTTAATAGCCTATGCGTATTGTGTGTGTGTGGGAGAGAGAGGTGGGGAGGGTAGAGGAGGGTGGGGTGGGGGCTGTATTTAAATATCTATTTATTCATATGCAAATGACCACGCCGCGCTAATTGATGCGAGGGGCGGGGCAAGGAGGAGTTTTCTGGTGGCAACCTGTGGAGGGCTCTAACGGGACGTAGCGATGCAAAGACAAAGATGCCCCGCGTAGCCTCGAGAGACACTTGGGGCAAGTGCAGTCAGCGAGCTCCGATGTGTACGATGAAGGCCTGCTCGGCGCACGAGGGGGTGGGTGGCCAACACCGGGCCCGGCAGGCTTAGTCACCACCGCTATCACCACCACCATCGCCACCACCGCTATCACCACCACCATCGCCACCACCACCACCATCACCACCATCGCCACTACCGGCCAGACGCTTTCGTCTCCCTTGCTGTCGCTTTCTTCAGCTACAAACCTCGGCGACCCGAGTTCGATTCCCGCTCACGGCCAACATCGGTGACGATCATCTGAACCTGTCCTGGGCCTCCCCTAGGTCGACTCAACCTCGAATGAGTGCATGGCGCGGTGTGTATGCATCGCCACTGGCGAGACAAAGGCTGTGGAGGGCATAGCATTGGCCACCCATCCCACCGCGTGCCGTTCCGGCCTTAATAAGTGCTCGCTAACAGCACTTGGCACAACAGTCTATTAAGGCTATACGGGGGGTCTTTGGAATTGTGTGCGTGTCGGGATTAATGAGTTCAGTGTTATGCCAAGATTATGCTGTTGCAGGCGCTGTCATGAACAGAAATCACTTAGGAGATATCAAAAAAATTGCTTACGTAACAAAAATACGGTTAATTAAACAAAGACACGCGTATCGGGAAAAGGTCAAAGGGTCAGATTCACGGTTATGACAAATCTAATGATAAAGGTGCCCCCGTATCGCCTTTTAAATATTATAGGGGGCAAGTGCTATTTAGTGAGCATCGATGAAGATGAACGCAGCAACACACTCACAGGCACGAACATAGACACACGCAGATACAGACACACATACACACACGCAGACACACGCAGACACACATAGACAGACACAGACACACATAGACACACGCGGACAGACGCAGACACACATAGACACACACATAGACACACAGACACACGCAGACACACACAAACACACGCAGACATACACAGACACACGCACACAGACACACATAGACATGCACAGACACACATAGACATACATAGACACACACAGACACACGCAGACACACGTAGACACACGTAGACACGCCCAACGGACACACATAAACACACACAAACACACATAGACACACGCACACAGACACACATAGGCACACCCACACAGACGCACATAGACACACGCACACAGACACACATAGACACACACGCAGACACACATAGACACACACACACGCAGACACACATAGACAGACACACTAGACACACATAGACACACATAGACAGACACACTAGACACACATAGACACACATAGACACACGCCCACAGACACACATAAACACACACAGACACACATAGACACACGCACACAGACACACATAGACACACACGCAGACACACATAGACACACACACACGCAGACACTCATAGACAGACACACTAGACACACATAGACAGACACACTAGACACACGCACAGAGACACACCTAGACACACACGCAGACACACATAGACACACACACACACGCAGACACACATAGACAGACACACTAGACACACATAGACACACACAGACAGACGCAGACAAAGAGAAAGGTCTCCCCACACACACACACACACAGATTATGCGTGTGCCTGCAGCTCAGCCTCAATAGGTGCTCGCTGACACGCACATTAATTTTGCATTCATTATTTTTTTATTATATATATACGAAGCGTCGTCGCGTTCTTGCGGACCAACAGCGATGAGAAGACGGAGCGATGAGGTTGTCCGAGTGTGATGGATCGCTGCCGCTCGAGGCCTTGATCGGATAATCGAGGCGTAAGGAGGCCTTCATCCGCACGGGAAATGCACCTCTGTGTGGCCACAACAGCAAACTAAAAAAAAAAACCCCCACAACCACCCAAATCACTACAAAGACAAAGATCCCCCGTATAGCCTGTAACAGACTGTAGGGGCAAGTGCTGTTAGCGAGCACCTACGAAGGTCGGAACGGCACACGAGGGGGTGGGTGGGTGGCCAGCACCACGCCCGACCGCCTTTGTCTCCCCAGTGGCGATGCCTATTACGCACCGCAGGAGGTACACAGTCATTTGAGGCTGAGTCGACCTCGGAGAGGCGCAGTCCACCACCACCACCACCACCCCCTTCCTCCCTCCACCCCATCCTTCCCACACACACTCACTCGGGCGTATCGATGACTGCAGCACAAAGACAACAACGCGTGGTGTGTAATGGACGACTGCTTTAATAATGGAAGCAGATTAATTACGCCTTCCCCACTGCTGCCCCTTGTTGCGCGGCCCATTTGAATAGAGGGGAGGAGGAGAGGGAGGAGGGGGTTCAATGAGCGATAAGGGGACGGCGTGGGTGGTGGGTTTGGGGGGTTTGGGAGATAGGGGGAACCAGAGCAGTTGGGGTGAGAGAGGGGGGCTAACCCCGTGTAATGGGGGTGCACGTGACCCGGCGAAGGGCCCCCGATTAATATGCAAATCTCCGTTGCTCCATACAAAGATCCTCATCCCCCCCCCCCCGTGTAGCCGTGAACTGACTGTTGGGGCGAGTGCTGTTAGCGAATAGCAACTAATGAAGGCCGGCAAGGGCACACGGCCGATTTTGTCTCCCTATACGGCGATGTTTACACACCGCAAAAGTTACTAGTTTGAGGCTGAGTCGACCTAGGCGAGACCCAGGACAGGTTCAGATAACGCAAACACGTCCCTCTAAGCGCCCCGAAAGATAAAAAAAAAAACACGGATTCAATCCAGCAGCGGATAGGCCCGTGGTTGCTGCTGCTGCTGATGATATGCCGATTGGATGGCAATTAAGTATATCAGGGACAAGGGACAATATTGCAAAACAGGCGAGTCGGAAAACGAGCACAGCGGCTGAAAAAAGAGAAAAACGAATCTATTCTCGAGCGGGGTCACGAGAGTTGGTGAGATTGCGGAAGTGAATAGGAGGGGAATGGGAGGTGAATGGGAGGCGAATAGGAAGTGGATGGGAGGTGAATAGGAGGTGAATATGGGTGAATGCGGAAGTGAATAGGAGGCGAATATCATGTGAATGTGGGGTGAATTGGGAAGTTAATAGGAGGTGAATAGGAGGTGGATGGGAGGTGATTTGGAGGTGAATAGGTGAATGGGAGGTGAATATGAGTGAATGCGGAAGTGAATAGGAGGGGAATATGACGTGAATGTGGGGTGAATTGGGAAGTTAATAAGAGGTGGATGGGGGTGAATAGGAGGATAATTCAATGTGAATATGGGTGAATAGGTGAACAGGAGGGGGATGGGAGATGAATGTGAGGTGAATATAGGATGAATGCCGAAGTGAATAGGAGGTGAATACGAGGTTGTATGGGAGGTGAATATGACGTGAATGTGGGGTGAATGGGGAAGTGAATGAAGGTGACCATGAGGTGAATAGGAGGTGAATACGATGTGAATAGCCGCACGGCTAGTTTATTTGAAGTGGAGCGTCTAAATCCCTCTTCATCTCGGTGGCTCTGCGGGACACGAGCTCCGAGATGGATTTTTGAGAGGCGGCCTCTGTCTCTTATTCTGGAGAGTGGAAATGAAATGGTGGAGCGAGAGAGAGAGTGAGATACACACACGCAGAGACACACGCAAACACACACGCACAGACACACGCAAACATCTACACACACACGCACGGACACGCACGCGCACACGCGCAAACACCACCACAACAACAACAATCGCCATTCGCCACTAAGTAGCGGTGACGTCACCATGACGCTTGTGCCAGGCCATGTGCACCTTGAGGCCACGTGAAGTGTCGAATGCACGCTGGCAGGAGGTCACGGGGCAGACCCAGGTGCCACGGGTCGACTGACTGAGATGACTGGCTGATGCACCACCTGAGCCCCCTACTGTGCCAACCTGCTGTGTTTTAGCCACCCGGCACTCCGCTAGTTGTTGTGAGCGTTGCTCCTCCGCTCTCCGTTGTTGTTGGAGGGCGACTGCCTCCAACTGCCCAGTAGCATCCTTCACGAGCCTCCTCCACAGAGGCCGATCTTGACACCGCTGGTACCAGTCATCGGCAAGTCCACTCAGCTCCACGTCTTCCTGTACCACATCACTCCATCTCTTCTCTAGCCCGTGCCGCGCCCGTTTAACCCCCTCGATCCGGCCGAACAAAAGCTGTT
Organism: Petromyzon marinus; assembly: GCF_048934315.1. Lineage (NCBI taxonomy): Eukaryota > Metazoa > Chordata > Hyperoartia > Petromyzontiformes > Petromyzontidae > Petromyzon > Petromyzon marinus. The sequence goes on along the minus strand of NC_133704.1, from coordinate 5,500,103 downwards.
TCGGCATGCGGTGGCTGGGCATGCAGGCTACATGACCCAGCCAACGCAGCCTTGCCTGCCGGAGGAGCTCACCGATGGGACCTTGCCCAGATCTTTCAAGGATGTGTGAGCTCCTCACACAATCCAGCCTGGTTAAACCCAGGATGGATCGTAGGCAGGCTAGCCTAAATGTTTCTAACCGGCGAAGATGTTCCATTAAGGGGGTCCACGTTTCGCAAGCATAGAGAAGGGAGGGAATGACCGTGGCTGAGAAGACCTGAAGCTTAGTGCGGAGCGACAGACCAGGTAGCTTCCACGCAGCGTTACGCAACCGATGAAAAGATATTACCGTTCGACTGATTCGAAGTGAGACCTCTGCTGTTAAACTGGAGCCGGTCATAAGCACACTGTCCAGGTATGGGAAACTCTCCACAACTGTCCCATCACCGATTGGGAGTTGTGGGGTAGAGTGTCCGATGGTACAAAATACCCAGGCAGGTGCTTAGTTTTGGTGAGGCTGATGGTAAGGCCCCATCTCTTAGTGGCACGCTCCAGTCTCAGCAGCAGCGTCTCCAACTCCTCCTCTGAATGAGCAGCTATTACCAAATCATCGGCATACATAACGTGGTTGAGCAATAGCGAGCCATCCACTGGCCGCACCCAGGCATCGATCAACCTCCCATTATAGCTGTACCAAATGATACAGCTATTGAAGGCTTCACGAACTACGTGGTAAAAATAGATGTTAAATGATGTGGGAGCCAGAGGACATCCCTGTCGCACCACAAGGTGTACAGGGAATGGCTCTGACTCCCGGCCACGTAGTATTTACCCGGGCCCGCTCACCATCATGAAGGTCCTTAATGATCGTGAGCAGGGGGTCAGGGACTCCAAACGCACGAAGAACAACCCAGAGCACACACACGCACGCACACGCACACACACACACACGCACGCACACACACGCACGCACACACACGCACACAGAGACAAATAGCCCCCTGTATAGCCTTCAATAGCCTGTAGGGGGCAAGTTCTGTCAACGAGGTGCACAGATGAAAGCCGGCACACGAGGGGGTGGGTGGCCAGCACCACGTCCGGCCGTCTTTGTCTCCCCAGTGGCGATTTTTACACACAAACACGAGGTAATCACTTGATGCTGGGTGTCGTTGTGGCGATGATGATAATGATGACGTATTTGTAATGTTAATGACGATGTTGTGATCGTGATTATACGGATATGAGTCGACACGCACGCACACACACACGCTCCCTCTTCTGCCGAGAACATTTCATGCCGAAACATTCAGAAAAGTGGCCTCCTTGGTCAACAAGTGAAGAGCGCGGGACACCGTTTCGCTCCGACCGAGGTGATGGGATTCAGCGGATCTCGGCCAGCGAGCCGGCGTCTCATTTGAAACCCGTTGTGGTGCCAGGGTCAATATGAGTGAAGAATATTTACAATCTCCTATGCCTTAAACCACCACCGCCACTACTGCTACTACTCCTGCTGCTGCTGCTTATAATACATTATACTCGTCACACTGCGTCACCGCCGCCACAGCCGCAGCGCAGGAATCGCATCTCACTCTCGGAGAGGGAGAGAGAGAGGTCGACTCAGAGAGAGAGAGAGAAAGGACAACTCAGGGAGAGAGAGAGGGAGGGGGGGAGACTCAGAGAAAGGGGGGGGGGGGGCGACTCGGGGGGAGAGAGAGAGAGGGGAGACTCAGAGAGAGAGAGCGGGACGACTCAGATAGAGAGGGGGGACTCCCAGAGAGAGGGGGGACGACTCAGAGAGAGAGAGAGAGGGGACGACTCAGATAAACAGGGGGGACGACTCAGAGAGCGAGGGGGGGACTCCCAGAGCGAGAGAGGGGGGACTCCCAGAGAGAGGGGGGACGACTCAGAGAGAGAGAGAGAGAGGGGACGACTCAGAGAGAGAGAGAGAGGGGACGACTCAGATAGAGAGGGGGGAGACTCAGAGAGAGAGAGAGAGGGGGGGGGGGTGGAGACTCAGAGAGAGGGAGGACGACTCAGAGAGAAAGAGGGGGGACGACTCCCAGAGAGAGAGAGGACGACTCAGAGAGAGAGAGAGAGAGAGGGGGGGAGACTCAGAGAAAGAGAGGGATGACTCAAAGAGAGGGGGGGCGGGGGAACTCCCAGAGAGAGGACGACTCAGAGATAGAGGGGGACGACTCAGAGAGAAAGATTGGGGACTTCCTCAGAGACCGAGAGGAGGAGGAACCACAGGCAGCAGCAGCAGCAGCAGCCACGGTGTGAGCGATAACCCTCCCCCAACTCCCACGCCCAAGTTCTGCGGTCCTCTATATATGCGAAGGTGTTATCATCCAAGCAATGAGTAATTTTACATGTGGGAGACAACTGGAGCACTCGGGAGGGATGGGGAGGGGGGGGGGTAATAACTCTCAATTCTCGTACAGACGGATACAGATGGAGATTAGTCCACGTGCCACGCCGCCTTTTCCTGGCGAGCCACGAGGGTGTGGCCGCCCACAGCTCACGGCAAGAGGGCCTTGCACGCGTTCGCTTTGCTGTGTGCGATCCACCAACCCCCCCCCCCCCCAAAAATAGCAGCACGATCCGTTACCGGCATCAACTCGCCGTGCACGCGTGTGATCATCACGCCGTCGTTCTCGATGGTGGGGAGCGGTGGCGCAGTGATTAGCGCCGCGCTGCCAACCCGGCGAGCCGAAGTTCGATTTCCGCTCACGGCCACCAACACCGGGGACGATTATCTGCATCGGTCCCGGGCTCCCCTAGGTCGACTCGGCCTCAAATGAGTACCCGGTTCGATGTGTAAACATCGCCACTGGGGAGACAAAGGCGGCCGGGCGTGGTGCTGAAACACCCACCCCCACGTGTGCCGCTAACAGCACTTGCTCCAACAGGCGGTTGGAGGCTATCCGTCGGGGGGGGGGGGGGGGGGGGAAGATCTTTGTCTTTGTTGATCATTTGACGGCGGATAATGACACACGGAGTAAATACGTCAGCAAGTCACTTGCATCGTACTGTGTGTGCTGCTGAATTCGCGAGCCATTTGCCTTTCCCAGAGCCATGTCACGCAGCGGGCAATTTGAGCACACTCAGCCGAACCTCAACAAGCCAATGTCCCAACAGTAATTTGACCCAATCACATTCGTACTGAAGGATTTGTTTAATTTCACATCATCACGTGGACATTATATATATATATTTTGAAATGCTCCCGGTAGCGGTGATGTTGGTGGGGGTGGTCGTGGTTGATGATTGTGATGACCGTGGTGGTGATGAAGGCGGCCGGGCGTGGTGCTGACCACCCATCCCCTCGTGCGCCGTTCCGACCTTCGTAGGTGCTCGCTAACAGCACTTGCCCCAACAGTCTGTTACAGGCTATACGGGGGATCTTTGTTTTTGGTCGTGATAATGGTGATGATGGTGGCAGCGGGTGATGGTAGCGATTATTGTTGTGGTGGTGATGGTGATGATGGTGATACACCAGTGACCCATTATCTGAACCGGTACTGGGCCTCCCCTATGTGTATTCAGCTTCAATTGAGCACCTGGTGCGGTTCGTAAAAAAAATCACCACTGGTGAGACAAAGGCGGCCGGGCATGATGCTAGCCACCCACCTCCTTGTGCGCCGTGCCAGCCTTCATAGGCGCTCGCTAACAGCACTTGCCTCAATAGTCAATTACGGCTATACGGGGCATCTTTGGCTTCGTTGCTTGCTGGGCATCTCTCGTGGAATACTTGTAATGACAGCGCGGCTGGATCTCTCCGCCGGTAAACAGCCGCACTCGCCCGCGCACAACCCCCAAATCGTCTCTCGCCGCCGTCGAAAGCTGCGAGCGACGCCGCTCACTCGTCACGCGCGACCTTGGGCTGAGGCTCCGTTTCAAATTATCGCGTCCCAGACATTCGGCTCGTTGTAGGAGTAGTAACAGTAACAACAATGAGAATTAGTAATAAACGCCTCTCTTATGTATATGACATGCATTATTGAATGCCCATTAAAATTTCATCACGATGCAACTTTCTCTGAGCCTGACTTTATAACTTGAACGCAGACAGGCATTACGCCCGGCGCTCGGGAGAGAGCCAGCGAGCACGCTCGTCGTACATTCGCATCTGTTGCTGTTTGAACATGCCCCACTGTTGTTGTAACTGGCCCATTGTTGTTGTAACTTGTCCATTTTTGTTAATTGTAACTTCCCATTGTTGCGGTAACTTGCCCATTGCAGTTCTAACTTCCCATTGTTTTTCTAACTTGTCCATTATTGTTGTACATTGCCCATTGTTGTTGTAACTTGGCCATTGATGTTCTAATTTTAAATCTTGACTTAAAGCTTTTGTGACTGCAGGAATTCATATTCTTTGGGTCTTTCGGTAAAGTCACGTAGATAGGTTAAAATAAAATAACGTCTGCTTCTGTCACTTCTCCCAATGCTAAACGGATCTTGTTCAGGGCCTGCTTAGCCCTGATCTCAGAGAGAATTAAATTGCTCCGATTTGAACTAGATAATTTAGACAAGACTCTCCTGAAATCACACTTAACATTAACGGAAAACATGTCTACATCTGATTGGGAACATGTAGATAACATGACAGCCGCTTCAGCTGCCTCAATGTCAGCTTAATGCAAGGATAACCTGCTTTCCAAGTTCCACCTCCTTTCAAAGAAGAAGCCATACCCACACGTAAAATGGTTAGACGTTGACAAGATTGTTATCAGAGTAACAGTCTAATTTCCGACAGCCTAAAATCGGTTCTAGCTAAAGGATTGAATTTCGCAGTCACCCCTAAACACATCCCAGTTGATGACATCATTGCCCAGGTTGACGTAGCCCTCAAAGGTTTGAGACACATTACTGCAGACGTGACAAGATCGGAAATTGCTACAATCCTAAAATAACTCTAAGACACCTATTAGGAACATCAGCAAGGATGAGCACCTTGAGCTTTCTCAATTAAAAAAAGAGAGATGACATCGTCATCCTCTCAGCCGACAAGGGGAATGCTACAGTCATCATAGACAAAACCACATACAATATCAAAATTCAGGATCTACTTAATGACGGTAGCTATACTAAAATAAAAAGAGATCCCACCAACAGCCTCGTTACGAAAACCAACAATATCATCACCGATTCAAGATCTTTAATCGAACCAACCAAGCGGTTTTCCTTAAAACCCTCTGCTGCTAGACCACCCAGATTGTATGGCTTACCAAAAATCCATGAAGAATGTACACCCCTTCGTCCTATCGTCTCCACCGTTGACTCACCCACCTACAAACTGGCCCGATTTCTGTCTGAGACCTTGCAACCATTCACTGGTAAGACCACCTCAGCTGTACTTAACTCAGTTCATTTGGTATCGTGAATTAAGAACATCTCACTATCTCCAGGTGATTTGCTCGTTAGTTTCGATGTAGTCTCTTTGTTTATCAAAGTTCCTGTGTCTGACACCATTGCAATCATTAAAGATTTGGTCCAACAAGGACTGAATGCTGATGTACCGGCCCTGTTGAGACACTGCCTCAACAGCACTTACTTCACCTGGAATGGAACTTTCTACAAACAAGTTGAAAGTACCCCAATGGGTTCTCCCTTACCATCAGTTGTAGCCAATGTTTTCATGGAAATTTTGAGATGGATGCCATCCAGGCATCCACTGTACGCCCGCCTTTGTGGAAGAGGTATGTAGATGACACGTTTGTCATCTGGCCACATGGCCGACCAGCTCTGAACCAATTCCTCAACCACATCGATTCCATACACCCAGCCATCAAATTCACCATGGAGGTGGAAAAGGATGGCAACTTACCATTCTTGGATGTTTTAATCGAAAAGAGACCAGATGGCTCAATGGGGCACTCTGTCGACAGGAAAGCCACCCATATGGATGCCTACCTAAAACCTGACCCACACCATCATCCATCCCAGAAGAATTCCCTCATAAAAAAACTCTACACCATAGAGCTCGTTGTATTTCCGACTGTCATCACCTAGCCAGTGAACTGGAACACGTACACCAAGCTCTCAAGATGAATGGATATGCAGACTACACAATCCATAAAGCTATCACCCCAACCATTGGGAAAGAACCATCTGAGGACCCAATCAAAACCATCACCTTGCCATACATCGCAGGGGTTACTAAAAAGATTTCCAAAATCATGAGCAAACACAAGATCCAGGTTCGATTTAACACAGTACATAAATATACTATTTGGGTCTTTCGGTAAAGTCAGTACATACGATTCGTGATTTGATCCCATCTGCGAAGGATGTGATCCCTGACATGCAATTCCCCGGCGTCTACAAACTAAGCTGTGTCTGCGGCAGTAGTTACATTGGGGAAACTAAGCAACATATCTTGGACCATGTTCGTGAACATAAGACAGATCTGAAATACGATAGGACCAATACCTCGGCCGTGGCTGATCATTGTTCTAATGGGGTGGGCTCACACGAAATTGATTTCTCTAAGACGAAGATACTTTGCAAGCCCACTGGCCATCAACAAAGATTCGTTCACGAAGCCATCCATATATATAGACACAGACACAATTTCAACCGAGAAGATGGATACAAACTGAGCAATCATGGCAAGGACGTTATCAACCAGTTTAAGTCATAACTGGCTATGATGGTCCCATCCTACCATCTCCCGATGTTAGTTGTGCTTCATGCCCATTTCAAAGTTGCACTTTCACAGGATTCACACCCCTCGGTTGCGGCTCTGCGATTTGCCACTAACATGCTAATCTCTCATCCTGAAGACGACCACTTGTGTTGCGATCGAAACGTCGTAGTTTTTGTTTTTTGTTATTTTCTTTGAAGTTGTCTACGTGACTTTACCGAAAGAACCAAATAATAGTTGTTGTAACTTGCCCATTGTTGCTGTGACTTGCCCATTGTTGCTGTGACTTGCCCATTGTTGCTGTGACTTGCCCATTGTTGCTGTAACTTGCCCATTGTTGCTATAACTTGCCCATTGTTGTTCTTACTTGCCCATTGTTGCTGTAACTTGCGCATTGTTGTTCTAACTTGCCCATTGTTTTTATAACTTTCCCATTGTTGCTGTAACTTGTCCATTGTTGCTGTAACTTGCCAATTGTTGCTGTAACTTGCCCATTGTTGTTGTAACTTTCCAATTGTTGCTGTAAATTGTCCATTGTTGTTGTAACTTGCCCATTGTTGCTGTAACTTGCCTATTGTTGTTGTAACTTGCCCATTGTTGCTGTAACTTGCCCATTGGTGCTGTAACTTGCCCATTGTTGCTGTGACTTGCCCATTGTTGCTGTAACTTGCCCATTGTTGCTGTAACTTGCGCATTGTTGCTGTAACTTGCCCATTGTTGCTGTAACTTGCCCATTGTTGCTGTAACTTGCCCATTGTTGCTGTAACTTGCCCATTGTTGCTGTAACTTACCCATTGTTGCTGTAACTTGCCCATTGTTGCTTTAACTTGTCCATTTTTGTTGTAACTTGTCCATTGTTGCTGTAACTTGCCCATTGTTGTTATAACTTGCCCACTGTTGTTGTAACTTGCCCATTGTTGTAACTTGCCCATTGTTGTAACTTGCCCATTGTTGTTGTAACTTGTCCATTGTTGCTGTAACTTGCCCATTGTTGTTGTAACTTGCCCACTGTTGTTGTAACTTGCCCATTGTTGTTGCAACTTGCCCATTGTTGTTGTAACTTGCCCATTGTTGCTGTAATTGCCCATTGTTGTTGCAACTTGCCCATTGTTGCTGTAATTGCCCATTGTTGTTGTAACTTGCCCATTGTTGTTACAACTTGCCCATTGTTTTTGTAACTTGCCCATTGTTGTTGTAACTTTCCTACTGTTGTTGTAACTTATCCACTGCAAGGTATCTTCTTATCTTCATCAAGATTCACGTAGCCCCTATGGCAAAGGCGCTTTACAGCCATTATACAATCGTATATAGGATGATGATTTGAAATGAATAATTTCGGTTATTGTAAGTGGCCGTGTAGTTTTGTTGACAGCACGACCAAGAGGGATTGATGAGGAATGGATGGGATAGGCCTGGTCGTAGGTGGGTGTGTGGGGGGGGGGGGCTGAAAAGTAATGGATTGGAAAGACAAAGGGGGTCCGCGGGGGGCAGGAGCACAACGCGTGGATGAGACAACAACACACAGCCGGTCAGCCAGTCAGCCGGTCAGCCAGCCAGCTAGCCGGTCAGCCGGTCAGGCAGTCAGCCAGTCAGGCAGTCAGCCAGCCAGCTAGCCGGTCAGCCAGCCAACTCGCCGGTCAGCCAGTCAGCCGGTCAGCCAGCCAGCTAGCCGGTCAGCCAGCTAGCCGGTCAGCCAGTCAGCCGGTCAGCCAGCCAGCTAGCCGGTCAGCCAGCCAGCTATCCGGTCAGCCAGCCAGCCGGTCAGCCAGTCAGCCGGTCAGCCAGCCAGCTAGCCAGTCAGCCGGTCAGCCAGCCAGCTAGCCGGTCAGCCAGCCAACTCGCCGGTCAGCCAGTCAGCCGGTCAGCCAGCCAGCTAGCCGGTCAGCCAGCTAGCCGGTCAGCCAGTCAGCCGGTCAGCCAGCCAGCTAGCCGGTCAGCCAGCCAGCTATCCGGTCAGCCAGCGAGCCAGCCGGTCAGCCAGCCAGTCAGCCGGTCAGCCAGTCAGCCGGTCAGCCAGCCAGCTAGCCGGTCAGCCAGTCAGCCGGTCAGCCAGCCAGCTAGCCGGTCAGCCAGCCAGCTAGCCGGTCAGCCAGCCAGCTATCCGGTCAGCCAGCCAACTCGCCGGTCAGCCAGTCAGCCAGTCAGCCAGTCAGCCAGCCAGCTAGCCGGTCAGCCAGCCAGCTAGCCGGTCAGCCAGTCAGCCGGTCAGCCAGTCAGCCGGTCAGCCAGTCAGCCAAGCCAGTCTGATGGACTGGCTGTCTGACTTGCGGGTCGGCGGAGGATTTAACGATGGACGGAGTTCCCGGGAGCAGTCGCCACGTTGAGCGTCGCCGTACTTCCCCCTGCACCTCCGCTTAAAACGCGGTTGGCTACGTGCGGTGGTGCGAAAGACGTTCAGCGTACGCTACGTGACATTCGTTGCAGGCGAAAGAGAAACGTGAATCGGAAGTCGTGGGGACGCGGGAGGGAGGAGAGAATTCTACCGTGCGCCGAACGCATTTTCACCCCCTCCGTGCGTGCGGGCGAGCGGATTTCAGCGACACCGCGCGCTCGTGGCTATTAATAACCCCGAGGCGTGGGTAGCAGCAGCAGGCAGCCAGCACGGGCAACATCAGGGATTGGAATTGTTGATCACGTGATTTGATAGATATATTACATATCTGTGTGTGTGTGTGTGCCGTGGGGAGCGGTGGTGTAGCGGTTAGTGAGCTGCGCTACGAACTCGGGATCGATTTCCCGCTCACGAGCAACACCCAGTGACGATTATCTGAACCGGTCCTGGGCCTCCCCTGGGTGGTCTCAGCCTCCAATGAGTACCTGGTGCGGTGTGTAAACATCGCCACTGGGGATACAAAAGCGGTCGGGCGTGGTGCTGGCCACCAACCCCCTCGTGTGCCGTTCCAGCCTTCATAGGTGCTCGCTCACAGCACTTGCCCCAGCAGTCTACTAAGGCTATACGGGAGATCTTTGTCTTCATCTGTTTGGTGTGGTGAGTGGTTTTGTGTGCGTGAGGATGGTGGCAATGAAGATGATAGCAATCATGGACGTTTGTTGTTGTATCATCAGTAGCGGTAGCTTTACGATCACTGTCGTTACAATTTTCATCGTGATACTGATGTCGTCATCATATTCATCGGATTCATTATCAAATTGACATCCGGCATCATCATCATCACCCTCACTACAATACCGTGCATCATCTTACTCATTATAAGCACAATGTTATCATCATAATCATCATAACCACACCAGCACCATCATCACATAATCACTTCATCATCACAATCGCATCATCACAAACACGTCATCATCACCATTGCATTTTTGTGTCTAGTTTGTTGTCTTTCCCCCACACCTCCGATTTGCACGGTTGGCGACGTACGGCGCAAAAGAAGTTCAACATTAATACACACCAAAAACAACGCCAGCACACGCATCACGTCGGTATCACCACAATCACATCATCGACATTATACATACGTCGTCATCATCATCACCACCACCACCACCATGCAGGGACAGGAGAGGACCTCGGCTTCGTCATTACAAATCAGTCGTCGTCATCATCATCATCATCACCGTCATCGCCACAATGACACCAGTCTCATCACATCGGTATCATCACCATAGCAGCTGCATCATCACCACCGCCATGCAGGGACAGGCCAGCTGCCCCGAGTCCCTAGGACTGGTGTTCAGCATTGGACCTCTGCTGTTACCGCCGCTGCTGGCCTGCTGCTGGCCTGCTGCTGGCCTGCTGCTGGCCTGCTGCTCGAGCAGTCCCCCTCTCTTTTTACGCGTGGGTAGAACGCCAAAGGAACGGGCGGTAGGGGTGGGTGGGAGAGAGAGAAGCTCGCGCCTTCCATCAACCACCGCGGAGAGCACGCCGCGTCTCGCATTCGCACATGCGCACGTCACAACAGCAGTGGTGTCATTATTAATGATAAGTATTAGAACTACACACAGAGGCTGTACACATACAGAGCGACTTATATGCAAACAGATTACACAACAATTCCCCGTGTAGCCTTAGTAGATCGTTTGGACAAGTCCCGTTAGCCAGTAGCAGCAGTGCCTAACAATAACACTTATTATTATTAATATTATTATTAATAATAATAATAGATAGTAATAATAGTAACACCAACGATGGACAAAAGGTTGAAGCGCAGCCCCTGCAATTGCTTGCTCGCGCCAGTGCTGGCGGCAGGGATCTACGGGAGCGGAGGCGGTGCAGCGACTTGCTCCGACTCGCTTCCCCGCGAGTGAGTGTCTAGGACAGACATGGTCAAAGTACGGCCCCCGGGCCGTATACGGCACGTTGGGCTTTTTAATCCGGCCTGCCGAACTTGTCCAAATATTATTATTAAATTAAATTTCACCTTTCTCCTGCAATGCCCACATTTCCCCATTAGATGGCGCACTTTGACCGGGAGTGTGGTAATTGGTTTGGGCGCGGGCCTCGGATGTTTTCATGATGTTTGATCAGTCACGTTACGACGTGTTTTTGTATTGTTCATGTTCGTGCAATTTGTTAAGTTGCCTTGCAAAGAAATGCTTTGCTACCTGTTAAAGGGCAAATCCTTTCATGTAATGATTTTTACACGTCATTTATATTAGTTCACACAAACACTCCATCCATCTGTTCCTGGCCTTAGCCCCTCTGGCAAATTTTAGAACCCATTGTGGCCCGCGAGTCAAAATATTTGCCCACCCCTGGTCTAGGAGGAGCCGTACCCTGGCGCTCTCTATCCACGGGAAGGCGTTACAGCAAAGTGTGCACTCATCTCCATCTGTTCCTTCTGCATGGGATCGAGCGTTGCTGCCCCCTTGCTACGCATCGCGGGGTTTTCTCCGGATCGCGGAGCGTGGGCAATCGTCGGCGGCGCTGCCTCAACCACCACTGCCTGGCCTGTTGCTGCTCTGCCTCGCCAGCTTCGCCTGCGGTTCATCAGCGATCGCGAGAGATGGGATTTGCACGAACGATGACAACGCCGCGATATGTACATGAAACTAAACATTATTAGAACTTGACGGTAGCTCTGGGAAGCCCATTCCACGGGAGACGTTTTTTTCGAATTTGGTAATTTAAAAAAAAAAACCCTCATTATTTCGAGAGCCGCATTGCACCGTGGCGGTGAATGTGAGACGGTGGTCATCAATAAACAACGTCACGGAGCAGTCCTTAAAGAGCCGCAGGTTGCCGATCCTTGCCCATGGTAAACTGGACTTCCATGGTGAACTGGACTTCCATGGTAAACTGAACTCCCATGGTGAACTGGACTTCCATGGGGAACTGGACTTCCATGGTAAACTGGACTTCCATGATGAACTGGACTTCCATGGTGAACTGGACTTCCATGGTGAACTGGACTCCCATGGTAAACTGGACTTCCATGGTGAACTGGACTCTCATGGTAAACTGGACTCCCATGGTGAACTGGACTTCCATGGGGAACTGGACTTCCATGGTAAACTGGACTTCCATGATGAACTGGACTTCCATGGTGAACTGGACTTCCATGGTGAACTGGACTCCCATGGTAAACTGGACTTCCATGGTGAACTGGACTCTCATGGTAAACTGGACTCCCATGGTGAACTGGACTTCCATGGTGAACTGGACTTCCATGGTAAACTGGACTTCCATGGTGAACTGGACCCCCACGGTAAACTGGACTCCCATGGTAAGCTGGACTCTCATGGTAAAGTCGACTCCCATGGCCAGGGTTAGACAACCAAAATAACAAGAAGAGCCAACATTTTATTTTTGTTCGAATTCGAGAACACAACTCAATATTTCAAGAGGCGCAACGCGGCCGTCAAAGAGGCGCATGCGGCTCAGGAGCCGCGGGTTTGCCGACCCCTGCTCCCGAGGGTACGTGGCCTACTCTGGCACGCTGGCCGGACTCCTTTACGCCACCGTGAGCCACCTACCGATCTAAATTACCGTGGTGCAAGGCCGTAATTATTAACTACATATTAAGGGGGACACTTCCCCCCCCCCCCCAATATATTCCTATAAAATAGATTTCTGTTTATATGATTGTGGTTATGGTTGTACTTTATTAATCCCTAATCTCTGCCATTACATACAATGAAACAAGAAAAGGTAAAAGAGAAAAAACACAGAGGAATGTAATACAATACACTATTAGACATTATTGTAAATATAAATAAAAAGTCCATCCTATGTGTTAGTGATTTTAAAAAAAATGTAGGCAGGAAATGGCAGGAAATGAGTTTTCAAGTTCATATATTTTTTCAGGGGGGAACCCCCAGACCCCCTGGAAGATTTGGTCCCCCCCAAAGTTAACTCCATGGCTACGGCCTTGCAGTAGTGTACCCATGTATACTGCTGGGCTGGGGATGGAGAGAGGCAAACGTGGGGGGAGGGAGTGGGGTTGGTGAATGGTGGTGGGGGGGGGGGACAGCCCCTTTAACACCCCAGGGGGTTCAGCATCTGTCAATTTTATTTTTTTACGTTGGGCACACGCGTTTGTGAGATAATATGATTTCAAGCTATCGAGATTCTCAATCTCACATTATAGATACATTTTAATTCCCCCCCCCCCCCAACAAAAAACAGCCTCGAGGAAAGGCACAAAAAACCGATAACGGAAAGTAAAAAAATATATATATAACATCATACAGTAGACGCATCACCTTCAAAACCATCGTGAAATCCATCTCGCTCCTTCGTGTATTTTGTGTTTCATTCGTCCCGTGTCAAACGTGTCCCGCGGAACGGGACGCACTAAACTAAAAACTATTAAAGAAATTATTTAACCAGGTCAGGGCCCACTGAGCTATGTAACTTATTTTTTTAAGAAGCGATCTAGCCACAAATGATAGCTTGACGAAGTGGCTTATTACGTGGACATTGATAGCAGCCAAATACTCTTAACGTATGTTTCTAAATGTGGAGGTAAACCCCTGGAGGACCCGGGGATAAACCCACGTGACCACGGCGAGAGAGACACGCAAACTCCAAATATCCAGTAGGCGTCAGGGTCGGGATCGAACCCACGACCTCCTGTATACCAGGCGAGGTAGTTAACATCTCCTAGCCACCGTGATTATTAATTTGAGAGAGAGAGACGCAAACTCCAAATATCCAGCAGGCGTCATGGTCGGGATGGAACCCACGGCCTCCTGTATACCAGGCGAGGTAGTTAACATCTCCTAGCCACCGTGATGATTAATTTGAGAGAGAGGGACGCAAACTCCAAATATCCAGCAGGCGTCAGGGTCGGGATGGAACCCACGACCTCCTGTATACCTAGCGAGGTAGTTAACATCTCCTAGCCATCGTGATGATTATTATGAGAGAGAGAGAGAGACGCAAACTCCAAATATCCAGCAGGCGTCAGGGTCGGGATGGAACCCACGACCTCCTGTAGACCAGGCGAGGTAGTTAACATCTCCAAACCACCGTGATGATTATTATGAGAGAGAGACGCAAACTCCAAATATCCAGCAGGCGTCAGGGTCGGGATGGAACCCACGACCTCCTGTATACCAGGCGAGGTAGTTAACATCTCCAAGCCACCGTGATGATTATTATGAGAGAGAGACGCAAACTCCAAATATCCAGCAGGCGTCAGGGTCGGGATGGAACCCACGACCTCCTGTAGACCAGGCGAGGTAGTTAACATCTCCAAGCCACCGTGATGATTATTATGAGAGAGAGACGCAAACTCCAAATATCCAGCAGGCGTCAGGGTCGGGATGGAACCCACGACCTCCTGTATACCAGTCGAGGTAGTTAACATCTCCAAGCCACCGTGATGATTATTATGAGAGAGAGACGCAAACTCCAAATATCCAGCAGGCGTCAGGGCTGGGATGGAACCCACGACCTCCTGTATACCAGGCGAGGTGGTTAACATCTCCAAGCCACCGTGGCGTGCTCACTCGGGTTGGGTATGTGGTCTAGACCAGGCCGAGAGCAAAGCGTGCGCGATGCGTTGGTCGCATTGCGTGAAATTATGGCGTACAGACGGGGAGTCGTGGCTTCCTCCCGACTGGTGTTCAACCTCTGGAGTTGGGGGTCTCGACAAGGCTGAAATCATTGCACGGGAAACGCGGGGAGTCACGTGACACGCAAAACATACGCGTCGGAGTCGATGCCTTCCCTTTACTGTCGGTGCTGTTTGTGGACTGGAACACCTTCTAATTCCTGGTTGGGCTGTTGACTCATCCCATCATCCTTCGTCGGTCGATAAGTTAGGTACTTCTTTGTTGAGGAGTCGCTGGAGCTATGCACTTTTAAATCTAGATTGAACACTCGTTTCTTTAGAACTGATTTTGTTGTGTTCACTTTGTTGTCCTTCCCCCACACCTCCGATTAATACAGTTGGCTACGTACGGTGCGAAATAAGTTCAACATCCATGCATACAACAGTGGCAGTCCTACGTATTCTCTCCGCACCCCCCGCCATAGGAACGTGTAATATCCACAACGGGCTGAGCAGGTTTGTAAACAGGAGGAGATAAACACCAGCGACTCAATGCTCGTGTGAGTACGAAATCGATTTAACCCCCCCACCCCACCCCAACGCTCCGTTTCCCAACGAGACTGGCATGGCGACATTGTGCCAAGGTCACTTTGGCCAAGGTCAAAGGTCGGGGGCCATCATCAAGTAGCGCAAGGTCACTGGTTTTGTGGAGGTCACAACGGGCCCCGCCATGCTTGTGTGACTCGAGTGTGCGCTGTGCCGTGGCGCTGAACTTCTTTCGCACCGTACGTAGCCAACCGTGCTAACCGGAGGTGCGTGGGGAAGGATCTGTGGTGACGCGACTGATACCGCTGGGGTGGACGAGAGTCGGGTCGGGGGCGGGGAAGGGGAGAGGGTGGGGGGAGGGATTTTAAGAAACTTGCTTCGTCGTCACAAATGTCACGCCGGACTATCGAATCGGAATCGGATTCAGAACAGCTAGGATCGAACCTCTCGACTTCTGGATCGCAAATTCAGCGTGCCAACCAGAATAGGAAAATGTATTTACCCTGGAGGAATCCGATGAGCTATGAAGCTCTTTATCCTTAAACCTATCCATCAATCACCCTGCCAAACAAAATCAATGACATTATTTTTCAAATTGTAATATAATGTTGGCTTGGATGTAATAATAGTATTACTCTAAAGAAGTTCCAGACCCGTGGTTGTTCTTTTTGGGTGTGTTTTTATTATTATTATAGTCCAGGGTTCAGCAACAACAACAAAAATAACAAACACAAGAAGAGAAATTCCTCTTCCTTGGTTCTTTCGGTAAAGTCACGTAGAATGAGAATAAAATAATAAAATAACACGATAAAATTCTCACGACGTTTCGGCCACAACACAAGGTTTGTTCCTTACACCTGAAGAAGGCCACTTGTGTTGTGGCCGAAACGTCGTGAGAATTTTATTGTGTTATTTTACTTTATTATTGTATTCTCATTCTACGTGACTTTACCGAAAGAACCAAAGAAGATGAATCCTTGCAGTCACGAAAGCTTTTAATCGAAAAGAGACATTCTTTCAGCGAATTCGGCAAAGCAGCTAAATATTTCAATAACCGCAACGCAGTGCTTCAAGAGCCGCATGCGGCGTAGGAGCTGCGGGTTTGCCGACCTCCTGGAATGAAGACCAACACTCTGGTAGAGAGCTCTGCATGCAGATCTGAGCTACCGTCGGAGGCCGTAGGACTGCGAAGAGGGCTGGGTGCAGATACAGCGCTTGTCGTAGTAAAAAAAAAAAACATTAAAAATATTACATAGAAAACAGGGGGAACATAGACATAGAGTAGGGAAAGAGGGGATAGAGAGGGGGGGGGGGGTAGAGAGAGAGAGAGGGAAGGGGTAAGAAGGAGGAGAACACAGCGTGAAATCTTTCGTGAAATCTTTCGTGAAATCTTTCATTAAAAAAAGAGGGGGGGGGGGGGTGTTACATAAAGCAAAGCATAAAAAAACCCGAAATGATGAACGAAGCAAAGTGCCGACTACATCGAGCATTTTCTTGTTTCCTCTGATCGCAAAAGAAAAAGAGAGAAAGAGAGTCACCTGGCCACAGCCCCCATCCCGTGTCGCAATGTCCCTTTAACCCCCCCCCACCTCCCTCTCTTTCTGCACTTCCCCCTTCAACTCTCCGCGGCCCATCGACGGCCAACCCCTTCCCCCCGCTTTCCTGTGCCCCACTCAGTGTAGCAGCGGGGTACACGTGGGTCAACTGACTGCCACACCACCGCCACCCATGCTGCAATGCGATTGGCGATCGATGTTATCTCCGAGTCACGGACACGCCCGCGCTTGTTCTGTATTGGCGACAGACAGTCGAGCGTCCCCCATGATTCCTATCTGGCGTGTGTAACCAGGCACGGTTTTTTGGGGGGGATTTAATTGGGGCGAGCGATTTGAACTTAAAACTAAACTAATTGTTTTTTTTGTTGTTGTTGCGTATTTTACCACGTAGAATACAAAACAAAAAATGCCTGGCTATCGCAAGTGATAACTCGACGAAGCGGGATTATCACCTGGACATGTATTTAGCAGCCAAATAATTTGAACGCACCCGGAGAAAAATCCACGCGGTCGCGTGGAAGAGAGACGCTAAATTCAAATATACAGCAGGAGTCAGGGTTGAGAATCGAACCCACGAATTCCTGTACACCAGGCGCTACGAACCCGGCTACCCGAGTTCGATACCGGCTTACGATCAACACCGATGAACCGGTCCCCACACAAACACACGTACACACACGGAGACTCGTGAACACACACACACAAAAGACAAAGATCCCCTGTGTAGCCTTAACAGACTATTTTGGCAAGTGCTGTTGGCGAGCACCTCATGAAGGCCGGGACGGCACACGAGAGGGGTGGGGCCAACACCACGCCCGGCCGTACCAGTTACCCATTTGAGGCTGAGTCGACCTAGGGGAGGCCCAGGACCGGTTCAGATAATCGTCACTCGTCCTGGTGGCCTTGAGCGGGAATCGAACCCGGGTGCCCACACACACACGTGTGCACGCAACACCTCCGTTGCTAAATTCTCTTGCCTCTCTCCTCCTCCCCCCTCCTCCCCCTCGCTGTCCCCCCCCCGCACCGCTCCCCCTCTCTCCCATCTCCCAGTGACAGCTCTGTCGATACAGACCCGAGCGTGGACCTATAACTAATTACTCGGCTGTCGCAGCGCTCACTGCTGCATCGCGTTACGTGACGGCTGCAGGAGTAGCGTGGTTTTGTTACAAGTCCTGCCAAGCCTGACTCTCCTCCCAACCCAACCCACCCCCTCACCCCATCCACCCCCCCCCCCCAATTCAACACAACACTCACTCAACAAGCAGCTCACACAAACACGCAGCACGGCACACACCGCACGTGGGTACGGAGTTCTGAACGAAGGCAAAGAGAGCTCCGTGTTAGCCTTGACACGAGGCTGAGTCGACCTAAGGGAGAGACAACAACAACAACATTCGCCGTTCGCCACTAAGTGGCGGTGACGTCGCCACGGCGCATGCTCCAGGCTCGGCGCACTTTTGAGGCCACAGGCACACAGAGCCACACGCACACACAAATACACAAATACACAGTTCCCGTATAGTGTTAGCGAACACCTATGAAGGTCGGTATGGGACACGTGGGGGGTTTTGTCTCCCCAGTGGCGATGGTTTTACACACCGCACCGGGTACTCATTTGAGGTTGAGTCTACCTAGGGGAGGCCCAGGGCCGGTTCAGATAACCTTCACTGGTGTTGACCGTGAGCAGGAATCGAACTCGAGTGGCCGGGTTCGTAGTGCAGCGTAGCGCTAACCGTTGAACTGCGGCTCCCCTCTCTATCTGCCACGTCCGACACACACACAGCCAACCACACACGCACAGCCACCAAAATACACAGCCACCCACACGCACAGCCAACCACACACACACAGCCAACCAAAATACACAGCCACCCACACACACACAGCCAACCACACACACACAGCCAACCACACACACAGCCACCAAATACACAGCCACCCACACACACAGCCAACCACACACACAGCCACCAAAATACACAGCCACACACACACAGCCACCCACACGCACACAGCCACCAAAATACACACACACACAGCCACCCACACACACACAGCCAACCACACACACACAGCCAACCACACACACACAACCACCAAAATACACAGCCACACACACACAGCCACCCACACACACACAGCCACACACACACAGCCACCCACACACACAGCCACCAAAATACACAGCCACACACACACAGCCACCCACACACACACAGCCAATCACACAGACACAGCCAACCACACACACACAACCACCAAAATACACACACAGCCACCCACACACACACAGCCACCAAAATACACAGCCACACACAGCCAACCACACACACACAGCCACCCACACACAGCCACCAAAATACACAGCCACACACACACAGCCACCCACACAAACACAGCCAACCACACACACACAGCCACCCACACACACACAACCACCAAAATACATAGACACAGCCAACCACACACACACAGCCAACCGCACACACACAACCACCAAAATACACAGACACAGCCAACCACACATACACGGCCACCCACACACACACAGCCAACCACACACACACAGCAAACCACACACACACACAACCACCAAAATAAACACACACAGCCACCCACACACACACAGCCAACCACACACACACAGCAAACCACACACACACAACCACCAAAATAGACAGCCACACACACACAGCCACCCACACACGCACAGCCACCAAAATACACAACAACCGCCATTCGCCACTAAGTGGCGGTGACGTCACCACGACGCTTGTGCCAGGCCATGTGCACCTTGAGGCCACGTGAAGTGTCGAACGCCTGCTGGCAGGAGGTCCCGGGGCAGACCCAGGTGCCATGGGTCGACTGACTGAGATGACTGGCTGATGCACCACCTGTGCCCCTTACTGTGCCAACCTGCTGTGCTTCAGCCACCCGGCGCTCCGCTCGTTGTTCTGAGCGTCGCTCCTCTGCCCTCCGTTGTTGTTTTAGGGCGACTGACTCCAACTGCCCAGTAGCGTCCTTCACGAGCCTCCTCCACAGAGGCCGATCTTGACACCGCTGGTACCAGTCATCGGCAAGTCCACTCAGCTCCACGTCCTCCTGTACCACATCACTCCATCTCTTCTCTAGCCCGTGCCACGCCCGCTTAGCCCCCTCGATCCGGCCGAACAAAAGCTGTTTCGGCATGCGGTGGCTGGGCATGTGGGCTACATGACCCAGCCATCGCAGCCTTTTCCGCCGGAGGTGCTCACCGATGGGACCTTGCCCAGATCTTTCAAGTATTTGTGAGCTCCTCACACAATCCAGTCTGGTTAAACCCAGAATGGATCGTAGGCAGGCCAGCCTAAATATTTCTAACCGACAGAGGAGTGGCAGCCTCTCCTCCGCAGTGAGCGTTCAAACATTCCACGTGGCCACCCGTAGTGGATTTTCGTTGTTTCTGGAGGAGCCCCGAGGGTAGATGTTCAATCTCCTAGCTCCGCCAATTGGGGTTTGGCCAGGAGACGTCATAGACGCCTGGCCCCCCGGGGCCTCCGGCACAAGCTTATTAGTTACATATTTCAGTTTAACTCGTGGTTTAGTGGTAATTAATTGAAGGTGGAGGGGTTACCAGCCCCTCGCACCCGTCCAGAGCCCCCGTTTAGCCCCTGTGGTGGACACATATGCCATGAGGGAAGGAGCCAATAAAAATTGGACCTCCCCCCACAGCACTGTCCACGACAGAGTTGCCCTTCCGGCACCGCGAGGAGGTAGAGGGTTGTTTTGCCGGACTAAAATACACAGCCACACACACAGCCACCCACACACACACAGCCAACCACACACACACAGCCACACACAGCCACCCACACACATACAGCCACCCACACTCACACAGCCAACCACACACACACAGCCAACCACACACACACAGCCAACAACAATAACAACCGCCATTCGCCACTATGTGGCGGTGACGACGCTTGTGCCAGGCCATGTGCACCTTGAGGCCACGTGAAGTGTCGAACGCCTGCTGGCAGGAGGTCACGGGGCAGACCCAGGTGCCACGGGTCGACTGATTGAGATGACTGGCTGATGCACCACCTGTGCCCCCTACTGTGCCAACCTGCTGTGCTTTAGCCACCCGGCGCTCCGCTCGTTGTTGTGAGCGTCGCTCCTCCGCCCTCCGTTGTTGTTGGAGGGCAACTGCCTCCAA
Organism: Petromyzon marinus; assembly: GCF_048934315.1. Classification (NCBI taxonomy): domain Eukaryota; kingdom Metazoa; phylum Chordata; class Hyperoartia; order Petromyzontiformes; family Petromyzontidae; genus Petromyzon; species Petromyzon marinus. Next base: position 5,479,217 of record NC_133704.1, on the reverse strand, counting down.
CTGCCCAGTAGCGTCCTTCACGAGCCTCCTCCACAGAGGCGGATCTTGACACCGCTGGTACCAGTCATCGGCAAGTCCACTCAGCTCCACGTCCTCCAGTACCACATCACTCCATCTCTTCTGTAGCCCGTGCCGCGCCCGTTTAGCCCCCTCGATCCGGCCGAACAAAAGCTGTTTCGGCATGCGGTGGCTGGGCATGCGGGCTACATGACCCAGCCAACGCAGCCTTGCCTGCCGGAGGAGCTCACCGATGGGACCTTGCCCAGATCTATCAAGGATTTGTGAGCTCCTCACACAATCCAGCCTGGTTAAACCCAGGATGGATCGTAGGCAGGCTAGCCTAAATGTTTCTAACCGGCGAAGATGTTCCATTAAGGGCCGAGAAGACCTGAAGCTTAGTGCGGAGCGACAGACCAGGTAGCGTCCACACAGCGTTAATCAACCGATGAAAAGATATTGCCGCTCGACTGATTCACACACAGCCACCCACACATACACAGCCACCCAAACACAGCCACCAACATACCCACACACACAGCCACCCACCCACGTAACCACACACACACACAGCCACCAACATACCCACACACACACCCAGCACAAGGTACTGTGTGCGCTAGAGACGCGGAAATTGACCGCTCAAGGACGTGGCCACAGACTCGCGACTCACGGTGCGAAACGCGCGTGAATGCCCCGGCCCGAGACCACGCCCACAAGTAATAACGTCAGCGTCGGGGACGAGAGAGGGGGGGGAGGTGAAGGATTGGGTGGGGCAAGAGGAGGTTAAAGCATTTAAGATGAAATCTTGACTTAAAGCTTTCGTGACTGCAGCACTGGCGGAGCCAGTGGGGTGGGGGGGGGGTGGCACGTGCCCCCCCCCCCCCCCCAATGATCCGATCGAAATCCCTAATTTAGATCGGATCAATGGGGTTTATTAGTAATAAATCGGCATTTTGCGACCCCCCCACTGCCACTGTGTAGCATTTCATTATGTGCCAGGGACTCTATGAGATGATAGGACAATAGTCTGAGTCCATAATTGGCAATAAGTAACGGCAAAGCAGTTTTAAGTGACTCACATAATTGTGCGCAGTTGCGTACACGACTTCCCTGAAGGCATCAACACCTTCAGCGAGAGGCGATGCCGATCACACAACGGGGTTCGAATTCAAACCCTCGATCGATGGCTGTGCCATCGCCGCACACGCGTCCAATAAAAAAGCAAGGGACAAGTCCTTACTTACTAACAACTCCTCTCTAACTAACAACTCCTTACTTACAAACAACTCCTCTCTAACTAACAACTCCTTACTTACTAACAACTCCTCTCTAACTAACAACTCCTTACTTACTAACAACTCCTCTCTAACTAACAACTCCTTACTTACAAACAACTCCTCTCTAACTAACAACTCCTTACTTACTAACAACTCCTTACTTACTAACAACTCCTTACTTACTAACAACTCCTCTCTAACTAACAACTCCTTACTTACAAACAACTCCTCTCTAACTAACAACTCCTTACTTACTAACAACTCCTCTCTAACTAACAACTCCTTACTTACAAACAACTCCTCTATCATTTTTCATTGCTGGAGGGGTTTCCCCCTCCAGCAGGAATTCATATTGTTTGGGTCTTTCGGTAAAGCCACTTATAGAGAAAAAATAATAAAAAAAAATAATAAAAAATAATAACAATATCACAACGTTCCGATCGCAACACAAGCAATCGCCATCAGGTGAAAAATATTGCGGGAGAGCTGCCGAGGCATTGATTTTTTTCCTGCCTCAGCAGCTCTCCCGCTATATTTTTCACCTGATGACGATTACTTGTGTTGCGATCGAAACTTAGTGATATTGTTAGTATTTGTATTATTTGTATTCTTTTTTTATCTCTACGTGGCTTTATCGAAAGACCCAAAGAATATGCTTTTAAGATTGTACATTGTAATGACCCAGATCGGCCAACCCTCCCCCCGGGGGCCTGTCCCCCACGCAACCCCCACCCCCCCCCCCCTCCACCACCACCTCATTGTCATTGTCGGCGTACGAATCTCCCCCTCCACGTGGTCACGGAACGCCGCTCGGCCTAGTAGGGGGTCAAATTCAGAGTAAAAAAGAGAACACACACACACAAAACACACACAGGGACTCATTCGTCGAAGATTTATATGTCGGGCACAAAGAGTCGACGTTTGTAACAATGTCTCTGCTTCATGGCACACGTCAACTGTGTTAGCCGTGTGCATGCGCACCTACTCTGCCAATGCTGCATCACCAAATAATAATCATCATCACCATCATCATCGCTTGGTGACTTCATCGACGTCACCGCCGTCAGCCGGGAAACCCAGGGACAGATTTGAATTTTGTGAGTCGGATCGCGCTCACGATCCCTGCGGGTTTAGTTGATCCACAGACTTGCATCGATGAGACCCATAGCATTGCGTACAGAGCCATAGAGTTGCATAGAACCCCGCAGACTTGGGCAGACCAAGAGACCCCCATGTACGTCGACTTAGCTACCGATCCACAGACTGGCAGTTGAAATCGCGGTACAGTGCTAGCAAAATATTAGTTTAGCATTTTTATAGAATTGCACAGACGAGAGGCACGTAGACGTACGATACGTAGATGATGGATGTCTTTGCACAGAGAATAGAGAGACTCCTAGACTTTCGCAGGCGAGAGACCCATAGACGTCCATAGACATCCATCGATCCGGGGCTCCGATGAGATAGAGGGAGCACGAGCCATGGTTCTGCCCTTGGGTCGAGGTTCTATTCCAGAGACAACACACACAAAGGCAAAACTCCCCCGTATAGCATTTAACAAACTGTTGGGGCAAGTGCTGTTAGCGAGCACCGATGAAGACCTGAACGTCGCACGAGTCGGGTGGTGGTACTGCCAGAACCATACCCGGCCGCCTTTGTCTCCCCAACGCCGATGCTTTCACACACCACATCGGGCGCTCATTCGAGGCTAAGTCGACCTAGGGGAGACCCAGGACGAGTTCGGATAACACTTGTCACCAGTAAGCCGTGGCCAGGAATCGAACATATAATCTGGTTCATAATGTAAGCCAGAGGTCGCTGGTTCAATGAATCAGTCTATGAATGGATCGATCGACAGGTCGTGTTTGGTGGGGTAAAGTGTGGGTAACTCGTGCCTCTGCCAAGACGTCTTGCAAGCGTGGAAGAGTAGACCAAAAACAAAAATACCCTCTCCCGATTGGGCATCACGAGTGTTCCTTCGTCGAGTGTAGACGCACTTACGCCGAACAGTGGTGGCAGCGGGCACTTTCAGGGCAGCGCTTTCATATTTCAGCTACATTATTTATTGTTACAATGATTACACTATGGAGCACAATTTTTGCTCCTGGGTAGTAAGTGCTATTTCTTAATTGCTTATGCCTAAAAAGTATAGAAAATGTCTGTTATTCCACACAAACTTTGCTTTTGTGACCAGGACACTGATATTTTTAAATTTGCCTATTTTCAATGCGCAAACGGGCGAATTTGTGTCTTTTCGTTCACATAAAGTCAGAAAAAAACTACATATGAATCAAAATGAACATGTATTTATACTAAAGTAATGCAAAAATGCCTACAATAGATTTAGAAGTGAGTAGTTTTTCGATATTTACGATTATACTTTAAACCACTTTCACGAATCAGCCCTCAAATGTAGTCTCCCATTATGTTCTCGTTATACTGTCCTTGGTAGCGGCATTCAAAGTGCAGCATATCCTGGTGAATGCGCTCGCCTTGCTCCTCCGAGTACGCTCCGATGTTCTTCTTTAATCTATCAAGATGAGCATCAAGGATATGGACTTTGAGGGACATCCAACAGCCCATTATGCCGTAATTCTTCATCAGAGTCTCAACCAGCTCCACATAGTTTTCGACCTTGTGATTGCCCAGGAAGCCACGAACCACTGCGACAAAGCTGTTCCAAGCTTCTTTCTCCTTACTAGTGAGCTTCTTGGTGTATTAATTGCACTCCAGGATCTTCTTCATCTGTGGTCCGATAAAGACAATGGCTTTGACCTTTGCCTGTGACAGCTTAGGGAAGAAGTCTTGAAGGTACTTGAAGGCTGCCGATTCCTTATCTACAGCGCTGACAAATGGTTTCATAAGGCCCAATTTGATGTGCAGTGGTGGCATCAGCACCTTCCGGGAGTCCACCAGTGGCTCCCACTTGACGTTGTTCCTCCCTGCAGAGAACTCGGTCCGCTGTAGCCAGTCCCGCCTGTGGTAGTGCGCCTTGGTGTCCCTGCTGTCCCAAAGGCAAAGATACCAGGGAAACTTGGTAAAACCGCCTTGGAGACCCATCAGGAATGCCACCATTTTGAAGTCTCCGATGACCTCCCAACCGTACTCATCATACTTCAAGGCGTCCAGCAAGGTCTTGATGCTGTTGTAATTCTTTTTGAGGTGCACCGAGTGAGCCAGGGGAAGAGACGGGTACTTGTTATCATTATGGAGCAGCACGGCTTTGAGGCTCCTGGATGAGCTGTCAATGAAGAGGCGCCACTCATTTTGGTTACAGGCGATTCAGGATTGCCTCGAACAGACTGGTCACATTGTGGCAGAAGCAGTTTTCATCTTGACGGGTGGAGAAGCTGTTGAAAGGTTGGTGACGCTTCATCTGATCTGCGACTTGCACACTTTCATCCAACAAGTTACACTGCTTGAGCCGAGACTCGGCATTGGACTTGGTGAGACCAAGATATCTGATCAAGTCGTTGAGGTCTATTTGGTTGGGGTAGTATGGGTTTCTCTCCTCAGCTCCACCACTGAAATAGTCATCTGGATCTACGTCTTTCTCGCTCTCTGACTTGCTGCTCTCTTCTAAAGACGGCTGCTTTCTCTCCGGAGGAGCGGGAACGGGGAGCTCATGGCAGTGTGGCACCGGGGCGATGGATGAAGGAAGGTCCGGATACGTGATAGCAGGTGCATTCTTGCTAGTCCGACGTTTGTAAGGGTCCACCATGCAGAAGTAGCAGTTGCTTGAGTGGTCAGTGGGTTCCCGAGAAATTATTGGGATAGCGAACTTCATGGCTCTCTTTTCCCCTCTGTACCATCCTACAAAAAATAAATTTACTTCACCCATGACTAAAGTGTAAGAGATTCTCGCAACATTTTTTCATATATGATATATGTTTTCAATGACATTAAAAATTGTAAAACATTTTAGAATTACAAACTTTTACAATTTTAACAAATTTCACTAATTTTATAACGTAAAATTCCGAGCAACAATTGTCCATCTTACCTTTCAGAGTTTTTTTGCATTGCTCGCAGGTGAAATGAGGTGCCCTGGGTTTGTCTTGATCCCCGACAGGCATGCCGAAATATGCCTTGTAGGCCTCACACATCTTAGCAGATGCTTTCACAGAGTACTTTTTCACTCTTGTCATGATACGTTGGCCGCAGACAGAGCAAAATGCGTCTGCCGGATGCATGCCGCCTCTTGATGCCATTTCAGAAATATGCAGATATGTATCCACTTAGGCCGCTGGAACTAAACTGAATTGGTGGGCTTAAGGCCCCTGTATTTATACTACTATTTATATTACTGGAAAGTTCTAGAATGTTCTAGAAGTTACTCCAAGTTTACTCAGCACTGAATCTATCTGGAATGTTCTGGAAAATAGGTAAATTGAAAAAGAAGTCATGTCCTGGTCACAAAAGCAAAGTTTGTGGGGAATAATATCCATTTTGTGTACTTTTGAGGCATAAGAAATTAGGAAATACCACTTACTACCCAGGAACCACATTTAAAAAAAAAATGTTCCACTGTTATTCTCGTGAGTACACGTGCGTTGTGAGGAGGCTCTTTATGTACAATGCGCTCTATGAGGCGGATGACGATGATGTTGATGATGTAAACACTTTGACTTATTATCTCCGAGTGGCTAAGGATGCCGGTAATTGCAGGGACCGCGCATTTATCTTTCCACATGACTAAATAGGTCAGCAAAAGCGCAGCGGTTTTTGTGTGAGTCTGTGTGTGTGACTGTGTGTGTGTCTGTGTGTGTGACTGTGTGTGTGTCTGTGTGTGTGTGCCTGTGTGTGTAGCGGGGAGCCGTAGTGTAGCGGTTAGTGCGCTGCGCATTGAAACCGGCGACCCGGGTTCGATTCACGCTCACGGCCAACACCAGTGACGATTGTCTGAACCGGTCCTGGGCCTCCCCTAAGTCGACTCAGCCTCAAATGAGAACCTGGTGCGGTGTGTAAACATCGCCACTGGGAAGACAAAGGCGGTCGGGCGTGGTGCTGGGCACCCACCCCCTCGTGTATCGTTGCGGCCTTCATAGGTGCTCGCTAACAGCACTTGCCCCTACAGTATGTTAAGGCTATACGGGGGATCTTTTGTGTGTGACTGTGTGTGTGACTGTGTGTGTGCTCCCTCCCAGTGAGTCACGCTCAATCGCACAGTCTTCACTAGAGAGAGAGGGAGGGGGGTGGTAGGGAGAGAGGAGCGGGGGAGAGAGAGAGAACGCGAGAGAGAATGCTAGGGATTGATAATAGCTCGACTGCGGAACGCATTATCTACTGGGTGAAAATGTCAAATTCGTTTTAGCTCCTCTGACATCAGCGCCGTTTAAGGCTCCGTCTCTTGATGGGAGGTGCAGAGAGACACACGCTCGCAGTTTCTGACCTTCCCGCATTAAAGAGCCGAGCGTGTTGCTGCTCCTGCTCCTGATGATTATTATTGTGATGATGATGATGGTGGTTAATGGTGGTGTCGGAAGCGGTAGTGGAGCGGTTCGCGCGCTGCGCTACGAACTCGGCGATGCGAGTTCGATTCCCGCTCGCGGCCAACACCGGTGACAATTATCTGAACCTTTCCTGGGCCTCCCCTAGATCGACTCAGCCTCAAATGGATACCTAGCGCGGTGTGTAAACATCGACACTAGGGAGACAAAAGCGGCCGGGCGTGGTGTTGGCCACCCACCCCCCAGCACTTGCCCCAACAGTCTGTTAAGGCTATGCGGGGGATCTTTGTCGTTGGTGGTGATGCTGATGAAGATGGTGATGATGATTATGGCGCAAATAAATGCGTGTTGATTGTGATGGTGCAGATGCATGCAATAATACATGCTAATTATGCAACTAAGCAAATGCGTGATGATACTGTTGCTGCTGATGATCATGCACATTTTATATTGTGCTGATAATGACAATGACGGTATCATCATACTAACACAATTGACAGATGCAACACACACACAAAGACAAACATCCCCCATATAGAGTTTAACAGACTGTTGGGAAAAGTGCTATTAGCAAGCACCATTGAAGGTCAGAACGGTGCACAAGCGGGTTGTGGTACTGCCAGCACCACACCCGGCTGCCTTTGCCTTCCTAGTGGCGATGTTTACACACCGCACCAGATACTCATTTGAGGCTGAGTCAACCTAGGGGAGGGCCCAGGAAAGGTTGTTGCCGTGAGCGGGAATCGAACCCGGGTCGCCAGGTTCGTAGAGCTGCGCGCTAACCGCTACACTACCGCTCCCCCCCCCCGCACGCACACACGCACACACGCACACGTTCACACACACACAAACGAACACACATGTACACACACACAAACATACACACACGTACACACACACACGTACACACACGTACACACACGTACACACACACACACACGTACACACACACACACACACGTACACACACACGTACACACACACACGTACACACACACACACGTACACACACACACACGTACGCACACACACACACGTACACACACACGTACACACACATACGTACACACACACACGTACACACACACGTACACACACACGTACACACACACACGTACACACACACACGTACACACACACACGTACACACACACGTACACACACACACGTACACACACACACACACGTACACACACACACACGTACACACGCGCACGCTGGTCGCTATGTCGAGAGCTCGTTCGTCCCGGCTCTTGCGGAGAGACCCGAGCAGAGAGAGACACAGAGAGAGAGAGAGACAGAGACTTTGACTTTTGACTGCCTTGATTCAGGCTTCCACCTGCTATTGCAGTGGAACGATCATGATCCAGGCAGCAACGGTGATGGGGAAAAGAGACCGACACTGGGAGGCGGCACACACGCCGTCACCTGCAGCATCCAGCGTCAAGAAGAAAACAAAAAACCCCTTCACAACCGACGCACACGATCGAGCGTCATCCGCGCCAGGCTCGTGGGGGGGGGGGGGTGGTCGGGAGTCAAGGGAGGGGGGGTCGAGGGGGGGTTGTAGGGGGGGGCGGGGGAGGGGGGGCGAGCCCGGGGGGGGGGTCAAACGCAGACACCAACGCGTTCCGCTGTACCCTGCGCAGGGCGTCCCTTGCGCGTCCCCACCACGCGAGGAACTCGGCCCCGGTGTGGCTGTGGTACGCAAACTCGAGCCCGAGGCGCGCTTTCACCGGGGCCTGCGTCACCGCCAGCGCCCCTGCGCCACTGCCGCCACCCTCCAGCCTCCGTTTCCGTGTGGTACAAATCGCCAGCTTCGCCTGGGCGCTGACGAAGTTCGCGACGTCGCGCTGGGCGCCCGCCACCCCCGTCACCCCGTACACGAACACACAGACTCTTGGAGCGGGGCGCCCAGCTTCCCAAACGCCGACGCGACGAAACGAAACAGTGGCACCAGCCTCGCGCATCGGAGGTACCGGTGCACGAGGTCCTCCTTCCGTCCACAGAACACACACTCGTCCGGGGTCCCCGGCGGGATCCGGCGGACCCGCACGCCCGACGGTAAAGTCTGGAATTGGGGGGGGGGGGGCGATACAAGTCCCGCCACTGGGGGGCCGTGCTGCTCATCTCTGAAAAATGCTCTCGCCACCGAGTGTCCGGCAGCTCGTCCAGCTCCCCGCGGAGCAGCGATTTAAGGCAGGCGGCGTAGACGCGGTCCTTACGCGCCCCATCGAGCGGCACGTCCCTGCAGTGTCTGACCTGCAGCAATCGCCCGGCGTCGTTGCGGTCAGCGGGGTGCCCGGGGGGAGAACGCCAGCGGGGGGGGAAAGGGGGACTCTCCCCACCGTCCGTGTCCCCCAACCGCACCCCGAGCCTCCGCGTCGCCCGCAGGACTCCCTTGAGCACCTTCGCACCGGCGAGCACGGCGCGGAGCCCGGCCGCCTCGGAGACGTCCAGTGCCGTCTTCCACGCCCGTCGCCCGGGAGCCAGCAGGTCGCCGACCGTCTTCATACCCCCGGCCGTGAAACGCAGGGCCAGGGTGCGCTCTCTGCTGATGTCCGGGAAGAGGGGGGTTCGCGAACAGTGGCTCCCCCGCCAAGAGGGCCGCAACGTCGCCCGCAGGGAGTCTCTGCCGTTCGAGGCCGCGCCACGCGTCAAAGGACGCTGCGATGATACGCGGGCAGCGGGGCCTGGTGGACGAGCCCGGGGTCGGTTAAGAAAAGTTCCCGGCCGTACCCCAGCTGCCCGGCCTGCCTCAGCAGGGCGAGGGCCAGGGGCTGCCAGGGCCGCTCCCCCGCTCCGTACAGCAGACGTTGTGCGTATTGAATACGGAACGTCATCACCCTACTCGCGACGTTCACGAGGCCCTGTCCTCCCTCCTCCACCGGCAAACAGAGGACCCCCGGCTTCTGCCAGTGCCTCCCGTGCCACGTGAAGGAGGTGAACGCCCTCTGAACCCTGTTCATCAGTCCTGCCGGGGATTGTAGGACCTTGGCTTTGTGCCAAATCATCGCCGCCGCCAAATTGTTGACCACCAAGACCCGCCCCCTGTACGACATTCCCTGGGCGAACCTAGACCATGCTGCCAGCGTCGCACCTACTTTCATCTCAACCTCTTCCGAATTCTTACTGACTGTGGCCGGGTCGCCCAGGCGTACCCCCAGATAGCGCGCGCCCTCCCCGCCCCAGACCACCCGTCCAGGGGGGAGCGCCAGGGCGCTCACTGTGCCCTGCGGCTTCAGGCTCAGCGCCTCGCATTTCTCCCAGTTTACCCTCGCGGAGGAGGCTCTCTCGTAGAGACGGACCGCGTCGCGGACCGCCTCCACGTCTTGTGCGTTGGTCACCACCACGCACACATCGTCAGCGTACGTCGAGAGCGTGACCGGCGCGTCGCCTGACCCCGCGAACCTGAAACCCGACAGCGTCTTTCTCAGTCGCAGCAGGAGCGGTTCTATACACATGGCGTATAGCAGCCCAGACAACGGGCACCCCTGAAGGACCCCTCCCTGTGACGGCTAAGGGGCCGCGGAGCCTGGCATTGATCTTCACGAGGCTACTGATGTTCGTGTACAGGAGCCGCACGTGCGCCGTAAACCGTCCGCCGACTCCGTAAGCTTTCAGCGCCGCGTACATGTACCTGTGCCCGACGCGGTCGAAAGCCTTCTCGGTCTAGAAAGAGAAGGCCGGCGTCCACCTTATGGGCGGCCGCCAGGTCAATGATGTCCCGCACTGCCCCAATATTGTCTTGTATAGCCTTCCCGGGAACACATTACGATTGGTCCGGGTGCACTACGCTCCCCGCCACGAGTTTCAGGCGGTTTGACAGCACCTTTGCTATGATCTTATAGCCCATGCACAGCACGGACACCGGCCGCCAGTTTCCCACTTGGGGCAGGTCACCCTTCGTGGGCAGTAGGGTTACCACCGCCCTCCTGCTGCTCTGTGGCAACTCCCCGGACCTCAGGCTCGCACAGAGTACGGCGGCGAGCGCGGGACCGAGCTCGCCCCAGAAGGTCCTGTAAAATTCCGTTGGGAGGCCATCTATCCCCGGGGCCTTCCTCACGGCGAGGCTGTTCATCGCGGCCTCGAGCTCCAGGGCGGTCACCAGTTTCTCCAGTAGCTCCGCCTCAGGAGGGGTCAGCCTGGGCACACCGCCCAGTAGCTCCTCCAGCGCATCTTCTTGGACGCTTCCCTCTGTGAGCAGCGCCCTGTAAAAATCCGTGACGAGTCGCGCGACCTCCGCGTCCCACGTCCAAGCCTCAACGCTCGGCGCCTGCAGGCTGGTGATTGTGTTAGGGTCGCCGGCCCCCGGGATCTCCCCTGCCTGCGACCCTGTCCGCGAAGTACCGACGCTCCCAGACTCTCCACTAGTGTGGGAGCTGCCGCCGCCGCACTCCTCCCCTGGCGGGGAAAGGTCGTCGCGCTCCTGTTCCCCCCCCTGTGCCGTCCCCCCCCGAGTCCGGGTCTCCTGCCGGTGGGGCATCACCCTCGACCTCCCTGGGACCCGCTAGCGCTTCGCCGGCACCCAAACGCGACGCTCCCCGCCCGCGCAGTCCCACGCACCAATCACACGCGGGTAACAGGGGGTCAAAGGTCGGAGGGTAAGCGACGTCGTTCGTGCTCACTCCGACGCTTGGGGGGTTGGTTTAAACGGGTTTAAAGGGCTATGCGATGGGCATGCGTGCGAGACGGGTATCCGCTCGCAACGCCGGAGTCCGCAGCCGACGGTTCGTAGCGCACACAATCCACGCGGCGCCGCTCCACACACGCGGCGACCACCGAGAACAGCAAGCGAACCCACGCTTCCACTCTCTTTCCACACCCTCGCAAAAACCACCACACCAGTCTGTTATGTAACGACCACCGCGACAGCAAGCGCACCCACGCTTCCGCAATAACCACACCAGTCCGTTATGTAACCGCCGACGATTTATTCCACCGCGTCGGCGAGCCCTTATTTAACCGAGTCAGTCGGGATCAGCGGGGCAGGACCGATCTATCTCTCGATAGTCGGCACTACACTCTACCTGTCCTTCTCCCCTTTACCCTCTCCGGTTTTGCTCTTAAGCTAAGTCCCAACTCCCTCTCTCTCTCTCTTACTCACGGTTCGTCGTCACTGCTGTCTGGTCCTCGCGGCGCGTCGATACGTCCCACGGACGTTCGCGCGGCTGGACTCGGGAGTTGACGGGCCTGGGGTTGACTCGAGTAGCCAGAGAACCTTTTTCCTTCGCCCTGACCCGCTTTATTCTTTCTACATCAAAGGGGCTACCTGGTGCCGACTCGCGGGCCAATCAGCTCGCTGGGATCACCCGCCAATCGGTAGGCCCATCTGTACCCCAGCATCCCCCGGGCCGTTGCTTTCAGCGACGTCCGCATCTAAATTTACCTGCTCAGCGACCCTCCAGCCAGAGGGCGACCCTGCTTTCCCGCCGCTCGTGGCTCTGCCCTCCTACCTGCCTGCTGACCCGTGTGTGTTGTGTGTGCTGTCTACCCGCGGTGGCTCGGCAGCCCCGTCGTGACCATGTAATTACAACCAAAGTCACGGCGCCGCGGTGGGTGTTAGCGTCGGGGGAGACCGTCCAATTCCCTGGCTGCAGGAAACCGTGAAGATTATCCCTTTACGAGGGCTTCTGGGTGAAAACCTGTCGGCCAGGGTGTCTCCCCACGCGCTCTAATGGTGGGGGGGAGTGCGTGCGTGTGTGTTCCGGTGGGGGGGGGGGGGGGGGGGGGTGGGGAGGTGGTGGGGTGGAGCAATGTCGGCCTCGCCGCGGCGAGATCGCAGGTGGGCCGCCCGCCGATCGGCTCCGTGGCGGCGGCATCACATAGCCCCCCGAGGTGCCAGTCCCCGTCCCGGGTTGACTGGAGCACCTCGCCTGGGCCGCGCCCACGAGGTAGCGCTGCGGGGTCCGGGGGATCCGCCCGGATCTCGTGGCTGGCCTCGGGGGAGGTGGCTCCGTCCTCGGGGTTTCCTGCAGCGGTCTCCTTCTCCACTCCAGTGGCTCCTCCGATCCCTCGGCACCTGGGGGCTGGGGGACAAACTCCGCGGCAGCGGGGTTTAAGGGGCGGCGTCCCCGCCGTCCTCTGGCGGGGCCGGGACGCCTCGGGGCTGGGGGCACGGCGGGGCCCATGTAGTGCGCGAGGCCCCCGAGCACGGGTGGCGCAGGGGCACCGGGATTTCGCGGTACTCGGGCAGCGAGGTTCTCCCCCGCCGGGGCTGCCCTCCATGGTTTTAAGCGGCGGACGTTAACCACCGTTTCTCGGCCCCTCTCTCCACCCTGGATTAGTACCGTCCAGGGAGAGATCTGCCGTACCACGGTCCAGGAGCCCCGCCAGTAGGTGGTCAGCTTCCCCACCTGTCCGGCCCCGACGCGAGGGGTGTGTAGCCACACCTTGGTACCTGTCAAGAAAAGGGGGGGCTCCACGCGGGGTCGGGTGCTCTGTTCCTGTCGCCGATGCGCGGCCTCCCCTTGCGGGTAGGCCCGGTCCCGGACCCCTCGTAGGGTCTCCATCAGATGTTCCACGGGGCGACTCCCTTCCTCCGTTTGGGGTGGAGGAATGCCGAACAGCAAGTCTGCGGGTAGACGAGACTCACGACCAAACATCATTAGGAACGGGGTTTGGCCCGTCGATGTGTGCACCGTGGTGGCGTAGGCGAACAGGGCGTAGGGGAGGTGTTCGTCCCAATCCCGTTGGTTTGCGGCCGCCATACGCTTGAGCTTTCCGGCCAGAGTCTGATTCATACGTTCAACCATACCGTTCGCCTGGGGGTGGTACGCCGTGGTTCGGTCTTTCTGGATCCCGAACTCCCGGCACAGCGCCTGAAACAACTCGGCCTCGAACTCGCTACCCTGGTCGGTAAGGACTCGCTCCGGGATCCCGTGCTTAAGTACATAGTGCTCCACGAACGCCCGGGCTACTACCAGGGCCGTTTTATCGGGGATGGCCACCGCCACGGGGTAGCGGGTGAAGTATTCCACCGCTACGAGGATATAGCGGTTGCCCCGGTGGGATCGTGGGAATGGCCCCTGGAGATCGATGCCGACCAGCTGGTTAGTCCGACTGACGCGGAACGGCCTTAGGGGTACTTGGTATCGTGCCGGTTTCGGCCCGCACTGCTGACAAGCGCGGCAGCCCTGTACCCAGGCGGCCACATCTTGCGTCAATTTGGGCCAGAGATACTGGCGACGCAGAGTCTCCCGAGTGCGACGTTCCCCGTCATGGCCCCCGAGCGGGTGGTCGTGTACCAGCCGTAGCAGCTGGGGTCGCACCTGGGCGGGAACACAGATGCACCCCGGCTGGCCGGCCTCGGTTAACTCCCGTACCACCCCGTTCTGCACACACAACCGGGCATACAAACCGCTCCAGGGCCCTGGTAGGGTGCTTTTCCCCTCCCGCAGGGCCGCTTCCACCGCCGCCAGATCCGGATCCCGCTGCTGGGTCTGCCTCAGCTGCTCGTCGCTCAGGCCCGGGAAGGCGCAGCCGACGTCCTCCTGGATCCGTCCGATCGGGGCGGGGTGGTCCACGGGGTCCCGAGTCGTGGGCCCTGCGCTCGCCGGGCGGCCGACTGGGTCCGCGCCTCCACCTGTGGGGGTCTCTGTGGCGCATACCGCACTCTCTCTCGCCAGGGGGGGGGTTAGGTTCAGCGGGTTCCCGGGGGTCCGTTGCCTGTCGGCAACGTCCCCCCGTGAAGCACGGGCAGGCCTCCTCCGCCCTCGTCTCGGCACACACCGCGGGTCGCCGTGATAATGCGTCCGCGTTTGCATGCGTCCGCCCCGCCCGGTATTCGATCTGCAGGTTGTACTCCTGCAGTTGCGCCAGCCATCGGGCCATCTGCCCCCGCGGTTCCTTGAAGGTGAGGAGGAACTGCAGAGCATAATGGTCCGTGCGCACTCGACATTTCCTGCCGTATAAATACGGCCGAAACTGTTTACACGCGAAGATCACAGCGTACAATTCCTGACGGGTCACACAGTAGTTCAGCTCGGCCCCGCTCAGGGTCCGGCTGGCGTACGCAATCACCCGTTCCACCCCTTCCTGCACCTGCGACAACACCGCACCCAGCCCGCTGCTGCAGGCGTCGGTGTCCAAAATAAAGTCGGTGGTAAAATCGGGGAAAGCCAGTGTGGGGGTGTGTGTGAGGTGGTCTTTGAGGGTGGTGAAGGCCGTCTGGCAGGCCTCCGTCCACTGATAGGGGTTCTTGGGGGAAGTGAGTTGGGTGAGGGGGCGTGCAATCTCGCTGAATCCCTTTACAAATCGACGGTAATAGGTGGCGAGCCCCAAGAATGACCTTATCTCCGACAGGTTTCTTGGCTGTGGCCAATCCACTACGGCGCGTACCTTGTCCGGATCGGTGCGCACCCCCGCCTCGCTGACGCGATGTCCGAGGTACCCCACCTCGCGCTGTGCGATGTAACACTTACGCGGCTTGAGCTTGAGATGAGCCGCTCGCAGTCGCTGGAACACCTCCCGTAACCTGGACCAGTGCTCAGACAGAGATCTACTGAACACGATCACATCATCCAGGTAAATCAGGCATTGCTCCCACTGCAAGCCCCGCATCACCAACTCCATCAGCCGCTGGAACGTCGCGGGCGCGTTGGTGAGCCCGAACGGGAGTACTCGAAACTCGAATAGCCCCATCGGGGTGGTGAATGCGGTTTTTGGCCGATCCTCCTCCGTCATCTCCACCTGCCAGTACCCGGACGCGAGATCGAGGGTGGAAAAATACCGCGCTCCGGCGAGGCTGTCAAAGGTGTCGTCGATGCGCGGTATGGGGAAGGCGTCGCCGAGGGTGACTGCGTTTAGTTTGCGGTAATCGACGCAAAACCGGGTTGACCCGTCCTTTTTTGTTACTAGCACCACCGGGGCAGACCAGGGGCTCGCCGAGGGCTAAATTATGTTATCGCGGAGCATGTCCCTGACCGCCTCTTTGATCTGAGCGCGTTCGGGTGCGCCCACGCGGTACGCGGGGAGTTTTATGGGTCGGGCGGCCCCGGTGTCGATTTGGTGCTTAACGAGATCTGTGCGACCCACGTCTGAATCGTGTTCGCTGAACACGTCGGCGTACTCCCGCAGTAACCCGCGTAGCTGATCGGCCTCCCCCTTGGGTAACTCTGCCCAAGGTACGTGTACCGCGTCAAGAAGGGGGACGACCTCGGCGTGGGGAGTCGGGCCGACTCGCCAGGCCAGGTCTTGTTGGTCCTCGGGGCGACCGGGGTCCTCCGCCCAGAGTGCGAATACCGAGTCGCTGGAGTGGCGCGCGTGTAGGGGGTGCACGGTGGCTACTGTGGTGCGCCGTCGTAGTATTGCTGGGGTGCCGTGGGGGTTAAACACACGCATGAACAATCGGCCCCCATCGGCGTTTACCAACGTGGCTGACCCCACAACCCCGTATCGTTTTGCCAACTCCGGGTGAGGAGTTAGCATTACCTCCCCCGATGGTCGGTGCGCGGGGTCGGTGGAGGGTGTCGCCACAGGTACCAGCATCTCGGCGAGCGGCCCGATGGTGACGGCCGTCGTCAGGGTAGCGGCCACAGGTGTGAAGCGGGGGCGATTCGGCTCCCGTCCCAGGAATGGAATCCGTTCCCCGCTGCCTTCCACGGTGGCGCACCGCTGTCGGGGCTGCACGTTGAGCCCCAGCTTTTCCAGGAGGTCGGTACCTGCGATACACTCGTGGCACAGCACACTCGAGACGTAGAACTCCTGAGTGCACACCTGGTTTCCGAGACGGACCTCGAGGGAGATCCTTCCCAGCAACCCCATCCCGGCTCCGCTCGCTGTGTGCAGCGCGCAATCCGGGGCCGGCAGGCGGCTCACGTCAACCCCGAGCACGCTGCAGTGCGCGGCGCTCACGAGTGAGGCCACGGCCCCCGTGTCCAGTAGGATCCGGGTGCGCTGCCCGTTCACCTGTCCTTCCACCAGTGACGTGGCCCCCGTGATTCCTGCCACCAGCTCCCGTAGCCAGTCGCCCGTCCTCACCGCGTCCTTGGGTGTTGTGGCCGTGACCTGTGTGGGTGTCACTTGCTTACCATTATTATTATCGTCGTTTTGTTTCGGGACCTCGGTGATTGCACCCCTAGGTGGTCCACTCTCTAGGGGGCGTTGGCGTTTAACCCTTCGGTATATCTAGCGCGGGCGATCTGTGGGCAGTCTCTCATGAGATGCCCCTGACGGCCGCACATATAACACGCCCGGGGGGGGGTGGCGGCTCCATAGTGGGCACCCTGCCCGCTCCCTCTCCCCCCCGTGCGCCGCTGCCCAGACTCTGCTTCTAGTCGGGCTACCCTCCCAGCTAGCCCTCCCAACTCGGTCTGAATCGTCTCTACCGTAGTCTGCAGCGTAGTCATATGTGCCCGTACTTGGGTTACGTTGTTGTCGATCCCCCCGATGCCCGCCTGTATCCCCGCTACCCATCCCGGGGTGGTCTCGCGGGATACCGGAGGCCCCCTTTCCTGACCCCCTACCATCCTGGTGAGCTCCTGTTCCTCCTCTTCCTCCTCGGTGGACAGACTTGCGATGGTGCGCTCCCGTCCCAGTCCTCGGAGCTGTGCGCGTTCGCTAGAAATTCTTTCACATTTGCGCGCGCGCTCGACAAGGGCATCAAAGGAGAGGCGCGTACAGTTCACGTCTGGCTGCCACCACGCCGTGCGCATTAAGTATCGCTGGATTTTCTCTGTGGCCAGCTCCTCAATCGCTTCCGTGGTGTGCCTCGGGCGTGCGATCTTTGTTAGCTCACGCACATCCTCGGCATAATCGCGCAGGTCCTCGCCGGGTTGGCGACGGCGTGCCTCTAAGGCCGCTTTTGCCTCCTCCTCATCGCGCGTACCGAAGCGCAGATCAAGTCGGCGCATCAGTTCCTCTAGCTGTGTCTGCGCGCTTGTGGGTAGGGCTTCCACAAAATCGGCTGCCCGCCCATCCAGATTCATATTAAGTTGACGTAGCGTCTGCGCGTCCGTCCACCCATTAATTTCCTTAGCCCCTAGGACGTTGCGGGCAAATGCTCTCCACGAAGGTGTACCCCGGCCAGTGAATATATGCCTTATTTTCGCGTGGGGTAACGCGGGGGTTCGTACCGCTTCTGACACCATATTGTTAGGGTCGCCGGCCCCCGGGATCTCCCCTGCCTGCGACCCTGTCCGCGAAGTACCGACGCTCCCAGACTCTCCACTAGTGTGGGAGCTGCCGCCGCCGCACTCCTCCCCTGGCGGGGAAAGGTCGTCGCGCTCCTGTTCCCCCCCCTGTGCCGTCCCCCCCCGAGTCCGGGTCTCCTGCCGGTGGGGCATCCCACTCGACCTCCCTGGGACCCGCTAGCGCTTCGCCGGCACCCAAACGCGACGCTCCCCGCCCGCGCAGTCCCACGCACCAATCACACGCGGGTAACAGGGGGTCAAAGGTCGGAGGGTAAGCGACGTCGTTCGTGCTCACTCCGACGCTTGGGGGGTTGGTTTAAACGGGTTTAAAGGGCTATGCGATGGGCATGCGTGCGAGACGGGTATCCGCTCGCAACGCCGGAGTCCGCAGCCGACGGTTCGTAGCGCACACAATCCACGCGGCGCCGCTCCACACACGCGGCGACCACCGAGAACAGCAAGCGAACCCACGCTTCCACTCTCTTTCCACACCCTCGCAAAAACCACCACACCAGTCTGTTATGTAACGACCACCGCGACAGCAAGCGCACCCACGCTTCCGCAATAACCACACCAGTCCGTTATGTAACCGCCGACGATTTATTCCACCGCGTCGGCGAGCCCTTATTTAACCGAGTCAGTCGGGATCAGCGGGGCAGGACCGATCTATCTCTCGATAGTCGGCACTACACTCTACCTGTCCTTCTCCCCTTTACCCTCTCCGGTTTTGCTCTTAAGCTAAGTCCCAACTCCCTCTCTCTCTCTCTTACTCACGGTTCGTCGTCACTGCTGTCTGGTCCTCGCGGCGCGTCGATACGTCCCACGGACGTTCGCGCGGCTGGACTCGGGAGTTGACGGGCCTGGGGTTGACTCGAGTAGCCAGAGAACCTTTTTCCTTCGCCCTGACCCGCTTTATTCTTTCTACATCAAAGGGGCTACCTGGTGCCGACTCGCGGGCCAATCAGCTCGCTGGGATCACCCGCCAATCGGTAGGCCCATCTGTACCCCAGCATCCCCCGGGCCGTTGCTTTCAGCGACGTCCGCATCTAAATTTACCTGCTCAGCGACCCTCCAGCCAGAGGGCGACCCTGCTTTCCCGCCGCTCGTGGCTCTGCCCTCCTACCTGCCTGCTGACCCGTGTGTGTTGTGTGTGCTGTCTACCCGCGGTGGCTCGGCAGCCCCGTCGTGACCATGTAATTACAACCAAAGTCACGGCGCCGCGGTGGGTGTTAGCGTCGGGGGAGACCGTCCAATTCCCTGGCTGCAGGAAACCGTGAAGATTATCCCTTTACGAGGGCTTCTCGGTGAAAACCTGTCGGCCAGGGTGTCTCCCCACGCGCTCTAATGGTGGGGGGGAGTGCGTGCGTGTGTGTTCCGGTGGGGGGGGGGGGGGGGGTGGGGAGGTGGTGGGGTGGAGCAATGTCGGCCTCGCCGCGGCGAGATCGCAGGTGGGCCGCCCGCCGATCGGCTCCGTGGCGGCGGCATCACAATTGCATTCCTCGTGACCGGCTTGGTCCTCTGCCTGAAAAAGAGTCTCGTCGGTGCATCCAGGTGGTGTAGGAGGTGCATCTTCCGTTCGACGAAGCCCCTGTAGGCGTCCCGGTCGGAAACGGCTCGCAGCAGCTGTTGCTGTTCGCGGAGCTCACGGTGGCCCGCGGCGGTCTGGTGGTGGCCCAGCTCCGCCTCCACCACCAGCACCTGGGCCCGCAGCCTCTCCTCCTCCTCCCGCCTGGCCGCGGCGTGCTGGCTCAAAAATCTCCGACACAACACCCCTATTTGGGCCTTGGCGTTGTCCCACCACTGCTGGAGGGAGGTAAAACGGTCCTTCCTCTTCACCCATATCTTCCAGAAGGCCCTAAAGGCCGCCTGGAATTCACTATTTTCCAAAAGCTGTATATTTAACCGCCAGTACGGGCTACGCTGCTCGGCGAGGGGTGGGGGGGGGTGGAGGCCTGCGACCATCAGCGGTGGCGCTCTTCTGAGATGCACCCGAACGCATCTGGGTTCCGGCTGATCTTATTCGCCGTCGCCAGGAAGGCCGGGACGTCGGGGAACGTTTGCAGGGGTTTCACCCTCTTCCCAAAGTTTTCCCGGAGGAAGGCGAGGATCTTCCCCGCAGGGACCTCCTTCCCCTGCTTGACCGACGCGTAACTCCAGTCGCTGGCGCAGCTGCGACCGCCGTCGCCGTCGTCGACCACGTACCCGTCTTCGTCGTCGTCGTCGTCGACGACCACGTCCGTGGCACAGCCCTTGGTCTCCGTCTCCCCTGCCAACCCACTCGGGGCTGGGGTGTCGCTCGATCCAGGGCGGCTCTCATCCGCCCGCCCCGCGGTCGTCATCACCGCCGTCGTCGTCGTCGTTGTTGTTGCCTCGTCGCGCGACGGGGGGGGGGGGGGGTGTGTCAGCACCGGGCACCCTCCCTCCATCGTTGGTGCGGCTGGAGCCTGGTCCGGATCCGGCGATTGTTCCGGACCCTCGTCGTCGTCCGACGAGTCGAGGCAGCCGCCGCCGAGGTCCATCTCCTCCTCCTGCGGCTCCGCCTCGGCGTCGACGCTCACCGCTGCCGCAGCTCTGCCGGCGCCCGCCGTCCGCTTCGAGGGAGCGCCGGTGCGATCCCCCGCTGCAGAGTCGTCCTTGGCCTTGCGTTTTTTTTTTCTCCGGACCTCGGTAGAGCCAACGGCGTCGTCCCCAGGGGCCGGCAAGCCGCAGCCGGACGCCGGGTCCGGCGGGTCGACGCGGGTTGTCTGCTGCTGTCGCTGCTGCCACTGCAGCTGCTCCTGTTGCTGCTCCTGGTACTGCTGCTGCTGCTCCTGTTGCTGCTGGTGCCGCTGTTGCTGCTGTCGCGGCTGCTCCTGCTGCCGCTGCTGTTGCTGCACCGGTTGCTGTTGCTGCCGCTGCTCCTCACGCGCCGGTGCGGGTGGCACGGCAGGAGCGGCGTTCCCGCTTTTCTTGTTGGGGCAGTTTCTCCAGGTGTGGCCGGTTC